>NW_026695932.1:600000-1200000 GCF_030347475.1 Cadophora gregata | reverse complement strand
TTGCTCCTACAAACAATATAGCATCCCACGAGTCCACACGAGAAGAAGAGCAACCACAGCCAGAGGAAATAATGGACCGATTAGACCTTGTTGATCGCCCAGAATCGAGATCAGAATCTAGAGCTGAGTTCAGATCGGAGTCAAGAGGAGAAGCCAGAGGAGATTCCAGAGCAGAGTCGAGAGCTGGTGGTAGAAAAGCACACCGTCGTGCGAATGCAATGCCTTCAATCTCGTCTCCTTCTGAGGAGGAATCTGCAACTCGATCGGCTTCTCGTGCTTCCGACAGATCCTCATATCAGACGAATGCGACTTCCCTCCCGCCCCTCCAACAGAAAGGTGTAGACGAGCATGATCAACTAGAGCCATTGGACGAGGAGGACATAGATCCGGGCTCGTTTGACTTAGTTGCAACTGCACCGGAAGGCATCAAGCCATATTCTTTGGAGACCAGATCAGAGCAGCTCTTCTCAACTGAGCATCTCCAGGTCATTTTCAATGACCCTTCTCTTCTCCTGCGATTCACAGCCTTTCTCAGCTCCCATAGACAGTCTTCTATCCGTATTTTGATCTACTATCTAGATGCGATCAAGGCATTGAAAGCAATCAGCTATTCGAATGCAATCGCAGAGGCTTTGGAGCCCATCAACGGATACGATTTCACCGCTGCCAGGAATATTAAGACGATCAACAGTGCGCTCGAGGAGAAGGCGAAACAGGCTTTCGGTGTCCTTGTTCGAGAGGATCTGCCGGCCTACATCACGCACACTTATTTGCAGACTGTTAGTTTGTCAATTCAGCGAAGAGTAACTGGAACCTTGCCACCAAATCTCAGAGAGGCTTCGGAAGGTCTTGCCGAAGTATTTTGTCTAACGGATCCCTCAAGACCAGACAACCCGATTGTCTTTGCATCTGAAGGTAAACTGTCTAGATCAATTGGGAAATGAACAATCTAACAGTTGATCAGAATTCCATAGAACGACCCAGTACGGCATGTCTTATGTCATTGGCCGCAATTGTCGATTTCTCCAAGGCCCAAAGACGAATCCATTCAGCGTCAGAAGAATCCGGGAGAAGATTGAAGCTGGTGTTGAGCATTGTGAAGTCTTCCTCAATTAGTAAGTACTTCCAGGAAAATGATTCGGCGCATTCTAATCATTTGTCAGTCGACGCGATGGTTCACCTTTCATGAATTTGCTCATGTGTGCGCCTCTTTGCGACAGCCGTGGTACAATCCGATATTTCATTGGTGCTCAAGTTGATGTGTCTGGTTTGGTCAAGGAATGTTCCGACCTCGAATCTCTGCGACGTGTCGTGATTAAAGCAGAGGAAAATGAAACCCGCGACCATCATGATGATGACCTGGAGTATGTTGCTGCGGATTCAGCTCCTAAAGATGAGTTCCAGGAGCTTAGCGAGATGCTCAATCTTCAGGAACTGGATACAGTCCGAAGATGGGGAGGGAGAATGCACAAGGAGGCACAGGAAGAGACACAGGACACTAATTACCAAACTGGGAACTGGGGCAAGCCTCGCTTGTTGATCAATTCGACCAGTCCCGATGGACCACCTTCATTCTCCAAACCCTCCAGCCGAGGCAGCGGTCGACTCAGTGGAATTTACGAGAACTACCTTCTTGTCCGACCGTACCCAAGCCTGCGAATCTTGTTCGCAAGTCCCAGTCTTCGAGTGCCTGGTATCTTGCAAAGCCCTTTCATGGCCAAGATTGGAGGGTCGAATCGTGTTCGTGACGAATTGACACAGGCATTGGCAGATGGCCGTGGTGTCACTGCAAAAGTCAAATGGGTTTCCAAGTCTGATCTTGAAGGAAGAAACAGGTGGATTCATTGTACCCCCTTGATCGGAAGCAATGGTGCCATTGGTGTCTGGATGATTGTTATTGTCGATGATGAAGCTTCGACGGCCGCGGATAAACGGTTCAAAATGGCACCCCCTGTGGATCCCAAGTTCGGTCGGTCTATTCCTGCACACAAGGATGATAACGGCAGTCTTCGGGATTTCGCAATGATGAATGGCGCTAGACATCGCAATGAAAGCATACGGGACAGCAGCAGTGTTCTGAGTCACCACGAGACGGAGAGAAGTGCCAGTCCATACTCTTTGAGGATCTAAGTCGGGCAAAGACGAGAGTGATTTCATGAGAAGAAAATTGAGGAAAAAGGAAAAAGGAGGTAATCTGTTTCACTAGCCTGGGCGGTTTGTTTTTGATGCAGCTGTTGCTCCATGATTGGTCTGGGCACGGGGACGGAGCGTGTTATACCACATGGCGTTGATGGCTGCTACTTATTTTGCTATTATTTTGTTGTTTGGCGGGAGCTACAGGACAGAGCCCGAGAAAATTATTCTCATGTACAGATAGAGAGCTTCATTCACATGAAAGAGATTGTTACATCTCTTAGCTGATACCAAATTAATATATACTTATATCTCACATGACTGTGAACTTCAGACGTCCTATGATTTTTATATTGTCAGCTTTCAATATGCATGTGTTATTTGCTTCTCCTTTTGCTCAGTGGCTGTGGCTCACATCAGGGGCGGCCTCGCCAACGGACAGCGGCGAGCTCTTCTGAATTCGTGTTAAGCAGTCGAGGAGTCGTGGCATGCATAGAGCACCAGTTGACTGAGGCTTACACGCAGAACATTTTTCAGTTCATCATCGTATTCTCATTATTTGAGCTCCTCCTCTGCAGACTCAAACCCCCAGCCTCTTCTACAACTCGTTTAAATTACACCTTCCTCCTCACCACCTGCGTCGCATTTCCACTTGCACTTCCTCCAACATTTCCATACACAATTCCATCCTCACTCGCCTGCTCAGCCCACGTACTCTTCAACCCCCAAACCTCCACCCCAATAACAGTCTCCTCGTTCAATCCCCCAGCCCTAATCTCAACTGTATCCAGCACGCCCTCGGGATAAAACGTCACTGTCCCACTGCTTCTTCCGCCATCCAAAAACACCTCGAGAATACTCCTGTCGATAACACCCTCTAGCGTGAATGTTCCATCTGGGTTAAGCACATTGCCGATGGAGAATTTATCCGTGAAGAAGGGGTTGGTTTGCCCGAAGCCGAGGACGTTGGCCCGGGAGAGCCAGAATGGATTGTCGCCACCGAAATAGAATCCACCAGAAACAGACTCCCGCGTGGACGAGGAGGAGAACGTGAAGTTGAGTGTACCCTGTGCGCGTGAGAGAGCAGGGAGCTTAGTCACGTTGACGCGGAAGTAGAGAGCGCCGCTGGACACGGAGCTGTAGGAGGCGAGGAGGGTGTTGTTGCCGAGGGAGGCATTGGTGATGAGGGGTTCTGGGAGGAGGATGGGGGACAGGTCGTAGGGTGTGCTGATTAGAGCCCAGCCTGTGCGGGTGGCGTTGGAGACGAGGTAGGAACGCCGGGGAACGCCCATGGCGGAACGCCAGCCTTCTTGGGTACCGGTGGGCACCTGTTGGGCGTATTGCCAGTTGGAGGACCATGCTGCGAAGGGTGTTAGTGGTACGATTCGATGGCGTAGTGTATTTGGAAGAAGCGAGCAATGGAGAGGAGACGAGAAGTGAAGAGTTGGAGCTGGGACAAAAGCTTACCGATGAAAACAGGATCAGCCTCTTCAGGCAATCCATAGAAGAACTGCCCAGCATAACTATCCTTTCCAAAATCCGCAATCCTAGCTGCTCCGTCCACAGCCTCAAAATGCGTCCCGTTGAAACTTCCAGGGAAGTATTCCGTGATCGAACCACCCAAAGGCGCACCAGGGTTAACACTGATCGCCAACAGCCACATCTTGTCTCCGCCTAGCACAGGCATGGAGACCAAGTTCGGGCATTCATATTGCAGGCCGAGAAGACCGTGCGATGTGAAGTTCGAGGCGTGAGTCCAGGATTTGAGATCAGGGGAGGTGAAGATACCGATCACGAATTCTTGGGCATAGGCGATAACCATCACCCAGTGATCCTCGTACCAAATGACTTTCGGGTCACGGAATTGGGTTGATGGTGGAGAGGCGCGGAGGACGGGGTTGGAGGTGTAATTGGTGAAGGTGTAGCCGCCGTCGAAGGAGTAGGCAATCTCTTGCGTCTGCTCGGCTGCGGTGTTAAGTGTGTAGATTGCTACTACGCCATCTGTCTGGTTGGGGAAGAAGCCGGATGTGTTGTTTGTATCAATCACGATGCTACCGGAGAAAATCTGGGAATTGGGGGTGGCGAAGATGGCGATCTTCTCGTTTTGCCAGGTGTAGAGATCTTTGGATGTGGCATGTCCCCAGTGCTGGTTTCCTGCTACTGTTGAGGTAGGGTTGTCTGGTTTGTGTGTTAGCATGGAGTGTTCTTGTTGTAGTGGTGGAGAAATTTACATTGGTAGTAGAGATGCCATGTTCCATTGCTGTCCAAGAAACACCCATTCGGGTCATTCATGAAATTACTGGGTGGTGAGAAATGGACCTGTGGACGCCATTGGCCATTGTAGTCACCTGCTCGCCAATTAATATATACTTTTGTTAAACCTTGACCCCATGGGGTAGCCGAGAGCAGCCTTTTGAAAACACAACACTTTATGGGAAGAGGTGCTAACCTGGAATGGGCGCATCTGTCGGAACTCCAGCATCGAATGCTGTAGTCGTTGCAGGAGTAAGAGCGGTTGAAGCGTTCTGTGCAACTGCAATCGCAGCAAAGGCAAGACTTAGGAACAACATGATGGTTGGGATCGATTGGCTTGGGCTCTGACGAACTGGGGAGACAGTTTCGAGGCGGGATGAAGTACCGTCTTTATAGCTTTCTGACGGCACGTCTTCGCCTTCTCGATCGAGTAGGCAGTCGTACTCCATTGCAGTAGTCATTTTCAGATTGACTTTTTACTCTTTACCCATTCTCCTCTTCCTTCTCCTCATCTGACTAGGAAGCACACAGGTATGACGGGGGTTTACCAAGGAGCAGCCGCTTGACAGGCCCATCTCCAATCTCCAGATTCCCCTCACTGGTAATTTTCTGCGGGGTCTGGGACCAGCACTCTTAAGTCTTGCCAGTAGGAAAGGAGGGGTAGGTTGACAAGCGGGGAGAAGGCGAGCGAGCGGCTCCAAAACATGGATGCAATCGTCAATGACAAGGAGACTAGCACTCGTCGGACCGACAAGCACGACTGAAAAGTGGCCGTCGGGCTGCTGTCGTGCGTCAGGGAAGGGACTCACGACTCACGGTCCTGGTGGGAGTATGCCGGGTGAACTACACTACACCGTCATCGCGGCTGGACTTTTCGGGTGAATTATTCTCGTCCCATCCATGGCAGAGACTGGCAGAGACTGGCAGAGACTGGCAGAGACTGGCAGAGACTGGCAGAGACTGGCAGTCGATGCCAACAATTGGAAAACTTGGCGAGGGGGAGGCGGCGCCGCGGCGGATACAGTACATATTCTCCTCTCCATGGAGTACCCGAGTACCCTTGCTTCGTACCTACCTAGGTAAACATGCTCGCATCCTAGCAACTTTATCCAGTAAATTTATCTGGGTTTGATTGTCTAACAGCAGTCCAGCACTTTACTTTCCACTCTGAAACTCATAACAGCGGCAACAGATCCAGAAACCCCATAATAAAAAGTCGCGATGTTGTGTTCCATTGTCATGAAAGTCTCAAAGCCCCGCCTCCACCACCTCTTTACGCGCTTCAGAGCAGCGCATCCAATCGTTCCGTCCCTGCGACCCCCCGAGTCCAGCCCTGACCACTCGGAAGACGGCCTGTCGCGTCTTCTCATTCATAACAAAGAGCCACCAGGGGAGCGAGGGGCGAGCCGATGAAACGCTTATTACTGTATTGGGTATTTGTTTTGATCTGGCCTTGCATTGACATGAGCCCTGAGGAGCAGAGTCGCGATGTCGACCGCGACGTGAGGTCTCCTTGACGGTCTCTGCTCTGGTAGCTGCTGCACCATGGTGGAGAGGGATATCGAGCGTGCTTTGGTACTATCCTCTCTTAACTCAGCATTGTGCTTCTCTTCTTCATCTTCTTTCTTCAAATTGCGAGTTCGCAACCTTACAACAATTCATGTTCTGGGTTGTCGTTCTGGCTGGCTGAAAAGTGAAGTCGTCTATCGTGAATTGCAACGTGCAACTGGCTTAGGGCGCTTGATTCGGCTTAGCGTACTCCGGACTTCGAGTTCACAACCTCCCCTTACGCATACGATTGTCGAGCTCCCGCCTGCACGAACAACAATAACGACGCCCAATTCAACCTCTCGCGGACTACGGCTGTTGCGTGTGGTGGAGGACTCTTGCCGGCAATCTTGCAGTCGATGCAATTGTGAAGAAGGCTGAGAAGGACAATAATCATCGCTTGGGGTCGGAGAACGAGGCGATTGCGGTGGCAGGGCAACAATTGATTGTCAATAACAACATCTCAATTCCACGACTATTGCGCGTAACGACGAGCTTGCTTTCTTCGGAGCTTCAAACATTTGTGGACGGTCAACCAGTCGAGACCGACTCACCAGAGGCTGTAGAGCAGCGGCAGATCTGAAATCGAGCTCGAGACGGATCTTCGCAACTCATTCCTGCTTCAACCAAACAACACCATGGGGGCCCAAGAAGAGCTGTTCACCTCTGTGATATCTCGTGCGCATATTGCAAAAGCTGCAAATTCTCTCAATACACCGCCTGTGGCTACTCCACCCCGCAGCGCTACCCCTCGTCCAGCGGGCGAGAAGAGGAAATCAGATCGGAAGGCGGCAGAGGAGAATGCGCGACATGGAAGATCTTCTGGGACACCTGGTGCTTCAGCGATCGATGCGAATGACTTGAGCAAAGCGCTCTTGAAGGAATTTGAAGATGCTGGAAGGCCGCGAGATGTGACGCCTGGAGGAAGCCCAAGCAGAAAGCGGCAACGAGTGTATGGTGACAGGTGAGCACGTTACTTTTCTGTCAAGGAATGTGGCTGGGCTGGAGGCTGCAAGCTGCGAAGAGAAGGCAGATGTCATAGGACGACGCAATTGATCTTCAGACAGTCAGCTTCCTGTGCACCCGCTGTCACTTCAGCTCTGGCGTGGCGAGTAGGATTTGGGAACATGCAAAATGCTGACTATTGCAGATTCATTCCGAATCGAGAAGGACAGGATCTTCAAGCCAGCTTCAGTCTACTTCATGATGATGGATCTCCGGCAACTCCCTCTAAACAGAAAAAGCGTACTCCTCATGGCGAGCTTCATTTCCAAAAGAGTAAGCAGGAGAAGAATTATAAAATTCAACCCTTTTCGCTGACTTAATCTTTTAGCTGAAGAAGCAAACCGAACATTTTCGACGTTACTTCGACATGAGATCTTTGATACGACTATCCCACAACCCACACCCCCAGATCTCTCGCCAGATCCCTCCCGCTTACCATCATCTCATTCGACGACCGTTCATGACCCGACACGCTCACATACACCCCCTAATAATACATCTAATACATCTCTTCCAGCCTCTATGACACCCTCGACTCCTCACAAGAACCTCTTTACATATATGTCACCGAGACATCACACAAATATTGCTGGACACCCCACCCCCTCAAGGACACCCCAGAGTCGACATGGCCCGCATCTTGACTCCAGGTCAGAGCTTTACAGTCTATCTCCTGTACGACTTGGCAGCCAGCAGATGTTGTTGAGCCCGAGGAAACAGCCCCGGGCTGTGAGCAAAGTACCCTACAAGGTTCTGGATGCACCAGATTTAGCGGATGATTTCTATCTTAACCTTGTAGACTGGGGCAGTAGCAATGTGCTTGGTGTAGGACTTGGAAGCTGTGTGTACATGTGGAATTCACAATCTGGTCGAGTCAACAAGCTATGTGAGCTCCAGGATGATACTGTCACGAGCGTGTCTTGGATTCAACGAGGCTCACATATTGCCATCGGCACTGGGAAAGGATTTGTTCAAATCTGGGATGCCGAACGAGTACGGCGACTAAGGACTATGACAGGACATACGGCACGGGTCGGAGCACTTGCTTGGAATGATCATATTCTCACCTCTGGCTCTCGTGATCGATTGATATATCATCGCGATGTTCGTGCACCGGATCAATGGCTCCGAAAGCTTGTAGGACACAAGCAAGAAGTCTGTGGACTACGGTGGAACTGTGAAGATGGGCAGCTTGCTTCTGGTGGGAACGATAACAAGCTCATGGTCTGGGACAAGCTGAACGAGACTCCTCTCTGGAAGTTCAGTGAACACACAGCAGCTGTCAAAGCAATTGCCTGGTCACCTCATCAGCGTGGACTTCTCGCATCTGGAGGTGGAACAGCAGATCGAAGAATCATTTTTCACGATACATTGCGAGGTACCGTCGTCAACGAGATTGACACTGGATCCCAAGTCTGCAACCTCGCTTGGAGTAAGAACAGCAACGAGATTGTCAGCACGCACGGCTACTCCCAAAATCAAATCGTCGTGTGGAAGTATCCCAGCATGAGCCAAGTTGTGAGCCTAACAGGGCACACCTACCGTGTCTTGTACCTGGCCATGAGTCCTGACGGACGAACAATCGTAACCGGTGCGGGCGACGAAACTCTACGCTTCTGGAACGTATTCGGCAGGAAACCCGGACAAAGAGAGGATGGCGACGCAGGGGGCGGTGGAAAGCTTGGGGACTGGGGTGTGATTAGATGAGCGGCATCATCGCTCGTATCTTGGCTTTTGCGCTCATGGCTGTCATCCGCAAGACATAGATGGCGGAGGTTTGACAGGTGAATGGAGGAAGAGAGGCAGGCGTGGAGTGATCTTTCGAACAAGCATAACTGGCGTTTTCGGAATGTGCTAATATGGTACTGGAACAATGGGGTACACTATGGGACATGGTTCTGGTCTGGTTTACATTACGCATTTTCATGAAACGAGCGAGCGAGTGAGCGGCAACCGGAATGGGTTATTTTTGGGATCATTTGCTGTTTTGCTTGTTGCCTTTGCTTGCGATTTGAGCATAAGCAAATGCAGAACATATGTGTGTCGCGACCGCCGTCATATCATATGAGGCTGGCTGGTTGACACGGTGGCTAGATGGATGCATGCATGGATTCAGAGAAATATTCTACGCCGATAGCTAGGCAGGCTCTGTTTTGTGCACCTTGATTGACAAGCAGCTTAGCTGAGGTAGCAAGCTCGCTAGCTAGTGAGAATGCAGGACACTGCGAACGTAATCAATCTCAACTACCTAGATATCGTACACTTCGAGCTCCTTATTTATTCACAGGGTTGTAAGTGGTGATGTGAGAATCATCATTGATTTCAATTGGAAGTGGGGTATTATCATAATATCTTGAAACTGATGGACTACTATTCATTCATGCCTCATCAAAACAGACTAAGCGAAACAAACGATGGCGCCGTGGTATATCCTCCAACTTTCCCTGCCTTCCATTCTCGATGCCGAAACCAAACCAGACCCAACGCAATATACTGTCATAAACCATTGCCAAACCACAATTCGCTCCTTGTAAGGGAATATACTCTAGCTGCCCCCTGACATTTCATTCAGAAGGAGCTTGATACTGAGAAAGTTTAAACCCAAAATAAGAGATAGAGAAAAGCTCCAGAATCATTGAGGCAGGTCTCCAATCTTCCGCTCGCGTGCCACGTCCCTCGCTCCTCCATCCATGTCCATGCCCGAACTGCCTCCTTGGTCGTTCAAGAGAGGTATTCTATCAATACTCCTGCTCCGGGAATGGCCTTTATCCCCACCGTCACCCTCCAGTACAGCACCCAGCTCGGCACCTCCATCCGGCCTCGGCGTCATCAGCGGCGAGGTGATCATGTCCGGACTATTCTGCCACTTCAAGACCTCCTTCTTCATAGCCTCCAACTCGTTTTGAAAGCGCTTCCCAAACACGTCAATATAGTACGTCGCACCATTGTACACCGACCAGCAGAATACCGCCATCAGGAAAGTGGCTGATGCGTAACGGTACCAGAACCATATAGGGCATGGCAGCATAGTGGCCACGGCGTATGAGTACTGGATCATCATGAATGCCGGTTCCTGGAGAGAATTAGGGAGGGACAGCACGAGCTTGCCAATCCAGGCTTTGGAATAGGACTTTCGCAGCCATGTGAAGGATGTTGGACGCCCCGCTGCGATCTTCTCGCGGCGCCGGACAGTGATGAGGAAATGGTAGGAGAGTTGCCAGATTGCGTAAGGAATGGTGGACCAGAGTGTCATTGCCAGCAAGCCGTAATGTGTCTTCGAACCTGGTGGTGAGGTCTTGATCGTCCAGATTGCTGGGAATCGATCGTGTTGGTGGGCTGGTGTGATGAGATGGACCAAGCAATGCAGTGTCACGCAGGGCATGATGTGGATGAATAGACTGGTGACTTTGTCGAAGCTGTGGAAGACCATGCTATTCCTCCACATGGCAATGGCGATGGCATTGTTTCCGAATGCCAGGCAGTAGGTGCTGATGAATAGGCGTTTGGAGTTCGGGAAGAACCATATTGTCAAGACGCACATGAAGTTGACAAAGTAGCAGAGGTCTGCTAGGAAGTAATGGTAGCCTCGTTTGTGATAGGTGTAGTATCGGATGGGCATGAAGTAGAGAAGTTGAGCCGTGTACCAGTAGTGGAAGAATTCGGGGTACCCTCCGATCAGATATCCGCTGATGAGAACGTTCAACACACCGCAAATGAATGCGATCTTCTCTCGAGCCGTGACGAGCTTGGTATCATTCCAACGTCTTCCTAGCCTGTCGACATTCTCGCGCATCTTCTTTCTGTACCTGTCCAACTGCTCGTCTGCCGTTGGCACACGTCTCCTCCATTGTTCCACCACACGATCTTTGGCATACGAGCCCCGCGTTTTCAAAGCATCTCGTTGCTTTCGAACCTTGTCGGTTTGTGCTGATATGTTGCGTTGAAGCTTTTCTAACTGTTGAGGAAGTGCGAAATTGTCTAGTAAATCAAAGACTGTAAGTCTCTCAAGTGGGGGAAATGCTTCCCAATCCTCTTGATATGATGAGCTTCCTGAGAAGGACGGGTTTCGTGAGAGTCGCGGGCTTCCGGGAGTTGACGAGGACATGACAGGTGTTTTGCTTCCATCAGGCGGCGAGGAGCCCGTTGAAGCACTTTGAACGCGTGCCAACTCTGGAGATAATCTGCCGCTGTCTATGGCCTGCTCAGAGCCTGGTATGGGTATAGGTTCCGACATCTCGAATATAGTACGGGTGTGGACAGTGGATGAAGAGACCCCGAATGAGACCCTTCGAAGAAGACTTCCTCCTTTTAAAACTAAACCGTCAGCCATGGGAATTGTGTTGATTCCAGAGCATGTAAATAAAAGAGCAGAAGGACTGGTTTCTGTCCATGAGAGCCTTATGCAGCAGTAGCTTACCTCGGAGTAGGATCTGAGTAAGGTAGTCGTTCTAACGTCAACTAGGTTGCTCAAGTGATCAGAAGCGCGACCGCATGTGGCCAAAATATGCGGTGAATCGATTTCGGCAGCTGAAGATTAATAAGAGAGGCTAGAGCGGATGATACAGCGTTGTAGAGGAGATAGTTGCGCGTGGGCGATGGCGATATCTACGCGTAAGTGGTTGGAACCGTGTAGTTGAAGGTCGTGAGAGAATGGTTGGCTCAGAATCGTCTATGGTGCTGGCTTTGGACTCGACGTTTTGCGGATCGTGCAAAACATTGAATAAAGAACCTTGCTGCTTCGGGATTATGTTCTTTGTGGGATACCCTTCGTACGGTTATTGCATTGAGACATGTGTCATGGAAAGGAAAGTCACAAGCAGGCAAGGTTTCATTTGGGAGCTCTCTCACGCCTCCGTCATAGTACAGCTGAATCCCCATAACTTTTGGCACAGCGGCCCGTCGATTTTCCGACTTGATACACGTGACTGTAGACACTCAGACAAGCGCGACCATCTCGACGCGATCGCGACTTCCAAATGCCTCTCCCTCCTGACCGCATCAACAACCCCTCACCTTTGACGTCGCCGCCTGAGCAAGTTCGAGGTCCAGAATCTTGCGCTGTATTTCAATGCGCTTGGACAGAACAATTTCTCCATTGTGACCACTTCAGTCGACAATCCCACCTCGCAAAGAGCGCCCCTCTCTCCATATCGAAAACGCGTCAGATTCAACATGGGAAAGTTAATACGACTAGAACTCTTCAGTAAGTCGGTCGCAAACCGTCTTGAATCCCTGGGCTCACAGGTGTATAGACTTCAAGTCCTATAAGGGCCATCACACTCTCCTTTTCGGCGATTCCTACTTCACATCGATTATCGGTCCCAATGGCTCGGGAAAATCGAATTCGTAAGTAGTACAAGGCGAATCAAGGAGTGTCTATACTGATTCAATGCAGAATGGATGCCATTTCTTTCGTGCTTGGTATCAAATCATCCCATCTTCGCTCCGCGCATCTTCGAGATCTTGTCTACCGCGGCCGCGTTCTGAAAACCTCCAAGATCAATGATGATGGCTCTGCGGCTGCACCTGCCGCAAATGGCAATGCGAATGGTGATGGCGAGGCATCGGATGAGGAGACACAGTCTCAGCGTCCTGGTCGAAACGATCCGAAGAGCGCGTGGGTGATGGCTGTCTACGAAGATGATGCTGGAGATGAGCAGAAATGGAAACGCACAATTACCAGTCAAGGATCAAGCGAATACAGAATCAACGAGCGTGTAGTTACTGCGCAACAGTACAACGAGTCGTTGGAGACTGAGAATATTCTGATCAAAGCCCGAAACTTCCTTGTCTTCCAGGGAGATGTTGAGGCAATCGCGTCGCAGTCACCAAAAGATCTTACGCGATTGATTGAACAGATATCCGGAAGCTTGGAATACAAGGCCGAATACGAGCGCTTACAGGAGGAGTCGGAACAGGCTGCTGAAAATCAGAACTACAACCTTCACCGACGCCGTGGCATCAACTCCGAGATCAAGCAATATCAAGAACAAAAGAAGGAAGCCGAAGCATTTCAAGCGAAGGCAGACGAACGCGACGACGCAATTGTCACTCACATCTTGTGGAAACTTTACCATTTCCAGCGCGTCATGGAAGAGTCAACCGCCAGTATTCAGGAACATCAAGAGAATCTGAAGGAGTACCGCCGAGGTGTTGAGAAGTACGAGAAAACCCTCGATGAAGCCCGCCAAGCTCAGACCAAGGTCAGCAAAGATGTCGCCAAGGTGGAGAAGAGTATCAAGAAAAAGGAAAAGGACGTTGAAGCCAAGGAGAATGACTTGGTCCCGATTGTTGAGAAGGTCGATGTCAGCAACAAAGAAATTGTGATGATCCGGCGGAGGATCGAAAGCGTCATTAAGGAACGCGATAGTCAAGTCGCGGCAATTCAGAAGACGAAGAAGGATTTAGCGACCGTCGAGAAGGCCGAAAAGCAGTTCGAACTCCAGTGGCAAGAGACTTTGAAAAAACAAGGGAAGCAGCTGAGCGAGGCCGATTTCAAAGAATACAACAGTCTCCGATCTCAGGTTGTTGCCAAAACCGCGAGCAATCAGTCCAAGTTGGACAACCTAGTCCGACAAATGAAGACGGATGAAGTCACCGTCAATAGTCTTAAGGGAAAAGTCGAGACCCTTCAGGCTGCCGTTGAAAAATACGAGGCCGAAGTTGCTTCTATCAACGAGCGGAAAGAAGCTACGAAGCTGTCCGTGAAAGAAATCTCCAAGAATATCGACGCCAAGAAGAGAGAGTTCAACCACATCCAGTCTGAACGAGTACGAATTAATCAACTGCACACGGAAAAGGAAGAAAAGCTCCAAGCTCTGATGAAGACGATCGATGAAGCAAATTTTGGTCGAAGACAAAATGCAAAGGAGCAGCGGACCAAAGACACAATTGTTGCGCTCAAGCGCCTATATCCTGGAGTCCGTGGTCGTGTCGGTGATCTTTGCAAACCAAAGCAGAAGAAATTTGAGGAGGCCGTCAGTACTGCTCTGGGTCGAGACTTTGACTCCGTGGTTGTCGACACAGAAAAGATCGGGACAGAATGCGTGCAATATCTCAAGGACCAGCGAGCAAGCCCTATGACCTTCATTCCCCTCGACAACATCAAAGTTTCCGCTCCAGACGCCAATTTGAAAGGCCTGTCTAAGGCTCGCCTGACAATAGATACCATTGACTTTGATTCCTCCTTGGAACGAGCCATGGCCTATGCCTGTGGAAGTTCTATTGTTTGTGACGATCTGGCAACCGCCAAGGATATAGTTTATAGGAAGCACATGCAGGTCAAAGCCGTGACTTTGGAAGGATTCGTTATTTACAAGGACGGACCAATGACGGGTGGTCGTCTTCCTGAGAACAAAGGCAGCAAGCGAAAATTTGGAGATGATGAGATTGAAAAGCTGAGAGCCCAGGCTGAGAGGTTCCGAGAGGAGATTGAGGCACTTCCTAAAGTCAATCGGAGAGGCACAGCAGAGGAGGCACTTCAGAGTGACCTGGGCGCTCTCGAACAGCGTCTAGCTTATGCCAAAAGTGAGCTGGCTGCGTTTGAGCAGAATCTCACAAGCAAGAAAAAGGAGCTGGCAAATCAACAGCGCCAACTGCAGGAGATGACACCCAAGTACAGAGAAAAACAAGGTGAACTCGAGAGCATCACAGATACCGTCAACGAGTTCAAAGAAGCTGTCGCCAAAGTTCAAGACCAGATCTTTGCTGGATTCTGCAAGCGGCTAGGCTACTCAGATATTCGTGCATACGAAGCGCAGCAGGGTAGTCTAGAGCATGAAGCCGCCGAGGAGAAGAACAAATTTGTCGTACAGAAGCAAAGATTAGCTCGCCAAGTCGAATGGGAGTCTAATGAGCAAAAGGGAACGGATCAGCGAGTCAGGAGATTGGAGGATTCTGTCGAGGCTGTTGAGCGACACATTGAAGAGCTTGGTGAAAAGAAGCAAACCCTTGAGAATGCTATCGATGTGGACCGAGCGCAAATTACTGAACTCGAAGACGAGGTACACAAGTTGAAGGAGAAGCTTGCGGCGAAGAGTGAGAAGGTTAACCAGGCACGCAGCGAACTGCAAAAGCGAAGCAAGGAGATCGACAGCCGGACCAAGGCTATCGCATCCTTGGAGACCGAAGTACAGCGCAACGCTTCTGGCAGATACGCCTTGCTTCGACGTTGTAAGCTGGAACAGATCGCAATTCCTTTGACGGAGGAGTCGAGGAAGCTCGACTCGCTCCCTGTTGATGACAATGTCCTTCAAACCGACCCTGATGCGATGGACGTAGACGACGAAGATGATGAGGCAGCGGGGGAAGTAGTCAAGGATTATGGCATTGAAATCAGCTTCGAGGATCTTGAAGAGGATCTGAAAAAGGTAAGTCAATACATCATTCTTGTTGACTTGTCCCTAATGATATGGCAGCCTGATGAAGAAGAGGTCGAGGAACAACTGTTGCAACGAATAGCCGACCTAACTTCGGAACTTGAAAAACTCAATCCCAATATGAGAGCTATTGACCGCCTGGACGGTGTTGAGGCTCGTCTCAAATCCACTGAAAAGGATTTTGAGGATGCCCGGAAAGCAGCTAAGAAGTCAAGAGAAGCCTTTCAAGAAGTCAAAGAGAAGCGCTTCGATCTTTTCAACAAAGCGTTTACACACATCTCCGAACAGATCACTCATGTTTACAAGGACCTGACACGATCTTCGGCTTTCCCTCTCGGAGGTCAAGCATATCTTGATATTGAAGATAGCGACGCGCCCTACCTGTCAGGAATCAAGTACCATGCCATGCCTCCTTTGAAGCGATTCCGCGATATGGAGCACCTTTCGGGTGGAGAAAAGACGATGGCCGCCCTTGCACTTCTATTCGCGGTTCACTCGTATCAGCCAAGTCCTTTCTTCGTACTTGATGAGGTCGATGCTGCGCTTGACAATGCCAATGTCGAGAAGATCAAGAATTATATTCGGGAGCATGCTGGTCCTGGAATGCAATTCATAGTTATCAGTCTGAAAACTGGTCTTTTCCAGGGTAGTGAGAGCTTGGTTGGTGTATTCAGGGACCAGGAGGCCAATAGCTCCAAAACTTTGACCCTCGACGTAAGTTGTACTTATTCTAAAGTGATATCAGCATACTGACTCTAGTTTAGCTGCGTAAATACGTCTGATTTTTACTTTGCATTTGGTTTCGGTTCATGGTTGAGGAGTGGGAAACTTGACAGTCTCGCTGGCGGTGGCAAGTCGTCGGCATCAAGCATGATTACGAGGAAGCAGGGATCTCGAATGAGGTGGGGGGTGGTATATATGTTGGATGTAAGTGTTTCTACCTTGGGGTTCGGAGCTAGGAATTTGCTATGCGGCTCTTTTGCACATGAGACGTTTCTCTGCCAATTGGAGTGGAGAGATGAGGAAAGATTGATCTTTATTTCCTGCCTGTATTCTTGGCCCTATGTCGCTCCAGCATGTGAGCATCTACGCTGTCCTTGGGCAATTAGACATCCCTCACCAAGTGGTCATTGCCTTAAAAGTTGCCCTTGTGCCATCTTGCATTGTCCACCTTTTGGGATAATTGCACAATGAGTTCTGATCACCTTGAGTATCACTGTTTTGCGCACTCCAACCGCGCTCCAGTCAAAATCTGCATTAGCTCTCTCCTACCGACTTCCTTCACTTCGATGCAAGAGTTTCGATGGAGTGTTCCAATTGGATCCCGAATCGCAATTCTGTTTACCGCCAGTACTACATTCAGATTTGCTTAAAATGTCTTGGCTCGAATCTAAGCAGATCGTACGAAGTGGCAGTATGGTGTAAGCGTCGAAGTTTACGTTTCGTCACAGTGCCCGGGAAATTAGTAGATTCATTGTTAGGACAGAGCGGATCTCTGCTCTGCGTTCCGGGAAACTTAAGGTACCGGATTTTCAACGGATCATGCTGCTCTGAGTGCCTGATGAACTAGGTATTCTCAAGGCAGGTTCAGTTCGCACGTTGGCAACCAATCAGTATTAGAACTTCACTTGATGTGAATGCTGCAAAGGTACCTTCGACAATAAAACGTGCTAAAAGTATATTAATAAGTGACGTTGCAATTACTAGTGTATTTCTACAGCAATCCCCCCTTTGTTGATTTGCCAAGTTGTGCTAGTTGTAATGCCCCTACATAACCTGATTCCTAATCAAACTATAGAGGAGTCTTGCACCGGCAAAGACGGCGGGAAAGTATCAAGCTTGATACGAGAGCTTTGAGTGGTAGGCGTGTGAAGTCCAAGGTCACCAGGCGCTTAAAAGCAGGCCAGCAGCTTCCGGCAAATTCTGACTGAGGAGCTCATGCAAGGTCTCAGAAGCGCAGTTTTGGGGTTGAAATCTCTTCCCATTCTAGATCTCAATGATATTTTCCATATTGAGACCTCTTGCTTGAAGGCTTTACTGGTACTTGCCTCCACATCCAGTGAATGGGCTACCTGGGCACGGTCACAATTAATCAATATATAACAACACATGCAGCATTCGAGATAAAGTGGTTCATAGTAGAAAGTGACTTGAAAATATCAGCAACGTGTAATGCAGATGTTGATGTCACGGCTAATACTTCACCCCGACGAGCTCTTGTAAGAAGTATTTGTATATGGTCGATGGGGCTGTGCCTCGTAACAAGATTTTCACGCCCAGGAAAAGCGTTGTTTCTTTCACAATCAGTATCTCGTTTATTATTCGATACAATAATGATATATTGCTACTCGAGTTTGTGAAGCAATCACAAGTCTGTGTAGCTTCCTTCACTCATCACCTTACCAACCTCGACAGAATTCGGTGCTAGCATCCTCCCCGAGTATGACAACCTCCTTCCCATTTGGAACAAACTCCTGATCTTTCCACCAAACATATCCCGCTGTCTATCTATAGTAATTTTATCCCTTGCAAGCGTTCAGCTTACCCAAATTTTCCAACGCCTCCAACAACCGCCCAGGCTCAGCTTCAACCTGAGACACTTTAAATTCTCCGACGCAGCAACCTGCAGCCCGCACCTATCACTTCGCACCCCTCTTTACAGCACACTTCAGCAGCGTTTTCGTGACATTAACCTGTTCCAAGACGTGTTTGCGATCAACTTGTATGTTTGGATGTCACTGAACGGAGACACGCTCTCAAAATATTGTGCATTCATGCCATGCAAGGCTTCTGATCGATCTTCACCTTGTCAACTGCGAAGTATTGGACGAACCGGTTTCAACGAGGCCGCTGATCTTCACGTCAGTGTGCAAATAAATCATACGAGATGCAGAGGTGCTGTGATAGCAGATTGGAGCTTGAATTCAAGGGATGTGGTTCTGATAATTTCCGAGGAAAGCCTCAAAAGTAAAAGTGACTGCCTAGATTTGAAAGTCTGGTAGCGAGGGGTCTGAGAGTATCGATTAATTTTTCCGTCTGGATTTGAAGGTTGTTTTGTTTGATGATGTTTATGCGGTTTAAGCTTTAAGTGTTTAGGGTTCGGTTTGATGATCAAACCCCCAGCCGAACACCCACCTTCGAGAAGGTCTCACAACCTCTCTCCAAAGAACAGATTTAACAGAGAACTGTCTGTCTGTTCAATTCAGATGATTCTCAATGTTATAAGCTTCAGTACATCAGCAACGGATATGTAGTGCAGCCAAGAATTGAAAGCCAAATTACAATTCGAGATGATGCTGCATGCAATCCATTTCCGGGTTTCACTAGCGAGCTGCTTCAATATTGACAACCGTGCAGCCTCCCCATCCCTCCCTTATGGAACCAACGACCCCCACTCCAATGCAGGTAACCGCCCTGATTGACCTCGTTACCAAACTTGTCGTCTGCGATGTGCATCAGAAAAGTCGACTTCTGATATATCGATGTGAGTGCTTCGCTGATTCGAGGTGTTTCTCATGGAAGCACCGAGGTCAAGTCAGGGTCATGTACTGCGCTGCGGAACTTGCATGCAGTTTACAGCTCGCTACCACTCTTTTGGATTGCTACTTGCAACAAAGGCATCTTTGTGACACTGTTTCTCGGGTTGCTTGCTTCTTCTGTTCCATGCGTGTTGAGTCTGACCCGAGTCTCTCAACCCAGCTTAGTATCCGCTCGAGTCAAGAGTTGATAGTTTGAGGTATGGCTTGCATAATCGCAACCACACTTCTGATTTGCTACTTGCAACAAAAAGTTGTTTCTTTCCCAAAACTGAGGCGGGTCATCGTCTTATTCGAAAAGTTCTTCGAGCACAGAGCCTTCCGGACCATAGTTTGATTACTGGCATGCAGTCTAAAGGCTCGCTGCCATTCTTCTGTATTGCTACTTGCAACAAGGGTCAGTCTTTTCGTTATATCCATTCATCGATGGCTATTCTTGTCTACTTCCACTCGGGATGTCTCCCAGCACAGAACGCTCCGGGATGATGGCCCCATCCGCCATTGTCGACTTGCCTGCTTACATACTCCAACATCCTAGGACTGCTGCTTACAACAGAAACAGCATCTTTCTTGTATCCTTAGTCTCATTGCTGCCCTCAATCGGGATACTTCTGAAGCAAAGATATCTCACAGAACGAGTCTACCATCCAATTACATGCACGCCAAATTCGCTACCACTTTTCTAGACTGCTACGTCCAATGTAAGCCACTGTCACCCTTACCTATCCAAGACATCCTTGCATCCCTCACCATAAAAGCCTCTCAAATGGGAATAGCTCGAGTCAGGGCTAGACATTTGAACTGTCGTTTCTGACTTGTCGTATAGCGAAGTGCAACAGAACATCTTGCGTCCTAATATTTAGCTAGTATTCGACGTCTTCCTTCCGATTGGCTTGTGTTTCAAACTTGAGTTCGTAAACACCGCCAAGCAGCCAATCCCAACAGAGCAGAACACACAACAGAAGTCGTCGTCCCTACCACATATCGATCTCAGCTGTCAAACTCTTTACCTTGAATCGTTGACATTAAGCAGAAATCTGGGAATACTAGAGTCATGGGAGTTATCCGATGAGCCTTGGTCCGTGGGTGATCCGAACCGACCTCATCCGAATCAATCTCCCGTCCATATCAAACTCCCCACAATCCTCTGCCGAACAACCAAACTGCCGGAATGCGACATGCAACAGAACTCTATCCAAAGTGATCGCCCGTCAAACATTCACAGTGAAACTCAAATGCGGCCAATGTGACAGATGACTATGCATGGAGACGTGGTCCAATCAAAGTGCACGCAGTATGTTCGAGACAGCTTGGAATGCAAGATGTCTTGAGATGACAGGAAACATCAGAATTTGAAAGTAAATAAAGGAAGATCACCGTCTAAAAATGCACAAATCTACGACTCTTCGCTGATGAAAACAAAATGTCCGTTTCTGCGTTTCACCTTGAAACTGTACCAGATACAAACTTCGAGCCAGGCCAAACACAAACACAAACAACAGCGGCAAGTCGGCGACATGCCAACTCTCTCCGTCATCAAGCATCGCGGCTTAGTCACGGTCGAACTGGAAGATCTCCTAATTGAAATGACATGTCACTCCCACACGCCTTAGATGCAGATCTGCGACCACTCTGGCCCCATGCATGAAGCGAATGGACTCACGTTTGCTCTTTTCTCCTCAGTGTTTAAATTAACCCCAAGGAAGTCTGGACCTGACACGATTTGCAACAAAAATGAAGAAAGTGAAAAGTGTAAATCAGCCAATATACATTTGTGGAGGTCGCTTGACTTAGAAGAGACGGGAGAGACGACGGGCAGACTGCTGTGGCTTACATTGAACTTGCGAAGCCAGCAAAGGGTACAAGACCGACGACTTGATGAAGTATGAACGAGATAGAGGTTACGGAATAATGAGACTGAGATGCATCAAACGAAAACGCGTTAAGCGTCAAAATCAGGCTGTAGGAGAGCCAAATCATGTAAGCTTTTCTCACCAACCCTCACACACACATGTAAGGAAACAGGACAATCGCTTCTGCAAACGGGAGGATACAGAACGAGGCGCATCGGTTCCAAGTTTCTCGATCGCGACATGCAACAAAGAAGACAAACACATTGTTGACCAAATGTGACCTGTTGTTCTTAAGCCTCTTGAAGAGGCGGGAGGTGGCAGGCCTGGAACAGCGTCGTCTGTTGTGTGGCGGATCTAGATCTTGAGCCTGCCACGAGCGTGGCTGCGGCGCTGCGGGCGTGCGTGCTTGAAACCAGGTACAAAATTGCATGTCATGTTGCACAATACCGAGATCCAGTCTACACTGTAGATCGTGTATGCAGGATGATATATGTGGACGGTGCTGACTTCACTGTTTTTGATGGTAATATGTAGCCTGTTAAGATATGTATGCCTATCAAAATGTGAGGTACGCACCCATGTGTACGTCGCTTGCTTCCTGGATATGGCAACTCGACTCTTACCCCTCCACAACATCCTTCTCAACCTCCCATTCCTCCCAAGTCGGTTTATCAAAACCATTCGGCCTGCTCGCCCTCTCAAACCCAACCCTCAACCCTTCCACTGTAACCGGACTTCTACACCAGCAGATATCCTCCCCAAACCCCTTACTGTACGCTGTCTGCATCAACTTTCTCTCAAAAAGCTCTGGATGCACCCTTCGCATGCTCTTTAAAGCTCTCCCACCAACCTCATCAACGCTATCCGCATGTCTAAGCCCAAAGAAATCCTCATCGTGTTCACGACGCACGCGCTCTTTTACTTCAGGGCCGTAGAGTCCTAAACCAAGGAGGAAGACGTCATATTGACAGAGACTAGTTCGCCCTATCCAACTGCCTCCTTCCGTGGCGCGCTTGTAGAGAGCAGTTAGAGCTGCAATGGCTCCCATACATCCAGTACCATAGTCGGACATGGGAAACGGGGGGACAACCGGCTCGTTCAGGCCCATGAATTCGCCTTGCGCCCATGCTACGCCTGTGTAGCAGTCTGCAATTTGTTGCCAGCCTGGTCGACCCGCCATGTCGCCTTTGTCGCCGAAACAGTCTTCCGCAACATAGATTATGCCTTTTCCTCGGCCTTTCGTCAACTCGACGAGCTGTTCCGGTCCGTATCCCAGACGCTCCAGACTTCCTGGTCGGTATCCATCTAGCACTACATCGGCGCTTTGAAGAAGCTCTTCGAATGCTTGACGGCCGGCTGGGGTCTTCAGATCGAGATCACAGGTGTGTTTTCCAGTGTTCCCATCAACCTGGAAGAATGGGACGTCGGAGAGATTGGGAGAAGTGACCTTTATCACCTGTGCACCGTATTCTGCAAGGGTACGGCCGATGGCTGGCCCGGCAATGATACGGCACAGCTCGAGGACACGGATGCCGGAGAGAACTTGAGGTTCAGAGGAGGAGGACGAGGATGAGGAAGTTGGAAATGGGACTGGAGGAGAATCGGCGATCTTACGGACTTCCCATGGTGGAGTGGAGAGAAGTGTTTGGCCCTGGGCTGGGATTAGCTTGGGTTGTTCGAGAGAGATGGTTACGTACATGGTTAGTTTTCTTGAATTCTTCCCATTTGATAACAGGTACGCCTGCTTGCTTTTCCCTTAAGTTCATCTTCTCTAACTCCGGAATAGTAAACTTCTTGACATGGCTCTCGATCACATCGATACATTCTCGGTAGTCTGTCAAATCTGGTCGATATGCTTCCAAACCAATCATATTCAACGTCTTGCCTGCTTCCAGAGATCCATGGATATGATAGTATTCCCCAGGAGTCTTGGTCTCGTACAAGTTTGCAGATAATCTGCGATATAAGATCGCCTGTGCCTGGAGCAAGTCGGTGTCTTGGCACGTTAGAATATATGATTCCACAGTAGGGGCAGAGAACTTGCTCTTTAACTTGGATTTGACCTCAGGATCCTGCTTTCCCATTCCTGCAATCGTTGCTATGTAGGTTGAAAAGAGGAAAGTAGCCGTTCGTTCCAGATCCACCTCTATTTTTCTTTTCGTTGTTTCATTTGGGAATCTTAGATGAGCGAGAGCTGCAACTGCACTTGCCTCCACTGATTTCAGAGCAACAGTTGCTTCGGTTTCCTTGAACGGGCAAGGAAAATATATTTGAGTCCCATCAGTTGCTGTAGTTAAAGTGACATCCTCTAAATGCTGTGCGAATTCCGCTGGAATCTGGTCCCCCGCGACCTTTCTCAGGAAAATGGTCGCTTTCCTACTGCCATCCAGCACCGAATAGGAAGCACGAATGCCGTTTGTGTGACCAAAATGATTATTGACGACCATCGTGCTATTGCGGACGCCACGTTTGCTCCGGCATGACGATAAAAGGCATCATATAAATATGGGCAAGTATCGATGTATTTGAAGGCGGGTATGAGATGCAAGCGGCGGGTAATGCCTAGGTCTGACAGCGGTGGAGGGGAAAGCCGGACAAGATTGAGCCAGGCAACCCTTGATTTAGGAGGTTTGAACAAAGATTACACTACCTGAAATTGGCCTGGCGTTCGGGTTTGACAGTGCACCTGTAGTGATTTTACTTCGAAGCCGGGTACATTAGGTAAGTGTCGGGGGCGTTATCCGATGACGGTCCCTGAAAACTCCACTGTAAGCTCGCCGTAATGCGTCGTTTTGATTATCCCGAGGCGGAGCGCTTCAAGAGAGGGTTTTGCTGAACATGGAAGCCAAAAAGGTTGTAACCGGCATAGGATCGAGATGATATCCTAGAAGTTCTTCCGGGCCTTGATTGATTAGTTACATTGCGTCAAGGAGGGCATCATGGAGGGGTAGTTTCGTGGCGCCGGATATGCCCAGTCCAGACGGGGGTGTTCGCGCAATCGAGAACGCAACATCAACAAAGACGGCTACATGCTGGATCATACCAAATGAATGAGAACGGGCAACAAGTCGAACCGATCACACGGAATAGCATACATGGAGGGGTTTCAGGGCAAATCTCCTGTTTATGCATGCTCCCGCTGATGCAATCCAGCGGAACAGTCGGCAACAGCGGTTCTACAACAGTAACCCCTGTATTCCGGAGGAAAGAGCTGTGAACGAGGTTTGTGAGGGGTTGTATTTTCGGATGTTGGCTATTCGCGATAGGAATCTCGATGTCGGGAGTTAACTGATCAACGAGGTGAAATTGATGCCTGTGCACTTCTTGCACAGGCTTTCTAGTGCTGTCAACTCGCCAGATATCCAACCACTCCATCCACCCGGGCTACTTTGCTCCAAATCAGATCAGTTACCATATTGTAGTTGGCGTTGCAACTCTCGCTTATCTCTACCTCCTGGGTGTTGATGTTGGTTAGGGGTGATACCAAAAGAAACCCGATACAATAACGGATACCGAGTACTCGGGTCCACGAGGTATTGCTTTCTCAACCACATCTGCTTTGGAAGCGACCAACATCAAGGCACCGGATAATGTTCGGGCAATGCAGAGGTTGAGATGCGTGCGCGGAACGTGGCCAAACTGAAAAAGCTTTGTAAAATATGTTTTGATCACGACGGATCTTTCGAACACGCAAACATCTTTTATGAGGCGACAGCTGCGGACTTTTACATATCCAGGGCATCATCTGGTGGCGGCAGGGAAGCCGCAGTATCCATCCTCTGCCATCAGCTGCTGGATCGGGGGGACCTTGGCGACGCAACACCAAACATTCTGGAACCTACCTATCAAGCAAAGCCGTAAGCCGGAATCCGTAGGTATGCATGTCTCACAATATGTATAGAGAGAGAGAGAGAGAGGGGGGGGGGGGGGGGGGGGGGGGGCTGTAGATGAAATGAAAGGTGGGAGTTGTGTTTGTGCAGACAAGAGAGAGCAGGTTGAATTAATGCTAAAGCAGGTGCGGTGCGGTGCGTTGCAACTTTGCTTTTTCATAGTACGAAGGTACATGTCTAGATTTACAGTACAGTGCACTGCATTAGTATAATAAGTTACAGTACCAACGGGACTGTCCCAGGTCATACAGTATAATATTAAATATCAGATCAGAGCAGGCCACGCCAGACCAGGCAAGGGCAAGTGCAGCCCGCCCAGCCAAGCCTAGCCATCTCTTCACATTCCTGCGCTCTACGTAACGTACGTACAGTACAGTACAGTACAGTAACTTGACGTCGCCCGTCAAGAAGCAACTATCAATTGGTAGTCGACCGGTCTCCTGATAATACACGGCATACAATACTGTATTTGCCCAGCGCTTCATCGATCAGTAGACTCGGACTGTGCTTTGTGGTGTCGGTGTCTCTGTGTTCGCCCAGCATCCGACGGACTTGCGTCGCATTCCGGCTTCTCTCCGACCCCTCATCCGAGCAACTCCTCCTCTTTCACCCGCTCTATCGCCTCTCACAGAATTGCTCCTATACCTACAGTACCGACGATATCCCTGCCCTGTCCGATTAACGTTTGCAGTGAGCCGCAGGGTAGGTAGTCTCCAGCTTTCGTCGGAAGCTATCTACTACCCGGAGAGAGAGGAGCAGCCTCACGTTACACATTTATTGCATTGGCCGGATGTAGTTCAGCAGCACAGGCTTTAGTCTGGTCACTCTTGAGGGGCATGGTCAACGATAGAGACAGACGAAACCATGACACGGCCGAAAGTGGACCCTGACAAGCGGATTCGTACGGCCCAAGCCTGCGAATCCTGTAAGCGGAGGAAACAAAAGGTCAGTATTGCTTCTCCTTTACCTCCTGAACCTGATGTTATGTTTCTCGATAAAGAGAAAGCCCACTGGAATTACGTTCATATCACATGATCCATATTTCGATGTGAACACAGCCCACCTATCTGGGTACATCCGTGGCCTACATCGGTGGACATATATGCACACCAGTACATCTACGTCTAAAGCGGGGGAAGTTCCGCCTCGCACCAGATACGTCCAGTTAGTGGGACTGCTGATTTTCATAATCGAGTCCCTGATGCGGAAATTGAATGGCTTGAAGGAGTATTTCATATTGTTTCCACTTTCTGTCTCAGCGGGCGTATTAATATGGACTTCAATGGCGACCATTGCTTGCAATTCTTATACCGTGTAGTGTGTCCCAGTGTGTGCTTATGAATCATACTCTTGGTTCCTCACTCTGAGATTGCACGCCTCTTGTCACTCAATCCGATTTCAGACCTTTCACGAGCGGTTAAAGCTAGTGTAGGGAACCGACGACACTGACGCTGACGGGGTTCTATAGTGTAATGGCCTGCGGCCGTGTCAAACATGTACAAAGCGAAGCCTGACCTGCACATATGGAGAGGAGACCGGATCTGAAGGCATACAAACATCCCCTAAGCGTCGGATGTTGGAGGCTAGTCTGGACGCCCCCAAAAGTGTTACCCTTTCCCCTGGACACGGCAACCGTCTCTCAAATGGGAAGTCTCTAGCTCGACCGGAGAACAAGCAAAATGGAGGGAATGGGATCTCAGATAATGGGGATGGCAGTATCAAACCCCTAGATCAGTACCAGGACGGCCTCTATGGAGGGAAATCTCGGCGACGAGGCTCCAGCGATCGTCACATATCAGACGAAAGCATAGTATTCCACTCTGGAGCGTCGAACAATACCAACGGTCAAGAAGAGGAAGTCGCTGACTATTACGAAGAAGGCCGGATGTTGCAAGATCCAACCGGTAGATTATGTAAGTCTCCACGACTTCAAGAATCCCGACTTTCTTGGTGCAGGTCAAGCCATGCTAACAGGAGCTGGTAGTATATATTGGAGATTCGGCAGTATTGTCTTTCTTACAATTCATCCGAATGATTGTTGAAAGCGTGTCTGGGCACTCTGATTTTACTCAAGACCCGATGAGGCACATGATTGTCGAGAACACTACGTCTTTGCCGGTAAATGTGCGACATACTCACCTTCTTCCAGACAGGCAGACAGCCAATGTTTTGGTCGATTCTTACTTTACAAACGCAAGTTGAACTTGCCCCATTACAAGTGAATTCTTGTTAACAGCACACAGATAAACGGACTAATAGAAGTCTGTCATCGAAAGACTTTTATGACTTCACTCGAACAGTGCTACACAGATCCGCTTAGCATTGACCCAACATGGCTATGTCTGCTTCATCTTGTATTCGCAATTGGCTTGGTCATGGCCTCGCCAACCCCGGGATCGCCAGAGGATTTCGTTATCAAGAAATTGAGAGCAGATAGATCAATTGACAGGGCTGAAGTGTTCTATGCCAATGCAAAACATTTAAGCGATCCATTTACAGGCTTTGAAAATTCTGGATTTTGGAGTATACAGGCCTTGACACTGATGTCTGTTTACATGCTGGCTGTTTCAAAGAGGAATGCAGCTTACGCATTTCATGGTAAGAATATCATGCCTTCCACCGCTGTAGTCTAATTCCGTACAGGTATGGCCGTCCGATCTGCATTTGCAGTGGGCCTTCACAGAAAAGAAGCGATGAATCTCTTTGGCGAGGCCGAAAAGTCTGTTCGCAGGAACCTCTGGCGGACGCTGTTTGTCCTCGATCGGTTCCTTTCAACGTCTCTCGGCCGACCAACCGCCATTCGGGAGAGCGACTGTTCAGGAGACACTCTTCTGACCGGCGAACGAGCTCCATTTCCTCAGGCGCCCTTTCCAACAGCTGCGAATGCGAGTTTTACCAGTCCGAACGCTGTTGGTCTAGAGGCATCAGTCCGCAGTTGCCACGTCATTGGAGTAATTCTGGAAAAGGTTTACTCACAGCGAAAGATTTCAACAAAGCTTGCACAAGAGATCGCAGATCATTGCAAAGGTTGGCCAAAAGCCCTTGATCCAAGTCTGAACCACACACAAGCACATTCCGCTTCACCTAGTCGAGGAATTGCAATATTGCACGTCAACCTGCTCCACTTCCATTCCCTCATCCTGCTAACCCGGCCATTTTTCCTATTTTTGATGAAGAAAAAATACACAGCCCCTGAAGATGCTGGTCAAGGCATTCATGTATCACGGATGGAAAAGTTTGCTATAGCATGTGTGGTTGCTAGTAATCAAAGCATCGCTTTGGTACAAAGTGCAAGAGACAGCGGATATTTGTCACAAAGAAACCCTTTTGTACTGTGAGTTTGAGACATTCAGTTGTGTCGATATGTTGGGCGCTCTTCGCTAACCTAGGCAGATACTTTCTTTTCGCTGCAAGTCTTGTCGTCCTGTCCAATGAGTTCTGTGGTCTCTATCAGAATCCAAACGCCAGCACTTCAATGGTCACTGCCATCAATATCATGCATTACTTCTCTGAGCAAGACCCACAAGCACGCCGTCTACTTGTTATCTTGACATCATTTCGTGATGTCGTATCCCAGGAGCAAACAATGCCAGCCCAAGGACACGACGCCTCTCGAGCAAGTGGGGCCATTCTACCATCAAATCCTGCTCTTATAGAGGAAAACAACGACGCAATGGCAAATCTGTTCCAAGGAGGCTTGCCTTACCCAGGCAATAGTCCATCACTCTCCTCACCCCTAGTTGGATTCAATACCGCACAACGCGAATCTCAGCCAATGTCCTTCTCGACACTGAATAATACCACATCTCAAAATAACAACCACTTTTCTTCTCAAGGTCAACAAGAACAGCGTCCTTCATCTCGCCAAAACTCCATGGACGCCTTCGTAGATCTCGCACGAGTCACAAGCAATCCCAATAGCGGCGATAGCAACGATGGGAATGAGTCCTTCGCCAACGAGGAGATCGATTTTGAAGCCTTCTATAATTTTCCGTATTCAAATAGTGCTGTTATGACACCAGGTCTTATCTCTAGTATGACACCAGGTGGCATACTTGGGGAGTCACAATTAAGACCAGACGAGATCCAAGGCTTCGGCGACAGTCGGGTGCCAATGTTCGGGTTGACGAACATGGACTTTACGAATTATCCCTAGTACCACCGCCCTGATACCAGATCAGTGCTTATGAGAGTCTTGGGACAATTGGAATGAATTACTGATGTTATAATGCTACCTGGGCTTTGAAAGCGCATTCAGTGGGCCGGCTTTTTCTAAAAGAGGGCTGCAAGGGTTGTGTAAAATAGGCGAACTGGGTTGGACCATCAAAAGGAGGCTTCTTCTCGGAATGGAATTCACCATTGTTTACCTGTGCATGATATCGGCTTTCAAAGGAACGCTTCGCCCATCAATATATATGCTCAACAGTCCCTGCACTTTCAGCCCATCTACAGCAGATAAACACGTCGTTCACGCCACCTTTCTCATCGCCAAGCAACCCTACCCCACTCATAGGTATGCATCAATCCAAGTCGATCCCCATCCATCCCCATCCATCCTTCTCCTTCCTGATAATCATATTACCCCGCTTCTTGTACTGTATGTCCTTTTCGTTTCATGTGATACCAGCTGTTACGAGAGATTGATCCGTGCAATCAGCGTATCGCCTCCCCCTCCCGTTCACCTGTTGCCTACACTGTTAAAGTGACGTCAGCCCTAAAATACGTACCTTTTAGATTGTATTTCATGACTGAAAGGAGGAACGATATGTCGCGAGAAGGCTCAATAGAGAAGGAGAGTGTGCTTATCGACGTCAGCGATCTTCACATTCAATGCACACTCATCACGATCCATACCTGACCCCCACCGTTCTGGCCAGCCAGCTTCGAGTAGATAAGTAGGAACTGGTTCTCTGATCTACTTATTTATTTCTCTCTTCTGTTTACTTGATCAAGACAATTATATGTTGAAATATAACTCAATCCGATAAACAATAGAATCTTAAAATGGCAGAGTATGCCCCCCATGCTTAATACCTCTCCTTCCCACACCGTCTTCTCTTCTCCATACAGCCAGAACCTTACTAACCGCCCTCACCCTTTCAGATCTCTCACAACATCCACTGCAATCGCAGACGACAGCATCGGACACAGCCACAAGCATACCGCTGATCCCTCAACCACGGCCAACACCACCACCGAACATGGCCAAGAACACGAGAAGAAAGGTATCTTGGGCAAGATCAAGGATAAGCTGTCCCCGAGCAGTAACAACCATGGAGGCTCGCAGTCGGTAACTGGTGGGGACGCGACGCATATTGGACGGGTGAGTTTTTAAAATTCTTGTGGTTTGTATGGTTTGTGGTTGGCTGAGTTCGTTGTTTGCGATTTCACAACTGGCTGTGTTTGGACTTCGTTGCGTTTCAGTAGGGGAGGGATGAATGTTATGAGAGGAGGAATCAAAAGAAGCGATGTGTACTGACTTCAAAGCAGGACGAAGGAGTGAAGCATGCCTTTGGAGGAACGGCTGTCAATGCAGAGACTATGCATCGAGGTCCAGCGGCGGGTCAGGACTTGAACAGAGAGTAAGATAGGGTCCGTTAAAGCGTACCATTTGGACATATTGATTCTCCTTCAAGTATCTTTGGGGATGGAGCCAACATATTGGATCTTGGTACATGATTGAGGGTGGAAGCTGGGCGGGCCTGTCTGTTTATTGTTTGCGCAGTTCATGATACCTATTCGTGCGGTTTTTTTAAAGTTTTGAATCAATGTTGTATGCAATCTATTCAGTACATTCTTCTCATCTTCCGGCACTACTCACCGGACACCGTTTTGATCTACGCGAGCCTGCCAGCTCTCATTTCCATTGTGTCCACCATCAGAACACTGCAGCAGAAGCCTCAGATTCAATCAAATCAGACACTCTCACTATTTGATAATGCTCTCCAAATATGTGAATCTCACTGAACGGTTCTCCATCTCCCAAAGACACCATAAACTTACTGTCACTTGTTCGCTTGATCAATTGTGAGTCAGTTCCAAACCACCTACATACCATCTGTTAACCCCCTCTCAACCGCCTCACAATCACCTTTGAGAGGGGCCTCCAGATTGCGATATACAACAAAACCTTTCACAATTCTCTTCTGAAGGCTTATTGGCTACGGGAGAGGTGCTGGAGATCCACGTGCCCAGCAAGATGTTGCTTCAGGTAGGTACGGGTACCTGACCCATCTCGCATCCCACAATGTCCTCGTTGGAGTTCCACGGATATTGTCATTCGAACCTCTCGTGAAATTGATCTTATTCGCAGAAGCCAAGAGTCCCTCGCAGAGGACATACCTATTGAGTTCGGTCACTATGACGCGTGACCACATTAGAATTACCATCAACTGGATCTCTCGAGCTTCAGTCTTTCAAGGTAAGCATCCATGGTACATGAAAGCTGGCCAGTCAGGATACTAAGAGTACTAAACTCACCTTACTCTCCCTCGACTCTTCCAGACTCTAAGGTATCCAAACTTGGCTCATCCCACTCAATCCCAACCCAAGTAAATAAGAACAGGAATTTGCCCACCAACTCCAAAATCTCCGTGAGCCGCTTACCGACTCCCCTATCCTCCTCATTGTCACAGAGCCGAGTTTTGCAAGTCCACAGAAAGCCAGAATAATAGCTACATACCAGGACAAGTGAGACATCAGAATTACGATTTGCAACAAAGTCAATATCATGCTTTTTGACCGGGTTATTGATTTGTTTGTTGGCAATCGCATGATAATTCGCTTACGGCCCCTTGCTTGGCTACAGCCACAACAGTCGGCTAAGACTGGCACCACCCCACTCTGCCGCCTGGACGGCAAGTGCAGGTGAAGGCGGCTGAATCAGCCGAGGACATGCGAGATGTTGTAATTACAAGACTATTTTATTTCAGCTACTTTCAACTGGCTATCATTCCTCTCCACGGCTTGTAGCATCTACCACAGAACTAAATACTAAGGTAAAAACATTATGAACGAAAAGTAGTCACAAAGATTATTAGAACGAGTAAGGAAATGGACTCTAGATGGGAGCGCTCATCACCCGTCTATGACCATCCCGAGTTCCACTTGCCGCACCTGTTTCCAGGCTGAACGTCGTTGTTCCATTTGTAGCAATCCCACCATTGGCTCTTACATTTCTGAGTGGCGGTATCGTAATTGTCCCCTCGGCGGTTGTTGCGTCGGTTATTCTTGCATCCTTGAGCATATGTATCGATACAGCTCCTGTATTGACTGTCACAAGCATCCTTGCATGCTTGCGTTGGGCCGTTGTTACCGCCCCGGGGGTATGAAGGGCAGTTCTTGGATTGGGGTGAAGTGTAAAGCTTGAAAGGATATCCAGCCTTGTAGTCGGAGTAGATGTTGTTGCAAGTCAAGCATGGGAGCCCAATATTTCCAACAGGAGCTGAGGAGCTGTATCCTTTACCAGGGTTATGTGGTTGCTTGCAAATGTTCGTATCCGTTGGGATAGGTACACAAGTCGTAGGAGATGCTGTGGAAGATGTAGTGCTTGGCTTAGCAGTTGAGACTGGACAAGGGTAGACTGTCGTGGATACCGCTGGAGGCTGAAGGGGCGGGCCAGAGGGTGGATATTTTGACTTGCAGTTATCCTTCGAGCAGTTGTTTCCTGGGCAGTAGCCGTTACAGTAGGACGAAATTGAAGTACACCAGCTGGAGAATTCGAAGCAGTTCATGCTCTCTGGGAAACCAGCATTCAAGAAGCAGGACGCGACTTGAACAGTGCATGACGAGAATGCAGACCAGCACGAGTTCTTGTCGGTAAACTTTGGGATGGGGTTCGAGCACCATTTGCCGCATTTGTACTCACAAGTCGGGGTTGGTGAAATAGTTGTACTGGGAAGTGTCAATAGGAGCAAGAATGTCTCTCTGGTCAAGAACGCTTACGTTGATGTGCAAAGCGAAGCTGGCTTGGACGTTGCTATTGGAAGTTAGTGCATGAATCGTCCAAAGAATTTGTAGGATTTGAAGCGAAGTGGAAACTGAACAAGGTAGGAAATGGATGCTCACTGGTTGTGGGAGGGGTTGAGGACGATGATGGCAGCTTCGTTGTAGATGTTGGCGATGAAGATGTCGATGATGAAGTCTTGGTAGTGGATGAAATTGATGAAGATCTAGAAGAAGTCGAAGTCGTAGTTGGTGGCTGGGTGCTGCTTGAACCTAAAAATTGATCAACAAAAAGAAGCGGCAGAAGTTAAGTAAAACTCACTGGATGAGGTAGACGTTGGAGGAGAGACAGAGCTGGAAGATGATGACGATCCTCCCTCACATGGCTCTGTGGACTCCAAATCCTTGGCGACGTAAAGATCAAGTGTTCCCCGACCACCACAGGTTTTAGTAGAGTCTCCGTTGCAAGGCATGTCACATTTGCTGCTGTCGAGCGGCAAGGTTCCATTTCCCAACACAACACCACTAATGGCAGATCAACATTGTTTCCCAGAATGATTGCAAAGAAGTGGAGACATACCAATAGCACTCAGAAGCAAACTCGAGGCCTGCAAATGAGTAACCACCGGCCTTGCAAGCTTTAAGACAGCCCTCCACGGTCATTGTAGCGGCAACGACCTGATCCTGTCTCCAAGCCAGGGAGCGACCCATGGAACCCTCGCTATAACAGCCTGATTTGACATAATCGGAGACTGTAGTGTAATCGGCAACCGGAAAGGTAGGATCTTGGTAGATGCTGACACGATTGAACCCTCCACAGATCTCGGAGTCATCCCCTGCACAGGAGAAGTCACAGTCGGCCTCATCCGCTTGAATATTGTTGACTGAAGCACCACAGAAGCACTGTAGAAGTCAGCTTTATGCAATTCTGAATGACATTTGTCGACATACCTCCTCGCCATATTCAAGTCCAGCATACTGATAGTCATTCCCTAAGAAGGTGTTACACCGAAAGGCCCAAAACAAGTTGAGCTTAGAGCATACCTTTGCAGAAGGCGACGCAGTCCTGCACGGTTTGGTTCTGGTTTCTGGGCCCGGTATATAACAGGGTACGGGGGCTACCGTTATCAACAAAGCATCCAGCGTATTTAAAAGGAGTGAAATCAGTGCAAGAGGGCTGAGGTGGCTCCTCGTTACGCTTTACAGGGTAAAGCCCAGCATTGACACCGGAAAAGAGTGTAAGTGCTGCCGAAGCAACAGTCAAGGATTTGAGGTTCAACATGACGATGTTAAAAGGGCATCTCATCTAATTGGGGCTCAAGTTGGAAAGTAACGAAGGTAAAGAACGGAAGGTGGACGCTGTTGAACAGACAGAGAGTAAATGAGACGACGAGGAAGGAAGGCAGACCATATATAGAAAGCGCCCCCCGACATGACTTACGTTCCTGAAAGGTTACACCTGCCCTACAACACTTTCGGACGAGAAGCATGTTTGGACACAGTGAAAGTATGTGGAAGGGACGCTTAAGCATTCAAAGGCAGGGTAGCGCCAACCGAACCCATGTAATCGAGAAGCTCCCCAGGTGGCCAGACGCAGCGTGGCGCAAGTATCGTGACGCTTGTTGAAGTAGGCCAATCATGTAAACTTTGACCCTAACAGTTGTGGGAAGTCCGGTATGGATGGGGACGATTTGTGTTCAGGGTTTTTACAGCCAGGTTGAACAGAGGCCCTAGTCGCCGTGGGCTTCGTCCGATCATCCGGGAGGTGTTGAAGAGATTCGGAGAATTGAACAGTGGCCGAGAAGTGTAAGATCCATGAGCATTTAGTGGTAAATTACTTTAGCGCAGTAACTTCGCTATTATTTCTCCTTGCTATCAAGTAGCCCATGCATCTGCATCTGCTGAGTTGGGTGGACTCTGGCAGAGTTCAGCAGCAAATGTGACACCTCGAATCTCGATTCGTTCGGTCGACTCCTCATAGGTTCTGGAAAGACATCTGGAGCTTGGAGTGCATGGGCCCCAGAGATGCAGCAGAGATGTCTTCGTGATTGGATATATTTCGAAAAGGGGGAGGGGGGCTGATGGAGATGGAGGCGTCGGTGATGGAAATTAAATCCTCGGTTAAATAACTCCCGCAGTCTCTTTTTGGCCCCCCTGCACGCTAGATATGCAGGAACACTGAACACAAGCCGCCAGCATCTTTTGGAAGGTCGCCTCCAGAGCTTGGACGACTGCATCCTAACCTCTTCTCTCTTCGACCACAACAAGGTGAGGTGTTACACTAACTGCACTGCACAGACAGACTATTGATTTTGGAAAGAAAGAAAAAAGCTTTTCTACAGTCTAGCGAAGAGCGAGGCGCCAATCGGCTTCAATTTGGAACCGAGAGCGACTCGGATCGTGGCAACTGTAAGTGTAAGTGTTGATATTCCAGCTGGACCTTAGATTAGAAGACAATGCTTATGGCTTCTAGCCAAGAGCCCGGAACCCGACACCTTTGCGCAGGAAAAGAACCAGCTGCAAAAGAACGTCCTGTATTCGCTTCAGGACTTCCTGATCCTCAGACGTACGACAACAGCAAGTTGCACAGCATAATATTGCCGCGGTACTCTAGTCACTACCTGCACCCATAGGATTGTTGCTGTTGTGTTTCGATGCTCACCGCATGTAGATACGGCACTAAACACAACCATCCTATCAGATGCCACGTTTTGGAGCGAGCTGAGCGTGAAAGCCAAAACACAGACACATCCGATGGAGAAGACGACCGCACGGCCATTAACCCCCGCACAAAGAACCAGATAGAAAAGCCATTTGTTTCAAATGCTACCGAATCTTCCGATACCTCAGAGAGGCATGGCACTACTTCTGCAGACAAAATAAATGCCCGGATTCCTCAAATTAGAGATGTTGACTAGTTTCCTCCGAATTGACAGTCCGTTTGTTGATAGCCTCGGCGCTAAGGCAAGTGCAGGGACTCTCTGGACCACCATACAGGCACTGCCTCGATTCTCTCGTCGAAAGATGATAACACACGTCAAAAGGACACACGATGTTTGTTGGCCGTTCCTCCAGTAAAGACCCTTCTTCGGGTAAATATTCGTTCTCGTACTCTGTTCGATTTCCAATGGCCCCCGGATTGTTGCAATACTTCTGAATCGGGACAAGGGTATTGACGACGCATCCTATCGAGAGATTTCTGACTCTTTCGCAGAATACAACGGGGGTTGAGGAACGTACTAGTACCGAGAGGATCGTAGATTCAGCTTATGCCACTTTCCGAGGTCGAATGAGAGGTTCCTGAGACCGGTCAAGCCAATCATGTGCTAACCGCATAACCATCAGGGCTAAGAGACATCTCCAGAACCGATATCTGTCCAGCTAAATAAGTCCTCGGAAGCCGGCACTTCAACCACCAGCCAGATACCTACTGTTTCTACAACTTTCCGAGTGCAATCAGGCACATGTATGTGCTGCACATCCGTGAATACTGGCTCGTCTCCTCTCCTTTGACATCTCCTCGGCCAACTCGTGAGATGCCAGTCCCATGGCAATTTGCTCGGCACAGCACAAGATGATAGACTGAATGAGTAGACCTGACATTAATGTTGTTTGAAGGAGAAGTTTCCAGCAAGGCTTGAGACTTAAGGAGCTTCTTCGAGGCTCGATTCTGTTTCATGCGTCCCGGCATGGATTCCACCTAGCTGGCCCTGAGTCAAGCTTTTCCCTTCTGTCGATCTCCCGCAAGATATCACAATCCAGACTTACAACTTCACGCTAGAATAGAAGAACGCCCGGTGATTTTGTGACTAACCACAGCACTGCAACAATTCAAAGATTCTGCGCAACCTTACCCGTGCCAGCTCCGAGCATAAGACTTTGAGCAAGCTGTACATTCATTCCCCACGTCAGACCTCAACGCGCTCAACTTCTACAAACTTAGAGTCCGAGAAGACTGGGACCAATAACAAAATATCAAAAATGAAACGATCCCCAACATCAGCAACTTGCACGTCTCTCAGGCTGCAAGCAGAATTCCACACCAGCTTACTTCCGAAGATCTCATAGCTCACCTCCGCCCGCTAGAAGAGAAAAGGCCTTTCCACCCGAGTTCATCTTGCACAGACAAGCTTTTTCAAGACAACACTGATCGTCCCAAAGAAGCCATCATCCCATACCAAACTCTCAACGCAAAGCACACACGGAAATCGACTCCCTCCGAGTCTACACACGGCCTCATGCAAGCCATCTCATCACAAGAATTTGATCCTCGCAAAGCGTGAACTTCAACTTACCGAAAACCATTCGACGCCAAGCCCATTGGAGGAAGTACAGCTGCACGGCTCGCTTTCTCAAGGTTGCGACTCATCGGAAAAGGCTGCAGGTTACAGCTTTGTCACATGTGCCTGGAGCTACTGGACGCAATTTGCTGTAGATTTTGATTCGACCAAGATCCAACTAAGTTGGTTGTCTCTAGGCCCGGCAGGCCAGCCACAGCTAAATTAACAGCAGTGGCTAGTTCTTCCTGATTTAGATAGAGATAACGCCAATGGACAGAAAGGGAAGTAACAAGCTTGCGGCTAACTCCGGCCATATGACCACGGTACGGGATGATAAATTTACTTGGCGGCTATCAACACTGACTATTCTTACTGTGACTATCCAACTAAGTTTTCGGAGTACCTGGTCTCAGGAGCATCAAGTGAAAAGGTGGAGGAGAGAAGGGACTACCTTCAAAGGATTTATCGAGAAAATGTACTGTAAATCATCACAGACATAAATGTATTCCATTTTCACTTCCTTCATTCTCGACCATGCTTCGTTTCTTCCAGGCGAAGAGGCAACCTAGTCGCATGGAACCATAGAACGCCTATTTAATTACAAGATGCATGCAAACGCGACCCCTGAGATCGTGATTCCCCAGATTTGTCCCTCGAAACGCAACGCAACCCGCAACCGCAACCGTGCCCGATAAAGAAACCCAATCAGTTCTTGTTTCGGAGATGGGGAGGCACGAATCTTCCAGGGGCACCACTGGGCTTGAGACCATCACCTGATGGAGTCGCAGCCGGAGCAGGCGAGCCATCACGTCCCTCCTCACCTCGTCCAGACCGACCGCGCGAAAGTGGAGCTCCTCCGGATGAGGAAGGAACTCGGGCTGAAGGGGGAGGACCGGCTGGCTCTCCACTGCTGGCCTTAGCTGCTTCTCTGTCTCTCCAGCTGGGCTTGCCACCCGCGAGGGCAATGCGAGGAGGACCGGTAGCAGCAGGGCGATCATTCGAATCAGTTCGCTCCATCGGTGGAGCACGACTGGCTGGAGCAGCACGTGCCATTGGGGATTCTGTGCGAGTTGATGGGACCTCCTTGCCTTCTGCTCTGAGCTTCTCCTTCTCTCTCCATCCTAGCTTAGCACCAGCAAGTGGTAATGGTGGTCTGACAGCTCCAGATGACCCGGATCTCTCCATAGCAGGAGGCGGACCTCTGGGTGCGGCCTTCGCCTCTGCGCGTCTCTTCTCGGCTTCCTCAGCTCTCCGTGCTTGTAGTGCAGCCATCTCCAGTGCCTCCTGTCTCTCCTTCTCGCGAATCGCTTTTAACTCGGCAAATTCAGCCTTCTTCTTTTCGTCACGGGCAGCCTTCTCCTCAGCCTCTCTTGCTGCACGCTCTTCCTCCTCATGCAAGATGCGCTCTTGCTCGGCGATCTCTCTCTTCTCACGTGCCTTACGCTCGCGGAACTCCTTCTTGCGTAACGCAACAGCCTTCTCCAACTCTCTCTGAGCATCACGTCTGCGCTTCTCGAACTCATCGTGTCTGCGCTCAACAATAGTCTCTCTGTAGCTTTCGTAGTGGCTCACCAGGCGGCTCAATCTGTGCTTGAGTTCGACGCTTTCTTGATGCTTGGCTTTAGCGTCCTTGAGGGTCTGCTCTTTGGTCTTTTCATAGGCTGCTAGATCCTTCTCGCGCTGCGAAGCGTAGTCTTCAGGCAACTTCTTAGCTTCCTCTTTACGGAAAGCTCGCTCAAGATGATCGATACGTTTGCCAGTCACACGGAGCTTCTCGGTCATGCTGTTCTTCTCTTGCTCGAGCTGGGCGAGCTTCATGCGGCGGATGTCGTCGCTGCCAATGTTGTCCAAGTTCTCCATATCGATGCCGTCCTTATCCTTCATCTTGAGCTCCGCAATCTGCTTCAAGAGCTCAGCCTTCCGCACTTTCTCCAACTCAGCCTTCACACGCTTGTCTTCACGATCCTTTTGCTCCTGTGCAAGGCGCTTGTCTTCGGCTTCCTGGAGTTGGGCTGCTTTGATACGTTTGCGAGTTGCATCTTCCTTCTCCTTTCTAGCCTGAATTTCTGAGGCTTCCTCCTTTCGCTTCGTGATAACCTCCTTTCGCGACAGAATATCGAGATGCTCTTTCTCAGCGCCTGCTCGTGCCCTAGCATATGCTGCATCTCGAGCTTTGATCCTCGATTCGTTGAATGACGGATCGGTGTATTGGCAGGTGATGAAAAGCGATCTGGCAAGGCGGGTCAATTGAGTTCGGACGATTTCTGATGGAGTGCTTTGGAGTCTTTGCACAGAAGAAGTCTCGCTCTCAGCAGAACCACTACCAGAGTTGGCCTGAACAGCCTTGGTGGAGGAGAAAACATCAGTGTCAAAGCTGAGAACACCAGTAGCATGATCCATGCGGATAGCAAGGTCACCCTTCTTGTTTCCATTCATGATGAATTTCTCGATAGTATCTCTTGTGACTTGGAAAGGCTCAGGGAACTTAGCAAGATTCTCAACAAACTCGAGGTCAACGGTCTCATAGACTTGAGACAGCTGCTGGAAGAGTCTGGTAAGAATAACTTGTTGAAGAGGCAGGACATATTTCTCCATTTCGGGATCAGTGCCAATCTTGGCGAGGATAGGGGAAATCTTTTGGCAAATCGACAGGGGATGGAACTCGACCTCGAGGATCTGGTAAAGCTCACGAATCTCAGGGCGAGCACGCTTCAAGAGGCCCTTGCTCATAGCATCCTTGAAAAGGACTGCACGAGTTGGGGCTTGGGCCATGCCGAGAAGGTGAGTGAGACGAGAGTTCTTGTTCTTCTTGGCTTCATCAATATCAACCAACGCACCGCGGGATCTGGAAGTGCTGATGACAGGTATGGCGAGAGCAGATAGAAGGACGAAAGAAGCAGCCTTGGAAAGATCTGCCTCCGAAGTTGCTGGGTTATCGGCCTTCTTGCTCTGGCCAGCTGCAACCATAGAGGCGGATTGACGGAGGAGATTGTAGTATCTGGACCAAGCAGCAGCGTGGAAGAGGTAGTTCTCTCCAACCAAGAAAATGCGGGTCAACTTCTCGTAGTAGTTGGCCATCATAATGTTCTTTGGGGGCCGCTTGCTAAGGTTGAGTAATGTATGGATATCCTCAACACTTCTGAAAGCCTCCTGCCACAACTCAAGTTCAACTGCGACATTCAGCTGTTGGAAACGGGTTTCGAGATGGCGCTGGAGAGTATCTGGATCGTTAAGGTTGATAGCGTGCATCTGAGCAGAGTACTTCGCAGCAGTCTGAACATGATTTCGGAGGAGCTCGCAGAGTCTGCGGAATTCGGTCTTTCGTGTATACTTCTGGCAGAATTCAAAGGCTTGCATAGCAGTGCTCTGATACATAATCTCCAATCTCGCGTTGTTTCTGAGGATGTCCAAAACCGTTCTGTAGGTTTCCCAGAGAAATTTGAGCCATGGTGTAACGATAGCTCGATCTGTACGGTCTCTAGATTGTTCGCCAGAAACGGTAGAGAGGAGGATGGATTCCGGAGTTTCGCTGGCCTCGAGATCATCGACGCCTGTAACAGCATCGGTCGTCTCGAGAGAGGATTGTACCTCGTCGGCCTTCGCTTGTGCGGTCTTCACTTTCTCCTCTGCCAACTCGATAAATTTCTTCAGAACCAACTAATCCCCATTTATCAGCACTGCTATCCTGCGCCTAGCTTGATGGTTCCTCTCTTACCTCGATTGTGCCAACATTTGTATTCTGACTGATATTCTTGTACTGATACAAGGCATCCTTCGCCAGTTTTCCCTTCTTTTGCTCGACTGATTGCTCGACGAGCAGTATCATAACCGGCTCCAGGGACGTAATAGGTGCATTTCGGCTTCTCTTCGAAGTGATGTGTTCGTGGAGGAGACTCAAGGCAGCAGGCGACTGGCCCACGCCCATGAGCTCATGAGCGCGCTTCAGCACATTCTCCGGCTTCGTGTGGGGCGGCGGAGGAGGCATGATGGGCAGCTTGCTGATGGGGTTTCGATCAGCTTGATGCAGTTGTTGGGGTCGCGACGATGAGGTTTTTTCACTCTGGGCAGATTTCGTGTGGGATCACAAATTACGCGAGGGGTCGAGCTGAAGCCTTAGCTTGCGCCTGAGGCATAAGGCCACAAGCACTGATGAGAATGTTAAAGCGGCACTTAGAACTAGGGTAGCAAAACAAAGTAGCAGGTTTGGGAAGCAGAATTCAAGATGGATGATTTTGAACATAGGCAGGCAACGATGTTTTGAAATAGAACGGGAGACAACATTTGTGGGACAAAAAAGAACTTCAAGGCTTGAATGCTTCAGAAATTCACTACCGCGCCAAGTGACCCGACAATACAGAGGGGCACTTCTCAGCGCTGCTTTTGTATCGGAGTCAATGCCACTAAGCGTTAGACTAACCGCTCTTGAACCTCTCCAAATTGCTGACTTGCCCAGTGTCTGAAGGGGTAAGGTAGGGACAGAGCGACCACGACTTCAACTTCCGTCAATTCAATCCCACGGCTGACAGCTCAATCGCCTCAACAGCTGTCCAGGAAGCTGTCGCAACCTCCTAATACCCTGATTTCAGCCAGTCCTCAGGTACGCCGAGCTCAGATCTCGTCACTCTAACGTCGGATCAATCCTAACACGCTCGGCAAGTTGATTAGGAGTCGCGACCGCCCTGAGCGACGATATCTTCAAAATGCCTTCAGGATACTCCTCCCGCGAAGACCCCGGCCAGATTAAAAAGAACAAGCAATCGATGGCGGATCTTAAGCTACGACGTCTCACAGAATTGAACACACGTTTGAGGGAGGACTTGGAAAGGGAGCGTATTCCAGTTTCGCAAGCATCGAAAAGGTATTGACCGAACGGGATCTGCATGCACAGGGCTACAGGCTGACATCTCGAAGCATCATCTCGTATACGAACAGCACAAAAGACTTCATGGTACCATCTGTCTGGGGCACTGTCGACAAGAAGGACGACCCATACGCTCCACAACGTGAGTTATTCGGCTCCCACACCCCTTCATCGTCACTAACCAAGTAGATGCAGAATCCGGAGGCTGCTGCGCTGTCATGTAGTCTAATGCGACGGACGAGTTCGAGATCAACAGGCGTTCACAGGCGTAATGGATGAGTCTGCAGTAATACTTCGATCCGCATCAGTAGCGTTGGCGGATGGTTTTCACGACGAGGCTCCCAACAACCGATGGATGAATGGATGAGGAGCATGTAATATTTCAGTCAGTGGTGTTTTGCAGTAGGGCTGCTACTTCTTGTGTATAAGTTACAGAATGATTCACGAGCGCGTGTCGTCATGCCATAATCGATGGCCCATTTTCCTTTCCAATCTGGACGTTCTAATCACTCGCCCTGAATGCATTGTGAGCCCCATTTTTTGTGCCCAATCCGGTCAGTCGTGGGTGTCCACAAGCGAGCTAGAATGCCCAGCGGCGAAGTTTACAACCTTGATATCAAATCACCAATTCCTTACCTTACAAAGACCGCGAGTCAGTCCCAATACATGTTCTTCTCTTCCTACGACGGACCCATCAGAAAACTTTAACGCAACATATCGCCATTTCACAACGTCAAAGCTAAGATCAACTTACACTACCTCAAGGCCATGGACAGTCAGGACTCATCTTCACCAACACCACCGCGATACCCTCGGGTGACAATTGAGTTCTGCACACAATGCAAATGGCTACTGAGGTAGATTGAGTCCTCCTCCTTGGATCTTGCTTCTCCAAGTCCTAACCAACATCGATAACCAAGTACTAACACCCCTCCTCAGGGCCGCCTACGTAAGCTATTCCCGCTTGGCTCCTCAACTCATGCTGTCAGAACACAACATCATTCCGTCGAGAGTTGATCAGTCCTATCCCCAAATTCCCCACTGCACCATTATGGTCTCAGATCTCCTCAAAGGCATGGACTGCGGTCCCCCGCATTTGTCCCCCTCACCTCAGCATGACATGCCATAGGGTCCTCGTCTAGCACGTGATGCCTTACCTGAACTGGGTGCATTTCCCTGCATGCCAGGTGTGAGCTTCTGCAGGGGAAGATCATGACACATTTGATCTTGTCGAGTTCTTAATATGTTTCTGTCTGTGTGCTGTGTGTTAGAATCGTGATTTGGAAATGTGCTAATGGTATGACTTTCGGATGGACAGTTTGCTCAGGAATTGATGTCGACGTTTTCGACTTCTCTTGGTGAAGTAAGCTTTGTTTCCTCTAGTGTAATGTTTATCGACTTTAGTGCTAGAGATGGTGGAGCGTCTGTGTAAATTTTTTGGATGGCCAGATGAGTACCAGAGTGCGTGCTAAGCTGCTGACAGGTAGCACTGCAACCTTCGACAGGAGGAACATTCATCGTGAATTTACAAACAGAGCGTCGGGGCTCGGTACAAGGTTCTATAGCCTCGATAAATCAACATGTCCTCTGGGATAGGAAGGCCGAAGGAGGATTCCCTGGTTTGTTGTCTCCATCTCTCTTCGGAGAAAATTCTTTCATGGTCAACTTGACAAAGCTTCTTCTTGACACTACTTCATATCAAGCCTTGCTAAGAACAAGTATAGAAACGAGAGAACTGAAGCGCCGAGTGAGAGATGCCATAGACCCGAAGCGTGATCTTGGTCATGTAGACGGGAAAAAGAGTGAGTTCATTTCGCCCTTGCCAAAAACAGCACTGACAGATGAACAGGTACCTCGTCAAGATCACAACCCTCCAGCCAGCAAGGCTCCGAGCCGTCATCTCTAGAGCCTGCGCCCCAGAATACCACTGGCATAAACACGCCTATCCCAAGGGCCATCAACCGTCTTCAATCTCCTCTGGGTAGCAATGAGAGGAAATTCACGCCGATGGATGTTGATGTTGCCTCGAGGCCGACTTCCAGTAAAGGAGATGCTGGAGAGGGAGCTATCAATCAGGATGCTGGGGAGTTTGTGAACTCTAGAGGGAAGATTCAGGTCGTTGGGGAGACTATTGGAGGGTTTTGCAAGCCAGGAGAAGATTGTGAGGATTGTGCTTAGATTTTGATTCATCTCGGGTGTCAATTAAGTCACGTAAATTCACATCTACTGCAGATTCGTGGCTGTCTTGGGAGAAACGTAATGTCCCGGTGTGCTTCCGAAGATTTATGATATGCCCACTTATCTCTGTACTCCTGTTGCTTCGAGTTGCATTGGCAGTGTATGAATCTTTCAAACCAAAGATCATGGATGAGCTACATCATCAAGTTGAATCTGACGGTGGCAACATAAGGCAAAAGTAGACATCAAAGTGCATTCAATCAAGACACAAGAATCTCGGAGAAAATTTAGTGATTTGCCTGTCTAGACTTGGCCGACTTGGTGCTTGGCTTTGCTCAACCAATGACTGTTGTTGTCTGGATGTTCTTGAACAATCCTATGAGCTCTTCTCCTGAGATCTTCTCCAGAGATGTTATGAAAACACGATTCCGAGACGCAGCACAGCAAGGAAAGTGTTGGTCTCAATGTCGCTCCCGGGACTCGGAGCATAAGCTTCCCCTCGGTACCCCTGAGACGATCCAGGTCGTTCGATCTTTATTTAGATACCCCCCAGATCCCCAAGTAGTCGCTGCATTGAATCTCCAAATCGATGCAAACTACTAGAAGAAAAGCCATGGCACGCGATCTGGTTGGAACTCTACTGTACTGTTGAATAAAGCCCCAGATCAAGATCTAAAACCCCCACTGATCTCCACGTCTGTTTCGTGTCTGATGTGTAGAGATGCGTCTAAAAAAGTGGACCAAGTTCGTCACTGAGCCACGGAAGCAGCTCACCAAAAGCAAGTGCAAGGAAAAGAAGCCAATGCCAGCGCAGCTACCGGAGGAGTGACAGCAGGCCTAGAAGCAGCGAGCGATTCAGGTTGGATTTGCTGCATAAGGGCTGGAAGTCATTGCTGCTTACGCACTGCAGGCACTCGACGGCGTCAGTTTGAGATCCCGGGACTTTGATTTGATCAGTCAGCCCAGGAGGGGGAGGGGAGGGGAGGGGAGGGGACAGAGAGGCGTGAGTGGAAGGAGGGAGAGTTCGAGGGTTGACTTGAAGCAACAACTCCTACCTCCCCTACCTAATTTACAATACAATAATACTTAGCTAGATACTTATAGGTACTTACCACATCTTGCTCCTTACTGCTTGCTTGCTTGCTTGCTTGCTGTGCCCTCCACTTGGCCTGAAGGGATTGCCTCTTTGATCTGCCCTCGACCGCACTGCACCACACTGCACTGCACTGCACCACTCCTGTCTTCCAACAACATCTTCGACGACCAGAGCACCATCGACGAGCACTGAATCCGGCGACTGCGATCACGCAACCATTTTGACTCCCAGCAATCCATCTGCCCATCCAGCTACTGTGTTGCCCTTGTTGACTTGACTTGACCGACTTGACATTCTTGTTCTCGTCGTGCACGGAAACTTTAATCCCACACCGCATTCCAAGAGCCTTGCCTTGCCTGCCCGCACCCCCCAAGCCCAAGCCCGTCCGCTGCGGTGCTGAGAGCTCCCGACGATATCTGCCTCTGCCTCTGCCTCTTGTTGCTCTACACACCGAACAGAGCACTGCATATCATCATCTCTCAAGCTGCACCCTTTCTATCCGCCTTCTCCGCCGGCCACTTCATTGTGCGACGTTGTGTCAATCCGGCCTCCGAGCTCTGCGGCAGCGGCATACAAAGCATAGCCTTTTTAAGGCTCTCGTTTATCAAGCGCAAAACACAGAAATCGAAATCCGAACGAGCCCGCAACATCAACTTCACCTCACCTCGAGTCCCAACAACCACATCATCCACGAACTCATCTTCGACTCACCAGCATTGTCTGTGAATAAGCGAACGCAGCCCAAGGCTTGCAGTAAATATCTTGACGACCAAAACCTCGATCGCGTCGCCATCTCCACAGGCGAACCTTTCATCATCGCCCGCCCACCCCGATCTTCTACTGTGAATAACAAAGGCGACGAGCACTCGTGCAGTCTCTCATACCACGCGGCTTTCTGCAGAAAGCTCCACTGAGGCCGATCTCACTTCATTGTATGTAATCCCGCCTCTGCACTCTTTGTTGAGGATCCTGTCCACGCGCCGCCAAATTTGCATCCCCAGTTTGTCAGCCTCACACTAACGTTTGAACGCGTTTCCAGCTCGAGAAGTGAATCACAGTCCTCCTAACAGCGGATTTGAATATACGAAGTTCTTCATCCCCCACCTTACATAACTGCGGAAGCCCCAACACACAACCCCGTCTCCTTCTTCCCCAAGAGAGGACAGAAGCCATGGCGGACCAGAACGATGTAGATCTCGATTCCATCATCGATAGACTGCTGGAAGTTAGAGGCAGCCGACCAGGCAAACAAGTTCAGCTCCTGGAAGCCGAGATCCGTTATCTATGCACAAAGGCCCGCGAGATCTTCATTTCTCAACCTATCCTTCTCGAGCTTGAGGCTCCCATCAAGGTACGCTCCTGTGCCACCAATATCACCCCACTCAAGATGTACATGTACTGACCTGTCGCGTGCCTGCAGATCTGCGGTGATATCCACGGTCAATACTACGATCTGCTCCGTCTGTTTGAGTATGGCGGCTTCCCACCAGAGGCAAACTACCTTTTCCTTGGAGACTATGTCGATCGAGGCAAGCAATCTCTCGAGACAATCTGCTTGCTCCTGGCCTATAAGATCAAGTACCCTGAAAATTTCTTCATTCTCCGCGGCAACCACGAATGCGCCTCAATCAACCGAATCTATGGCTTCTATGACGAATGCAAGAGACGGTACAATATCAAGCTGTGGAAGACCTTCACCGATTGCTTCAACTGCCTCCCCATCGCAGCAATCATCGATGAGAAGATCTTCACAATGCATGGTGGTTTGAGCCCTGACTTGAACTCTATGGAGCAAATCCGTCGGGTCATGCGCCCAACCGATGTAAGTCTATCCATTTCTTTTCTTGCCATCTCTCGGCTCCCCGAGAGAGGGCCTGAGCTCTGACTAACCCAATTCTAGATCCCTGATTGCGGTCTTCTCTGTGATCTTCTCTGGTCTGATCCAGACAAGGACATCACTGGCTGGAGCGAAAACGATCGCGGTGTCTCCTTCACCTTCGGTCCAGATGTCGTATCTAGGTTCCTACAAAAGCATGATATGGACTTGATATGCCGTGCTCATCAGGTCGTCGAAGATGGTTATGAGTTTTTCTCAAAGCGGCAGTTGGTAACACTTTTCAGTGCCCCCAATTACTGTGGAGAGTTTGACAATGCCGGAGCAATGATGAGTGTGGATGAGAGCCTGTTATGTTCGTTCCAGGTTAGTTATCTACAAAGATCCGAAAACATCCAGCAGCCATTAACCTTTTTCCTGTCCAGATCTTGAAGCCAGCGGAGAAGAAACAAAAGTACGTTTACGGTGGTCTTGGTGCCAGCAGGCCCGTCACTCCTCCGAGGAAACCCAAGCATTAGTGAACTATTACGAACTTCTATGTGTATAGCAGGTTCGGACGCAGATAAACACACCTTCGCGATTTTCTCTCGAGTCTCCGGACAAAAATCTCGCCAATGCGCTACTCGAACCGTCTATTTCCCATCCTCAGTCTCGATTGACCCAAGCTCTACATCTCGAACATCACTCGACCTCTCATCCGATAACATAACTATGGTGGCGTGCGTGCATACCTTGCGTCACACGGCGGGCTACCTCTCGACGACATGTCTCGATTGTACACATCTCCTTTTCCCCACCACCCATTCAGCTAATACGATCGAACACCCCATGCATGAGCCTCGAAAGCTGCGAATCGAAACGACCAACCACGACTTTCACGACGAACTTATCCTCCAAAAGAAAGAAAGAAAGTTTACAGGGACAAGCGGGGGTTTTTCTTCTTCATTCTTCGTTCTGGGGGCGGCATATGGGAAACTGGTTAAATGGAGCGAGCTTGGCTCTGGTGGCATCTTCCAGTGTGTATATGAGATTATGATGTGCGAGAGGCCTGCTTCTTCTGCGCGCAATGTTAAGGGTTACTTTTTTATCTGTCTGTGTAGCTCTTTTCTCTTTTCGACCAATCAATGCGACTGACTGAACGAACGAATCCGCGAATTGACGACCTGTTTGTATGGCTATACTGATTGTGGGCAAGGCAATGGCAGATCTAGCGTTAGGGGTGTGAGAGCGGGGTGGGCAGGGTCTGATTGTGTTTAGGTTCGACTTGCAGTCGGCACTCTGATATGCTTGCGGTGGCTGTGTGTGGACTTCTTCTGGCTTTTCCCTCCTCTTCTGTTCTTCTAGTTTGACCCTTCTCCGTCTTGTCTACTGCTGCCATAATTAATAACTGCTTGCTTTCGATGCTTGCACTGCTCCACACCGAGCGATCTGATTTACATTGCGAGTGGAGCATGTGAACTGACACGGAACGAACCTTTGGTGATCTCAAACATTGTTTACATATTTGGTCGCGTCTGTTAAATGACACGGCAAAAGGAATTTACTACTTGTACCTGATTTGTTCAAACTACCGCTCGCTTACCGTTGTTTGTAGATTGTTGATGTTTCCCATTCCAGCCTTTCCTCTCGCTTGGTCGCCTTTATATTGACATGCCAAGCAGGGAATTCGCTTCGTGATGGAGAGATATACGTCCTTTCATTCCATCTGATGAGCAAGTACTCGTTTCAACCATCATCGGACGTTGGACAGTCATCTGCTTTTTAGCTTCAGCCAGTCTTTCCAAGCTGTGACATCCAAGCCCTGAGCTTTGGGCGGCAATCATGCCAATCGTTGTCCTCAAAACCGAGATAGCGTTTCCCTTGCCTATGCTAGAGGATTCGAATTGCACAGGTTATGTACCCTGCAAAAGCCTCTAGCTGCCAAAAAATTGTCAAAATTCACACTCGCCCATCACCAGCCTATGCACCGAAGGTATATACATGATCATTTGGTGGCATGAGACTATCTGCAAGCCCCCCTCCGTGTCCTTATGCCTGACCATTTGTACAAGTGATTTTCTAACCCCCTCCTCACATCCTCTATTCATTTCTTTTATTTGAGTGGTCTCGAGTTATTCTGTCATGCCATTTATGCGTTTCAAGCTTTCCAGGATAAGATAGGCAAACACTACGGTACTATTCCCATCTCACTCAACATCCAGTCGCTCGCGCCTTCATCCCCTTCACGAGCGCTCTAACCTTCCGTCTTCTCTACTCTGCTCGAAATAAATTATAAATTCGTTACGTCACATTCAGCCATTCATGGTCGGGATCTCAGCTTGACCATATACCATCCAGCAAGTCAGTCAATCAGTCAGTCGGGGTATCAAGGCCAGCCGATTCTGGACACCACTGGACCGAAATTAGGTGTGCACATCAAAGCAATCACTTGCATCTTATAGTGTCCTTCCTCTTACTCTCCAAAGGATCATTGAGCTTGCTTGGGTAGGTAGTACTTACCTAGCATATAACCTCTCCAATACACAGACTCTCCAAACTATCTTGGCTGATTGATTTGTATCTGTGAATCTAGCTCTATTTCGATGAGTCTCCGTTCTTGTGTCTTCTCTTCTGCCGGAATCTGGGAGGAGCCTGATACAAAGGCTCAGACTGGGCTCATCAGCAACTGGGCCGTGTCAATGGTGATTGATGATCTATGTATCCAAGTCTATATATGCTACTCGTCATCACGAAGTCACTGCAATGTTCTTCTCGCTACTACTAAGCTTGCTGAGCCTGACTTGAGACATTATATGTTTTATATACGGGAGAGACGGAGGGACGGAGGGAGGGTACGAGGGCAGGGACAAAGAGAGTTACGTCCATTATGGTAGGGAGATTTGGCTGAGCTTCGAATGAGGGGAAGTACGAGTTTTATTTTTGGAAATGAATGGTTGGAGAGTTCAAGGGGAGCGGAGAGCGTTCATAGGAGTGTGAGTGTAAGTAACTGTTAACATCTGCGAGTGTGTGGAAGACTAGACCAAGGCAAATCGGGAGGAGGGCGAGGTAGATATTGGGCCTCTGTATATAGCCCCAGAATGGGTGAGGGATGCTTTGACAGTCCATGGCTAGACTCACAAAGTGTTACTAAATCACATATCCCATCATAGTCAGTTTGAGAGAAGACGGCATCTTAGCAGCTAAAAAAGGTTTGTTTCATTATGCCTCCCACCTCCAGTACCAGCCGGGTCATGCCATGCCCATCCATCCATCCATGTCGTACGTGCGTTCGTTCGTCTGGTCATTTGTATTCCCGCTCGCTCAATGCAGATACAACAAACAAGAACAAATGCCAGCCATCATCAGGGTAAAAACCAACAGAATAAAGCATCAAACGCCCCATTTCCATCCCACACTCCATAGACCAACCCGATGTAAAGTAAAAAGGAAGAAGAAAAGAAAAGGTATCCCATATTTTACAAAGCCTCCATACTGTCCCACCAATCTGAGATCTAGCTTTCGCACCAAAATGCTTATCAGAAGAAGAAGTAAGAAAGAAGAAATAGGTGACATTCTCTCTCCACAAAGACATGTCACCCCACTCGGTAGAAGGAGAAGAAACAGCATAAGAAAAACCAAAAGTGAAGATGACCTCCCAACCCAGACGCTATGCTGATGACAAGGAATAAAACGAGAAACGAGTAGACCCCGTCCGCCCCAAATTTAATGCAAAAGTCTTTTTGGTTCAAGAAACAGCACACACACCAGAGTCGAAATGCAACTTTTTTGGGAAGAGAAGAAAAAAGACCATGGGTATCAAGAACAGCCTCCCAAACGTAACTACCGCCGCCGCGTGGACGTTGATGACCCGTCCACCGCAATCTCCGGTTGTGGTGGCAATCCTCCAGTGAAGGGGACCGCCGGCGGGACTTATTTATCCTAATGTCCGTTGACTGTTGGCCCGAGGTGTGGTAGGACTCGGCCGAATGGTGTTCGCAGGACTGTAATCCGGGCTCCCAAAGGTTTGTTGGGGATTCCGCTGCGAGTCCCAGCCTTCTTCGCTCAGGACGGAAAGCCAGCCATTACCAACCTCGTTCCGCAACGCTTCGAGCTTCTTTCTATAGATCTCTCCGCTGACTTTCCAGTCCTCTGACTCTTTGTTGTTTTGTGATTTGACGAGAGGAGTGTCGTATGTCACTGTCTCTATGGGGGGTAGTCGCGGCACTACCGATGTATCTATCCGAGGAATATCTGTCTGGCTCTGTGTCTGTCGAGGATCTGACGGCATATATGACGGAAAGGTACCGGGTGATGGATCGGGACTGATACCATATCCACTGTCGGACCCTGCAGCGGTAGACGTTGCTTGCTCTGTTGCAGGTCTGACAGCAGGTTTCACAGGCTTGCTAGGAGAAGTTTCTGAAGTCGAGAGGTCAACGATTCTTCTCTTAGGCGTTCTCCTCCTTCGCCCAGAGGAACTGGTATGTATCTCGCTTGTTGTAGCTGCTGGTATCGGCCGTTCCTTGCGTAATACAGAAGGCTCTCGAGAGGAGGGGTATTCGATAATTGGCTTGTTTACTTCGAACGCAGAGGGTCCGAGGTCTTGTGGAGGAGGCTTGACAACGGGCACATTCGCTTTCTCTGCTACCCTTTCAACGAGTTGCCGTCTTTCGCTGTAGCCTGGCGCATATGTATCAATCAAAATGTCCTCTGTATACCCAGGAGTGCTTCTGAAGAGGTTGAAGATGATCACTCTGTAGCTGCCATGAGTCCTCGTAAATGGATTACCAGACACCCAGATCTCTCTGATATCGGGTATTCCAGTCAGTCTCGCCAGCTCGGTAGGATCTGTCATCTTGTTGTCCCGCAAGTCGAGTCTCTCGAGAGGGTAGAGTCTCTCAACACCAGCAATAGATATCAGTCTATTTGACCGAAGGTTCAAGGCCGAGATCGCTGGGAGGGGATTTCTGGTCAATGAATGAAGGGAGTCAATCATACAATTCGACAAGTTGAGGGCCCGAAGGGCAGTCAGAGAGGCAAGACAATCGGGGATCTGTGCGAACAGATTGGACGAGAGATCCAGAGAGTGAAGGGTGTTGGCCAGCGGTGCCAAGCTCGAGGCAGATATGGAAGTCAGACCGTTATCAGCAAGACTGAGATGCTTGAGAAATCTCCATTTAGATGAGGGTAAAATCCCCATTGACAATAGATTCGATGAACTGCTCCGAGGATTGTGCCAGCTTTCTGACATGCTCGAATGAGAACTGCCTGATCCAGATCTCTTGACTTTGTGAGAACCTCTAAGATGGCCATGAGTAGAACCAGTTCTTGAACTGTTAGGTCGCATGGGAGAATTGCTCCTTGGCCTGGCCTTGGTGGGAGACTTCGCGCCATCCGACCCGGACCGCACAAGTGAAGCCCCTCGCTCTTCGCTTTCATCGCCAATATGATTCCGATCATCAGGTGAACCCGGTGCTGAGTTTGATTTGACCAGTTCCGCATGTGCCATTGTAGGACTGCGTCTAGGGCTGGTAGCCGCTGCCCATGTTGAGGTTGGAGACATTTGTGCTTTGGAAGATCTCCGCCGTCTCTTGTCCATGTCGTCCAGCACAATGTTGATGAGCAGATCTGCAGGGTCGTCTACTCCAGCACGCTTCACAGTCAAAGATCTTAATTGTTCAGCAAGACGATCCCATCCGAAGAACTGTCGAATGTCGATATCACTTATCTCCAATGCACTGATATTCTTGAAAGCGAGAAGAGGAACAGCGCTATCGAATGGGAATTCTTCGTAGCCTTCTATTAATCGGGCTCGACGATCCGGTGCCAGTCTCAGGCAAGGGATCTTTGTGAATGCCGAGTATAGGTATTTGAGGTCGGCTTCGATTGCAGCCTTCTGCTTTTCGGTTCTAGCAGCAGCGCCTCCAGATCCTAAGCGAAAATTTGACCATAACGAGGACATACCGGACATCACACTTCGCACACTGGATACGGAGTGTATGGACCCATTATCAGAGCCGCCGCGGCCTTTCGGGCGCTGTGACTGGCTCAAAAAAGAGACATAGTTGGCTGCGGAAGTATCTGAGTGTAGATTTTCCAACCGCACATTCATAGGCCCTACCGTTATACCTAGATCTTCGAATCGTGACAAGAGGTAGAAGAGGTGATGGGGCGTAAGAGCAAGTTTGGCAGGTTTAATGTTATGCGAGGCAAATGTCAAGTATGGGAGGGAGAGGGCTGCAGCGAGTGTGCTCGATGTCGTAGCAGAAGAAGCGGATGAGGGAGGGTGTGTACTTGTTGGAGAGGTGGGAGTCGCTGCCCCTCCAACGGATCCAGATACACTCTGTGAAGAACCATGCTTAGGAGCCTGCTGGCGTCGCAATTGTAGAGCGTTTGCCAAAGCCTTCTCGTGCGTTCGAACAAAGTGAGCCAAGTTCTGCTGGATGTTAGCCTCGTGTCGTCGGAACAGGGAATACATAAACCTGCGGCTGCCTGCCTACCTTTATAAAGAACTGACCATCCTCGGTGTCCATCATTGAGGATGCATGTGGTTTATCGCAAGTGTGTAGGGAGTCTAAAGCCCTTCGGCAGACACGACGCGTTGAGAAGGCTACCCACTGCCTTGTATCTCAACTTCGGAGGGGCTCGTGTGATAGACGTGCGACTCGAGTTATGGGGAGAGAGGAGGAGGGAAGGAGGGCGAGGCGGTCTAGAAGTAACACAACATTAGATCAGTCTTGAAATGCGGCTTGAATGAGAGGAACGGAAAGCAAAAGAGAGAGAAGTTAGAGACGAGCAGTTGAGCGATTGGTCGCGGCCTTCTCGACAAAGCTACGTCCCGGTGTTCTGGGTGAAGCCTGGGGCATTTGTGAAAAAGTCTCGACACGCTCCTGGGCACGATGGAGGGGTGAATAACACGGTGCCGCGAAGCAGACGACGTGGACTGACGTGCGAGAGTGGGAGAGAGCGTTGCAGACGTACCTCGAGGCAGAGTTGAGGCCGTGGTCGTGCTGAGCACCGTGAGCAACACAGCTCCAAGTACAAACGCTCTGGAGCAACGAGGGACAGAGCAGAGTAAGTAAGTGGAGGACGGAAGAGGAAGTTAAGAGGCCGACGACATGTAGTAAAAGTTCCTTCTCGTCTGTCTTCCAGTGCAGCACAGCGGTCCCTCTCTCTGTCTCTCTGTCTCGGGACGGGCCAATAATAGTGGGTGCTAGTGGAGATGGGTGGCTTCTGGCTTCACGACGAGTTTGTCTGCTCATGCAAGTGTATGCAGAGCGAGGTCGGGCAGGCTATCTCGTTCGTCCACAGGCCAGGCCGGCGCAAGCATCCACTCTGCTGGTTAGTGCTGCAGGCAGTTTGGACCAGGCAAGGGTGACTGATATGCGTCCAATGTCTTCCTTGTCTCTCGAGTGCTTGCAGATGCAGGCGCCGCACGCACAAAACAGCAAAGTCGAGTATGCGAGTATTGGAGCAAAGAAGTGGAGAGGAGAAGAGAATGGATGTCAAGTAGGTAGGTAAGTAGTATCACGATGAGGCCGCAGAGACGATAGCGTGTTTTAACAGACGGCCACGGCAACGGCAGGGAACGGACGAGGCCGAGAAGAGAAAGGTAGATGAGTGGGTGTGTGGGTGTGTGGGAGGATGTTGGATGACCGTGACTTCAAATGACAGAGGTAGTCATCAGTAGGTAGGTAGATACCCTTAAACTGGGTGTGTACCGTATTTGAGTCGTGAGTGAGCGCTGAGAGCGGCTTTGTTTTGCAATAATGCAGAGCAAGAGGCGCTCGCTGATAGATTTACGGCGCAATGGCCAGGCAAGGGCATGGGGTGGCATGGGATGGGATGGCATGGCATGGGACGTCCAAATTTCGGGTGGAGGGCCACGATGCGGGCAAATCAACGCAGAAGAAGCAATAGCGCCGCTGTCTGTGCTCGAACAGTGGAGACCGTTAAGCAAAATAGCGTTTGCTAGCGAGGTGAACCCTGAAAAAAGATGTCGTGATCCTTCCTGAGAACCCTGACAACCCTGACAACCCTGACAACCCTGATAACCCTGACAACCCTGACAACCCTGACGACTCCCTGACGGGCGCTCGCTAATTTGACAATCTGACAGGGTCGCTCTCACTTCTGCCCGTGCTGCTGTCGCCTGTGTTTTTGCCGTCGGACGCTGGCTTCTGTTGACTTTCTTGATCGGTGGGGGACGACAGAATCAATGTGGATATGGATGTGGAAATGGATATGGATATGGATATGGATATGGATATGGATATGGACATGATTTGGATAGTTATTGTACTGCACTGTACTGTACTGTACTGTAGGGTAGGTAGGTACGGCATCACCGCTCGTGTTGATAGTTGATACTGAACTTTCCTGTGCCTGCTTTCAAGCCATATCGATATCATATCGATTATGATAGTCAGATAACCGCCTGTCTTGGTACCGTACATCACATTACGGAGCACATTCCAACGATACAGTAGTGGGATGTAAACCCTAATATCTCTTCAGGGAGGGATCGGCCTTGTGTCAACTAAACCGTCCATCGACTGGTCGTCCCTCACTCCCAGCGCTGCTCCTTCGTTGCTGCATCTCCGGGATAGACAACACTATTCGCAAATGCAGTCAACAAACTGCTGATTACACGATTCTCACTTTTGCAAGTCTGCAAATCTGCAAATCGTCAATTCCTCAGCTCAGCTCAGCTCAGCTCAGCTCAGCTCAGCTCAGCTCAGCTGAACTGCGCACTTGCATGTTTTACGAATGCAGCAATTAATTACCACTGCCTGCCTGCGTCGCCCTTTTGCCGTGCCTTCTTTCCTTCAATCCTTTCAGACCTGTCAACACCACCAGCGAGCAAGACACATTTAGTGAGATATCCAAAACAGCCGCCCATCCTCCTCCATCTCATGCTCCAACCGATCCTCGCCAGACGCTTCCAATACCAATACGCGGTGTGAGTCGTGCCAATTTCTCTCTGCCCTCTTGGTCCATTCCATGACACTATCCCGACTGTCACCGCCGTCGTCCAGCACGATCGACGACATCAACAGGCTGGCCTCGAAATTGCCTCTCCGGCCTGAATTGGGAGATCCTGGTCGGTGGGGGAAAGTCGCTGGGTTGACCGCCACGCTGACTGGCTCCAGTGACATGCATGCCGGGTCAAGCCTGCAGTGCGTCTGCCTTTGGGTCTTGGCCTTGGAGGGGTCAAGTCTCGCTGTCTCAGATGCCAATATCAACTGCTAGCCGCGATGACCTCCAAATCTCCAACATCCAGTACCATACCGACCAATCAGCCACCGAGGTCAGATCTCGTTCTTGACCCCCGCGAAAACGACCTCGTCGCCGTCAATTTTGGGACTGGAGGCGAAGGCAGGCAAGGCGCCAACATGCTTTCACGGCACCTTCATGGCCCGGCCAGACTCACATTCTCTACTCCCCGCTTCAACATCAGACTCCAACACTCGCTCTTCGTTGCCACACTCAATGCCTTTTCATACGGTACACACCACTTCCAACAACAAACCCTTGGGCAAATCTACCTAGGGTGAGGGATACGAGACAGCCGAATCAGCCTCAAGCCCGGCGCGGGTGAGGTCAGGCGAAACCCTCCCAATCCTCTGCATTCCTGATCCGAGTCTCAACACCCACTTCCATATCAACCACCCTCAGTCAGCTGTCAGGTGTCAGCCCAAGAGATGATTATGAAAGCCTGGTCAGTCTTGTCAGTCTTGCGTGTGCAACTTCTGGCTCAGAGTGGCTAGCTATCTCAGCTGGAATGTGTTTTGATTTAAATGTTCTTCAGTGAGCATTAATAAATTGCCTTCATTCACGCTACAGAATTGTCAAATGCAGGACGACGCACTTACCACAGAGTGAACGGTGTGCAAGAAAGAAAAGCAAGTATGACGCTGTTTGGCTGCATCGCAGACTCACTATTCGACAATGGAATACTCGATGTAGACTACCGAGGCATCCTATGCATGCCAATCATTGGTCTGGTTTGGATGGAATCTGCAGCATTCCATCTCGCATATCACCAGTCACCACGACCGTCCATCCAACAGTGTGGGGTTGGCCGTCGGGACAATATGGAATGAACCCCAGCATCATTCCATGCCATGGCATTAGTACTTACCCAGGTCCAAAATACACACCTGACTCTATTCCTAAGCTTCTACCACATCTCGATATTCACTTTCTACTTCTAGCATCCGGAAGTCTCGGGGGTGTCTGATTCGATCCCATCGAGGTTCACCTGTAAACCCGTACTGGACGGACCTACCTCCATGAAACTTCTCAGTGGCGCGACCATCACATTGATACTTTCCACCACGGATCGCGAGAGCGAATGGAGTTCTAATCTGTACTGGAAAGGAAAAGCACAACACCACGATGACGGGCGCAATTGATCGTGAAGTCTGTTTCGACAGCTGTAGCGCATGGCGGTGAGTGAGGGGTTGACAAGTTGGACCCTTCCAATCCCACCCAGCCACCATCCCTCGTTTGCCCCTCTGCCCCTCCATGGTCCCTCCCCTCTTTGGGCGACCAAAAACCTTATTTTCTTATCACAGTTGCTCCGTGCACCAAAATGCACATCACGGAACGCTAAGATCCTGGCCTCATCCTGGCGGCATGTGCGCTTCATCGAGAAAGTCATCCGACGCGAACTCGAGGGAGTTTCCTGCCTCTCTGAGACTTTGAGCAGCGTCGATATTTGGCACCAAGAGTATTAGCTTCGATCCGATGCCGGTCTTCCACACCAGATTGTATTTCACCCTTGCAGTATCGAAACACTTCTGAAATCGTTTTGAGCGAGCTTGTTTGCCTCGTTGACCAGGGTCGACGATGCTCACCGATGTTTCATCAGTACATCAAGTAACGACAACAATTGATGTCCAGGCGGGTAAAACACGGATCTACCAACATGAGGGGAAAGACGAGAAAGGGTGAAAAAGGATAGGAGAGTCAAGCGACGGTCCTACTCTCCGTAACTGGCCCCAAACATCTGCAGTACAACGCTCATTTGGTGTAGATCTCCAGGTGGGGGATTTGACTATCAGCGAATGCTTCCAGAAACGTGGGATAGATCGAGTCAGGAGCCTCGTCTTGACTCGGCATCCAGAATGCTTGATGAAGTCATATTCACCATACCACCAGTAGTAACTCAATCTATTTCAAGCTTTGAACACCTGTTCAAGCGATTGGTCTGCCTGTAAAATGTCACGGAATTTACATCAGCATCACGTTACTTTAACAGGACCCCTATTATCTGGCCAAGGCCGCAGAAAAGCCTGGCGAGACACATTCCAACGTCACTCCGCCCCTCAATAATCACAACACAAGTCAAGTCAATCAAAGAAGTCGAATTGAGACTCGGTGAGAACGCCTCCCCAGGAATTGCCATCTGGGAGGCAGGTCGGCGTTAGTTTTCCATGCCTCGTCCCTGCGATTCTTCTTTACTTCATGCCCGATACCCCACCAACGTCGCATTGCGGGGGTCACCCTAGACTGTTGACACGTCGAAGGATCCAAAAACTACGTCATTTTCTCTATCTTATATCCTGCTGTATAGCTTTGAATGTACGAGTAGCTTCGTTCTGTTCGTTGGCTTCTGTGAAGGTCAACTCCTGAGACCAAGTGGAGTTTTCGCTGGTGATAGTGCGATGCGTGGTGAAAGGCAATCAAGGCTTGCTAGAGCACTGTACTATGATCGGGAGAAAAATCTCCTATGGACCCTGAATGTCCCAAGGTTAGTTACCATACGCTACCCGTACTATCCCCCCCCAAGCTTGAATGTTAAACTGCCAGTTTTATGGGCGAAGGCCTGACTGAAGTCTTCTGATTAGCTGAATACCCTAGACAGCTCAAAAGCACAAGCTAAGATTGTCATAATTACAGTTGCATAAGGAGCTACTACAGAGAGAGAGAATCTCCTATATAAAGGGGTAACGTACTCAGTAGTACGGCCTACAGTACTGAGTCTACGCCTATAATCCCTATATTTCTAACAGCCCTACTATTCTCTATATCTGTAGTAAATAGAGCCTTCTAAAGCAGTATAGCGCTAAATATTCCCGAAGCGACGCCAGAGTATCGCCGAAGCATTACCGATAACTTATATTATATAAGGAGCCTCGATTATACCTTATTAACTCCTGTAATATACTAGCATATATATAGTGCTTACGTCTCCTGTTTTCCTAGGAGTTTAGTAACTTTACAGTATTTATAATAGTCCGGTATTTACTCGCTGTAAATATAGAAAGCTATAGTTAATCTCTAATAATTAAGAGGTAAGTGTATTATATAGACGGGAAGATAGTTACTAAGTATTAGAATACTATTTAAAGTTAAGTATAAAGCTCTTATCTAATAGTAGACGTGCTAGTCTTATATAGAACCTTCGTTTACCTTAGATCCCTTAAGATACTAGATCTTTAGATCCTTAGATCTGTTTTCTTATAAGGGGATCCAGGGATCTAGGGATCTATCACGTGACTTATTATCTACCGTGATCTAAGTAACTATTACTACTAAAGCGTGAGTATATAGTAGTACTACTCGATTATTCTTATATTATTCCCTAGCTAGTACTACTCTATTAATAGTACTACTAATAGTTTTATTATTATATAAGTATTAACTGAACTATAGCGCTAAGGGGTTTATAATACTATCCCCCTCTTAGCTTAGTATAGTCCCTACGCTTAAGTATAACCTTAAGAAATATCGATAGTTGCTAATAACTATCTTCCTTATCTATTATATCTAGTGTTATAAAGAAATCGAGTATCGCTTAGATAAAGAAAAAACAGAGTATCTAGCTCGCGCTTTATATCAAGTATACTATATAACTTGTAAAGCCTTATTCCTTCTGCTATAGCTTTTCCTATACTTACTTCCTAGATTTATCTATTTCGAAACGATACTCTAAGTGTATTTACTTAAAGCGTTATAATTATAATACCTCAGGGTATATCAAGAGGTTCACTCTTAAATAACTTATATATTAGTTTAAGATAGGAAAAACTATAACCCCTGCTTACCCTCTAACGCCTCCCTTTAAGCCTGTCGAGGATAATTCTACTTCTTAGTTCCCTGCCTTTAAACTTAACACTTACTTAGTATCTTTTTTCAAGGGCCCGGCTCCTAACCTTAGGTCCCCTTCTTTCTAAGTAAACTTAGATTTCTTTAATAGAATCCCTGTAGAAGCTTAAGGTAGTAGAAGTTAGATTTAGGTTCTTAAGTATTTTCTAATTATAGGTACTTTTTCTATTTGATTAGATATTTTAGTTTACTATAGAAATACTAATAGTTAAGAATAGCTTCTACCTTATATTTAGCGTTTAGATTAATCAGTTATATTTCAGTAATAGGAGTAAGTAGTACTCCTAGTAGTACTAGTTCGAGGAGAGATATATAGAATACTAGGTAGATATTTATTATTTTTAGCAGAGCTAGTTAATAATTAACTAGTCCCTTAACTTTAGTAATCCTAAATAGTCCTAGCTTTTTATAATCTAATTTATAACTTAGTCGTTTAGTTATAATATTCTTTCTAAGTAAGTAGACTTTATCTCCCTCCTTAAGTATTAGTCTTATACTACGCTTTCTATTATAGTAGATTATAGATCTTTACGTGATAAAGAGAATATTAGTTAATAATTCTTTATAGAGCTATTTAAGCTTACTTACTTATAGTATAGCTTCTTACGCGGTACTCTGACCGGCTATTAGTAGATTATATACCGTAGGATTATACCTATAATTCGCGTAGAATAGCGATACTCTAATAGTCTCTTAATCCGCGCTATTATATATAAACTAAGTAAGTAAGAGTAGTTATACTTAGTTATCTTACTTATAATTTATATAATACTAAAGATAAGTCTCTATTATCTAGTTAATTCGTTCTATCTATGTATTAGTCTAAGGATAGAATATAGTTAATATTTTTTACTTTATTCTTAAGAGCGTGATAAGAGTTTTCTAGAACTTCGAGGTAAAGAGCTTATCTCTATCTAAGATAATCTTATCTAGTATTCTATAGCTTATAAAGATTATTTTAAGGAATACTTACGCTATTATAAGCGTATCTTATGTTCTAAGTACTAGTACTATATATATATACTTTATGAACTTATCTGTTATTATATAGATTGAATCATATATAATTCTTATAATTAGATCTTTTAAGAGTAGTAGCTTAACTATGAAATCTAAAGCGATTAATTTCTATAGGCGAGGTAGTATTATTAGTAACTTTATGAGCTTATATAAAGTATAGTATAATACCTTGTTCCGGATATATATATCATATAACGCTACTATATTTTTAACTACCTTCCTTATTCCTAAGAAGTAGTATTCCCTAGATAGCTTAGATAGCGTCTTAGCTACCCCTTAGTATCTATAAGCGAGTAGCTTATACTAGTACATAATAAATTTAATCCTATCCCTAGTAAGTATATAGATTCGTTCTTAGTATAGAAGCGTGTTATTTAAGGTGAAGGAGAATCCTTTACTTAGCTACTTCTTCTATTTAGTTATAACTAGGTTATTAGTATAGTCCTTCCAGATCTTCTTAGTGACTTAGCCTGTTAAAGCTAGCTATCGGTAATTAACTATTAATGAATTACTATCTCTTCATAGTATAGTATAAGATTCGTAAGTTTTATTTATAAGATATTCTAGTTTCCTACTTAGAGTATCAGCTCGAGTATTTTCTATTCCCTTAATATAAGAAATTCGAAGCTTAATAGTAGAGAGTGTTTTATACTAACGAACTTACTATTAGTTCAGTTCCTTAATAGTTATAAAGTAAATAAGATTCTTATAGTCCGTTAGGATCTATACCTTATAAGCAGCGCCCTTAAGGTAGACCTTCTATTTACATATTATATCCATAATTACTAGTAACTCCTTATTATATATATTATAGTTAAGTTCTACTAGTAATAGTTTCCGTGAATAGTAAGTGACTAGTTACTATCTTCTGTCCTTACCCAGCTAGCTAAGTATAGCTCTAATAGCGTAGTTTAAAGAGTTTATCTTTATACGTATCTCTTTATTAAGAGTAAAGGAAGTAAGTACTAGTTCCGTGATAAAAGCCGCTTTAAGTACCTTAAATACTTTTTATACGCTATTAGACTAGTAGAATTCCTTATCCTTATAAGTTAACTCTATAAGTAGCCCGGCGATTTTCAAGTAGTCTTTAATAAATCGCTTATAGAAGTTAGTAAACCTAAGGAATAATTATACTTCTTTAATATTCATAGGCCCTATCTACTTGATAATTACTTTAATCTTTTTAGGATCTATAGCTAATCCTATAGTAGTAACTATATAGCTTAAAAAGATAACCTCATCTACGTGGAAGTTACACTTCTCTAGTTTAAGTAATAAGTAAGCGTCCTCTAGCCTCTAGAGAATAGCTATAATATCCTTTATATATTACTTCTCTAATTTAGAGTAGACTAGTATATCATCTAAATAATATATATACGTTACGTCTAAGTAAGGCCGTAAAATATTATTAATTAGACACTGAAATATAACTAGTACGTTAGTTAAGCTAAAGGGTATAACTATATACTCGTAGTAACTGAAACAAGTGCGAAATACTGTTTTTTCTTCTTCACCCTTAGCTATCCTAATAAGGTTATACGCTCCTTATAAGTCAAGCTAAGTGAAAATCTTAGCTCTAACGAGTCTATCCTATAGCTCTTTAGCTAATAGTAGTGTATAATAATCCTTCTTTATAGTATTATTTAATTAATAGTAGTTAATATATATTCATCGTCCTCCGTCTTTCTTCTCTACGAATAAGATATTACTCCCTTATAGAGATTTAGACTCTCAGATAAATCCCTTCGCTAGGTTTTTATTAATATATTATTTAATCGTTATTAAGTCTATTACCGAATATTCCCTAAGTAGTTAGAATATTAGTTTAGTACCTAGTTCTAACTCGATCTGATAATCGTAGTCCTAGTATTTTAGTAAGGCCTTAATACCTTATTCCTCTTTAAATAGTATAATAAACTTCTTATATACTAATAGTATATCCTTTATCAGTAAACCCTTATCTTAGTATCCGAGCTCTTCCTTAGAGGTAGTACTAACCTCTTAAATACTTACTACTTCTATTCCCGGTAGATAATAGTAGTCTTAGTAATAACTAAACTTAAGTTTTCCTATCTGCTAATTAATAACAAGATTATACTTTTCTATCTATAATAGCCCTAGGATAATATTATACCTTCTAATCCTAACAATATTAAATTAAATTATTTTAGAGTATCCGGCGATACCTATATAAACTAGAGTAATCTAGACCTCGATTAGTCTATTAGAGGCGACCTTACTATCCGCTAGTACTAGATAATATCCCTTATCTTTTACTTCGGTTAATAAGTAGTACTTAAGTATAATAGTAGGAGATATAAAGTTCCCTTATACCCTAGAGTCTACTATCACCTAAAGCTTAACTCTCTTAATTTTAACCTCTAACGTAAGATATTTATCTCTAATAGTAGTAAGTTACTATATATAGAAATATTCCTAATATATACTATAGTTAAGGATACTTTCCTATACCCTTCGATTACTATAGCTTAAGCTAACCTTATATATAAGCCCTATTCCGAGTTTAGTATATATTACTAGATTATATATCTTATAATAGTACTAGCTGTTATTATTAACGTAGACCTATATCCTATTATATCGGTTCTTAGCTATGATTTCCTATTCCTCGCCTACCTCTAGTAGCGCGCTAGTATTAAGAATAGTGGTATTCTAAAGTAATAAGTGCTATATAAAGGTTATTAGTCCTTCCTAGCTACTAGCTATTCTCTATCTAATACGCTTATAGTCCCGGTAGACTACTTTATATCTTACCCCTTATAGTAGACCCCCTAAGCTAATAAGGCCTAGTTCTTAATAAGTAACCCCGGTAGCTATATTAGTCTAGTAGTAAGTATTATAGCTAACCTAATATAAGCTCTCTTCTCTTTAAGTAACTTCCTAAGTTTTACTTACTCTTAGTCCTAAGAGTTCAGGTTAAAGTAGCCCTAGTTCTAAAGTCTACTCAGGTTCCTAAGCCTCCTCTTTACTATCACTTAGTATTAGCTCTATATTATTATCTAGCCTAGAGCTATTATTATCTTAATATATATAGTCCTCAGGGGGCGTGCTAATAACAGTTTACTTAAGCTGATCTATAATACTCACGGAATCTCACTTACTATTATTAGAATCACTTAACTAGGTATAGATATAATTCTCCTTAAGCTTATCTATAGTTATATATCAATACGTCGCAGTAAGTTATCGTATTAGTTTATTATAAGAGCTATATCCTATTACGTTAGTATATTTCTTATCTATCTATAACTTCTTTTATTAATAAGAGCTAGCTATATAACTAGGGAGGCTATATTCAAAGTATAGCTTCTTCTTATGTTATTTATCTATAACTTTCTTAGATAGCCCGCTATTACGCGGCTTTCCTTAATAACTTAGCTTCCAGAACGTTATATTAAGTTCTATTTCCCAAGGGTAGAATAGTTTCTTATTATTACTCTCTCTTCCTTAGTATATATATATTCCGGAGTAGTATTAGCTTTTTTTCTTAAGTACTCTCTTATAATTTCAGTTATTAATCTTAATAGCTATCTTAATAAGTTCTTATAAGTTAGTAGACGCGTCTGATCTTACTATCTTATCTTTTACTCTATCTTTTAACCCTTTATAGTACTATACCCGAAAGGCGTTATTATTCTAGCTAATCTAATTCGCGAATTACTAGAAGGCAGTAGTATATATAGTTACTAACCCGACTTACTTTAAGTTCTAGATATTCCGTTTAGTAGTATAGTTCTAATTAATATCGCTAAAGATATAGTTAATCCTATACTCGAAACCTTCGAAAGTTATAAAGATCTTCTAGGATTCCTTAGTTATTACCGTAAAGACTCTTCTATCCTTAGTTCAGTTCTAAATATAGTTCAAGAGGAAGGTCTTAATTCAGTTAAAAGCAGATCCCCGGAGAAAAGACGAAGCTTAAAAGACTTTATTAGTCTTTATAGCGAACTAGTAACTATTAAAGCCCGTATAAAGCTTAACCTACGTAAGGTATACTCTAAGCTTAGATTAGTCTCTATTATAAAGATCCGGGGCAGCGATCTTAAGTATATTCTTTAAGTCAAAGACCTTAGTAGGAGCTAAATAATCATTTAATAATCCTTTAATAGAGGATATATTATCTTTATAAGTTAGTACCTCTAACAAGAAAGTGCTTAAAGTATAATAGTCCGGTATTTACTTACTATAAATATAGAAGGCTATAGTTAATCTCTAATAATTAAAAGGTAGGTGTATTATATAAATAAGAAGATAGTTACTAAGTATTAAAATACTATTTAAAGTTAAGCACAAAGCTCTTATCTAATAGTAGACATGCTAATCTTATATAGAACCTTCGTTCGCCTTAGATCCCTTAGGATACTAAATCCTTAGATCTTTAGATCCGTTTTCCTATAAGAGGATCTAGGGATCCAGGGATCTATTATATAACCTATCGTCTACTATGATCTAGGTAACTATTACTACCGAAGTATAAGTATATAGTAGTACTACTCGATTGTCCTTATATTATTCCCTAGCTAGTACTACCCTATCAATAGTACCGCTAATAGTTTTATTATTATATAGGTGCCAACTGAACCGTAGCGCCAAGGGGTCCGTAACAGTATTAAAGCATATAAAACAGTATAAGAGTACACCTAAATCGCTCCCTTATTAATAATCTCTTACTCCTGCTACTCTTATTCACCCTTCTTTATAACTACCTCGCACCTTCCTTTTATAGCTACTAAGATATTCCTTACTAGCCTTCTCTCTAGCCTCTAAGGTATATAAAGGTCGTCCTCTTCTAGTTCTATTTCCTTTCCTTTTTCCTTTAACCGCGGAATAAGATTTATCTTAACTATTAGGTATAATAGTTATATATTATATTTTACTTGATTCGTAGTTATATATTATCGTTAAGGAAGATATTTATTAAAAGACTAATTTTCCGCGAAGAATATTCTATTTTTTATAGGTTCTACTACTAGAAACAGCCTTGATTTATACAGGTCTACTATTAATTAGCTAACTATTATTAATCTTAGAGTTATTATCAGAGAATTAGTTATTACCAGGTAACCTTATATACGTCTTATATCGTTTAAACGATTCTAAAGGTAAAGCCTTTATAAGAGTATCTACTATATTATTATTACCTAGAACATGTTTTACTACTAACTTATTATATAAAACTATATTATCTCGAATATAAAACTAGCGGATATTAATATACTTTACCTTTAGATAGAATTTCTGTTCTTTTAAGAGAGATTCAGCTCTAGCGTTATTAAGATATAACGTAAGAATTCAGGATAGCTTTATATCAAGGTCTTTCTATAGCTTAAGTAACTAGGCTACTTCTCTAGAGCTATTACTAGCAGCTATTATCTCAGAATCTAAGCTAGAGAGAGCTGTAGACCTTTACTTATTAGTAGCCTAAGAGATTAGACCCCTGTAGAACCTTACTATCTATCCTTAGAACGATTTCCTATTATATTCTATCTCCTACGTAGCGTTAGTTCAAATATCGAATATATTATTATCTAGCTTTCCCTTGTATTCTATTCCGATTCTAAACGTTATTCCGTTACCTTCTATATGTCATAGATATCAGAGGAGAGGTTTCATATCTTAAAGGTGAGATTTAAGGGGATTTGATATATACCGCGCTAGCTAGCCTATTATATAGGTAATATCAGGTTATATAAAGTTCGAGAGGTATATTAGAGAGCTGATAATCTACTGAAACAGTGAGATCTCTTTAAGGGAGGCTAGTATAATACCTTTATCTTTAGCTAACTCCCTTAGTACTATTCTAGCAGCTATAAGTAAGGCATTACCTCTAGCTATAGCTATTCTAAACCTTTCTAGTAGCTTTTATATATAGGCTGTTTAATAAATCTGCAAAGTCTTATTCTTCTTATCCCTCTTAACTTATAGGCCTATAAACGTATTAATAGCTCCGAGGTCTTTACTTTTCCAGGTCTTCAAGAGCTATTTCTTAAGATATTCGCAGTCGGTAAGGTTACTTATAATTAGTATATTGTTAATAAAGACTAATACGTACGCTCTATTCTTAAAGATAAAAAGATTAGAGTTAGCCTCTAACGCTTCTAGACTTAGCTTTTCTATCTTATCTTTAATAAGAAGCTACTATTCCCTAGGTGCTTATTTTAGGCTATAGAGAGAGCGTAAGAGCTTCAGATATACGTCTTTCCTTCTATTTAGCTCTAAGTGAAGCTTATTCCATATCTCTAGCGTCTTATCGTTCGGAATTATTATATATATATCTTCTTTCAGGTACGCGTTTAGGAAGGCAGTATTAATATCGATATACTTGATCTCTAGGTCTCTTTTAGCTATAATAGCGAGTAGTACTCGTAAGGTAGAATAGCATATAACGCTCGCGAAGGTATCGAAGTAGTTAAGGCTATGTTTTTACTTAAAGTCTCTTACTACAAGCCTAGCCTTTCGCTATACTATAGAGCTATCAGAGTTGATTTTATTACGTATAACTAGTCTTAAAGATATTAGTTTCGAGCTAGAGGGAGGCTTACTAAAGTATACTCTATAGGTTCCAGCGCTTTATATAGCTTATAATTCCTTGAGAATAGTAGCCTTCTATTCCACTAGATTCTCCCTTAGAGCTTCTGCGACAGTTATAACCTTAAGAAGTTGTATAAGTTCACCCTCTAGCGCAATTAGCGCTATTTAACAGGTTAGTACCTTATTAAGGATTTACTAAGAGTATAGCTTTATAGTTGTCACTTAAGCGGCTTACTCGAAGTATTATTTTCTACGCTATTTCCTACTATATCTTAACAGTAGAGTATTATTAGACACGTTTACTAGTTAAGTCTATTCAGGGAGGCGTTAATTAGACGCTCCCTTAGTGTCTCCTACTATATTTTCTACAGCTAACCTTCCCCTTAAAGGATTTTCAGCTTCTATAGCTAGCCTCTCTCCTAGAGGTCTTTTAGCTTCTATAGCTAGCCTCTCTCTTAGAGGTCTTTCTAAGCTTTTAGTACCCCTAGCTAGCCTCTTAGTAAGTGCTAGACCGGTAGCCGGTAGTAGAGGTCTTTCTACTGCCTTATTACTACTTTTTAGTATAGTTTCCTTACTACTAGTATATATAAAGTATATTATATACTCGTTAAAGCCGCAGTTAGCTATTTCTAGTTCCTTAAAGGTTTCTATGTTTAAGAGCCTATAAGTTAAGGTATTAGCTATACCTACTAATACGAAACACCCCGGAATTATCCTTTACTTTATTTTACTCTAATATAGCCCTAATAGATACAAAGGGTACGCTATAGAGCTAAATACTCTTATTTTAGAGAGGTTTACAAGCTATCCTTTATACACTTCGATTAGAGTAAGTCTAGTAGCTGTTTTATATAGTAAAGCAGTAGTTAGGCGTCTATTCTTTAGCTTTACCGCCTACTTAATAGTATAGCACTATATATTCTCAGGTATCTTTATATTATAGAGAATTAAGCGTATAATCTTAGCTAGTTCATATATCTATCGCTCTACGACTCTATTCAGAGAGTATTTATATAGAGGAGAGGGTTTAGGAACGATTCTACTCTCTTATAGCTAGTTAATAAACTTAGGACCGAACTCTCCCTTACTATTATTAGTCCTCTAGTAGATAATTATACAGAATTTACTTTGCCCTTAAGTTTTAAGCTATAGCTTCAATTTCCGAATAACTAGTTAAATAGTTAACGTAGACTTATTAACTAAGAGATCTACCTAACACGTCCTCGTAGTATTATCTACTACTAAAAGGAAGTATTTATAGCCGCGAATTAAGTGTAGTAAGATACTAGAGATATTAGCGTATAGTCGACGAATAAGTATATTAGTTCTACTATCTGACTTCTTATTAAAGTACTTTTTTATATAACCTATAAAGTAAGTCTTGTAACACCTCTCTTCCTTTAGCTCCGGAATAGAAATTAGTCTTATTCCGTAACTACTATAAGTAACTAGTTTCTTTAAATAGGCGTAATTTATATAGCTTAAACGCCTATAGAGCAGATCTGCCTTTATTTCCTCTATACTAAGCTAACTCTCTATTTATTCCTTTAGTAGCTTTAAGTCTAACGGAATTACATTATATATAACTTAATATTAAGGATTTATATCTAGAATATATAAACCTCTGTTTCTTATACTTATAAAAGCTAGTTCACTATTCCGGTATCTATTTACTAATATCTTAGTCAGTTCCGTATTAATTCCTTTATCTAAGAGTTAATATATTAATACTAGCTTTATAGCTCCGAAGTTAGGTATATACTATACGTCTTTAAAGGTTAACTTATTAATAGTAATATCTCTATAACCTTTAGCTATTAAGTACGAATTAGTCGCTATTTTAATATATTTAGCGTTACGCTAGCGCTTAAGTTACTTGAACTTAGCTAGAACTCCACTGAAGTAGCGAGTAGCGCTAGAGTCGATTTTCTAGACAGATTCTATAATAGAGATTATTAATAAAGTATATTCTATGTCTTCAGCGTAGTAAATCTCTTCTAAAGGGAATATAAGATAAGTATTATTATCTTTAATTTCCTCTACTTTATTAGCGCTATCTCTCGCGTAAGTATTCTTAGCTTCTATATAGTCTATATACTAGTAGCTATAGCCTTTGTACCGGGCACACTGATTTCAGCCTAATTTAGGGCGATTTCCTCTCTTTTCTACGCGCCTTCTATATCTCTATTAGTTACTACCTCTACTATTATTATTCCGTCTTTCCTATCTTCTCCTATTCTTATATATATTACCTCTCCCACGTGAGTAGCTTCTACCCCTCTAGCCTCTACTATCTCTACTACCTCTCCTTCTATTATAGCCTCTATTCGCGTAGTTCGCGGTGTTACTAGTAGCTACAAGTCGAAGCTATTCCCTCTATTAAATTTAATATTCGTTAAGCTTTTATATAGTATCTCTAAGATCTAAGTCTTACGATTCTAGGGTAAGCGCTATAGTAATCTAAGCTCCGGACGCTAGTAATAACTACAATAGCTTAAGACGTATATTCTTATTAGTAAGAGGTTTACTATTACCGCTAAGCTTTACTTTAAAGAGTAAGAGCCTTATAATATAGTTCTAAAGTGTTTCCTCCCTTAGGATAAACTTTATCTTAAAGAAATCGTCTCTTATATTAGTAAAAGTAAGACTCCCTTAAACTACTTTACTTTTATCTACGTGAATAGCTTCCTAAAGAGGCTTAGTATCGTTTAGTTTAATAATATCTCTATACTTAGGAAAGAGAAGCTTAGAGATTAAGTTAATAACTATTTTAAAAGCTTCCTTCTTTTCCTTAGCGTGAGTATTCTACTAATTAACACTATTTAGCACGCTAACTTTAGTAAGAATATAATAAAGAACACTAGCTCTAGCTAGCTCTTATTTAGTCTTAAGCTCCTATTTAAAGAAGTTATCGAACTCTAATAGAGTTTTGCCTTTTAAGGCTCCGGCGACGTAGGGAATTAGTGCTTTTAATTAGGATAATATCGTAGCGTAGTAGCAGATATACTAAGAGTTAATAAAGTAGAGATCTTAATAAAAATGAAGTTTTTAAGGTCTTTTTCGATCAATTGGAATTGCTACTATATCATAATTACAGTTATATAAGGAGCTACTACAGAGAGAGAGAATCTCCTATATAAAGGGGTAGCGTACTTAGTAGTACGGCCTACAGTACTGAGTCTACGCCTACAATCCCCATATTTCTAACAAAGATATGGTCTCTATCAAGAGCAAGGGCAGGTTTAGAAGGTTCTAGAGACCTACCAGGGCTCAAAGCATTTCTATTTATTAGACAGACACCCTAGACAGCTATCCACACAGGCTCCAGTTTTCATGAGATTTAACATTCAAGCTTGGGAGGGGATAGTAGAGGTTCACCGTTACTGATCGTCGCCTCTGGGCAAGATGTTCAGCGCTCGCCTGCTTGTTATCCCATCGGTCTACGAACTTAATCACCTGTTTGCAGCTTGGACGGTTTAAAGGCAGTGGCCGAACCCAATCGTTTAGTAAGGCTCGTTCGCCCTGATCTACTCTACCTTGTGTACGGTGCACTAGGTCAGGAGAATTATTGGGGATGGCCAGGAGGCTCGGTGTTTCATTGATTCGGCGATGTGTAGGAGATACCTGCTCAGGTATCTCCCACCGTCCTCGGATAGTCCTCGCAAAGTCGATGGCAATCACCACGCTAGCAACCCCCACCGCTCCTCTCCTGCACCATCACCACTGCCGAAATCGGGTGTCTGCTCACTGTCGTCGCAGCTACCAGAGTATCTACATCCTGGAGTACGGAAAGTAGGCCAGGGAAGAAGTTCAGATGGTCAGGAGACCGCTGCTCGGAAAGAGAAGCCTCTCCTCAATCAGTTATCGAGCCCCTGACTACTGGTATACCCGCCCACTTCCAACTCCTCGCTCCCATCGCTGTTCTCCAGTATCCACTCGCCAAAAGCAACGTTTTAGTGCTGGCGGTGCCATTGGTGTGGGTATGTTTACTTACCGCCGGAGCTATACTGTATAAACAGTCCCCGCGTAGCCGAGTTGACTTCTGAGATCGGGATCGAGATCGTGCATCCTCTACGCACATGTTTGGTCATCAGATAATATTCTGTTTGCAAAGAACACCCGAGATCGGGACATCAATTTGATGATTTTGGATGTATCTGTGGTTTGGAGGTATCTCGGGACGTCGGATGTGGATAGAATGTGTTGGCAAGTATTCTTGATGGCCAGCTGAGGAGAAGAGTTTTCTTGAGGAGGATAGTATGCGATGTGATGGGATAGCTCGTAGTCATAGCTTGTGCAAGTGAATGGGAATTGGGATTGATGTCGTCAGGTGTGAACTGCGATGTGCGACTACAAGATCTCAGGAGCAAATGTGAAGTGGTTTGAGAGGGCAGTAGACGAGGCACGAATGATGTCTAGATGATGTGTAAAGTGCAGACCTCCTCCCATCTTGCTGAATCCGGTGAGTTTGAGGAAGTATCGCAGCGAGACAAGACAGCAATGCAGCTGGTCGGGTCTCGCTGAGGAAGGTGAATGCAACGAAAAGGTCAACAATAAACACGCACGTGACAACCGCCGCCTCAATCAGCCTTTCTAAGGTTTACGGAAGATAGAAATCAAGGAGACCTACAATACGATCATGTAACCAATATCAAAATATATTTGATCAAGAGCAATAATGTAATAAATCCACAAACCCCCTTTTGTACGGCAATCCTCCAAATCCATGCCATACCCTTCACGTGTTCCACTCACTTCCTCGTCGTCCTCCCTCCCTCCCATTTGTTCATTTAACAGTGACCTCATCTTTTGTTGCACTTCGTAATTTTACGTCTGATCAATTAAACGATTGACAAAAGATGGTGAGGCGATGGGAAGAGGGTGGTGAAGTGTTTGATAATCGATTGGGAAGCGAGCTGTGTGTAAACAGTTAAGCGAGACGCTGTGTGATGTGATGGAGGGGGGCCTATTAATGGGATTTGGGATTTGGTGCTGAGGAGTGGTGGAGAGCTTGGGGGGTAAAGTCGATGTGCATTGTGTAATCGGGGGAGAGCTAGAATCCTCACGGCGCTACCTTATTACTTGTCCAAGTTGATGCCTTGCTCTTCTTTTACTGTTGACTTTCACGTCTATTAGTAGCCTCACCGGGGAATAGACAGCACCAAAGAACTCTCGAAATATTTGAAAACAAAAACCTACACGTATTCGGTCTGACTGGCATGTTTAAACACTTCTTAGAGAAAAGGTACATTGATTGCAGACCTGGTAGTATGGGCATGTTTCCTTGGACCAAGAAACATTTTCTAATATGAAGCATCTCCAAAGCTTGCTCCTCAATTCCGCAATACAGGACCCAGGAACAACATCCACCGAAGCGCCAGCTTCAATTCGTAGGTTAGCGGCAGTTACTCAGCAGCTACAACAATACAACAAGCGCAAACAGTAGTGACCACCGGAACGACTGCTGACTGGTCCACGCACGTTCAAAGATTGAATGCTCAAAGTGACAACAAGAATGGAGAGTTTTCATCCTCGAATTCGTCGCAGGAATAGTGACCATCTTCCCGTGCCGGTATTCTTCTCTTTTCAAAAAAAAAGCAAGACTGACAGAGTGTCCTGTGTATCATTGGCGAATCGAGCATGTTTTGGTCTCGTGCCTCGAAAAGCTCGTTGGACCTCTGGATGTTGCCTGATCTCAACTCTTCAAGAGCAGAGAGCCAGTGAGCGTCTATGGGGGACACATAGGTCTGACAAGAGACAACACTCTGACACTGCGAAAGCTCCAGGGGTCGGAAGTCAAGCCTGAAGAGAAAGAGAAGTGTTTCTCGCGTCCAGCCCTCTTCAGCCAAAGGTGGTGTGGGAGGTTCGTCATTGACGAAATTTTCGATCTCGACGCCCACTTCCAGCAGTAAATTCCGAAATTTGAAGAAAGTCGATGAGTATCGTATCGCCATAGAAGTAGGAGTGTTGCCTCGTATTAAACCCAATTCGCGGAAGTTAGACCACCACCACCAATGCTTGGGGTAAAAAGGCTCTACAAAAGCCACAAGATGCAAGTTCAGTCCACCGTGGGCAAGCAAGTATCGAGCTGAGTCCCGGACACCAAGTATTGTCATTTCCAAAACAATCTGATGCGCAGGGGACAGCCACTTTAGAAAGGTAGGAGAGTTCACATCCGGTACAAGGGAAAGGACGGCGCCTAAAGCCTGACAATCGCTAATATATATGGTTTCGGAAAGGATCCGAGCAATACCTTGCATTGTGGCTGGGCAGTCCAGATTCATGAGATCTTTGAGAAGCGGCAGCATCCAGTAGAATGCCGCAGGATATTCTTTCTCGTGAGAACAAGCTGGGTGTTGGCACCTCGCGTGACGTAGAAGTGATCTGAGTGCATACAGGCCGGGACAATTCTAATCATCCAGGAACTCAAACTGGCATAGAAAAAGTCTCAATATATTGATCATTTCATCGCATTTCATCGTTTGGAGGTCAAGCGTCCCGGAACATGCCCATGATGCCACGGAGCTTTGCCATCCATTAGCGTCTCAATTTATATTGGACATATAGGTATGACTCACTCACGACCATCAAGAGACCGTGCTTCAATATCAGCTCCCTGGGTGAGTAGCAGGCGACAGGTGTCTAATTTCCAAGACCTGGCCGCATACTATATCCACGTTAACAATATCCAGTGCAAATGGTCACTAGCAATTCACAATACATCGTCCCAAAAACAAGTGAGTGAGACTTACAAATAATGGAGTCATACCCTGCGAGTCCCTATCCCATGGCGATGCTTGTCCGTTATCGAACAGCCTTTGGATAGCCTCGTTATCCCCTTGCGAGCACATTTCAAATATTAAAGCATTGTTGGGCACTGCTCGCTAAGACTTCAAACCCCAATTAAGCCCTTCGTTAGACGTCCCCAGTAACACCTGAATACCAAAGCTTAAGCCAAAACGTAGCAGCCATTGAGATGGATGAAACGTGATTATGGTTTGGAAATGATCTGGGGTAATTTCTTCTGCGTCGTCATCTGGCTCGTTAAGCTCAGCAGGTGCCTCCATGTACAGTGCCCAGGTAGCTGCTGGATGTTGAACTGTATGTTCTTGTCCCTCGATATTGAGACGGCGAAGATCTTCTCGGCTTTTCGGTCGCTGAAGCTGAGACGGAAACCATGGGAGATTTTGTCCAGCAAGTGCTGTCTCCCGAGTGACTAGCTTGAAGTCCTTCTGAAACTGGAACAAGGCTGTGTTCATCATGTTCTCAAACCCATATCTAGTAACCGGATTGGATATACCAGCAGACACCTTGTGGCACTCTCCTCTCAGAGCCTTGAGGTGGTCGTTTATGCCTTGGCTATCGCTAGACACGTTCATTGTACCTTGTGATCGCTGCTGTAAGAGCGCAGCTACTCCTTGAGTGATATTCGCAAGGCCCTGCTGTTGGAATTGGCTATCAGAATTAGCAAACTATCCTTCAGGAGCTTTGACTTGTCTTACTTCTTCGAATGTTGTGTTGCTAGTATTAAGGTCGACTTCATCTGGCTGAGAACATCTTGGTACTTTTTTAATTTATCTCCATTCCACGCAAATTTGATTGCAGCCCATGTCCGCCTACGCTTCTTCCTAGATACCAAACCACGCTGAGACTCAACAATCATCTCTTCAAGTGTCTGGATGCTCTCAGCACATGAACCTAATGCCGCATGTGTTGGAGATAATGCCCTCGACTGAGCCTGCAACGTAGAAGCTTCTTCACGAATGCCATCGACGATGTGTGAGATAATGTTCAGCTGTTTGGCGATGGTTCGGACATCCTTTGGGCAGTCCTTCACCGAATCCCAAAAGTCACAAAGTTTCTTGATACCACTTCCAACCTGGGCTGCCAGTGATACCACAGCGATGACCCCAGACGCAACCGACAGTCCATCCATCGTGATTTTATGTTCTCTAGCTCACGAGACTCGAAATTCAAAGCCGATTACTTGTCCAACCGCAAGGTTTTGTGACACTTCCTGGTTGTACTAAAGACCTGCGTCAAGACGTCCTCCTGCTGCAATTCCAAGATCGGAAGACGAGACGCTGATCACAAGGATGATGTTGGTGAGTTGGAGCACACCATGAAATCCTCCTCTGAGGATGTTCTCTTCTCGAGGTCCAATACGCAGCCTTAAGGTATAGACTGCACTCCTTGGCAGAGAGCCTCACATAAATCATCTTGCAACCTCATGCGCACACGGTGACGATTGAGTCTTGACCCGATTGGTCAATTTTGGCCCCAGCAAGTTTATGATATGGATCTACGAGTGGCCGTATTATTCGATATGATGGTATTTGTTTGAAATCGACGGGTCTCTAGTTTTAACATTGATACACCTATTGACGTAAAAATAGTTCAGACAGTGCTATTTATATTTGAGAATGTCTAGAGTTGTCCGGCTTGAAACATAAGTAACAAATCTCATACGTTTTTCATCTTCTCTTGAAAGTTTCTTTCCACTAAACTTGTTACCAGATGAGTACTGAAGATATCTGTATTCATTCATAATGGCGAGTATTCTGATACATACATTATTGTACATTGCCATAGAACACAGGATTGTAATTATGCCTTGATCTTAGCCAGTCGATCCAAGGCTCTTCCACCCTCTAGTGCCCATCCTGCTGAGATATCGACTTTGTATCTCTGGTTCTGAATGTCCACTTTCATCATTCCCTCTCTAGTCCAGACCCTCTTCAACTCAATAAATAGCTTGTAAGTCAGTTGACTCATTCTCCTGAACGGTAAAGTCAACAAGTGGTTTCGCTCATATTCCAACATTCGTTGTTTCTCCATGGCCTCAAACTTCGCTCTCTCTCGCGATTCATGTATTCTGGTCGTCTTGTTGACTGGCACAAATCTATGCGGCAGCTCGATCTCCTCTGGTTTGACATAGAATTTTCTTGCTGGGAAGAAAGGTACAGGGAACATTTTCCTCAGTTCAACCTCGATTTGCAGTTCAGACGCAGTCGGGCCACTTCCTGGTTTGATGAGTCCCTCTTTGATCATTCCAACGTTCCTAGGCACTGCTATGATGCTCTTCACTAATCTGGCAGGTCCCAGAACTAGCCAACCACCAAGACAAGCCATCAAAAAGCTCACTCCTCCCAATGCGACTGGAATCCAGGTGGCTAGATCCGGGGGCGCAAGCAAATAATTGCTCCAGAAACTGATGGCTGCATATGTGAAGCAGAAGCCAGCTGTTCCATAGCATGTCAAGATATAGACCGTATGTGAGGGAGCTTCGTAAAGATGCGTTGAATGTGTCTTCTCTGCCAAGCTCGTGGCGTAGGACTTGTAGACCAGAGGAGCTGGCGTAGGCGCTGGGGGAGCGGAAGCCTTAACTGTACTGGCAGATTTGAGTGGTGTACTGGAGGGCTTCTTCTTCTGTATAACCTTCTTCAGAGGCGTTGAAGAACGGACATTCTTCGCTGCTTGGAGAAGAGTAGTAGAGGATATGAACCGCGGCTGCTGATAGCTCGTGGATAGGAGGAAGAAGTGAGCTGTTCGGGGGATTTTGTATGCACACTGGTGCCGTAAGAGGCAGCCCCTTGAGAAGGCAGACATCTATACGTCACAAGAGTCAGCAAGATAGCACACGTTTAAAGAAAAACCGAGTCAGTGCCTACATTGTAGAAAATGCCTGTAAAGACTTCAAATCTTGTTGTCCAAAAATTGTAGCCGCATCGGTGAGTCGGCGAAAGTCACCGCCCTAGCGCGCGACGGAGGATTTGGCGGGTCTCAACACTCCAAGCATCTGGAGATTCTTCAAACTCGCGACCGGTTCCTCCCACCAAAAGCTCATTTGAGCTCCAATTGTCCTCAGAACAATATGTCATCTTTCGCGACAGCTTGCCGTCTGTCTGCGAGACTCACCTCGAGGCAATTGCGACAGGATGCTTCCGCTCGAGGTGCGTATCCCAACCAAGCTTTCAACAAATTATTCGCCGAATGAGTTACTGATGAATTGGCAGGCTTCCGCACGTCGACAGCATGTCTCGCCGCTCAGAACTTCACCATGCCAGCTCTATCTCCTACAATGACCGAAGGCAATATCGCAAAGTGGGCAGTCAAGGAGGGGGATACGTTCTCCGCTGGTGACATCCTGCTGGAAATTGAGACGGACAAGGCATCCATGGACGTAGAGGCTCAAGACGATGGGATAATGGCAAAGATTTTGCAAGGGGACGGAACGAAAGGAATCAAAGTAGGCGCTCGAATTGGTGTTCTCGCAGAACCAGACGACGACCTCAGCACTCTTGAAATACCCGCCGAAGACAGTACAAACTCATCTCCTCCAAAAGAAGAATCCAAATCCGCACCCTCAGAGACCAAATCCGAAGCTTCTCCTCCGAAAGCATCAAGTCCAGAGAGTTCGTCCTCTTCTACCCCAGCAAAGAAGTCCTCCGGCCCAGCGAAGAAGCAGACCTACCCACTTCTCCCCTCGGTCGAGCACCTCATTCACGAGCACAACATTGACCCCTCCAAAATCGACGAGATGACCCCATCAGGACCCAACAATCGCCTGCTGAAGGGTGACGTTCTTGCCTACCTGGGCACAGTGTCGTCTTCCTACCCTGCCGAGCTATCTAGCAAGATCTCCAAATTGAGCCACCTCGACCTGAGCAACATCAAGCTTGCAGCACCTGCTCCTAAGCCAACAGCAGAGAAGGCCGCAGCGTCTGCACCAACCCTCGAACCAGTTAAAGATCTAGAAGTTGCTGTACCGATTTCGATGAAGGCAGTGTTGGAGGTACAGAAGCGAATCCAGAGCACTCTCGGCGTGTTCATGCCACTTTCAACCTTCATCGCACGCGCCACAGAAGTCGCGAATGACGATCTCCCACGCTCAAATTCCTACAAGCCAACCGCAGATGACCTCTTCAACTCCGTTCTCGGTCTTGATAAAGTCGCTACTGCATCAGGTGTTCGGGGTTCCTTCCTCCCTCAAATTACTGCTCTACCATCAGCTGCTCCTTGGACGACATTTGCAAAGACTCCGGCAAAGAAGAGCGACATCATTGATATCTTGTCCGGGAACAGGGGGGCTGCTCCGAAAAGATTGACTGGGAAGCCTTTGCCAGGGTTATCAAACACAGTTAATGTATTCAGTTTGACTGTTCCTAAAGGAGAGGAGAAGAGGGCACAAATTTTCCTGGATAGAGTGAAGACTGTTCTGGAAGCTGAGCCAGGGAGATTGGTGCTGTGATTTCACTTCGTGTAATATAGTCGAACAAATAGAATGATGATACCAACGATTTTGAGAGCATCATTGATGGAGAACCTGTCGAAGTGCTAAAACCAGGAGCAGTCCAGCATCAATTTTGAGAAGACTAGTATATGTACCGTCCCTCGATAGTCTCTACTACGGCACCCCCACTGATCAACTACAGGTACGCTTTATCAAGCATGTCACCAATTACCTACATCCACTTACTGCTTGGCTATCGATCTTCCCACTCCATCATTCACTTCACTGGTAACGAGGGCTCCTGGGATCAGTCAGTATGTGCCTCACACTTATGAGAACTTGTGAAGTTTAGTATCTCACAATCGTTCCGACCGAGCTGCCTGGTAGTTCCACTAAGTCCTCGAAGTGGCCACCCATGGCGGCAAAGTTATATAGTCCATCAACAAGCACACTCTCACCATCGACGTTATTCTCATGCTCAAAAGCGCCGAATCTCTGACCAACCTGTCCCTCCACAATGGACTCATCATACTCACTCGCAGCAAATACGTTGGTACTCTTGTCTGGAGCGTTGGTAATACGTGGCTTCACGGATATGTGGAAGTGGATGGGTGTGAACACATCCTCATTCCTGATACTACTTGCGGTAGAGACTCTTCTGGCATTGGGCATCTCTCCAGTGACATGCAGAGGCTCGGGCTCAACATATGCCTTGTGGAATTTTTGCGACATGTGAGAGAGCTCGTTCTCCAGTTCAGTCGTTTTTGTGTGGACGCATTCCTCAATTTCCTCGAAATTAGATTGTGCTTTGGCGACCAGCGTATGTGCCAAGTCCATAGATCTCTTGATGAGTTTCTTAGGTGGAGGAGAACGGGGAGGCGTAGGAGGGACTGATCGGGGCTCCTGGAGGGTGGCATCTATCCCAGCGATCCTTTCGTATTTCAGAGCTGCAGATCCTTGCTTACAGCATACAGCCTCATCGCCTTCTGTAGCAGCCTTTCTCATCTGTGGCCTGCCTGGAGGCTGAACTGTGACTTGGCTCTGATATGCTGACTTCTTTGGAAGAGGTCGTTCGAGCAGGAAGACGAATGTGAATTCGCGTGGTAGACCACCTTCTTGCTGAGAATTCTCCTCGAGTGACCACACCAAAGTGGTATCAGGGATTTTTGGACCCGTGGAATAAGCGAGAGCTGGCGGGAGACCTACTCTAAGTCAGTATTGGAGGACAGAGCGGGATATCCAGCAGTTTGTCGGTCTCATTAGATTTATTAAGGAGCTGGGAGACAGGCATCTCCTTAAGGCAGGTTGTAATTGGTTCAACTCACTGCGTGTCGACCCTTGACTGAAGTCCCGTTAGCATGCGAAATTGAAAGTGACCACTTCTGAAAATATGAGATGTTGAACGACGTACATTCTCATGAAGCTTCCCACCACGAGGTCCTTTTCGAATCCTACTTTCGGCTCTAGGTCAGCTTTGGCAGGTCCCTGAGCGACCCCCAGAGAAGCTCCAAGCTATAATGATCAGCGTGGTTTGATAAATCATGGATCATTATCCACCTGAAAATTCCATTTCAAACTGGCACTGCTGATCCTCCCAAAAGCAAGATGCGGCGCAAATCTCAACACTTTCAATGGTGCACCATCGCGAGTAGTCGCTCTAATCTCAATCACTGCACTCTTGAAACGATGATCTTCGCTCAAAGAAGGATGCAATGTAAACGCGATGGCAGCGAATGTAACAAATGTCTTGGAAAAATGCTCGCCTTGATCATCCACGGCAGAAGTTGGATGTACATTCGGCGAAATGAAGACGCCATTTTGGAGCCGTTGAAGATGTGCTGAGATGAAGGAGTCACCGAAGAAGTGTCGTTCGTAAAGCAGGTTATGCGTCAATTGGTATTTGTGAAGAGGGATGTGAGTGTTTGTTTCGAACTTGATAGGTGGTTCGGCTGTTTTGCAAGAGATGACCTGGGCTGTTTGTGGGTCGGTTGTGAGGCTGAGGGGAGCCGTGGATGAAGAGGGTGATGAAGCCATTATAGGCAGAGATGTGCTGGGTAGGAATACTTGCAGGTAGATATAGAGAGCTTCTGGCGATAGTGATATATTGTACAATTGGAGGTTCATGAATGGAAGATTCTCGGATCTGCATTAAGCTTGGATTGCGTGCTTCATTTGTATCCTTTTAGGAAGGAACAGTTCATCCATGCAGATGTTGGTACTTTCCTTGCGGAGGTCATAAGTGTGCAGACACTTATGGAGGAACTCGAAAATAGCAGCAATAGAGCATGTGTTGACAATGGAAGCGGACTAACTCATGATGTTTGGATTTACTCATGTCAAGGCTCTCTTAGACTATTGTATACCCTTTCTTTCGTTACGACTTAACAGCCGCTCTATAATTCAGCATATCGTTTAAAGCAATTTGCACTAGGCATAGTAATTCTTCTTAGGCTGAGAATCGCAGATCACAGAGCGTGGATGGCGAATGGAATTACTGTAGCTCGGAACTCAGTCCTCTGTACATTTGTTGACCATTAAGCGAGGTTCTATCCCTGCGATCCCTAGCCGCAACGGCGGTGTTCTTCAACATCACTGGCGTTAGTGGAGACGGAGGTCTCCACTGCCTTTCCGATGTGCTGTCCAAAGCTATGCACATAGCTTCTGCAATTCCTTGAAGTTTAGACCACTACAGAATTTGGGTTTGCCGGGAGAGTCGATGAGGCTCAACCAGGCTGACTACAGGTAGCAATCACCAGGCCGTTCCACCGATGGCGTGATCGTCTATTGCAATACTGGCAGTCTAAATCGAGCTGTCCGGCTATTACAGCTTTAAAGTCTCCTGTAACCGCCCAAAGAGTGAACAAACTGCAACAACGTTGCCAATAAGTTCGAGCGCTGAAGGTCGTCAAACTCTTAATGACAACATCATGTCTGCCCCTCAGATTTCTGTTTCGAAGTACAAGATACTTTTGACAGTTGACTTTGCATTGAGGCTCATAAGAACAGACCGAAAATGGCATCCTGACTAGAAATTCCAGCCCTGCGAGCAGCTTTGCAAAGGATCCCTGTTCGTAAAGTCAGATAGAGGCTTGGTTTCTCTTGGGAGATGTCACATCCTGAAAGCTTCCAAAGCTTAGACAAGCAATTCTAACCAAGAAATACGGTATACTTTACCAAGCGGCAAAAGTTGCCCACTTCCCAACTTTCCACGATCTTCAAAGGAAGGTGTGTGAGGTCAAGATTAAGGTTTGGAGATCCGAGATTCATCCGAGCTGAATCCATGGATCATCTTCGATCCAAACCACATCGAAAATGTTTCCAACCGAGATCCATTCATCAAATCCCCAGTATCATCGATCCCATCCATGATCAACTTCACCAGTTCTAAATGAGCGCTTGACGACGATGACAGTCTCCGGAGGTTTATACAGCCGCGATACTCTCCGGCTCTCGACCTCCCGAGTCTTAGCCTTCTTTCGGGTGTCTTGAATGCTGAAACAGCTCTCATGCAGACCATGCAAAGAACACGCAGGCATCGCATCGACCGGTGGCAGTTGCAGATCCTCCCATTCTGATTGACCAGACCAGCAAGCTCGAATTAGAGATGATCTCGGAACAGGTCTTGCGGATTGTGCTTGGACTGTAGTTGGTCGACTACGACGATTAGCACTGAACTAGTACTCGACTAGCCTAGGCTATCAAACCGATAGAATCCCAGGTGTGCCTTCCTACTGGACTTCAAAAGTTGCAAAGTCAAGTTCATTCTAATTATTTCATTGTCATTTTCCCCGAAGCGATTGCTACGTCCTACTTTCTTTGGTTATCTCATGACGCACCAGGGTGCAGACACGGGAGCTTTGCGACCTCAATTGAGGTGATACATCTTCGAGGGTTTTGCGCACAAAGGAGGATCAGTGGCCGAGATGACGACAAATCTCGAGAACGGAGGCTCTTTCACACAGTCGATACTTCGCGGTACTGGAAGCGATGCATTAATTCTAACAGTGGCTGTGGCGGTAGTGGGGGTCCTAATTCTTGTAATGAATAGTTTATCAGTCTTGGACGAGGATGAACCATCCTTGTTGAAATCGCAGATACCCTTTTGCGGCCATTTATTGGGCATGTTGAAGTGGCAGGTTGGATACATGCAGATGTTGAGGTACTTTAGAATTTTTGAGTCAGCAAGTCCATAACTGACTGGAGACAGCGCGAGAGTTCCTTCGTACCCAGCCTTCACCTTGCGGATATTCTCATCACGGATCTACGTCATCTGCGACCCATCTCTTATCCAAGCTGCGTATCGGAATACGAAAACCTTCGACTTTGGATCCTTTGTTGTTGAATCGTCACAGCGTGCTTTCAATATTGGGGAACGAGGAATGAAAATTATACGTGGGGAAACATCCCCAGATTACGATCCCAATGGGCCCTTTTTAAATGGAAACAATGGAAATTCGTTTTTGGACGAGAATCACAAGATAATGGTGGAATCACTTTCTCCTGGCGCTGGCTTGTCGGAATTATATCAGGGCGTGCTCGAGAAAGTAGCGGCGTCTCTTAATGTAATCAACGAAGATGGAGCGACATTCGGTCTTTACAGATGGGTTCGAAATGTCCTGACCCTCGCAACTGCGGATGCACTTTACGGGCCAAAGAGTCCCCTAAATACTGACCACAGTCTAATTGACTGCCTTTGGTATGTTAATGTGCTACTCCTATCAAAAATCCAAGAAAAATTTCCACTATACGTCAGATATCAAATCTGGCTAATCTGCTAACAAGTAGCATAGGGACTTCGAGGAAAAGATGACTCTTCTAATGCTCAACTTCCTCCCCACCGTCATCGCTCCTAAAGCATATCTGGGGCGAAGTCGCATCAAAACCGCGTTTACGTCCTTTTACGCCAACAATCACGAGCTTACAGCGTCGAAACTCATACAGGCCCGCCTTGCCTGCTCCCAAAAATGGGGTTTCACTCCTGACGATATTGCCAATTTTGAGATTTCCACTCTCTTCTTGGCAACTACAAATTCAGTACCAACGTCATTCTGGCAACTGAGCTACATTCTCTCTTCACCAACACTCCTAGAACAAATCAGGACCGAGGTAGAGTCCATTGTGAATCGTCAACCAGCCACAACGGATGGCAAAGAGGAAGCTGTAATGGACATTACCCGTTTCCAAACTAAGTGTCCGCTTCTGCTCTCTACCTTTCACGAAACGCTCCGCTTAGTAGATGCTGCGACATCTGTCCGTGCCGTCACACAACCTACAACGCTGTCCTCTGGATCATCCTTATCGTACACACTTAAGTCTCCTTCGGTAATACAGCTTCCATCTGGGATAACCCATACGTCTCCTGCTATTTGGGGTTCAGACGCCTCACAGTTCAATCCTCGACGCTTCCTCTCCAGTACCAAAGCGACTCTTGACAAGCCCACACGCCAAGCACAGAAGCAGGGCTACTTTCCATTCGGAGGGGGCAAGCATTTATGTCCGGGTCGACATTTCGCCATGATGGAAATTCTAGCATTTGTGGCTGGTATTGTGGTTGGGTTTTCAGTCGACAGCCAGACCAACGACACTTTCCAGGTCCCTGATATGGCTTTCCAAAAACTCGGCACCGCAGTCCGGAAACCGGTCAAAGATGTCGACATCAGACTGCGGAGGAGAAAGGGGTGGGAACATGTCAGGTGGAGATTTGATTTCGTGGGTGAAAGCAGTGTTGATTTCAAAGCGTTGATTGGGGAAGATGAGGAATAAAATAATCAGCATCGCAGAGATACCTACCTATCCAGTAGTGGGGGGTCTCTTTCAAGAGTCTGTATAGATCTCAATTGTAAATAAAAGAGAGGCAACTCAGAAAAGCTGGCTCGACGGTTTAGATTTCAGAAAGATACTTATCTTAAATTGGGCAGCTCGTATCATTGGTTTGTAGAAACTACGAGCGATGTTTTATACCTAGGTAAGGCTGCGACTAGCTATCTGCCGCATCTCTTGGATCCACAGCAGGTGCGTAGATAATATTCAAAAGTACAAAACATAAGAGTATTAATCAATTGCGGAAGAACGTTGAGTAATTGTACGGCTGACAGCAGGGCGACAAAGCAACGTCAATCGGCTGGGTCCGGGCTTGATAGACTCCTATCATTGCTGTGGCGAACTAGAGAGCCAAAGAGTCGGCCTTGTAAAACCTACCATCCTCCTCAAAAGATAATTGATATCCAACAACCAGAATGCAAAAGGGATGATTCCGGAACGGGGAATTGAACCCCGGTCTCCTGCGAACAAATTTACTGTCTATTAAACAGATCATGAGAGGCAGAAATGCTAGCCACTACACCATTCCGGACATCTTACACCATTGCTGGTATTTCATTGTGGAGGAAGAATTCTTATTTTTAATCATATTATTAATAATTATCTGTGGGTTGCGAGATCGGTGCGAGGTGGGCTTTTAGTGGTGATTTGTGGGCTTTGATGGCGCCGGATCGGACTGTGAGATCCCTGTGGAAGACGGGGTGGTTGTTGAAGTCCCCCCACCTTTGTCAAAAGGGGCTGGGGCGTTTAGCGACTCACAGCCGAGGGATTGTAAACAGAAGACAAGCGAGCATGTTCAAATTGCAAAAGACCGAAATCCTTTGTCCGGAGGACATATTTAGCTTTGTCGTTGTCTGCCTAGATTTTTCTCGGTAGCTGTCATCGTCTCATATCCACTCAGGTCATATGTTATGTTGCCATCGAAGCTGAGTACTTTTGCTGGGTTCCTTCCATAGGCGGTATCTCGAAGTCATCACTTCTAAAATTTGCACTACCTGCTGCTTTGAACCGGACAACACGATATCACCTCATGACTGCAATTCTTAAGCGTATAATTATGATAAACGTGTAGCCTATCATACAGGATGGTTTTGTGGGAACATTTTAGAAATTAAGTGTTGTTTAAGTCACGCGAGCAGCAGCCTAGCAGGCTATTGTAATTGGGAACGGACACTTGAGTATTCAAAGTTGAATCTGGCGATAGCGAATGAAACTATAGCGAATGAAACTATAGCGAATGAAACTATAGCGAATGAAAATGTGTGATGAATGTCTTCAGTCTTATGTATCTGCTGAAAATTTTGTGAAGTTCGAATAGTCCATGATTCCCCCCTTTTGAGCCCCCAACTGATATGTGTGTTAGGGAGACCAGTTTAGCTACCATCATACTTCCCGAGTCTTAGAACTCGTCAACTACCTGTATAACATCAAATGGATTCCACTTTCACATTGGTCACCGCTGTGGCACGCTTGCAGAACAGAAGTCGCCTCATGTCTTGAGCACTTTCGTGTGATTCAAATGCTATCCCCTTCTTCGGTTTCCTTCGGTTCTTGGGCCCAATCTTGATTGAAATATCAGATTCATTCATTTTCCATAGTCAACATGCGGGCTGTTTTGGAAGGAGTAAGCTGTGCGGCATGGAACCAGCTTACCACTCGAAAACAGTCTCGGGACAGTATTCCGCAAGGAAAGGAAAGAGGGGGCGGGCCCTGGAATGTGCAACTTCAATGCAAACCCTAACTTTCTATTCTGGTTTGTGCCTTACGAGTTTAATCTTGGCCTTTACCATTGGCATGTATGTTGACACATACTTGTCATCACTCGAGGTGTTCATGCCGGTGTCATGCACAACTGGACTGGCACAAAATACTACTTGAACGTAATGGGTTCTTCCGAAGCTCACCTACTTATTTTATCTGCCAAATTATATCGATCAATGACTCATATGGGTGTTCTCATATAGAGTGGAAGGAGGAGGACTTTGAGTTGGTGTAATCTTGGCCTCCTGCTGGGTTGAGTCTGCCATTGTTCCGTGGTAGGACTCAAAGACGTGTGTGGGTTGCATATGTAAATAGCAGATGTCTTTACTTACACAATTCTCATTGGAACTCCTCGATCAAGTGTGATTCCAAGTCAAAAACTGGCTGGGAGGTCCCATCAGGTTTAGGAGGAGTGGCTGAGTCTCGTTTCCCGGAACAGATGCGAAGACTCTGTACCGTCTTTGTATGAAGCATTTGTTTCTCGGTATTAAGAATTGTTTTAAGTTGGTGCAGACATACCGCTCGTCGGCTGTTCTCCTGTCGTCTCGGAATCAGTGATGTCCTTCCAACCAAGTTGGAAGTCAACCGCATTGAGATTACTTCTCAGCTTCTCTGCATCATATAGAATAGCACTCATGTCATGCAATGGCGGTGGAGATAAGACCTTATGTATCCAAAATATCTGGCAGATAGATCATATGGTCATGTTATGTGGTGGCCAACGGCTAGCCAATCCGGTTTCATCAAGTTGAAGGCTTCTATGTATGTTTGTTACATCAAGGCCACTTGATATCCTTAGTCCGTCTGATCCTTTGATTCTTACATGGAAGGCCAGCCCACGGATTAATGTCTTCAGCCAGAAAACGCCCCCGACCAAGGAAATCCCACTGAGTGTTCGCTGTCAGGCATGACCGGCAAGGTAACAAAAAGATTAAAGGTCTTGGGACAATTTAATTTCCGTAACGGCTCCAAAAGTTTTCCGGCCCTTGCAGTTGGTGAATGCAACCAATAGTACTGTGGAAGAAGCATAGAAACTTTGCGGAAGCAGAAAATGTCGAATGCAGAAGGCTGAGTTCTAGTAGATCAGCTGGTGTAGCTTTTGACAGATCTGCTTCAAGATGATGGTACTGTCTGAATACGTGAGGTTGAATGCTGATAGCTGGGCTCGCTTCAACGTTATTTGTGGGAAGATGAAAGCCAATCGATGCTCTGACACGATGAGGCTGCTCATCAACCTGGGCGATCTTCAGCTCGTATCAAGGAAACAGCGACTTGCGGTCTAAGCAGAGAGAGCGTTCGATGACGAAAAAAGACTCCTAGACAAGCGTGTCTAATGCAATAACTATATAAATCAACCAAGGCAGATCGCCTCAAGGTGCTGTACTCCCAATCCATGCAGTCGTTTTAGTTCTGGTCCTATACAATCCCCTCCTCTCTCTGATCCGACAAGTAGCTCGCACCGTTCATTCATTCATATGGCGGCCTTCAAATCCAACAGCAAGCCATCCTTCTCCTCCTCATCTGTGTCTTCCCCGGTTGTCCCAACGTCCACATCAGTCTCAATCCCATCTTCATCTTCTGTGCCTGTAACCTCGCCCTCACCCTTCAGCAAAAGACTCCTCATATCATCCTCGCTCAAGATGCTCTCAATACTACCTCTCCTAACACCAACTCTCGTCTCCCTCCTACCCCTCTCAATCATTCTCTCCACCTTCATCCTATTTGCCAGAAACTTCAACTTGGGAAAAGCGCTCTGTTGTCCCACGTGTAACATGCGGCCCAGCTGTTTAGGATTAGGATCTGAGAGGATACGCCAGAAATCCGAGACGACGGTACGTGGCCAGATGGTGATCGTGCCCGAGAATTGCTGCAGCCAGATCTCGCTCCAGTCCTGACCCAGAGGGCGAGGAAGTAGCTCCAGATGCCGGAGGACTTTAAGCCATTTGTTCAAGTCAAGCTTGAGGTACTGCTCAGTCGCGGAGCCGAGGAAACCTCCGCGCCAGCCGCGACCACGACGATGGGTTACGGGTTGACCAACAGAGCCGCGTGACGAGAAGAAAAATAGATTGATGTGTGGGTTTACTTGGGAGACGATGGAGAAGTTGACATTGAAGTGCAGATTCAAAGCCTTGAGAGGAATGTCGGTGCGAAGACTGCCGTCTTTCCATTTGTGGCCAAAGGAGTAAGGGGTTAGTGTTCCGGTGCGTGTTTTCATCATTAAGACGACAGGATTGAGGATACCTGGCACAGCCGCGGATGCGAGAACCGCGGACCAGATTACGCAGTCTGGTGAAGTCAAGTAATTTGTGAGGATTCTGTCAACGGGTTAGCGAGACAAAAGGAGGGAGCTTGGGCGAACCGACGTAGGCGAGTGCGGATCTGCCGGGACGCAAGATACATTCAATATCCTTCCAGTCCTTTCATATGCCTCTCTGAAAGTCATGCTGCCTCTTGTGAACCAACTGCACTTCTTCGCCCACTCCAGCGAGTCGAATCTAGCACCCGTCTTCCACCATCTCGGAGCCCATGTAGTAAAGCCTTCCGAGCAGGCATTGATTCTGCCAGCAAGAGCCGGCACAAGGAGCTTTTTCAGTTCCTCATTTGTCCTAGTCGCAATCAGAGCAGCAACCAAAGCACCGCCTGATGTGCCAGTAATGACTTCCGGTAGAAGATTGGCATCCAGTAACGCTTTACAAACACCAAAATGGTAATAAGCAAACGAGGCTCCTCCAGAGAGGCATAGTGCTGTCCGACCAAAGTTGGTATGCATGCGCTTGAACAGGGTCCGCTTTTCCTCTGCGTCCAACTGGTTCGTATTAACCAATATAGTAACACCTTTCTCCACTATGAAGCTGTCAGTTACATATCCACTCTGGAAGCTGGGGTACAGGTACCCAGGGAATATACATACCCTCGTCAATAAAGTCCTGGACCAGATTTTTCGTTCCATAGTACGTCTGCGAATACAACCTCGAGTTTTCCACGCCCACGAAATTATTCTTCACACACGCTTCCACCAGAGCTTTGAGATCCTCAACTGCCTTTTCTTCGCCGCCAGAACTAGCACTGCCGTTACTCGAGCCTTCGATCCTCCTTCTACACCTTCTCATCTGGTCCAGCACCCTCTTGACAGTCTTGTGGTCATAATATGCATATTCATCATCCTCCTTCCACTTCTCGTTTCCCAGAAATGTATCCAACTCTTTGGCCTCCTTAACCCAATCCGCGTAATTAGTCGTAGCATGCAACTTCCTCCTCAGACGTTCTCTCTTCCCCCTCCACGCCACAAAGTGCTCATAAAGCCAAATATACAGCCGTGTCCACAAATAACTGATTCCTAACCCTGAAACCCATGCAATGACGATACATAGTAAAGGCCACTTCAATAATGTGTATAAGTAGCCTTCTCGCGTCTCATCGCTGCTCCGCTGCTTTTTCCGCCGGCTCTTACTGCCTGCTTTGGTTTTCTTGCTTTTGCTGCTGCTCTGCCGGACAGGGTTCACAGGCGCCCAGTCGTTCTGGGCGGTGATGAAGAGGCTTTCACGACTGCGGGCTCCGTCGCCTTTACTGCGAGCACTGTCCGTACTACTGCGCCCCATGCTGGGACTCCGAGCTCCTGTGACGCCATGTCCAAGTCCGCTTTCATGAAAGCTGCCAGACGGGGTGGGAGAGAGTAGGTCGTCGGTGGAGGGGCTTGGATCAGGGGCAGAGAGCGCGCTGGCGAAGGCTTGGAGGTGCACCTCGGAGAGGAAATCGCGGTGGAAGTCTGGGAGGAGGGATTCATCGTAGCCTTCGTCTGAGAGGGGCGATGGCCCGTCAGTCTTGTGGGAGAAGTCCGCCATGCCTGTCCACTGGGATGCTTGCTTGCTGCTTAGTGGATACCTGCGCTGTCTTATGTTGGGCGGGATCGAAGAATGGCGGTTGAGAAGCAGTGTGGCATTTTGTTGCCTCTTGCTGGTGCGGTAGAGATGTGAGTGCTGATGGTGGGGTGAAGTTTGTGGTGAGAGTCAGGATGGTCTGGTCTGGGGATTGTTGGGAGAGTGACTACTGTATCGCATGACGTCGGTGTGCCGTGATATCTTCTTAGTTAGACATTCCAGAACTTCCATACGAGAAACATAAAGTTTACTCAATTGATAAATCAAATTCTACCTGCCTTATTCAACTTATTACTTTCAAAACGCGTAATATTCTGGAAGTATGGTAGCTTGACGCCCAACTTCAAGCCTCTTTAGCTTGGACCGAGGTTTGATATCGTTAGCCTGACAGGTCAGAAAACTGGCCTCGACTGTGTAGGGCAGCTTTATAAAACCCAAATGAAACGGTTTTCAGTACCCTCTACAAAATAGACCTGTGTTGTTCAATCTGGCCTGAGAATTGCTTCGAGTAACGGCCAGAGCACGTCAACAAAGTTCGTTGGTAGTAAAGAGGGAATATTGCTTGATCGCGATACTATGCTTGGTACAATTATGCCGGCCATTTCAGACAGACGACTTTAGGAACTCCAAAGTCATACCATCCCCGTCCTTGCCCAGGAGCATGAAAAAACAACGACCTGTATAAACTCCGCCCAATCATAATGATCGCCAGCCATAAAATGTCTCTCCTTTCTCTCATCTCGTGTCGTCCACGCTTGCAATCATCAACTCCACCGGCCACCATGTCCAGTCCTCCTATGCCCTTCTATCAACTATCTAGACGTACTGGGACAACCATCTGATAGCATCACCATAACCTGTTATACCAAGTCAGAACCCACACTTATACCAAGGAAAGGTTGGCAGAACTACCTTGTCTCATAACAACAGAGCACATGAAAACCTCAATCGGTCTAATATTCTCAAGCGGAACCTTGCCCTTGCCCGTGGTTTGATATAAGCCCAACCGGTGTCTCAACTCATCTTCACTGACTGCGTCTGGGTGATCAATCTTGTTGCCCAGTACGACAAATGGAACTTTGCCCAATTCCTCCATGCACAACAAGGCGTCAAGCTCGGCTTTTGATTCGGAGAGACGTTCGTGGTCCTTTGCGTCGACAAGGAAGACGATACCGGACACCTCAGGGAAGTAGTCCTTCCAGAGACGGCGAGCTAGGAAATTTGTAAGCTGAGTTTTGCGGAGATGATACTTGTAAATATATACCTTGTTGATGGCCACCCAAATCGAATGTGGTGAACTTGACATTGCCAATGGCAAGCTCTTCGGATGCTAGAACGCTGTCAGTATGCCGCACGTGCTGATATGCTTGCGCCGCTGGCGTCTCGTGAAAGGGCAGTACTCACTGGGATGGAGAGTAGGCTGGAGGATAGCTACGCGGTCGTTCTACATCGCACTCGATCAGTATGTTGTCTCATATGAAGAGGCATGTAACTCTGTGTCCAGCGTCGCAGGCGGCCTCTACCAGTCCAACAATGGTCTTCCCCCCAAGCAGGCTCAACGCACCTTCAACATGTGCAACAAGGTTGTCTTTCCGGCGTTGTCGAGACCAAGGAATAGGAGTTTGGCATGCTTGTTTAGGAGCCCGAAAGAGGCGAGAGTATCCCAGACTGTGCAGAGGAGAATGTCAGCTTGTTGTTCCAACTCGCCCAACGTTCTTGCTCTCCTCGGAGTTCTGCAGAGGGTAGGTTGCCACTTACACCAGTTGACAATCCACATCTTGGCTTTGTGCGTAGATGGACTTCGGATTCGGTGGATTTAAAAGGGGTATTTTGTGGATGCTGCGATGCTTCTATCAAGAAGTGAAGTCAAGTCTTCCTGGCACAGGTTGAATGTCAAGTCAAGGTGTTCGATAAAGATGCGCTAAGAAATGCACTGAGACCTGGATTTCAAGGCAACAAATTCCGATTGGGATGGAACAATGACAGAATAGATGACGTTTTATTGTCTTGAGTGACACAAGAAGAAGCTGCGGCTCAGTATGTTTCTCTTGAGTTAATCACTACCAGTCAAACAAATTAATGCCGTAGTAGTACAAAAGCCACAGCAAAGGGGGGAAGATGACGATGGGTTTATTCTCCTCGGTATGTGATGGTACAGGTTTAAAGCAGCTTCGAATCTTCCTTGTCATTGCAAAATACCGAGGGTGGATGACAGATCCAGTACAATATCAGTACGTCTGTGGAAGTGATCAAGTGCGACTATTACACCTGGCGAAGACAATGTTATTGCCACGATGGTCATACAAGAAGGGTAAAATCAAAGATCTCGCAAGATTACCTCCTTTGAAAAGAAGACATTCTTAAGCCGCTAATGGAAATCCTAGTCCAAAGTCATCAGAGCTCTGATTCACTTGCAAATATGTATCACATGGAGATAATCAGAAATAGATGTAAATATTGTGCATCGCTAAATATCAGATCCCATCGCGGAACCCAAGCCGCTCAGCCAAAGTCATCGAGAAACAAAATACAGCCAGGCGGATGCTTGCCTCTCTCTGACCAAAAGCAACTCTATCCCCGAGCTATATGCATATGCTAGCTTTGACATCCCTAAAGCTTGCTCGCTCACTTGTTCAGAAGTGTTCATACTGCCTCCCATCTCCCAAATGCATCCGGCGCTATGCAATGCAACGATAAGCCCGCTAGAAGAACCAAATGCAGATCCCAAGAACACAAATCCCTGTCACGACTCCAGATCGCTGAAGAATTGAATAGAAGAAAATGTTATGTTGGATCGATGTATGCATGCATGGAAAGACTCAAATGTTGACTGTCTGTATCGCTCGTCAGGTTGCACGCGCTGGGTATCAAGTCGAACAATGATCTTAAATATGAATATGATAAGGAAATAAAAGGCGTGTATGTACAAGTGGCCCATCCCCATTCCAGACATTGTCGTCGGTAATGTATTGGGGTAGTAGAAGTGAGTATTTACAAAGGAATAGTAGAAGAATATGAGATGAGCGAGTAAAGTGACCGCGGTCAACTCCAACGCCCGTGTCTCCTAAGATCGTCGTTGTGACTTTCTAAGCAGACAACATGTATGGATCGTTTTGACCAGTCTTGCCGGCCATGAGCAGTCCTAGCTCTCGCATTCGTTCGGCTCCTTTCCCGGGTTGAGGTCTCCGGTCGGAGTGACCCTTACTCTTACGATTGCATTGTTTTTGATATTTTTCCTTCCGACGCTGGCGCTTTTCTTCCAGACCCTTGACGATGTCGATCGCGCCACGAACATGACCATCAATGTTCTCGTTGCCTTCGGTGGCATTGCCGTTGGCAGCAATTAGACGAGACGCATGATAGGCACGACAAAATGCATTGGGCGTGCGTGGAAGCGACTTGGTATGCGTCAGTCCTGGCCGAGAACCAAGTGGTGCGAATGCAATGGCCTTAGCAGACGTGGGCGAAGCGGCTGGGGATCGGACAGTTTGCGCTGGTGGAGGTGAATGGATGCGTTTTGGTGAATGGCCAAAGAGCTTTCGGGGAGGAGGCGACCGAAGACGCTGCTTTGGTGGTGGTGGAGAATGAAGTCTTTGTTTCGGAGGGGGTGAGTGATGTCTCCGAGGGGGAGGGGGAGAGTGGAGCCGTCGTGGAGAAGGAGCAGGTGACTTTCGGCGCATCGTTGTTGAGCGACGGCGACCGAAACGCTCATCATCCGACTCTTCAAACTTGCCATGCAGCCAAACAGGTTCGTCACTATCATGACCAGTGCCGATAGCGTCGTCCTCATCTTCTTCATCCTCGGGATCGGACGTTGGGAAACTAGGGTCGATATCCTGTGGTGTTTGTTTATGCCTTGCGTGTTTTCGGGCTTCCATGCACGACACATATGCATCCTCCAATGGACGATCCTCGTCAAGGGTTCCACAGACAAAGTCGGTACTATCAGGTAGGTCAGGGGTTCCTGGGCGGATCTTGATAGGACGACGTCGAAGTTTCTTTGGGCCAGCTTCAGGCTCCATGTGATCCAAAGAATCGATTGACGATGTTGAGGCAGTTCGGTGAGCTGATGGACGGTAGATGAGGGCTTCAATAGATTCTCTGCCGGGCAGTCTTTTGCCTGGAGTCCAGAATGAGAACTCCCCTTCAGCATCACTCTCGTCAGACTCAGCAAAGCCAGCTTCGTTGTCTGACTCGTTTCCATCAGATGCCGCATCGCCCGAGTAGTCGATGGAATTCCGATCTTCATCCTCGTCTTCGTCCTCTTCTTCCTCATCATTCTCATCATCGGTATCGTTTCCGTCCTGAGTCTCCTCATCCTCATCCTCTTCTTCTTCGTCCAATGCCTCAGCCTCAGCTTCATTTCCAAGTTGACGGATAGCATTCTCTTTCTTCAATGTATCATTAATTGTTAACTTGGCTCTGACGATCTCTGCATCCCTGAGGATCCAGTCATCCTCTTGAATTTCCTCGCTTGCAAATTCATGAAATCGAGTAGCTTCAGATGAATTGATTGTCTTTTCATCAGCAATGATGTATCTAGGCTTGACACGGGTTGCGACTGGGCTTTGCGAAGCACGTCGAACTGCTGAGTTCGAGTCCTTGGGAATAGAGCGAGGTGGCTGGCGTGGAGATTTCCTTGGAAGAGACGGTGATCGACTGGGGTTTCTTTTGGTAGCATCGGACGATTTCTGTAAAGTACTTTTGGGGGCATCATCCTTGGCTGGCTTGGCTGATGGCTTTGGTCCAGGACAGGCAAATTTGATCATACACTTTCTGGGTGCTGCTGGGGGTGGTGTGGCTGGCTTTTCTACCACAGGAGCAGCTGCTTCTTTGGCTGCCTTGGCAGCTGCTTCCCTCTTCCCATCACACATGAAAGTGATACATCTCTTCTTCGGTGCCTGGACGACGGGTTGCACGACTGGCTGCGCTTTGGGAGAGACGCCCATGACTTCTGATAACGGGGTGTGGCCTATAGTCTTTGTAGCTGCAGGCATTGGAGCCGCTTTTGCGGCCAAGGAGTAATGCGTGAAGGTTGTATTTGGTAAAGGAGGGCTCGGTGTGTTAGTTCTGGCAGGGCTCGTAAGCCCACCATCACTCGTAAGTTCTGCCGTCGACGCAATGCTGGCATTGCTCATCATTGATCGCCGACGAGTCAGGTCTGTAGTAATGTGGATATCGGATTTGTGAATCTCGGTTTCATGCTCTGGAGCGTGGAATGCTTTTGTTAGGAGGGACTCCTTTCGAGCGCCCTGAGGTCGGATCAAAGATTTTTGAAATTCAGCCTGTGCTTGATCGCGACGAGTTGAATGGTCTGGCGGCTCGTCGACGTCTGCTACAAGGTCTTCGTCTGCCAACGACGGGGATGTGGCAGACGTCTGGGGACGCCATGTGAAGAAATCCTGTATCCCCATTTCGGGCTGTTTCGTGTTCTGATGTATTAAGAAGGGAATGGATGTGTCCGCGTTGAATCGACTGAATGTCGTCGTTCGGATGCGGTATTAAAGTTGAAGGTTGAAAGTTGAAAGTTGGTGATGTCGTTGCGGATCCGGGTGGCGACTCGCAACAGAAAAGTTCGCGATGTGGTACGAAATTGCTGTGAAAATAATTGGAGTCTTCTGGAGACTTGGAAAATAATCGGAACTGATCGAGAAAGTGGTAGCAGGTCTACACGATGCTGTGTTGTCGTCGAATTGCCGTCGCGGGGCAAGGTCGTCGAAACGCTGCTGGAAAGTCGTCCCTAAGGACCGTATTGCTATAATCTAGACGACATAGTTCTGTATGCAGGTATCCAGGTTTACTTCGACGAAGCAGAAAGGACGAGAGACGAGAAGCAGTGTTTCGTGAGCGATGATCAGTGACGGAAGAGGTTGTTCGGGAGGTTTTGAGTTCGTGTTGGAGTTGTCGTGGTGTGGTTGAGGCTGCGGTGCAGGCTGGGCGACTTGATGTACAGTTGCAGGGTAGCGCAGGGCTCAGAGGGAGGACTGTCTGTCTGACAAATATAACTGAGACCACGCCTCTTGACCGCAAAAGCAGGGAGGAATGCTTGGCTGAGGACCGTTGTACGAGATCGATCTCAGCAGCGCAGCCTTGGCCACGCCTGAATATCAGAAGGATGTGCGAAGGCCAAGAGAGAGAGGTGATGCGAAGAGGTCGCGCGATGGAGTTTGTATTTGTTTGTGTGAGGGAGGAGGGGGAAGAGGAGGGAAGGGAAAGAGGATGGGAAGGTGGGCAGCACAAAGAATTTGAGAGCGCAATGGAAGCCAACGTGGGCAGGTGGGTGGGTGTGTGGTGTGTGGTGTGTGGTGTGTGGGTGGGCGGGTGGATTCAGGTTGGTGCGGGAAAGACGTTCAGGGCTTGGGCGCGCTGGCGCTGGCTGGCGCTGTTTTGCAGGACAAGACGAGCAAGACTACCTAGTATGTAACTGGGGAGGAGGGAGGCTGCTGTGCTGCGCTGCGCTGCGCTGCGCTGCACTGTCTCGAGTAGGCAAAAGGGCCGGGCAGGGTAGGAAGCGAAGCGAAGGGCAAACAAGCACAGGACCAGGTTACGGAAGCATGGAATTTTTGCTGGCGGCTAATATTTTACAGTACTGTACTGTACTGTCTTTGCTGCTAATAAAGTATAGGACGGGCATGGCGCTGTAACCCTTACCACAGGCAGGTCAGCATTGTCCTTCGGTCCTTTGGCTCGTCCGTCATTATTCTGGTACGGTATTTTTCGCTGCCAAACAAATCCGGAAACTACTGAACAGGAGGAACACTGCTCTGACCTTTGTGCGCGCGCCACGATGGCAAAACAATCTGCAATTTGACAATCCAGGCTGTTACTGTCTACGGCTTAGTTACGGTGAAGAATAGGACGCTGAGAAGCGGAACTGAAATTTGAGGTGCTGATCCGGGCACTCCTTCGGCGGGAATAATACGGCATGTTTTGCCCCAATCTCTCGGTTTTGTCTTGTCGTGCATAACAAAGCCAAACAGCCTCTTCTTCAAGTCGGTATACCGGCTACTCGACTGTACGGCAGGCCAAAGGAGGTATTATACTGTATCTTGTGTGGTGCTCATAACTTAGGCCCACACAAATATCTTGAGTGTCCCTCGCATAACAGAGTCTCATAGCTAGAGCGCGTTGAGGTCGAGGGTCTTGGAACGGCATCGACGCTCATCCGTCTGCCCAGGAAGTCAGCGCTGGCCGCTCATCCCCGTCCATCCCCATCCCCATCCCCATTCGGTCGCGGGAAGGGCTCCATCGTCGCCATCTACCGTAACTTTATCGTCTAGTGTTCACTTTGCCAATGCTTTGCTATTGTAGTAATTGCTTTGTGTTGTCCCGTCTGCTATTGGCAAGCTGACTTGTCAGTGGACCAACGGCGCAGCAAGTCCCTTCAAGCGACCCCGCTTTGCTTTCTTCTGGTAAACCCTATCGTCATTATTATGTTATTATGGCATCACGCCCAACAGCTTTCGCCTCGGTACCCTCAGGACTGGACAGCCACACGCGAATGTAGGCAGTCGCGGCAACAGATATATCTCTTCGTCAGTAAACCTGGGTCCGTGACCTCTTCCTCTTCATCTCCAGTCTCCACACGCCGCTCTGCATGCCAACAACTGACGAGTGGTCTGCGCCGGTGCGGGGTCGTGGTTGAAACATGATTCTTCAACGTGGGGGTTGAACTTTCTCCAAATTGTCGTCAGATCAGCCAAACATCAGCCGGAATCAGCAGCGTCTTGGAGCTGAGCTGCAACGTCGCATCCCTCATGTTGACGCCGCGACGACCATCTATTCCAAGACCAGAAACATGTTTCTGATCCTAGTCAAGCCAGTTTGTCTTTCCGCTGCGAGTACTGTATCTTTTCTCTCATGCATCGCGTCGCGTCGGCAGCAACCGCCTCTGCCTCTGCCTCTGCCTCTGCCTCCTTCATTTCCCAGTAGTACCGTTGCACCATGCAGGTAGTCGTTCTTCCACAACATGATGCGGTGCTCATTCGTGGCTTTCGTGGCGGCCAAACACCCAAGAACCCAAGACTCCTCTGCAGCACGGTGACAGCTGCATGCAAGTAAAACTGCATGCGGTGAAGTACATTTACAGTACAGAGCGTAGCACGAGTAATGGATGTATTTCTGTCCAATTCCCATCTCACGACTTTCTGCCAGGTGGTGTAGTTAGCCAATGGCTTGCCAGCAATCTGGAGATGTCAAAACGTGTTGTCCTTGATCTTGACCGCCATATGTACCCCACATTCTATCGGAAGAAGGTTGGAGGTTGCCCCTCTTCTTTTCCACCGCTCTTGACGTGTTAAATTGTGCATGGGCTCAATTGCAGTAGTACCGGTAGCTGCAAATGCTAGCAGGAAGACAGGTGCAAACCCTGATAAGCGGATCCTGATTTGCAACACTGGTACTCGTAGGAAGTAGCCTAAGTCAGATACGCGCGCCGACAACGGCCCCTTGAGTACTTCCGCTGAAGATGTTTTGTCCGCAACACTCGTTCGAAAAAGTCTCCATCCGCACACTGCCATACAATACGAGATACGCCGAGGCGGTGAAAAGGCTTTGGCTGTTGATGAATGAGAGTGAGACTACTCGCTACGGTCATCAGAAAGAATTGTCACCGCTGCGGATGACTTCGCAGTCAATAAACTTACTCAGACACTGAATCAAGAACGAGATGGTGTGACCATCCAATTGTGTCCGCAATGAATAATCTCACCCCATGCAAAGAGCTTACGGCTCAAAAGCTACACGCAGCACAGCATCGTAAACTCGCTTCCATAGTGTTTCTACCTCCGTAGCAATCCGGCACGACTTACCGATTGTGTGCTGATGCTTCTGCACGACAGCGAGCTTCTGCAGAGTAAAGGACCCTAGAGCATGGTTGAGCTGCATGGCGGGGAGAATTCAACATGAGGGATTAATGGTCACCAACCAATTTTTCGTGGACGAAAGGGACCGTCTCAACCGTCTGTTCGGGATCCTCCCTTTTGAAGGTTTTTGACTGGTTGAGATTTGGTGCAAAATTGGGGAGCAAAATTTACGGCTTTGATGAAGATGTGTAACACTGTAAACCGTGCGGTGAGGTAGAGATACCAAACATGACAGGGGATTCTATGGTGGTCGAAGAAGGCCAGGCCAGCAACTTTAATCCCACTATCACGTGAAAATAGTCAGATGACCTTACCGCATGATACATGTGATAAATCTTCTGAAAGATGTCCTTCTGCCCTCCCTTGAGAAGATGTTCAAAAATAGTCATACTGAAGCCATTGATATGTCTGAGCCGAATGCGGCAGCAATCGGGAGCTTCATCACATGACCGAGCTAAGGAAGCTAGCGTACGGAGCGAGGACATCGCAAAGCTCTCGCCGACGAGTTAACAACGCCAATTCCAATTGAACCCTCAACTCATCATGAACTCCCTCAAGATTGCTCGTGTGGCTCTGCGGGCGCGCCCTGCAGCTGTCAAGGCACCCCTTCTGCGCAGAGGATATGCTGAGGCTGTGTCGGATAAGGTCGGTAATTCGCAGACAGATTTTGCTTCCCTGGCTAACAACTGGGCAGATTAAGTTGAGCTTGGTTCTTCCTCATCAGGTACGTTCGAGTAACGTTATGGACAAGAGGGAAATGAAATGGTGGCAGTTTTGGCGGTGCGGGTGAATCGGATGTGTTGAGGACGGTTAAGGGAAAGAGTCAGTACATCCCAACTGACGGGCATCAACAGTCCATCTACAAGTCGCAAGGAGTCGTCCAAGTCAACATCCCCGCCGAATCCGGAGAGATGGGTATCCTCGCCAACCATGTTCCTTCAATTGAGCAGCTGAAGCCCGGACTTGTTGAGGTTATTGAGGAGAGTGGCTCCAGCAAGCAGTTCTTCCGTATGTTCGCCAACCCTATAACAGCAGTCCGTAGCTAAAAATCTGCTTTAGTCTCTGGAGGATTCGCAACTGTCCAGCCAAACTCGGAATTGAGCATCAACGCCGTTGAAGGTTTCCCACTGGAGGATTTCAACATCGAGAACGTCCGATCACAAATCTCGGAGGCACAGAAGATCGCTGCTGGAAGTGGAAGTGAGCAGGATATTGCTGAGGCGAAAATTGAGCTCGAGGTTGGGATACTGACCTTTGATTTTGAAGGTCGGCGCTAATATGAATCTAGGTTTTGGAGAGCTTGCAAGCTGCTCTCAAGTAAAGGTACCCTTGGTTCTAGTTGAGCACGAAGGACTTATAGAGGTAGCGGCTTTGTACATCACTGTTTCTTGAATGCATACCACGGAGACTGATTCATTGATTCTCTTTCGGTAAAGTGACTGAGAGTCGTTCCTTCCTCACTTGATATCATGGTCTGTACTGGACTTAGTATTTCGCGTTGCAGCATTGAATTTATTTCTCAACATCATCAACAATCGCTGGACAAGTTGTTCGGCGACTGTAAATCAGCCATTAAATGGTCATATCATTTGCTTTCCTTATTACTATCTGGTGATCCACTTCAGCAGCTCCAATGTCTTCATTCCAGCAGAGAACTTGATAATGGCCGCCAGCTACCCACGCCGAGCAAAACCTCCAGCTTTATCATCATACCAATATGACGGAAGGTCTCTAGAAACGTCTTCAACCATTCGAGTCCGGAAACGCTCGCGAGATGCCATTCCCCAGGGAGCTGTGGCTTCGCGCGTCAAGCTTTTACAGAGTTTTAACAAACCACGGCCAACGAGATCTTTTACCCCTGCTCCCAAACGCACTCGAGAAGACTCCCGCTCCGGTTTTGGTCGTCGCATAAGCCGCCGGTTTGGAAATCCTGCTATTCAGAGTGCCCAACCTGATGAGACGCCTCGAGTTGAGAGTAGACATTCATTTCTCGGACTCAACCCAGTCCGAACTAATCATGAAGAAGAGCATGCCTTGACCGACCAGACTGTACAGTACAGTCGATCCCCTGGTATAAATGGACAGATTGGTCAGGAGTTAGATGCAAGGAGACAGTACGACGCTGTATCTCCATGGGGTGTGCTCTCGAGGACCAGATCAGTTCGGGGCGTCAATCATCGCGGCTACAGTACAGACCTTGATGCTTTGAAAGAAAATAACTCTTCAGGACATTATAGACCGCTGAGGATACAATCTTCGAGGATGCCTGGCACTACCAAGAAGGATACTGCTAGCATACACAGTCACAAAATTGACCCACGCCGACCAAAGTTCATTGACTCGGAAGCTTCTATCGCGACAACCTCTACAATTCGCCGGCAGAATGTACGAGATCTCTTTGATGACTATGGAATTCAGAGGCCAGCTGGACTTACCTCTAGAGAGGTGTCGCAGGATGTGGGTGAGCTGAGAAACGGTTCTAGTACCCGGACATTTTGTCATGTGTGCTCATGGAGTAACAGCCGTACATCAGTCAAATGCATGAGATGTAGCCATCAATTTTGCATTCACTGCACAGAACACCCCTCCCATTTGCCTACTACTCAGGAAGAAGATACTTTAGATCATGTCGAGGTATTCACCAAGCACCGACAGGGAATCCGCAATTCAATGCCAAAGCCCACAGAGAATCTAATTGAGCATGACCCAATTAAGCGATATCAGGCAAGGCCAGATCCTACTCCACTGCAGTCAAGAAAGGGAACCCGGAAGCCCTCAAGTCCACCCATCAGGTTTCCCGATTTCTACGATTTCACAAATCCACAGAGATCACCGAGGAAGATGCCCCAATTGCAAGATAGTTGCCAAGAACCAGTGCCGATACAAGAACTATCTGGGCGCAGGACCACAACCAGTGTGAAGGATTCTCCTTTCTTGATTGCTGATCTGAAATCACCAAAGCAGTCGCTTAAATTGTTTCCTTCTGTGAGACGAGGAGAGGCATATCATACAGCACACAATCACCACAAGTACCATGGGAAGCACGATTGGCTTGCCAAATATGTATCCACGGTACAATCGGAAAGTCTTGGTTGTGACGTCTCTATCTGTCGTGCAACACATCACGGTCATCCGTCATTTCGCCATGCGTCTGACTGTCCGAGAAAGAAGCCGAAGCAGCGCGTTCCTGAAGACACCGAAAATGGTTACATTGCAGATACGAGCCGGGTCGATGATGCAGTCTATGTCCAATCTAGATGCAATTCTTCGTTGTCGAGGCCTGATCCTCGTCTGGTACAACAGTCGGGTCCGGGGTATTCTCATCTTACTAGCTCATCTGGACCAGACTCGTGCGATTCTCCAGTTATGAAAACTGATTATTCGACCCACGATATTCCAGAATACGTCGAATGTCGTGGATATCCTCGTACAGGCCACGCGCGGCATGGTAGTCCTGTCAGTTCGGGAGTTGTTGGTGAATGTCAACATTGTCTTGACGATTGCCAGTGTGCAGCATGCCAAAATACTCATCACAGTGTGAGATGCTGCGTGCATACAGATCATCAAACAATCGTACATCACCATCACACGCCCAGGAAGGTGGTCACAATCGAATGGTCTGAGGAGCACTTTCCGACCAACGTTAGAAACGTTCAGTCGCAGACTCATGTTCCACCAGTTCAACATCACTCGTTGGAGCTCCAGCGCGATGTAGAAACACATGCCAAAGAGCACGATACATCTCAAAAGCCAGCCTACACCGGTGAGATAGCCAGACCAGCTAATTCTACGTCTCCAATGTCAAAAGCCCCCGAAGAGATTGTAACAAGTACCAAGAACGTCAAAGAGACGGGATCGACTGGAGTTGAACAGAATGAGAAAAAATTCCAAGATGTTAACAGACGATCAAAAGAAGATACCCTCAATTTCCGAAGTACCCCTCAGGAACATTCAAGTCTCGAAGCCAGTGCCGAGCCAGCCGTTGGCGCATGGTTAACAATACCGTCTCCTCATGAGCATGACCATGTCCACAAACGGCGGAATAGCTGTTCACAATCCAGAACGAGCTCGCTCGATAAACACAGTCACGCAACAGAGATAACAGGTGCCATTAGTCCACCAACCCCACCACAAACCACACCTACAGAAGTGGAAAATATCACCCGTAAACTTTCTACTAGATTTAAGCAGAAGGATCACTCACCCGTACAACCCAAACAAGTTTTCGGCACTCGAGAAGAGCTCCAGAAAAGCAAACAAGACTACACCTCGCAACTCGGACTCTCAGCGCGGAGCGGCGTTGCGGAACTTGCACAGCGAATTGAACAAAAAGCAAATAAAGATCTAGATGATCCTTATCGAGTGACTCGCACGCCGAGTATCAGCAGCAAGGGAAGTATTGGCAGCAAGAAGAAGAATTGGAGGTTGAAACTTGTGGATTGGAATCCAGAGGGTCGGAAAAAGAGGGGCGAGGAACATCGCTTGAGTGATGATGAGGTTGTAAGTGAAATGGAGAAGGAAAGCTATAAGGCTATGCCGTCTGTTTCGACGGCTACGACTGACTGGACGAATTTGACCCACGGTGGCGAGAGTGAGATTAAGGATGAGGGAAAAGACGAAGAGAATAAAATCAAGACGCCGAAGGAACCTGGCAAGGAACATAATTTGAGTGTGGATGAGGTTGTACTGGAGGATTTTGTGATGGAGCATGAACATGATTGTGTCCAGAAGAAGAGGTTGGAGGAGGTTGGTACTAGCAGAGTGGTCAAGACTGAAATTGGAGAGGAGAAGGATCTGGGGATCTTGGGTATCACAATCCTGGTGCATCTTGCTGGACGAGAGGACTTGGTTGCCAGAGTTGGGAATTGGACGGGCGGTGAGTTGAAGAGCGAGGCGTAATGCTTTTGTGGTTGAAAAGGTTGGAGAAAGTGACCAACAGGCTTGAGTTAGGCTAGATCAGAATGTAATGAACTTGGTTTCTTTGCTTTAGATTAGGTTTGCAATGAAACTGTGCATAAGAGCAGCGCCACTTTGGAGCCCTCCTACGCGTACTGCTTCTATACCCACGCTCTGAGGTGCAATACTGCCAGATCGTTGCGCGCTGCCCGGCTACAGTATCACTTTCTAATGTAGGCAAGTGAGTAAGCGAGCAACCACTTATCGGGAGGCACATTACCACCCTGAGCCATCGAAAACCCATCGTTTCCCCAAGCTTGGTTCTTGGTGACTCGATATAGCATGACCATATCTGAGTAAAGCACCCAGTTTTTAGACCGCTATCCTTCCCAAAGCTCGACCCAAAGCCAATGTATTACCCGCCAACGCTGTCTCCCTCTCAAGACAAGAGTCTCTTCTCAGCTTCCCGATTAACACTTCACCACACATCCTCCGGCTGCACCTCATGCATCTCCCCATCACTCCTCACATGTTTATGATCCTTATCCCTCTTCAACGGCTTCCTCATATCCCACGCATCTTCTCCCTCCCCATCATCCTCCTCTCCAGCACTCTTCCCCCCACTCAAATCATCCACATAATACCCCTTCACAACCCTATACACGCTATAACCCAGCCCCTTGTACAGCGCCTGAGCGATCTTGTTACTTTTGCGGACGAATAGGTCCACAAAGAAGGCGTTGTATTCGTCGCCGGCGACTTCGAGTGACGAGGAGAGTGTTCGAGCGAGGCCGAGACGGCGCGCGTAGGGCGAGACGGTTAGAGCTGTTATATGGGCGTGGAAGGGGAGATAGTGAGGACTGGAAATGTAGTAGGAGGGTGAAGACTCGAGTTTGCCCATCACTGTGGCGAGTGTGTCAGTCTTGTATTCTGGGAGCTGTGTGACTCGCGATTATGGTTGTACCCCTCCATATCCACCCAATAAAGCCGGTATATAATGAATAACATGTATAAGGAGGAATGTAAGAGGTCTAGACCTACTGTACCCATCAATCGTCCCATCTGGCCCTTCAGCTACATTAAATAAATGTGGCCAGCGCGCCAGATACGAGAAGTAGAAATTCAAATCGTATGTCTCGGTCAGAGGATCGAGGTTGGTGGGGTTGAATTTGAATACATCACTTGCATGGAAAGGTCGAAGAGATGTCATTTTGTCGTTAGAAAAAGATTGTGTGACTTCCCATGGTGTCCAGGTGCTGGTAGCTGAATACAATATGAAGTTCTTGTCCTGGTGTTCTGATAGCACGAGGGTACGGCACGGGAGCGGGATGTTTTAGTTTGTCTGTTGTGACGGAGTTGATGGTTGACTTTAAATTCCCGGGTGAGTGTCGGCAAACATAGATCCTAGCCGGACATGCAGGAACAACAGCACAGCTCGATTTCCCAGCAAACATGTGGATGAACATTATGAAGCAAACAACAAACCTGGCGATATCGAACCTGATTCCTAGTATCTCGACATCGTCACAGCGATATCCGAAAGTAAACGCAACTTGGTAGGACTGGGACAAATCCAGCATCGCTTTGATTTGCATTGCATTGCCGTAATCTCAACGACAGGGGTCCTCCCACCGCCAATCGCAAATCCAGGAGCCGCGATAATATTGACCAGGACGATTATTTTATTACTGCGACTGCTGGCTGCTGCATCAACGCAATAATAAAGCACAAGTGCCTGAACCCTGTCATATCAACCACGTCAAAATCAAACTGAAAACAACCAGTGGAATACACAACGGAATACCATTTGACGCGTTGTGTCTTGCTCAAACGCCGATACCAGAACGAGGGCAAGGATAACGATTCGCGGTGTTGAAGGACAAAGGGGAACAGACGCAGACTTGAGGTTTTTTGAGAACACCGAGGACAAAGGATCCGGGTACTCGCACGGGACATTGTTTTGATCCGGCTTTGCTTTGCTTCTTGGTGTGAGATTTAGGGAGTTGCGTTACAAAGGAGACAGTAAGGCGACGGATATTCAAATTGGAGGACTACCACTCCTTCACCCATACCTTCGCGATGGCTGCTTCGCCGCGAACGCCCCAGCATAGTCGCGGACCGTCTGCCATTGACCTCTCCTTTGCCACACCCCTCTCCTACAACGAAAGCCCCCGGCGACATTCGAAAGGCAGTCTCACAACACCCACATCTCCCAATAGACACAGTCTCACCAGGTCCGACTCCATCAGCGCAGATGTTTTCGGTAGTGGTGGACCAGCTGCGCAGTCGAATGGGTTAGGGAATCTGGCGGACGAGTTGGCGGATGCGTGGGAGGACGGTGAAGAGGAAGAAGACGAGGACTATGAACCAGATATGAATTTCCAGGAGGGAGGGGACGAGGGTAAAGAACCAACGAGGGATAGTGGTGTGGATGTTACGTCTTCACCTGTACAAGCACAACCGAAATCAGCGAATCTGACTCCGCCGACTCTAATGCTAGCGAGAGGACATAGGAGGCAGACGAGCGAGTATGATGGGAGTGATTATGGTGGAGACTCAGATCTGGAGTCTCCTGGAATGCCGCCAGGTTTGGTGGCTAGGATGGATATGGTGGAGAGTTTGGCGAGGAGGGGAACGGAGAATAATGGGACAGATAGGGACGGTGTTGTGAAGAGAGTAATAGATGGCCTGAAAGATCTTGGGGGACAATCTGGTGTTGAGGGTAATGCTACGAGGTTCGTTTTTCCCAACTACGCAAATGTCGTTTCTCTCCAGGGATGTAATTGACAAAATAAACAGACTCGCAACCGCCCACTCCGCACTATCAACACACATCCTCCACCAAACCCGCCTACTCCAATCCCTCGCATACCCCCTCTTCTCCCCTCTATCTCTCCCACCAGACGAGGAACTCATCGACGAGCTCATGCCCCTCCTCGTCACCATCGGGGATTCAATACCCCGGCCCACAACCGCCGCCTTCACTTCCCTTACCCAACTCCACGGTCTAACAGCCGACCTCATCCAAACACTCAACTACCTCTCCGACACCCTCCACATGTCACGGCAGACGACCACCACAGCCACGCGGCGACTGCGCAGTGTGAGGGAACTTGTTGCGGAGATGCGGAAAGAGGAGGATGCAAGAGAGGAGGGAGAGAGGTGGCTGGAGAGGCATAACTGGAGTGAGAGGCTAGGAAATAGAGAATGTGCGGACGTATGTGGAGATGTTGTGGGCGGGTTTGAGGAGGTGTGTAATGGGTGGAGGGCGAGGCTTGTTGCGCAGGCGGAGGCTGTAAGTGCGTAATCGGAGCAAATCTACAAACAACCAGGTATTAGACACATCCTAACAGCATATCCATTATTTTGCGTGTTTGGTTGTTTTGGAGGAAGGGAAGAGTGCGTGGATAGGGAAGCGGACGTTTTTCCTAATCTGGTAGATTTGCATACTGGGAAGATTGGGCGGCTGGTTTGGGAATAATGAAATAACTGACTGACTGGAATGGAGGATCGGGGCGGGCGTTCGAGATTCTTTTTATCTTGAATATAGACATATTCTATAGATGTGAGCAAAATAGATGTCTTGCATTCTCCTAGATTTCCTCCCCATATTACTGAAACATCTCTTCGATCCTTCTCCTTATTCTTTCGTGTACAAACCTCTTGGAGTACCTTCTATTGAGATGTATAAGTCCGCACTATCGAGATACTTTGGGGAGAGACCATGTACAGGTATCGTTTCGCCATCTCTTGAGTTGACTTTCTCTCCGAACATTCTTGGACCCTGGAGAAGCCCTTTTGCAATGTTTCCCGCTACTTCATCGTTCTGTCGTCCCAGTGTGAGCATCAGATACTCCATTTTCAGATGTGGAGGAAGGAGAGGATTGAATTGAGAACATGTTTCAGAGAATGCTTGTGAAGAAAAGGTTACTATACTGCTCAGAACGCTCGTTATTGGAAGTGTTGAGAGGGCTTTCATATGCTTTCATACCGGGTAAATAAGAATATGTATGTGACACTCGCAGAAGTGGCTCTCGTCAATCTCTAAATCTGTGGTTTTGTTTTGAACAAGAGAAAGAAACAGGGGATTGGAAGTGGGAGGTGTAATACATTATACCCCACCTCTCGTATAGAACACATATGAAGGGAATAAACCGTCTCTTCAGCTGTTTGAATGGAATTGTGGATTTGTTGTGCACTGACTGTCGAAGGTGGGAAAATCCCGTTCGAGCCCGAAGCGAGCCATCTGCCAAGACATACGATTATTTTTGCTTCCTGCAGCTTTCAAATCGACTTTGCATGATAACATTTTATTGGATAAACTGCCAAAAGTTAATTGGTATATACTTTCGATGCATATCGTACACCTTGCCAATCTCTTGGCCCTGATAGAATTGACGCCGTGGTATTTGATATGGTGAAGAGTATCCGAGGGTCTCTGCTTGCCAAGACACCTAGGTGACACCTATTTTTCCTTTCTCTGGCAAAGTCTTGAAGTTAGTCCACAAAGCCAAGAGTAACAACCGTACAAGGCAACCAATCGTTTCCAATATCACTTTGATTTGTTGCAAGTCGTACAGCTTGCCAATTCCTTGGCTTCGAAATTTAAATGTCTTCACGGTCGGGAAGATCCGAGTCTTTGACTACTGCCAAGGATACGAGATCCTTCTTTTTCCATATTCTGGTTTGGCCAAGGCCTGAATGAGAGGGGCGATGGATCTGCGTGTTTTGGAGGGAGTTTGCAACGCGATCACATGGGATATAGCAAAATGAAATTATTATCCCCAATCTAATTGTGTTTTGTGAGGGAGGTGAATGCGTTGGATGTGGACAATTCTCGCTTGCGAGGGCGAATAGTGTTTGATTGCCCAAAGTCAATACAGAAGAACAGTACTGGCCGGAGATCATGGGAACGTTATTTGTCATTTGTTGCCAGCTGCTCAAGCACAGTTTTGTTGCAAGTCGCACTTTGTACCAAGGCATGGCATATCTGTTTGTGTGAACTCAGAAGATAAAGCTCCCTTCAGCCAAGAGAGACAGACATTCCTTATTCGATCGTCAGCCTCGACACAGAGACAATCAGGACTGACAACGAAAGCCTCAGAGGACGAATCGGATGGCCAGAACGAAAAATACGTTCATCTCTGTTGCACATCTCAGAATTCTCCAAGCCACGCCATTCCGGGAATGTCTGCTAGATTCAGGAAATAATGGAAATAAAAGCAGGGAGCTCGTCAGCCAAGGCCATTACCATCTCCATATCCACGTAAAAGTTAGGAGTGAATCAGCAACCAAGTGCCGCTCGTTCCACTCTCTTCCACAAGATGGACAGACATGAAGGTTTTGTTGCACATCTACAATTCTGGGCGTCTGATTAGAAGGTCTTGGAGTTGATGACTGTAGACGCAGACACTGTGAAGGAAAGGACGTAAAGTTCCGGCTGCATGCTGTTGACTGTCGCCAAGGCTCTGATGCCCATGCCCATGCCCATGCCGTACCGAGCAGCGAGCAGCGAGCGTGTCGGCGACACCCGAGACCCCTAGGCTCGCAAACGGAGAGTCCCAATATGAATATTGGTCTTGGCTCGAGATGTAAGGCGATTAAGGAGATGGGAGGGGGGTGAAGAAACTTTTGATGCATGTCTACAAATTGTCCAAGAGGAGCTAGTGATGTAGGGGCGGGAGGGTGCAGTTGATCTTGGAGGGCAAATTGAAGGGGTCATCGCTTCCAGAGTATCTCCAGGAACAAGGCGCCGCTTACAGAAATCGTGATGGCTTCTTTGCTGGTATGCATTGATAGAGAGGTATCTCCTGAAAGTCTCCGACTATATCGTGACATTTCATACTCAGCAGTTGCAAGATTCTCTTCAAAATGAGCAGGAGGGTTGAGAGGGGATAGGTTGTCCCGTCCACTACCAAGACAAACAAGCAGAGTCTAGATTTAGCGAGAACCGACAACCATCCCTTTTCCCTCTTGGTCCCAAGAGAAATGTAACAAACCCAACCGACCAAGCAAACCCTTGACTTCGGAAGCAGCCATCCTTCTCCGTCTCCTGCAGACAGAAGCCTCAGCGAGATGAACAACACCTGCTTGCAGCTTTGTTGCATGTCTACAAAGCTTGGAAGGGTCTTGGAAGCCCGCCCGAACACTCTCAAGTACCGGAGCTAGCTGGTAACCTGTTGGCGGGTTTGCTTCGGGAGTGTTCACCGACACCGAGTCTCTGGTCTGGTGGGGATAGTGTCGTATCAGGACTCAGGAGTCGTCAGAATGCTGACAGACCCTTGATAGGGCTGAGCAGTGGAAGGGATGATGGCAGACACAAACGGCAACGGTGTCCTCGCCCGAGTCATCTCAGCTCAGCTGATCTCGAGTCACATTCTTTTGTCTTTTTGCAAAAAGTTCTGATGCACATCGCACCCTTCATGCAAGAGAGCGGAGTTGGACGATTTAGAGTATTTTCTGGTGTCTCAGAAGAAGGGATGTTCCAGAATGCTGAGACCAGCTGACCTTGATTCGTCGTCTGAGACTCGAATAATCACCTCCCAGCCTCAGGAGTCAGCTCCTCGATTCTGATTGCTCAACAACAAGAACAACGGGATTTTCTGTTGCATGCCGACAGAAAATCATCTTCCGGTCTAGAATGATGTGGCTGTTGTGCCTGGAAATGTATCTTTGATTGCATCCGGGCATGTGCAGCGGCGCATTGCATTTTCCAAGGGATATACTCCAGTCACATCTCTCACGATCCAGTAGGAAGAGTTGAAAGGGGGGTGTCATCTTTTGTTGCACGATCTTAGCGGAGGCCCAGCTATCCAAGGATTCGGAAGGGCTTTTGGAGCGTCGAGATTGATGCATGACCTGCAGGTCATCCATTCCATTTATCCCATGCATGCGGGATGGTCGGGGTCCTTTCACCTGCCAGGCCACCGGCCATGCACGGGATCTCTCGAGGGAAAGCGTTGCAGGTTTGGAGAGGAGATCAAAGCTGGAGGAGGGTTACACAGAAAAGACGAAGGTGCCTTTGTTGCACGTCGTAAATTATGGAGCCATACAATGTGGCTTTTGACCGTTGTTGTGTGAGGGTTCTCTAATTCTACCTCGTCTGTCCGACTGTACAGCCTCAGGAACCTTACAACGATAGACAAGCATCAGCTGTCAACTTCGCACGGCAACGCGAAGAAAGCAACGGGCCGCCTGTAAGTTGAGAACGAATCGTTTTTGAGAGAGCTGGATGTTCTGAATTTCTGTTGCATGCCGTAGCTGGATCTGCACAAAATCGAGCGGTCCAGACGGCGGTTATGGGCTGAGAGATCGTCAACCTCATCCTGATTCTACCCCAGGCACGGCCATCTGCATCAGCCACTGTTCGAGGAAGATCCCCTGACCGAGCATCCGAACGGTCAAAAGTGAAGGGGAAGAGAAAAGATCACAATCTTTGTTGCATGCCGCACTTTGATCTGCAAAACTGGCGTCCACTTTTGGAGCGTTGGAGTCTCTCTCTCGCTCTCCATTATTATCGCTTAGAATCTTGGGTAATCTCTGCTTCGCCTGATCGTGCTTGTATCCTGGTTTGGCTGCAGCTACAAATGAGCATGCTCCTTTGCTCTGCATCACCCTCAAGCTTTGGACTCGCGACAGGCTCGTAAGGTCAAAAGGACAAGTTCATCATTTCCACAGAATCTGTTATTGTTGTTGCATGCCGCAAAGAGCGCCCAGTTGCCAAGAAGGCTTTTGGTCGTCCAGAACATCCGAAAGAGGAAATCCAACATCCCATTCCAAGCCCTGCCCAAGCCAGCCCAGCGACAGGTCATAGGAAGCAATCAAATCAGAACAGGACAAAGCGATGAAGGCGACTCTTTGTTGCAAATCGCAGTTCGAGCGACATTTCGACTTCCTCTTTGAGAACAAACTGGAGCAATCCAGACCGTGAGTTTGGGGTTTTGGCGGCAAGCTCAGGTCCCCCTTCCACCCCACGCCCACGATATCCGGCGCCTCCAGCTGCCAACCAACTGTAGGTTTTCAGTTTACGGACGTACCCACGCTCATGCCCACGCCCACGCCCACGCCCTCGCCGAACAGCAAGACCCCTAACAACCCATAAACAGCAGGATTAAGAGAGCACAGTAAGGTGAGCACGGTTTTGATGCACGTCGCATTTTCAGTGATCTGCAAAGAGATGGCAGCTTCTACGGGTCAGACAGGCGCATCTGGAGTCTAGACGGGGCCTTTTCCATCGTGGCTTCACCGGATGGGAGAAGGCAGACAGACGCCTTGGGCTTACTCCGCCCAGCAAAGCGAGGGGGTCGGGGGTCGAGGGAGTGAAGTCTTTGGATTGGGCAGCGAGCAATCATTGTTGGCAGAACAGAAGTCTTTGTTGCACGCCGTAGGGTCGATCTTTTACTCGCCAAGTTCAAAGTCGGATTTGGTCGGATGATTATTGAGGAAGGCCCGGAGGACATTCAGGATTTGGGGATTGGGGGGCATGAATCGCCCGGTCTAGACTGCGGATCTTCAGCGCAGGGGTGAGACGCGTGTCTGACATCCATGTGTCTAGTCTAACACGTGGCCGGAATGATTGCGGGGATCTGAATGGAAGTAGATATAGATAGATGGCAATGGGAATATATCTTCATTACCTGGCTAGAGTAGGAGTGCTCAAAATTGTCCTGGATTTCTGTGAACTGATTGAAACTGCGTGGTGTTTTCTTATCGTCACGAGCTCGCGGTTGCCAGGTTCGTTGGTGTTGGTCTCACACCTTAAGCTCGCTTCTCATCTGTCGATCAGCCTAGCCTAATCCTGAACAAACATTGGAACATCACCAAGGGAGCAGGAGATCAACTAAACCATATACGAGTATCACAGGTTCTCAAAGCATCAGTGATTATATGCTCTCTTCACCACGCAAGATAGGAGAATCTTGATTTCTTTTCCCTCTTGTCAAATTTCACTTTCTCGTTCAATCGCCCCATGTGTTGAATTTCTACCCACTTCGCCTTGTTACCTCATATCATCTAGAAATCTCCGGGAATGTTCTCGTCACTTAGATCCCCTGTCTCGCAACATATGATACTATCCTCTCCACTTCTACACCCACGTCCAAGATGATACACATCGACCACTCACTCCTCGCCAACGCCACCCAACCACCTCCAGAACCTGCACTCCCAATCTTGGCTTCCCATCTACTTGAGCTAGAAGAGCAGCAACAGCAACGGTTCACACGTTACGGGAGGCCACGACGACTGAGTACAGGGTGTAAAGAGCTTGATGATGTGCTTGGTGGTGGTGGTATTGAGAGAGGCATTGTGTTGGGAATCAGTGCGCCTGTTGAAGGTAGAGAGGGGAGGTTGGTGAGTTGGCTCGTCTTATTATCTATGTTGATCTGAAATGGGTCATATGGGCCTTGTGTGAGAGGTTGGATAAGCATGCCCGGAATGAGACTTGGGAGTACTCGCATTTTCGTGGCAAATGGCTCTTTCACGTGTGGGCTGTCTATACTACATTTTTTCAACGATTCACTGCTTTCCATCTTTGTTGATCTCCACAAGTCCCTTGATACGCTTACCTCTGTCATCCTGTCCGCCACTACTATCTCATCCTTACTCTTTGTCTCCAAACATGCATTTGGCCACGGCTAACAACTCCAGCTGTCCCTACACCTGCTCGCCTCAGCTCTACTCGTACATCTCTCCGGACCATCAACCACCAAATCCCGGTCACCAAGAACCAAAGTAACAATAATTGACACCACCGGCTCTTTTCCGCTCGCGCTCCTCGCTTCAGTTCTCAGAGCTCGATTTTTAGAAGCCTACTCCCTCGCGACTCAGAATGCTGTGAATACGGGGAACTATGCAGTCCGAGAACCTAAGACTAGTGAAAATGGTACTCGCATGGATATGAGTGAGAAGGAGAGTGCGAATATTGATGAGCAAGTCCAGAAGTGTCTGGAAATGGTGGCTATCAGTCGCGTATTTGACATCGAGGGTTTATGGGAGGTCATTGGGGAGGTGGATCGTGTTGTGTCTTTATCAAGCCCTGAAGTGGATGGGCAAAATCAGAACGCAAAAGCTGCTCTTGATGTCACACACGAAGTAGATGCTGCGGTAGAGCAGGAAATCAGAGACGACGCACCTGAAATCCTGGACAGTGAAGAAGATTCTACACCGCCGTGCGATATTCCACCATCCGTTTCGAAGGAGAAGGATCAACATGATAGAGAAGACGAAGGTATGGAGGTCATCGTTGTGGATAATATGACTCATATCATTAATGAGCTATTTGCTAGGAAAGAGAAGAGCGAAGGTATGTTTCGTTCCTCTTGCCCCCATTAACATTCTCAAGTTTCGAAATCTACTTTGCAACGAGAAAAAAGAAAAAGGCAGAATGGTAGAATGGTAGAGCATAAGACTGAAAGCCCTGACCAGCACACACTCTCCTAGCCCTCCTTTCCTCAACCCTCCACATCCTCTCCAGAACAAACAACATCCTCACCATCCTTCACAACTCCACAAACCCAAATACCATCAACACGAACACCAACACCGCCTACCAACCCCCAAATGCAAATCAGAACCAGCCCCATCGCCAAAACCAACACCAACAACAAATCCAAAATCCAACCCGCTCCATCTTCTCATCTACCACGCAGAAACCCGCACTGGGACAGATCTTCGCGCAATTCCCTGATCTCCACCTCCTCCTCCATCCTCTACCAAAAGGGAAGAGCGATGCCGAACTTCTGTATAGCGGCGAATCAGACCCAAGGGTCTTCAATGAAGATCACACTTCAGACATCGGAGGTGGTGATGATAGAAGCGTACGCTACACCACAGTCCTTGAAGTCCTCAAGGATGAAGCTCCAAGTCTTGGTGGTATACACGATGATGATGACGATAATGATGAGAACGAAGGCGGAGGGGGAGAATCGAAGAGGAAGAAATTCGCGTATAGAGAGCAGAAATGGACAGCTCTTGATGTGAGGGGTGATGGGTTGGCGCTTGTGCCTACGTTTGAGGACAAGGGTAATGCAGGGACGAGGGTGGAGGAGGGGTTGAGTGGAGGGGTGGGGAATGTGGTTAAGATTTGGGGGTTTGGTGGCAGGAGGGTTTGAGCTTGGGGTTTGGGTTGGGTGTTGAATGGAGGACAGGTATGGTGGTGAGAGTGAAGCGGGATTCAGTCACCATCGAGTTGCTGCTAATAGTCTTTGTGGTAGCCTCGTGTCTGTGGAATGGCTGATGGACTGGCTGCTTGAGGACTTAATAGAGTATCAGTCGCTGTTGTAACATTCAAGGAATAGCTTGGCTACGATTTGAAAACAAACATTTTTTGTCTGGTGACGCAGTAGTTCGCTAATTCTTTCAAATTCACAAGTAAAATTCCACGTCAGCTACAATCACAACCAAGTATCCAGGAGAGTTCAATGTCATATACAGTATTCGCATTTTTCTGTTTACTCACTGCGGAAGCCGTAATCCTGCTAAGGAGTAACTGTATCGGTATCAAGACCTTCATTCCCAAAATTCAGCCGCAACGCCATGCTACTGTAGTCCAGTCCAAACGACTGTGTACTTCGAAAAAAAGAACCAAAATCGGACAATATTTTTGTCCCGTCCCGGAACATGAAAAGGTAAGGAGACGGACTATAGATACATTGGTGGCAAGCCTTGCGCGGGTCGAGACAAGCCTAATATCAAAATAGAAGATACAGGTTGTCAAGGAGCTAGATGTCCATGAGGTGAGGACGAGTTTTAAAGGTTAATGAACAAGCTTCAAGCTGCCCATTCGACAACCTCGAGGGCACACATGACGAGGATGAGCGTTGAGGGTAGAATCCTGTTTCTTGTTAGCTGTTTTCGTGAAGAATGGAAACGAAGATAAACGTACCAGATAACGTAGCTCTGGAAGAGCAATTTGCTCATCACGCCCTCGTAGACACCGTTGATTTGGCAGATCTGTGCCAACTGCAGAGCGCTTGGTGCACCAGTAAGCAAGAAGCAAACGATGACGAAAATTGGATCGTCCAGGATGCTGACTGGGACGTATTTTGCTGCGAGAGCGAGGAGAGGAGCCATGATAATGGTTGGCAATAACATTCGCGAGATGAGAGATGCGATCATAAGTTTGGTTCCGATTTGGTTTTCCTCGGAATCTGGGTCAAGAGATTCCTTGGGGAGAGTGTTGCGTGCGAGGTTGGCGCCCAACACCACTAGAATGAGAGGAACTGCAACGCCTCCTGATTGACCAATAGCTCGTGTGACAGAGTTGGCGATGAAGGAACCATCTTCGAAGAAAAGACGTTGAAGGTTGGGAATCGAGGCTACGATAATAGCGAGGAGCATGGCCCATAGAGGTGGGTTCATGAATTCCCAAAGTCCAGCGAAGAAGTTGCCGAGCACAGAGTAGACCTTTGCAAGCACATTCTGAGCTGGGGTGGGGAGAGCTCCAAAAGCTTTCTGAGAGGTCTTCTTGATGCCGTGGGTAACATGGAAGATACCACGTCTTGACTTCAGCTGAATCGTAGGAATGATTCCTCTGACGCCATCTGGAATCTCCCAATCGTCACCTGGAGTGGGAGTGCGAATGCTTGGGAAGGAAGTGATGTTGCCGTTCGACACGTGAGGGAAAGCATTTCCATTTGTAGGCGTAGGTTGTACGTTCTTTTTCATGTCATTTTTGGTATCCTCGTCGTCATCCGAGTCGGCAAAATGGGCATGTGTGACGGGAGTTCTACCTCCAGACTCAAATGACACAGTCGAGGAAGAGCCATGGCCATTCAGTACTTGATACTCCTCCGGCGCGCTGCCATCAAGGCCAGGAATCAATTCCGGTTCATCTCTGTATCTGCCTCCCTCGATGTCGGAGTTTTCCTCTTCGTAACTCTCTGGTGGTGCAAGCAGGACGTGGTATCCCCAACTCCATCGAACGAGCTGTCCTAGCTGTTGAAAGACTAGCAAATAGAGAATGCCTCGTGCCGCCACTTCATCATCGTTATCCCCTGGAATCTTGTCCCAATGTAATCCGCGAAGTGTCTGGGCGAGTGATATAACGAGCGAGATTGGGAGAGAATTCGAGTTTCCGAACACCTGAGTCACTTAGTCTCTTGAAAATAGCCCCCATTGTGAGGAACTTACACCCATAGCAGTCACAAAGTTTGCAGGTCGCTTCTTGAATCCAAATCCTTTGGAAACAGCCACTGAGACCAAATATGAGACTAATGTCTGAACTACGAAAATGACTGGAATGACGGCGAGTTCCACCAACTTCTCCGCAGTCAATTGCTTAGCCAATTTCGTAAAAACTAAATCTAGTCAGCATTTTATTCTTGCTACCATATCCTTTATCGCACATACTCAGACATGGTGTAAAAAGAGCGACGTTCAAGTTCGCCACAAACTTCTGCTTGTCTGCATCGAACATGCCCTGTCTTGCGACAATATAGCCCGGCAAACTAACACACACGACCTCCATCACCGCCTCGAAAACGAGGAGGATGAGATGTCCCAACGGCGGATGCGCATCATGATCGTTGCGGATAGAGAGGAAGGAGAAGTTCGTGGTGGTGGCGATGGGAGGGCCATAGTTGCCAGCAACTGCATTGAGACGGTATGATGTAGGATTGGTGAAGAAGCCCATTTCGGAGTGAGGATTGACGGCCTCGACCGTGGTGAGGAGATGTGAGCGAGGAAGATGCCCTCTTGTTGTTGTTGCTGTTGTACTTGTATGAAGTGCTGAGGGCAGAGGAGACTTCAGATGTAATGCCGCTCGCTGCCTTTCAACACTTGGGCGGGCCGATCTGATAAGCGGCGTGGCTACGCGAAAAAAGCAAGGCAAGAGCTGACTGAGGTGGCTGGGCTTGGGCCTTGGCCTTGGCCTTGGGACTTGGACGTGCACAGCGGATATCTTCCAGAACCAACACCCTCCAACGAATTCTGCCGTTTTGCCTGGAAATCGTTTCTTGTTTCTTGTAAATTCCCGGATGAACCCGACGGAGGTTGTTTATCGAAAAATGAGGAAATGAGAATGAGAAAGGATTGTGGTGCTGCAAATCCAGCTGTGAAATGGCGAAGTTGTCCTTGCGTGTTTCTAGTTTATCGTTCGTGCCTTGGCCTTTGTGCTGTGCTGTGCAGTGCAGTGCTACTGGCCTGGAAAGTTACGCAATCCGAGTCGCTGTGATTTTCGTGATTGGCATCGAGTCGACAGCTCACAAAAGACGCAATATCAGGTGGAGGGTTGGCGTCGTGAATGTTTTCGTCCCCACGCTAGAGCGGCCATTTTGAAGCACTTAATGTGTCAATGTCAACTGTAGGTAGGCAGGCAGATACCGACTTTTTGATATTGCTATCATGAAGAGAAAGTGCCTCATCGCAATCGTTATCAGCGGTCACCGCTTCAAACTAGAGTACAGTACAGTACTACAGTACTGTCCTGTACCTGTGGATTCCAAAAGGCAAGGTTCCATTCCACGGGTAGTCTTCCGCCTGTCACGTCAAACTCGTCATGGTATTGTAGGTAGATCATGATCATGCACTGTGGCTGCAAAAATCCCCAGCCACGGCATGACGCGGTGTTCTTTCAAGCTCTGCCAAGGGTCCTTCTGTTCGCCTATTGCCTTGGAATTTGGGTTGGCGGTCAAGTCACCAGGACTTTCTCTTCCAATATTGTTTAGATGCACAGGTACACACGACCTTCGAATGAATCCTCAGATACTTTCCCAATTATGGTGTTTCTTGGCTTCTGGATTACTCGAAAACCTCGATCTTAGCCCAACCAGGCGTTAAGACCAAGGCAAAAGAAGTATGACACTGGCTCTCTTGAAGCAGCCGTTCCCTGCTAGATATCTGAAACCGTGGAGAACTCTTACTTTCGATCTGCTGCTACTGTAAAGGACAGGTGCCATCAGGCTCTTCATGTTGACAGTCTAATGTTCCCAATTTCTTGGCTCTGACAGAAGCCAGTACAGTAGCATTCATGACCTGGTTTTCACACCCCCGTCTTCGGCACTCAACTGCCGGTCTTGAACCCAACTGAAACTACAGCCTTTAGACCAGGCATTAACCTCTATCAAGTCTGGAGACAACCATATATTTCTTTTCATGGTAATCTAGGGTCTTGGAGTCCTGATTAAAGTCCGCTTCTTCCCGCCATTCGCTGTTTCTTAGTTCAAGCTTACCATATCTCCAGGTACTGCACGCTCTGTGCATGCTACATACTTTAAATGCAGAGCTGTCGATGTCTTGGTGGTTTTGAGTGTGGCCAAGATCTGCCTCGTAACAAGAAGAATACTGGAACGTTACATTTCGTTTGCTTGTTCAAGTATAGCGAGCTCAAGATTCTTTTTTTCTGCAAGTGGATCTGCTAGACTAAGCCTTCCATTGTTAGTAGGACACAAAGTAAGGGACCATGAAGTTGGGGCTTTCCCTGTAGGTTTCTGGAAACATCTGTGGTCATCAGGGTTTGATTATAGAGACACCATTGAATCCTCAAATATATGCTCCTTTGGAGACTAGAAGCACTGTTTTGAATGTACCTCTCACCTACCTGGGTATCATGTGAAGGGCAAGCACTGGCAAGTGTCACGATGGAAATGTTGGCGCTGTTCATATTTTCTTCTCTCGTCTGTATAACTACCGTTTTTGATAATCCAGGGCGACGAAAGGCTGATCAGAGGCTTTCTACGTGGTTACCAGTACCTTTGACACTAGGTAGATACGAAGTACCTACGATTTCATGTCACCTGATAGACAATGTTCAGTATCAGACGTTCTACAGATCAGCACGCGGAAAGTGCGCCATTGTGGCGACGAGAAAGAAGTGGTCGCTTTCAAATGTAACCCAAAATTTCCCTTCTTTCGCCTCCGAAAAAGCTCGTAGCTGTCTCCATAGGTACTCCACACTTGCTCGGCATGCCCATCAAAAAGTATCCATCACCACTTGACCCATCGACCAATCAGTGCCATGAAGTGCTATTTCATCAACATGCAAGAAGAGCGGTAGTAGTCCTTTAATTCGCAATATTCCGGTCAGCACGGATTTTATGATTTCATAGCCACAATGCAAAACTTCAACCCTTGAACGCTACTTGGAATAATCTAAATATATATTTCTCCAGACCTGACATGCAAGTTGGGATGGCATTCAACTGAATGTGGAAGGTCCAAGCAAGTTTAGGGGCGCCCAGGTGGACCTCGAGTTTTGAGAAGTTTCTCCTTCTGGAGTGCATCCGGCGGTGACCTACTGGCGTTCAGGTCCCAGGGAACATATCCACCCAAAGGAGATCATATGGCGACTGTGGCTTGCCTTGCCCAGATTTATCACCAGGACCACGATATTTTATGCGCCCTGGAACAGCTCTTCGCGGGGCGGAGACCTGTTCAGATTTGGATGTGAGAACTGCTCCGGTTCCAGTTTTGATATCGATAGCCACTCATAGTGGGGGAAACAAAGTCAAGCCACGACTGCCAAGGTCAGTGCCAGTCCCAGAATCCAATAATGCGCATCCTCGTCGAACCCCTCGTCCCCTCGTCCCCTCGTCCATGATAAAAGTACTGCCAAATAATGGTAGCAACGTCATCACACATGCTACACTCGCTGCATCTGCATCTGCATCTCCATCTCCGTCTCCGATGCCTTTGCAAAACCACAATTAATGTGATGAGTGTGAGCTGCTCAACCTTGCAGATGGTTCATAGCCAACGAGCTCCAGAGCATCACTGTCATTATCCCCTTTGCACGCCTCTGATACGTTTAAATTGTCCAGAAGAGTTGAGAGTTGCGAGCAGGCTTCCTAATATATCCCTGCCGCAAAAGTACATGAGTATGTCAACGCAAGAGCATACAGACATCATTTCGTTCCATCATACCTATAACGGATCCATTCTTACATCTCAGCATATAATCCCTTGGTTTTTCTCTACCAGGAAAAGTATAGACGCCCAGTCATTCAAGTCTTGTGTCGTCTCGTCTTAAGCCAGGCCTCTCTACTAGCATCTTCTTACTTCGCTAGATCAGATGCATCTGCTTCTACTCGTACTTCTGATCCAGCACCTCACCTAAGCCCAAACTCAGACATACTGACTGCGTCTCCACGACTCAAGATCTGACCTCGTTACTAAGGTCCTCGCCCGCGCTGCTTCTACCTTTCGATCGATGCGGCCATCTTCCGCATAACCTTAGCATCGCGCCTAATCGACTATCCAGCTGTTCAGCTAATCCAGTCCTCGTTAGCTGCACAGCCTCAGGTACCGAACGAACCACCCCAGCGACCATTGCCCACCCTGCCTGCCCTGCCCTGCCCTGCTCACCAAACCACTTTTTCCCCTCCAAAGTATCCAGACCCTTCTATTTCCACAACTCCATTTCGACGGTCCAGCTCCTCTTTGGCAGTCCACGATACCCAGACCGATCGCCCTCTTACTCGAAACGCCCCAGGCTACCACGTTCCTTTGATAGTTGCAGCCCGTCAACATCGGCAGAACCAATCGGAGCGTGCGGCATTTTGATAGCAGAGTCGGTCCTAATCTTCTTGATCCCCCAAATGCCAAGCGCCTTTTTGCTGACTATGCGCAACGAACAGACTCCGCGGATCTTCAATTTCTATTCTAGAGATCTCTTCGATTGGATCCTCCATACTCTGCTCATGCCACATAGCTAGAAACTTGGAACAACCATGGCTTCCCCGCCAGTCCCCACACCTAGACTCCCGCGCGACGAGTCGATCGAGGCGATTGATTTCGCTGCCAGTCCACAGTCGCCAGACTCTACCTTAGACGAAGAAGATGAGTCCCCTCTGGCAAGCCCTACCCCAGAGTCCTCAAATACTCCTCCTCCACGCCTCCCCTCCCTCAAGTCCGACTCTCAAGGTACAGCGTCCATGACTGCGTCCTCAACACCGTTAGGCCTACTACAAAACGCACGAAGACCATTACAACCACCACCCAGTATGTCGGGACTACGAGCAGCGCAGACTTCACAACAGTTACCACAAAGCATGGAGGCGAAGATGAAGGCGTTCCATCTCTCGAGACAGGGCACCCCACCCATGCGTCCAGGCGTTGGGGGGGCATCGTTGTCAACAGGTGCTGGTCCTCTGCCAGATCAACCTAAGTTTGGTGGACAGGCTATGGGAGGTCTGCCAGGAGGATTACGCTTGCCACCGAACATGCGACCTCAAGCCCATAACTTTGTCTCAGCTCCAGCAGTCCCGAAGATGCCAGTGAAAGGCGGACTAAGCGCCAGACGAGGCATGAAGCTACCGGGAGGCCTACCAGGTTCGGTTCCTGACAGCCCAAGCACGCCAAACCTCAATGGAGATACTCCGACCAGGACAAATAGTGACAAACCTGAATCGATGTTCGACAAGTTTTCAGAGTTCCTCGATGCTAAGAACGGCACTTTGAAGTTCAAGAACAAGGCAGTCATTCATGGAAACGGCATCGATTTCAACTCCGGCAGCACTTTCAGTATATCGTTAGACGAGGTCGATACATTGGAGGAGTTGGGTAAGGGAAACTATGGTACCGTTTACAAGGTCCGCCATTCGAGGCCTAGGATGAGAAGACCTGGACTTGGATTGGCTGGCAACAAACATTCATCCTCTATGTCGACCAACTCCTTGAACGATACTGTTGCATCAGAAACATCACCCAAACCCAGCGGGAACACTAGTGGGGTTGTTATGGCTATGAAAGAGATCAGATTAGAGCTTGATGAGGCTAAGTTTGCCAACATCATTATGGAACTCGATATCTTGCACAGATGTTTAAGTCCCTACATAATCGACTTCTATGGTGCTTTCTTCCAAGAGGGAGCGGTCTACATCTGTATTGAATTCATGGACGGTGGCTCGATCGACAAGATCTATGGAGATGGTATTCCAGAGAATGTACTGCGGAAGATCACCTACGCCACGACACAGGGACTGAGAACTCTAAAGGACGATCACAACATCATCCACAGAGATGTCAAGCCTACGAACATCCTTGTCAACACGAGAGGTCAAGTGAAGATCTGCGACTTTGGCGTCAGCGGAAACTTGGTTGCCAGTATCGCCAAGACAAACATTGGTTGCCAGTCCTACATGGCTCCCGAGCGGATATCTGGAGGGGGGATGTCACAAGCTGGTGGAGCAGGTGGAACATACAGCGTTCAGAGCGACATATGGAGTTTGGGTCTGAGTATTATCGAGTGTGCGATGGGAAGATATCCATACCCACCAGAGACCTACAACAACATTTTCTCGCAACTAAGCGTAAGTTACTTCGAGCCAAATAGTGGCGAACCTTCTCTAACTTTTCTCAGGCAATTGTAGATGGTGAGCCACCTGATCTCCCAGAAGAAGGCTATTCCGCTACGGCACGCGATTTCGTCCACGGCTGCCTCAACAAGATCCCTAAACTTCGCCCTACGTACTCCATGCTGCTCGCCCACCCTTGGCTAGCGGGCCTCTCGAAACCACTCACCATCTCCGAAGAAGATGAGGACGAAGAAGCCGAATTACCCACAGGATTCGCTGATGGAGAAGCTCCGAAGAAGGAGATGGGTGCTGGACGCGGAACCGAAGATGAAGAGGTCGCCGAGTGGGTCAAGAATGCTATGGAGCGCAAGATGAGGGGGCTGATGGGCGAGGCCGCTAAGCCTGCTCTTCATGCAGCACCCCTGGATACCGTGAGCCCTGCAGTGACGCCCTCAGCTTAGAGTAGGCTGGCCTGCTCTTTGATCGTTCGGGCATGTAGCCTCTGACTTGCACCTGTACGGGGTACTCAGAACCTCTCGCCAAAAGCAAGATTTCGTGACTTTACATTCGACCTTTTCCTCCCCCATGCGAGACATCCACTCAAGTCTTCTCATTTATTATGAGGACGAATAGGATACGAAGGGGCAAACGCCACTCCATTTCGACGAACATTATGATGACGGATTGCATGGATGATGAGTGATGATGGACTATGGATGATGATTGATACATGCATTTTCAGCGAAAGCCTGTGGGGATAAAAATTGAGTGGGTGGTTCTGGGCGAATTTTCTTCTTCTTTGTTTCAAGGGCACAATAACACCCCACACGTACATGTCTCTTTTTTCTTTGTTGAGGAGATGCTCATTTGAGATATGAGAGTTGAGAATGGTCATGGGGAAAGAATGGAGATGTGAGAAGGAAGTGTGTAGATGGAGAGTTGGGTATAAAGATTGAGAGGAAGGAGGGAGTTAGATACATACAGTGCGCGGCATTACTGGGCGCGCGTGTAGCATACATAGCTGGTAGAAGATGAGCCTGCGATCACCGAGAATGAACGGTAGATGGCAGCTGGAGGAACGAATGAAACGAAATTGAGAAGCTGGATCAATCTGCCCTCCTCGCGAATTTGACAGACGTGACTTTAGTAAATTTCATTCCACCTCCCGGGCTCTTTGCTTCCATGGCGGAATAAAATACATCCACTTTATTTGACCCAACAAGATCTCCTATGTTGTGAAGCGGTCAACCACATTTCCCGTTAACGTCTGTGGTCGATTGAATTCGGCTCGTAAAGCCAGGTGCTCATTGGTAGTTGAATGCACTTACCTGCTTGCTCTTATTGAGCATGGGACGATACTCAGACAGAAAGAAATGGAACCTCCTCTTGGTATTTGAAGCTTAGATGTAACATAGATGCGAGTTTGGCAGTGAGATTTTGTGTGACAAACATCATGGCTTTGATGACAACATTAACTTCTTGACACAATATACAATAAATGCCCATCTTAATGGACGTATGTAAGATTACTCTCGTATCTCAAGTTTACATGGCACAAGCCTTCTGTCTTGTGGCAGTCATAGTTGAGACTGATATCGTCCAAAGGTTCTTGATCGCAATGACCTCGTTATCGTAGCATGACTGACTTTTACTGCTCCTAGAGCATGGTCTGATTTATTTATATAGAGAGTGCGAAAGCTATGTTGCTTCGTTGTCAGAGCTTTTTAGATGTTACAATGTGGTTCAACTGTTGAGGTTTCGCTTAACGGGATTTATGTGAATAACAGGTCAGTTCACCTCGCCTCACGTCCATAGGTACACATCCAATCCCACATGATTCGCTAATTTACAGGTATTCGCTTTGCTGACTTATTTGAAATCCGTTGAGTACTCTGGGATCATCAGAAATTGTCTCTCATCTTAAGACATTTCAACAGATGCGGCCATTTGATAATGCATACGACGACTCGTGATCCAGATACTTTGTTGCGATCAATCAAACTCTCCAACCCATGAAATTCACAGAAGTTATGGCAAGCATAGGTGTGATGTCTCAATGCGGGAATCGGCATGACCCACTCTCATCCATTCCAAGCACGCATATCCAGTAGTTGAAAGGATCTCAACCGAGATGCGACACGATCGTTTACATTCCATCCAGATAGAAAATATTTAATAAGACTATACTGCTGCTTTCTTTGTCCATTTAACTCAGCGTTCTTGCGTAGCTAGTAAGTGTTCGGTAAGGCAGGTCGGGCCTGCCATTTTTAGCGAGGCTAGTAAACAACCTCCAACCCTCCTCCTTCATCTCAACAGCCATCGTCGATCGTCATACCCATCATCATCATCATCATCATCATCAACAGCATTCACTTTAGCCCGTTCCAATTTTGCTTGCCACTATTCTTTATACGATATATTCAACCTACAAGGACTGCTTGCCGTGATTCACCACTCGGTCAACCAAACCTCACTCCAAATCATGGGTGCTGCATGCTCCTCCGAGCAAGGATATGATCTCTGTGGTCCAGCTCGTCCCCGGCACCAGGAAACAGCTCCGGGACAGGACAAGCCAGTAGAAGTGCCTAAAGCTGCCAACGTAACCCCTGAGCCGGAGGATTACTCCACCAGAGGCACCCATCGTAGCAATCACACTCAGAACCACCACAATGGCTCAACACGACAGATCCGCACACAAACTATTCGACAACCAAAAGTCAAAATAGAACGCAGTTTATGGGGACGTCCTAAACCAGAAGAGCCACAGAATACCCTCAACGCGAACATTACAAGAGAGGCTGAGAAGCTGAGAGGAGACGCGAGGACAAGGTATGAGCATATGCGTCCAGGACCTGCTCCACCGGGAGATGAAGCTCGTAGAAGGGCTGAAGGGAAGATGCTTACCCCCCAGCAGTATCTCCAGGAAATGGGCAGGAAACGTGGTAATTATTATGCGAAGAAAGAGGAAAATGCGAGGAAAGAAGAAGAGGCCAAGATAGCCGAAGAAGCAAAGAGGGCAGAAAGGGCGATGAAAATAGAAGAAACGAGGAGGGTAGATGAAGCGAGTAGGGCAGAGGAAGTGAGGGAAACAGAAGAAAAGGAGGCGGCTCAAAGAGGTGACATGTTAACTGTCAATTACGATGATGTGGAACATGTACCCTCAGAGACAATTGGCCAAGAGGAAACTGAGGTACGCAACAATAACAACGTGTCGGTGAGTACAGGTGTCTTTCATGTCTCGAGTATCTTATAGTACTCCCAATTTGGCTTGAATGGGTGTTGAATTCAATGTAGACAACAGCTGCGGTTTCTGACTCCAACAATCCTCCCCACCAGGACAACGATGAGAATATGGCGCCCCCATCCAGTGTTCGTATTATTCAGAATTGCATGGAAAGGAACAAACATGCCATCGAAAATCTACATGACGACATGAATGTTTGGCTCAAAGCAAGTGTCATGTGCTACGACATCAGACATTACGATATGACCATCGAGAGCCGAAAGAGAATTGAGAAGAACGAAAACACCTTCTACAATACAGAGAAGACCAAGATTGATAAGCTGTTCGTAGTTTACCCTATACCGAATCATAGGTTTATCCCTTCACCGAACCAGAAGTCGGCTATCAAAGAAGGCGTCGTGCTGACCCTTAGAAAGCTGATGGACCATCTTCGTGAGGTTTCCATCGCCGCAGCCAAACATGAAGGAAGAGAAGCAGACTGGAGGGTCATCTTTTGCGAGGAGCTGGCGCCATACTACGAGTATGCACTTGGTATTTTCGATGGTGGCAAGCAGCTTGAGAATCGGCTCTGGTTTCTGCAACTCATGGAAAAGTTTGGCTCACCGGTCCCGGCTGAAGAACTTGCAAAGTGGGATGAAAAAATGTCTGGCGTGTATGGTATTGGTGACGAGGCAAGAACGGCGGAGGTTGCTTCGAGGTGGCGAGTTGCTCCGACTGGAATGAAGCCTCTGTCGGAGTGGATCAATATCATCAATGGACAGTAAACGTCTAGTGGCGGCTTGCCGTTTTGTACAGTCCTGTGCTAGTCCCAGATGGCACTGACGACGATCATCGGGGTGGTGAGTATTGCTTCATGAATCGGCATGCGATTTGCTATGTCCTGTATTGCTAGAAAGTGGTTATGAATGCCACTGTTATCATTGACCTGAAAGAACTTCCCAAAATCAACGTGTGACATTCGACCTAGCTGAAATATATATATATATATATATATGGGAGACTACTGACCGATTAAAAATCCAGATTTCTCATAGAATGTTCTCAGTCTCGACTTTAGAAGAAGGCAATGGCGATGCTGCAGGACCTGCAAATCATGATAGGGGGATTTCAAGATCCAAGAGTCAACAAAGCCTTAGGCATGATGGCTTACAATGCTCCCCGGCGTTACGTTTCGGAACACTCGGGGATTGTCGCTGGCGTGGAAACAAGAGTTGGAGCTGCATAGAAGACGCGGGGAGGGATGAGGGATGAGCTTTATTTGAGGATCTATTTCCTTGAAGTTGAATTTGAGTTTGAATGAGAGACTACTACGGAAGTTCGGAAAATGGCAGTTAGTGCATGGAGTTGGTAGCTAGTCTGGCAAGTTTCCTGTTTAATGCTCTTGTTTCCACCGTTCGTATTAGACATTGTGTGGAATTGAACACTGTTCGTTGATACTGGGGTGTTGGTACATTAGAGAAGGATTATGGGAGAAGTTAGTGGCTTGCTTGGGCTTCGTCATTGTTTTCGATAGTTTAGTGTCGATGTTGGTGTCGCTTAGCAAGCGAGTGTGGTTTTCAGGAGAGGGGGGAGAGAGAGAGATTGGTCTCGGCAGCAATGTTATGTTTGGGGGTTTGGGCATCAGCTTATTACTTACTTGCTAGCTATGTTTGTCAAGTTGAACTCTTGACCTCTGGGCTCTTGGGTTGATAGTTTGAGAACGTCGAAGAAATGGTTTGGGGGGGTCGGGACTTAGCGGCGATATCGAAGGCCTATCCTTTGTTGTCTTCCCTGAAGCTATCTCCGTATATGGAGTAGACATCTGCTATGTTGGCAAGTACCTGTGATCTGGAAGTCCATTCGTGTTTTGCGGTAGTTGGTGACGAGATGGGCGATGTGGTGAAAGTGGCAGGGAAGAGGTTGGGAGACAGGACTGGATTGAGTTTTTGAATTCTTTTAGCTGCAGATGCACGAGCGGTGAGAAGACGCCGGACGTGACGTGGAATTTTCTTGAGAGTGATATTGGATGAAGTTTTATACAGGTACTCGACGAGGTTTGTTGGCTTTTAATTTCGTTAAACATTGTCACCAATTTCTTATCGCTATCACTGGCCTTCGTACTTCATACCTGCGGTACTGAAGATTCCTCGATTTTGCGAGCGGGCGGTGTGTGCATTCATGGGGCTGGTGCAGGGTTTCCAGCCACACCAACCACAACATTGCCATGCCCGCCATGCCATGCCATGCCACGCATCTGCGGTATATCCGCATCCGAAGATGCCGTGGGCCACATCTGCGAGATGGACGGGATGCATGGCTATGTGCCAAGTCGGGAACACTTTCCTGCCCTGTTTCTTGGGAATTTTGGACCAAGATGCATCGCTTTCGGCTGGGGGGTACGTGGTGGTGATTGGTGAGGGGGAAGCTTGGAAGCTTGGGGGATGTGGAAACAGGTATTTTGGAGATTCTTAATTTTATGTAACTTGGAGGTAGGCTGAATGGGAGGGTGGCTGGTGGATTTCGTGGCTCTAAGTAATGAAATGTTATGAGCTTCCTGAAGCGGATGACATTGTTTGATGCAGGCCGCTGTGCTGGTGATCCATGGACACTGGAATGCAGGGTATTTGGATGTGGGCCAGTGGTAATTAATCCGTCTTGATTTATGCCCTTGCAGTCATACAGTACAGCTGACGCAGAACCTAATTCGTCCCGCAGGATATACTCCGTAGAGAAGTAATGAATTGACTAATGGCAGTAGTGTAGGGAGAGTGGTCACTTACACTGGATATCGTGAGTTTCATAGTATTGTGCACGGCCAGTTGGAGCGATTGTTTCGTCAGGTTGAGAGACCCAGCTCGGCTAACAAAGTGTAAACACGATCGACATGGCAATCGCCGGGTTTGTTCCAGACGCTTGCTTTGCTCTGTGCTGGTTTGGGAATCTGTGGGAGACATCTGTCTGATCTAATATTGGCATACTGTATCTATGTAGCTGCAGCTCGAGCTCGTGTGCAGAAGCTTACATTACTCGTGCCCCGACGTGCGTCTGGCTGGATCCATCCCTCTCTTGCAGAACTTTACTTTGGAACATTCGATTACTTGAGTCTATCAATCCCTTCTTGCCGGATCCCTTCCCTTGATGATGATGATGCGCACAAATGTTTCAATTGCGCAGGACTATTTCTAGCAGACTATGCCACGCCACGCCTAGCAAACTAAGAACATATGATTCTGAGTTGACCGCCGAGAGAGTAAATTACTAGGGCAGCGCCAGTTCAATTGCAGCCCAAGCCAAGCCAAGCCCACCACGCAAAGCTCGGCCTTCTACTCGTACCTCCGTACCTTAGGTAAGGTCGCTGCAAAGGAGGCAGGCAGGCAGGTAAGGTACTACTAGTACTCACTCGTAAGGTAGGTCTCGCTTTCGAGTTGCACCCGCAAGCGCAAGGTATAGGTAGGTATCCGCCATCCGGTATCCACACCACCTGGGCACATGTGCGTGCTGGCCAGCGCTCAATAATCCACCTCCACTTTCTTTATCTCCCTCATCCCAGGCCCATGCCCATGCCCATGCCCATTTCCATCCAGGGCACGACATTCGTTTGTTTCTCCTCAGCATACCCCCCTTCGTTGTCGACCAGTCTCAGGACTTCACGGTTGCTCTGCTCTCCCATATTTACAACACCGACACGAGACGTAGGAGGATGCAGATCATTTGTCGTGTTCATAATCTCTAATCCAGCCGTCATTCGCCAAATTTGGTGGTGGCTTCACCTTCGGAAGTCGCCAGCAGCCAACCAAGCAACGACGCCATTTGGTACAGCAAAAGTAATTTGAGCATACAATTTCTATCCTCAGCCTGCGATCCGTCGACCCATCGATCCAATACTATCTGCAACGCTCGTTTTCATCTGCAACCGAACAATCGGAGGAGCCTGCCCAAGTTTCCAAACAACGGTTGCGTCGTTTCATCTGGACGCCGGACGACCTGGGAACACGTCACTGAGCCTCGGGCTGCATCAAACAATTCTACAAGTGATACAACCTCCCTTTCAATCTGATCAACAACACCAACTCCGCCGGGCGTTGGCCCGTTTCATTCCTCGATCTCCAACTTCCGATAATTTAATATTCACCTCCAATAATGGCGCGTTTACCTTCGTTAAGGCCGGCATCCTGGGCCACTGCCGCCATCTCCTCCCTCGCGATATTGAACACATTCATACCTTCGGTACAAGCACAAGATGACAGCGGTAGTCTCGAGACGATACAAGGCACGAATGCTGCAGGCGAAACAAGTACGTTATTGGTGGACAGATACCCGGCATTGTACAGCGGGGACTTTGGGGACTGTATGGGAGGACAGAGCTTGCTCAACTTGACGTCTTTCGACGGTGCCTACTATGCCGATAATATGACCGTTCTGTTCAACCTCGCAGGCACAACCAACCTAAGAAATGAGTCTCTAATGTGTATGTTGATCCATGGGCCTTTTGTTCAGTGACATGCGGCTAACCTTGACCATAGTGTATATCTCTGTTTATGCCTGTAAGCTGAGGAAACTCGAAAAACAAAAGGAACGGGAATACTGATGTAGTTTTTAGATGGAGAAGATAGGTTCGATCTGGTTTTCAACCCATGTAATGCGAACTTTGGAAGGTGAGCACTCCAAATACCTGGATGAAAGCGCCTTCTAACAAGCACAGTCTGTGTCCATTGAACGCCAGTGTTCCCATCACCGGTGGAGCTGTCATCCCAGTATCGAGTTCAGATGTTTCCGCAATTCCTCCTATTGCTTTGGGTATCCCAGACTTCGAGGGAACGCTGATGTTGAGATTCTTCTCCAATTCTTCCAAGACAGAAATTGCCTGCTTCTCGGCCGTCATGAGGAATGGAGCAAGCTTCGCACACCCAGCAGCCGTTGGATCTACACTAGGCGTCTTCACACTTATTGCTCTTATGGCATCGTTCTTTACAGCCATTTACGGAGTCAGCATACCTCATATGCGAACCCATTATGCCCATTCCTTGTCAGTGTTGGTGATCATCGAAGTCTTCCAATCGATCTTCTTCTCCGGAGCACTCTCTTTGAACTGGCCAAGCGTCTTGCCTGCTTTCTGGAGTAATTTTGCTTGGTCAGCTGGCATGATCTCAACTCCAACAATAATCAGTTCGATCAACAGCTTCACCGGAATTTATGGGAACGCAAGCCAGGTTGGAGGCGCTGGATCCACAGTATTGAACAACAATGGCGGGCTTCAGCAGCAGATTTACGGACGCTCGATCTTCCAACGCAGCTTGGAGATCGCTCAAAAAGGTGAGCAACTTGCTAGCCACTTGTACAAGCGGGCAGCAGGAAACAGCACCCAATCAGCAAAACTTTATGAATGGGCCGGCGTTCCTATCTCTCCTGGACTACCAACCCCTGGAGACTGGTCTGGATTTGCCGGGTCGCTTTCGCTTGTCGACGTCCCAGCTGCTGACGCATTCATGGTTGGATTCTTGTGGCTGCTCATCCTCATTGCTATCTTGATCGGGGCTACAATCGCCTTCAAGTGGTTGCTCGAGGGGCTGAGTACCATAAACATGATGAAGAAGGATCGCTTCGTCATCTTTAGAGAGCACTGGATTGGATTCATCGGATTGATCGTTCTTCGAACCCTACTGATCGCATTCTTTATGATGATGACCCTGGCACTATACCAATTCTCTTACGGAGGGAAGGCAGGACCGATTGCGATCGCTGTTATTGTCTTTCTTATCTTCTTCTTCGGTGGATTTGGTGTTTGCTATTATGCCTGCTTCTACCGAATTCGTTTTGGAAAGTACGAGTCTTCTCCCGACCGAATCCACTTCCAGCGCAAGAAGGTTCTGAAGTTTATTCCATGGTACAGTGCAGCCCGTGAGAGCTGCCTCGATGAGGAAGATAAGGCGAAGACCGCGGGCTCCATGTCATTCTTCCAGATTAGATTCGTCAACGACGACCAGGAGCAGCAAAGCGTCCACCAGAATGCCGACTTCACCAAGCGCTTTGGGTGGCTTTCCGCTCGATACAGACGCACGCGTTGGTGGTTCTTTTCCTTCTGGGTTATCTACCAGTTCATCCGCGCTTGCTTCGTAGGTGGTGCACGCAACAGCCCAACTGCTCAAGTCATCGGTCTCTTCATCTGGGAGATCATTGCCTTCATCGCAGTCACTTGCATCAAGCCTTTCGAGGGACGTCGAAACACTGTTTTGGCGGTCTGGATGCTTGGTCTTAGTAAAGTGGCAACAGCTGGTCTCTCAATTGGTTTCCTCCCCAAGCTCAATCTTGCCCGTATTCCAGCGACGGTCATTGGTATCATTATCATTGTGATTCAAGGATTCTTGGTTGTTGCTGTCCTGATTCTCATCGTCTTGAGCGTCATCTCCAGCTACATGTCGGTCATGCGTAACCGCGAGGAGTTCAGACCCCATGGTATGGCAGACATCCGTCTCAAATACTTCGGACACCTGGAGGATAAGGAGAGGGATGTTCCCCCACCACCTCCGCCAGTGCCAGAGGAGCCAAAGGAGCCATATTTTACAGTCAAGGATGTTCGCCGTGCACCCAAGATCGAGGATGAAGACGTCGACTTCGTCCCGGATCTGACCGATCTCAACCCAGCAGCTTCGCAACACTCTCTAGCTGGTCCCCGTGCCAGCAGAGCCAATTCTATGGCAGGTAGCATGAGAAGCCACTACTCATCATACGGCAACCTACCATACGGAGCCCGTGTCCACAGAGCCAGTTGGAGTTCACGCGATTTCCAGAACTGGCAGGAGGATAATGGCCGAGCTTCACCACTCAACACCCCATCGAGACATGCTAGTGGACACAACACCGTCAATAACTCGATATCTGGAATTCCGCTTGTTCGACCACAGCCATCCCACAACAATCTGCGTCCTTCGACCCCAACGAGAGAACAGCAGAGACAATATCAAAACCAAAGAGTAGCTTCTGTCGAGTAAATAGCAGGGGACTTGACTTTTACGACATCATGAAAAGAGGATAGATAAATAGGGAAGCAGGAATACACCATGAGCAACCAGAATGTTGACTCTTGATACTTGCACAGCATAGGCGTTCATTTCCTTTGTTCATTGTCGGTTGGCTTGGCCTGTACACATGGTCGGTGGCCTGGGGTTTTCTGCTAGACTGGAGCTTGCATTTGCAATCTTGCATTGACGTTGGAAGGAGTACGCGTAGAGCGGCTTCAACACGTTGTAATTGGTTCTTGCATTTGGATGGGATGGAGTTGATGGAAATGAAGCGGTGTCTAGGTAATCTGCGGATCAGGGCATTGCAGGTTCAGCAAACAGACGAACATGAGTGCTTCTTGCGAAATGCAGACTCGCTCGTCACAATACAATTTCATAATTCACTCAAGCCCTGTCTTTTGTTGATGTATTTTATCACGAGTGTCGTGTATCTTCAAGGAAGGTTCGCTGATTAGCTGCTGCTATGAAGTTTTGTAAGAGCTGGTACTACTCTAAGATAGAGATATAAGGCCTCTCGAATATGTTTACGGCACAGGAACTTTCTTGGGTGAGTTCCGTGGACGTGTTGCGAAGCTGATTTGGTGCTCTTTCACAGGTGTGCACTTACCCTTTTGAGGGAATCCAGAAGCGAGGATCGAGAAGTTCACTTTCACTCACTTCCACCCGATTGCGTCGGCAACCTTCCACCTTGCCTTCTCTACTCATCAAGCCCTTTCTCCAAACCAGCGGGCCACTTTGAACCTTCTCCTACATACTTCTCCTCGTCTTCCAGCGCTCTGTCTGAAGAGTCAAGTATCCGCTGTGACGTTCTGGGCTTCTACAAGTCTCTCTGTCTCCTTCAACTATCTCCCCTCTGAACAATCCCAGGTTGATTGGAGAATTGGGACGCGCTCAACGCGTGGGGCAGCCGAGATGTTCTACAGTCATGAGAGTAAGTAGTACTTCCAGAGCGTCAACGCAGGACAGGTACCATACTAACATTTCTTGCAGTCTTAACAAGCCGCAAATATGGCGTTGCAACCATCTGGTAAGCTGTTCTGATCATTAACGCGTCAGATCTCTGCAAATAGCCATTTGGGAGTTTTCTAGAGACCACCGGCTGACTGAAAAGGTTGGTGGCCACACTCGGCGCGAAGTCAAACACCAAGAAAGTCTCCAAGAAGGCAATCCTCGATGTCAATGTCAAGAAAGCTTGCGAGACCATCATCGAGCCAGAGGCACCAATGGCATTGAGACTCCAGAGCAATCTTCTGTAAGCAGCTTGTCCTCCATAGCCCAAATCCAGCTAACAGCACAGCTATGGGGTTTCCAAGGTCTACAATCAACAATGGGAATACCTTCTCTTGGACACGCAGACAGCTCAGAATACCATGCGGACGCTTATTAAGGTTGCGCGTAGTGCGGAACTCGACGCGGCTGCAATTAAGGCTCAGTAGGTTTCAATTCTCGTTAGACAGATGACGAACTGACCTGTCCTAGTCCTGATCAACTGATTATGATGGACGATCCTGCCTTTGTCATCGACATGCCTGCTCCTCCACTCGATTTCGACTTCTCAAACATGGAACTCAACCCAAAAGGCGACTCTCAGCGGTCCTCGCAATCCATGCTTTCCATCCGTGGTCGCAGCGGCTCCGTACTTTCACAAGCCTCCGCATCTTCGCTGCTCGGGTTCAACATTCCTTCAAGCAATGGTGGATCATATCAGCTGCCTATAATTGACCCTTTCGGTGACTCATCTGCGCAGAAGCCGTTCGGAAACGGCCTTGGCATTTTCAATGATGAGGAAGACCTCATCTTGCAAGATGATGATCTCTTCGACTTCGATGCAGATGGGCAACTTCGCGATATCCCTGCCAGTGAGAGAATCGCCCGTCGAGCTGCTAGTATCAATCCCCAGCATCAAGTTGGAAGTGATTCTGCTGCCAGTGGACGTGTTCGAAAGGAGCACGCAGATGCATTTGTTGGTCGGATTCAGAGTCTCGACGGCGACGGCCATTTCGATCTGCCTCTGTATGATGAGGACATGCCCGTTTTTCCAGATGCTGAACCATTTCCTCTTATGACTGGCGGTCTTGGTGGAATCGATAGACCCTTGCATTTATCCGATGAGGATCGAGTCATGTCTGCTTCCGACGAATCTTCCGTCTCTGCTGAAGCTCCCCAGCGACGGAAGAAAAAGGCCAAGCGCCCAACCGTTGATGCTAGTACTGAGATTCGTAATGCCGTTCTCAGCCAGTGGATCATGGAGTATCCTGAGAACATGGCAGCAAGTGCTCGTGTCAAGATCAAGCATCACGCTGCTACACAAGCTAAAAAGAACGCTTTTTATTACGTTTACGGTTCTGGTATCAATTCTGCAGGAGATTTCATCGGAGCAGGAAGGTTTGCTAACCCATTGGCAATGTTCTCCGGCAATGAAATCATGGCCAAGATTACTGGCAACCCAATCCCTGAGCCGAAGTCTAAGAAGCGTACGAAGCGTACTCTTGTAGTGGACGAGGAAGATGAGGAGGAAAACCCTAACAAGCGAGCTAGGGAGGATGAAGTTGGACGTGGTAGTTATGAAGACGACATGATGTTGAACCTGGAGGACGACCAGTACGCAAACTCCCACGAACAAAGCGTTGAGGTAGGCAGAGATGCTGCAAGCGCTCTGGCCGACCATCCTCCATCAGCAATGCCATGGAACATCTCAGCGTCTCTGCACTCCCACCAGCGCGGTCAGTCGTCTTCCGTTCAAGGTCGTGTTGGAATACTCGGCTCTCAGGTCGGCTCCGTCACTGGTCGGCGTCTCACTTCTCCACTTGTAGGTCGTGGCTCAGCGATACCTGGGGACCTTGAGCAGTTTTCTCAGCTGATGGATGATGACATGGTTATGTATGGTCGTGACGATGATGGTCTCGGAAGTGCAAGTCAAGCCTCTGGTTTCCATCCTGGCGGCATGCGTACATCCAGTCAAGGTGCTGGAGGAGATGACTTTGAGATTTTCGGCGCCGCCGCTGGTGTTGATACCCAGACTGCAGGCAGCTCTCAATGGATGAAAGATGTCATGGATCGCGAGAGTAATAACTTCTTCGAATATCTCAGAAACAGTATCGAGGAGAAGTCTGGCGACGAGCTTGGTGATGAAGATGATGCTGAGCCACAACAAATGAGCGTCACCTTCGAAGAGCTGTTCGTTCCAGAAAAGAACTCCTATATTGTTGCCGCTCAGGCTTTCTACCATATCTTGAGTCTTGCAACGAAGAGAAAGGTATGGGTCGAGCAGGATGTTGGTGATGAGTTATTGATCCCATTCGGAGAGATTAGAATTGGTGTTGTCTGATCGCAAGGTGAGTAGTGCTTTGTTTTGCATGGTCGATTGTCAGAGTCATGTATTTTCGACTCTCATTATTCCAGAGGAAGCGGATATGAGAATACTGGAGTAGGGGATACATTTGCTACACCAGATATTGCTTGGAGATTTGAGATGGAATTATGGATGAATGGTCATGAGGCATGATTGATGGATAAGATACCCATTTTGCTACATAATTAGGGGTGTTTCTCATATGGTTAGAGATATTCCATTTGCTACACAACATACTTGCTAGAATAAATACACACAATTGACAGTCCAAGCATTGTTACGAACTGGGAATCGCGAATCAATATCATAACATTAAAGTGGTCAAGAAACTACTGCGTCAAGCGGACTTGCCAGACAAAACGTTGTGATCAGCATCAACATTCCTCCAGAGTGGGTTACTAAAAAAGTGACATTGGCTTACAACGCTCCTGAACCTGGGTTCTAAAGGTCTCTAAGATCCTGAATTGTAGAGGCATTCATATCTCCATCATCCCATCAAACCAAGCACGAACATCAACGCTTCATCGAAATGTACCCGAAGCCACCCAGTCGTTCCATCCTCTCTTCCCCAGCCCTCATCTTCTCCCTCATCAAGACCTCTCAAACCAAACACCCCATTCCCGAAACTCATCACCTTGTCATCCTCTGACATAAACTCCTCCCACGGCTTTTCACCATACGCAAACGCCGTCCAAGTCCTCGCCATCTCCTTAGAGATGACCTGGCATTCAGAAGGCCACGAATCGGAATCGTTGTTGAATAGGAAGATGGCACATTGTCCGTGGGCGGCTAGGCAGTGCGAGGGCCCGGGGAATGGAGAGGGGGTGCTGAAGCGGTAGAGGTAGGATTTTGTGTCTGAGGATGTTGACACAGAGGAGAAGGATTCGGCGACTTTGAGGGACGGGTAGTGGAAGATCACTGCGGAGAGGAATCTTCTTAGGGCGTCTCTATATGCTTCTGGGGACATCTCTTTCTCCTTAGCGAAATCGAAGCCGAAGAGAGAAATGAAGCGAGTGCTGTCCTCTGGGTTGGGGAATGCGGATAGGAGTTTGGAGTGGAATATGGATTGGGGCAGGAGTTTGGCGAGCACGTCGAAGATGATGGCTTCGACGAGGGTGTTGCCGATTATAATTTCTTTGCAGCGGGTACTGGGGTGTGCATCGCCAAGTTTCCATGCTCTGGGGAGATATATTCCGTCTGCTAGGGGGGCGAGAGTCGTGCTGAGGCCGTTGTTGGTTATTGCTTCTTCGGGGGTGAGGAGCCGAAGTGCTTCTAAGCGTTGATGAGACGTCTCAAAGGCGTCGACTCCGGACTTCTGGCAGAGTTTACTCCAGCTTTTGTCGAGGAGTGGGAGGGGAAAAGGACCCATGGTAGGGGCACATCCTGACATGAGGACGGCACGATCGAAGAGAGGGTTCCCGGACAGCATGTGCATGTGAAGACTTGCACTGCCGGCGCTGACCCCAAAAGCTGTTACATTATCTGGGTCACCGCCGAAATCCTTGATGTGGGATTGGATCCATTGGAAAGCTGTGCGTTGATCGTGGAGACCGAAATTGGCGAATGGGTCTGAGGAAGATGGAGAAGTGGAGGCGTGTTCTGAAAGGAGGTCTGAGGATGCGGCGAAGCCGAAGATTCCTAGGCGGTAGGAGATTTGGACGATGATGACGGGGTGGTTGTGAGTTGAGGCGATGGTGCTAAGCGTTGAGGGATAGAAGCGAGGATCTGAGGCAGATCCGTTTTTGAATGCTCCTCTGATAGGGTGTTTAGTAACAGCATTTCGAGGGTTATATCGCTATTGAGGAGGAAATTAAGGTAAGAAGGGATCTTTAGCCTACCCGTGTATCCAAACCATTACAGGTAGTAGGGACTTTGGATCATTACTCGTCGGCTTCGGCAGAGCATTTACCGGGACAGAGATATTCAGATTTAAGCAAGCGAATTCATCTTCCTCAAGAGCCGGAGCCTTGACATTTGCTGCTATCAAAGATACATGGGGCGGCTGAGGACATCTTGGTCCGAACTTCGTAGCATCGAATGGGGATGAAAGCGAGTCTTGAATCTGGCTTTGGGTCCATCTCTTAGAGACGGATGCGTAGGGTATTCCTCTGAAAAGTGCGAGACCCGCTTCAGTATCTTTTGCAGCTATTAGGTCTGCTGATAAGCTTGGACAGTTGTGTTGAAGAGAGTCCATGTTTCTTCAGATTTTTGGTAATAGACTTGATACTAGGTGAAATAAGGACTTGTTGTCTTTGAGGTATTGAATTTCGACAACGTGAGAAAGCTGGGCTCCGTCGGGGCAAGAATGGCCCGTGTCCCTGGACACGGCGAGTCGGGATCTCACCTGCGTCTTGGGATGGATCTCATTGGTTCATTAAGTCTTTGACGGACGTCGTGCAAAGGATTGAAACTCGACTGGTCAAGGAATCGAAGGGGTATGGTGCCTATGGTTGATATGTACTCTGGTTCAAGCCGAGGCTCGATGAACCGCAACGTAAAAACTCGTGATGAAACACAGCTCTTTGAGTGATTCTGATGGAGGGACCTTTTGGCGATCACCATCCAGCCGTATGAATGTTCACAACGGATGTGCGCGCAAATATTGGTTTGCACTGGAGGAGTTGTAAGCTGTCAGCTGGGAAAGACTTCGAGTGTTATTTCGGTATCTCGCACCACGTGACGGTCGGTCCCAACTTCAAAATCTTTTCTCCTTCTTTCATTTGATTTTTCTTCTAGATCTTGCTCTTTGGCATTGGTTAGGATCATTCTCACTGGATTTGGTGTTCAAACAGAGCTGGGCGGAACTCAAGAGAGTGTACTCTCATCCAAATGTGCACTGAATTCGCCCGTTGTCCCTCGTAAACACTCCTTCAACTGGAAAAGATGTTATTTATGCTATTCTCCAACAACGAATTTTTGGTCAAAGTCGTAACTCGAGCTGAGTACTTCAGACAGGTAGTGGACGAACGATGAAGCGGTCCCGAAATAGACCATCACGTTGTTTGCTTCGCTTAATTTAGCTTAGGGTTGTCATCATGTTGACTTCGAAGTTGTGTACAGCGCTTACTTTCTCCTCTAATGCTTTACATCAGTGCAACAAGCTGTAGCGTGATCCTACTTACAGATTCTCAATTGGAGAAAGCCGAACTATCCTCTTTCGTGCTCTTGGCTCCATTCCAATACAGCCATATCAAATTACCCGGTTGTCAACAATGCGGAACATCTATTGAAGACGGTCACACGATATTAATTGCTAGTATGTATCAATATTCTCACCATTTAGGAAAGCTGGTAGGCAAAAATCTAGAACTAAAAGGTAGAATCTTCTTGAAACCCACCCAGCAGTTCAGGTCCAGATAAGATATCAAATGTGAAGCAACACCACAGGAGATCTTTCTCTGGATAAGCATAAAGTCTCTACATGACTGCAGTTGACAGACATGCAAATTGTGCCAACCCCAATGGTGGCGGGACTCTAGAGTCTGCTTTTCACACATCAACTGTCGCTGATAGTCTCATGATGTCTACATTCTGCATGTTTTACTACAAAGAAATCAGGATCATAATCAGAACTATTCATCTATTTGCAAATTGTCAAGACAGCGAGGTGACATAGTCATGCCTTCTGACCAAAGGATACCCCTCGCATCCCTCCACTGCGTTTCATTCCACGTAGTGGTCGAGCTTCCTGCCATGAACCAGAAATTTACCTATTTATCAGATCTATGGGTACAGCTGATGCCCAGCTGAACTTCGAAAATTTACAGAAATGGGGTTCATATCTGTCATCATGGCGTGCTGAGGTCTGAGTATCGCAAGAGGCCTGTTTTTTTTTTTGACACGACTTCCAAGTGGAGGAAGCTCTGAGACTGGATCAGACTCGTCATTCTCCCCGCGCGATTTATAGCAGTCCTTCATCGCCACTTTCGCCTTACTCCTAAGCACTGCATTCGCAGCTGTCAAGCTATCCCTCACCGAACGCCAGGGAAACTGCCGCAAGGCTTGGGACTCTGGAGCAGAAATGTGCTGCTCTCAACACGCATATTATGGAAGTGGTGCTGAGTATTGTAAGTGACTGATGAGAGATCTATCCCTTTTAATCTCCAATCTGCACCTTCATGCAAGATTGGAGCATTTCAAAAGACAGCATTCGGTGCCGGCATGAGATCCACACTAGATGGAGCCAGCGGCATAGCTACAGCCCCAACGTCAAGCCCTAATTCTGGAGACTGTCCTGTTGGAATTTGTCGGGCAAAATGTGGATTTCGTGTCACTGGTCCTAAGTACCGGGGTTAAACATGAGGAGCTGCCTGGCCAGAAGTGCATAGATCGGAGCGTTTCCCGAGCAGCGGAAGAGACTTCGCAGAGAATGAACAGAGAACGATATTCTACTTTGCCCTTAACTGTTTGTGATTTATCTATTGAGGTGTGCATTGTATTTTCATTACTCAATTCAGGGTGGGATGTTTTGTTGAGAGACGGGATTTCGCTTCATGTTAAGCGAAGAGAAAAGGGGCTTGCACCTGCTGGGTTTGTGGAACGATTGAAAATGGGTCCTTCCTTCGTCGACATTCTCCCACTACTTACGATGGCCATTCTCTTAAAGTTCCTTCTCTCTTCACACATATCATCAACTTTTGGAACTGCAGAACATCGCAAGCATCATCGCTAGGACGTGTCAAATCCATCATCATTGTATCAACTTCTTTTGCTTGACTACTGTAAGTATTGCGTATCAATTCCAATCTTCCGCAGCCTGCTCAACATCTTCTGCAGCCGTGGCTAATCTGTCTAACCTAGCAAATAGGCACCCAAGAAACGAAAAACTTCTATAACATGGTCTATTCCTAATACTCGTAGCCACAAGTAGTGTCTTCGCCCAAGGCTACGGGAACATTAATCCAAATCAAGCTCACCATAACAAATTGCCACGGGTAGCAGATGCAGCACGGCCAACAGCAGAGTCACGCCCAAATCTTCCGCCAATGCTCCCAGAGTACAAGGCCGAGATCTTCCAGTGCCAAATGGGAGCTGAGATGAACGGTTACTGCTGCCAGACCGTGACCAAGGATGGTGTTGGCATGGGCTGTAAGTGATCCATTTGCTTTGCTGGCTCATCAACACGACCAGCTGACTTCCTACCGAGGCAACAATGCGACTCCCCTGATAGCAAACTTCATGCAGGAGATCATCACTTTCGATTGCCCAATGATAATTAAGGAGGTAAAGCAGAAGAATACAATCGGTGCATGCTGCTCTCCCAATGTGGGTTTCCCCTTCTTGAATTTCATTTGAGGCCATGCTGATGCTTTCAAGGCGACCATGGTTACTCCAACAATGTCTCTTTACAAGTGCCAGGGATCCACTCTTACCAGAATCGACGTCGAATCTAAGAAGCCGTCTGTTGTGGGACCAGTGCTGGACACCCTTGAGGACTGAAAGAGGCGTGCGGCGTGCTGGGCATCAGAAACGTGGTGTATTACAGACAGTAAGGAGGTACTTTGACGATTATGAGGTTCAAGGACTAGTGGAGGCGCTCTGGCACATTGTTTTGACACAGGACGGAGAATACTTAGAAGGCTCAGAATTTTAGATCTTAGCTTCAATCGAGCCACTCTTGTGTTCTTCCACTGCTCAGTGCTGTGCATCGGCAAGAGCCCATCTGTCACCGGGAGGTGTGCAAGATCAGCGATATAGGAAAACTCTTACGGCAACAGTCAAACTTGATTGATTCTGTCATCCAGGTAGAAGTCGTCATCATCTTTGCCTCGTAAATGACACGGTCTTTTGTGCCTCCAAAACGCCACTTTGATCTTCCATTCAATGCCAGACCTACAGCCACCCAACGTCATGTAGACTCCAATTCCTGCCAGAACGCTTAATCGAACTGTGTCTCTGTCAGTAAACATATATGTTTTGCAAAGTAGATAGAACTCACAGGTGTCAAGAAAGATTCCGCTACAAATCTAGCACGAGCGTTCAACTGTAGGGGGAATTAGTTTCATCGGAGCGAAGCATAAAGAGAACCTACGAAAAGCTTCATCTCCGAAATCTCCTTGTCAACCTCCTCCATAAATTGGATAATGAAGTCCACCAACTTGTGCTTCAGCATCTCCTCGGTATGGAAGTTCGTAATCAAGAATGAAATGTCATAGCCCTATCACTGTCAGCGTCCAGCTGTCCCAGCCTCATAGTCTACCACCTACCTTGACCGGTTTCCTCCGCAATATGAAGAAAGCCTCCGCTCTTTGCGTCAGGAATCTTGTGAACTTATGGACCAGAATATGCTCAATCTCATCTGCCTGCTTGATCTTAATGCTTATCCGGACGCTGTTGATACTAGGCTCGATCAAGACTCGCTCATTCTCATTACGGGCAACAGTGAGAGGATTCAGTAAAACTTCGGGGGATGTCTGGGCCTCTATCTCAGGAACGTTGTGTCGTTCTGAGGTTTGCGATGCAAAGTTCGAGAGACAGAGAGCCGCCGTCAAGGAGCTTCGGACGCATTGAAGGTATGGTCGCAACGATTGAGACTGCAGCGCATTAGAATGACCCGCAGCCAATTTCCCCCACTGGAAGCTTAAAGATGCCTTACCATGATATCTGCTCGTAAGTCGTGATGTTCACCAACTACTACCTCCAGCTGTGATGTGGGGGATGGTCGTTGTCCGGGCTGGCACTGGCTTGGTGGGGTTGGATCTCAGGCACCCCGGGCTTCGCAAGCGCGCTAGTTGAGCCACCGCCGCTCTTCTGTTTATTTGGCTTCAACCCTTCCTTGACTTCTTCACTACTTCGACACTCTGCCATATTCACGCTTTTGTCAAGGTAGAGGCAAGAGGCTATTTTCTGTGGAAATTCTAGAGGTCCTCCATACGATACTCTCCCAGCCCAATCTAAGAACCTTCTCTCCACCACCGCGACCCCGCCACAACCATGGCTACCATTCCAGGTTTGTAATCTACCCATTAGGCACTCGATGATATAATACTAAAAGCAGCAGTGGTTGTCAAGCACCAGGGCAAGAAATACGACGTCGAACTCGATCCTACCTCCCTCGGCGAAGTCTTCAAGTTCCAGCTTTATTCTTTGACTGGTGTCGAGCCAGACCGACAAAAGATTCTAGTGAAGGGTGGCCAACTCAAGGATGATACCGACCTCTCGAAACTCGGCGCAAAGCCAGGTCAGACTTTCATGATGATGGGAACAGCTTCTGGGACTGGTGATCTACAGCGACCTAAGGAGGCCGTTAAGTTTGTTGAGGACATGACTGAAGCTGAGGCCGCACAACAAGTCGGCGCTACTCCTGCTGGTCTACAGAATCTGGGAAACACCTGCTACATGAACTCGGCGTTACAAACACTACGGGCTGTTCCAGAATTGCAACAAGAACTGTCCAGATACACTGCTGCGCCAACTCCTGGTGGCGGCGCTGGTTCATCTGCCCTTGGAGACCTTAGCATGTTTGGACTCGGTGGCCTTGGAGCTTCTGCAGATTTGACTGCAGCTCTGAGAGATCTGTATACGCAGATGGGTCAAACTCAAGAAGGTTTCCCGCCATTGGCATTCTTGAACGCCCTCAGAACCGCTTTCCCACAATTCGCCCAGAAGTCAAAGACTGGTCATGGCTATGCGCAACAAGACGCCGAAGAAGCTTGGTCGCAGATTGTCCAGCAGTTACGACAGCAGCTCAGGATTAAGGGCAAGGGTGATGGTGACGAGGATACAACTTTTGTTGACAAATACATGGCAGGACGATTCTCGTCTGTCACCGAATGTGATGAGCAAGCTGCGAAAGACCTCGGCGAAGAGCCTGTGAACGGTGAAGATGTTTTCCTGAAGTTGGACTGCCACATCAGCGGTACAACGAACCATCTCCGGGATGGTATTTTGGCTGGTCTGGAGGAGAAGATTGAGAAGAACTCGAGCGTTCTTGACCGAGATGCGATTTACACCAAGAAATCGAAGGTCGCACGACTACCCAAGTATCTTACAGTGCACTTTGTTCGGTTTTTCTGGAAGCGCGAAGCGCAGAAGAAAGCGAAGATTATGCGAAAGGTCACCTTCCCAGATGAGCTGGATGTGGTTGAGTTTTGCACAGACGAGCTCAAGGCAATGTTAATCCCAGTACGAGACAAGGTTCGTGAGGTGCGAAAAGACGAAGAGGATATCGAGCGGGCCCGCAAACGCCAAAAGAAGATCCATGACAAGGCTGTCGCAGATGAAGCTGCAGGCATTGTTGATTCTGTGTCCGAATCAAAGAAGGCCGACGATAAGAAGACCGACGATAAGAAGAAAGACGACAAGAAGGATAGCAAAGATGCAACTGGAGATGTTGCGATGGAAGATGTCGTTTATAAGACCGACGCCGAGATCGACGCTGAGAAGGCCGCAGCTATTCTTGAGGCCAAGAAGGAACTTCACGCTTTGATCAATCCCGAATTATTGAAGGATGAAGGAGCAAACACGTCCGGTCTCTACGAACTTCGCGGTATTGTCACTCATCAAGGTGCCAGCGCAGATAGTGGCCATTACACTTCTTATGTCAAGAAGCAAGGTCCCCTTGACCCTAAGACTGGAAAGCGCGGCGAGGAGGACGGAAAGTGGTGGTGGTTCAATGACGATAAGGTTTCCGAGGTTGAGGCAGAAAAGATTGTCACTCTCTCAGGAGGTGGAGAATCCCATTCTGCTTTGATTCTTCTCTATAGAGCTATTCCTTTGCCATCCGCGGAGGGCACTTCCGAATAAGTGGTCATGATGTATGAAGGAATGTTTGCATGGCGAGGCGTTACGTTGAATTGGGGCGTGGGGAAAAGTGTGGCGGCATGTTCTCGATAGAGAATTGGAGGACGCTGAGAGCAAATAGATCTTCGTTGATGACCTGACGTGCTTGCGCTATCATTCGCCAAGCGTCTGATAAATGCGTCTTTCAAAGACTAAAACCTGGTGATATTGATGTTACCAGACCAAGCTATCCAAAAGTAACCAGACATGGCTCGTACGGAAACTTTCACAGCCTTTCGAGCAGTCATGAGCCAGATTTCGGAGACATGTCTAGTCCGGATGTCTACTCTCCTTTTATTGGCTGGCTGGAAAGGAAGTGGAAAAGTAGGCGAAATGTCTCCGGAGCTTTGGTGCCAACTACAGATACACATATAAACCTCAGTCTCTCCTTCAAACAATAATATACTCTTCACAACATCAATCCACTATCCCAACATGTCTGATCATACTCATCACCATCAGTCGCACTCTGAGAATACTGATAAAAATCATTCTCATTGGAAGTAAGTATTCTCCTTCATATGTGTGCCATTCAATTGAATGGGCGATACGAAGAACATTTGCGACGTCACCCAACCCTACACTTCAATTTGTCTACTAGCATTCTATGAAAACGTGATCTGTAAACTGATTCTCCTACAGTGAGGCCGCATCAACATACAATTCCAAGTTCGCCAAGACAATCCAGCAGATAATCGACGAGATCCAACAGCACCATGAATGGATCGGCGTAAACTGGACAGAGGAGTCTGATAGCGAGAATGAGAGCTCTTCATCATCACCAAAGAAGATCGTCCGGCTACTGGATTATGCTTGCGGAACTGGACTGGTGTCACGTGTAAGTGTATCCTCCACTTCCTACAGCAATCAAGAAGAGAACTATAAGCTAATGGATAGAACAGGCATTAGCACCATATGTCACCCAATGCATAGGTGTCGATCTTACTGAAGGAATGGTGAAAGAATACAATACGTCAGCTCGCAACCAAGGCATACCAGAATCCGAGATGTTGGCCGTACAAGGAAATCTCATTGATGCCAACACGCCGAATCCTCCAGTGTTAGCCGGCAAAGAGTTTCATGACTTTGATATTGCGGCTGTTGGGCTCGGGTTTCATCACTTTGATGATCCCGGGCTGGCAGCAAAGAGGCTGGCTGAGAGGTTGAAGAGAGGAGGTGTGTTGTTCATCGTGGATTTCTTGCCGCATCAGCACTTTCCGTAAGTTTATTTATATTTCATCTTACACATTCATATGATATTGGCCCATCTTTCAAGGCTCGGGTTCTCAGCTGACTATTGTCAGAGCAAATGGTGAGGATAGCCACAATGCTGCTAAGACTGTCACACATATGGGTTTCTCTCAGGAAGATGTCAAAAAGATGTTCGAAGACGCTGGTGTGGGTGCAAATTTCGACTACAAGGTTATTGGGAAGGGAATTGTATTTGAGGGTGGTGGGCAGAAGATGGAGCGGAGTGTATTTTTTGCCAAAGGAGCGAAGCTGTAATCGTATTGGATACTTTTGAAGCTGTGCACAAGGAGGACAGCAATGAGATCTAAAATCTATTTATCTTCGAAAGTCTCAGCGAGGGAACCTTACCCAACTTGAGAGCAAGGAAGACAGTCTCACAACTGGACGAGCAGAAAACGAATGTCGCTGGCCCTTGGCAGGGGATCAATAAGCTATGTTACAGTGGTGGACGGTAGGTAGACTGCTGTAACTCACTTGATCAGATTAGTACCACTTCTCAGCCTCTGTTTGACCACGGCTATTCCTGAACCGGCTCACAGATTTGGTTCGGGGAGTCGGCCACGGTGGAGAAAGTGAATCTTCGAAGACCAGATCTTTCTACTATGTGATCAAACTGTAATACTTTTGTTGCACATCGCAAAGTGCAATTGCCAATTCGAGAAAGCCATCAGTCGTCACTACGTCGTGTCAGACACTTCGGAACGTGCGAGTCCGACTCATGAAGGGCCTCCTAAACGGGACTCTCTCATAGTTTTTGACGCACGTCGCACTTCTGGATTTGCCTCTTCCGGAAGTCTGGGTTCGAAAAACGGGATGTTCCGTTGTCGAAAGAGGCAATTGCAATGTGGCCATGACATCTCCTGTTCAGGTGGCTTGCAGATGTCATCGACTTTTGATAGTGCATAATATGTGTTATCAAATATTCTTCGGGAAGAAGTATCACAGATCGTCTGCGATAGAAAGGCGCAGAGGAAATCATTGACTTCGGAGGAAGTTGTTACTGGATCGAGGCAGCCCTGAACCGAGGCACAAGCCAGACATGCCTTGCTGATCTTTTTGGCGAGCCAACTTCAAGTACAGGAGCGACAACAGCGATCGAACGAAGACTCTCAGCCAGCCACGGACGGGCTCAGAATTCCAGAATGTCAGCCCAGCAACAAAAGATCCGAAGGATAGTCTGGACGGGTGCAATTGCATCGGTGACAGCTACTGGAGCGTGGTACGGTGTGGGCCTGAAGACGAGATCTGAAATCAAACAGGTATTAACTCCTTTCGCCAGTTGGCCCTGTGATACTGACGTCAAATTTGCAGAAAGTGGAAAAGCAACGCGAGGCAACACCCGCAGAGAAGATCGCACAGCTCGAGGAACAACGTGGCGGGTTGGTCGCAAAGAGGATAGGCTTAGAAAGGAAGATCAGGGAGTTGGAGATGAGAGCCAATGGCGCGACACGAGAGGAGAGTATGCAGGGACGAGAGAGAAGACGCTGATCGTGCAAATCGAGTGTACTGGTGTTTGGACACAGGGAAAGAGACGCAATTCTCCGATGGAGATAGGAACGAAGCCGTGGTTTACGTCGGAACCAGCATCGATTACAGCCCAAGTTACGACCGTCCCGATGTTGCTCGGTTTTCCCTGGATGTGTTCTTAATAGCCTTCAACACTCTGGACCAGTACCAATCGTGTTTTCCCTGAGCCAGACATATAACGAAGCACCAGGATGAACACATCGACATCGTCTTCTACGGCCCCGAACGACCAGATCCTCGAATACATGCGCCTCTGCTAATAGTGACTCACTTTTTCAAGTTCACAAAACCCGCATCAACAGTGGACACAGCCTAGACCGAAGCACACTCCGACGAATTTATACAGTGCCATCCAAGTCTGAGGTTGTCAATGCTCTGCCTCCCACATCTTGCCCAGCTATCACTGGCAGTTTATGCCATTTGCGGCAGAGTTTTGGCATATGTTCAAGCAAATACTACTTCATACTTCTGGTACATCTGTCGTTCCACTCCAGTTAGGTTAGGATGCATTTGAGCCCCTATGGACTGCTTTTGTCGCCTAATTCGCGAAAGGAGTTGCCATCCCAAACTCGCTCCCATTCCGAGCGACCGAGGGACTCTATGCTTGGTTATATCGCCATTTCGTTCTCGTTCTCGGATTTGGCATCTATATGGGAAGTGTCGAAACGATTCTGGCATGGGAAACTTGGCATATCATTCCAGGATCTTTCAGATACGGATGGATAACATGGTTCGAACTGATGAGCTGTGTTTATGGATGAGTGACTTCGGCTAGGAAGTATGTGGTCGCGGACTTGGCAACCAGGCGGCATTGTAGCAGACCGAACAGCTGGAATGGAGACAAGGGCCCCTTCACTCTTGGACAGTGGGGATGCCGGCAACTTTCCAAACTCTTGTAAGGAAGAAGCAGATCATATAATTCGAATTCTACCGAATATATCGTCAGGATTATTTGCCCCAATTTTGGATCCCCAAACAAAGACTGTCACTAGGCTCTAACATGGTTTCTGACGAGAGCGATGGGCTATATAAATGGGGTTTGAATATGTGCCTGTGAATGAATACTGTCCTGGATCACATTTCGGTTCTTGCCGCAACTCATTTTGTGGACCTTGTGACGGACGAAATCTGATAAAGATAATCTGTTTTCATGGGGACTTGCGTAGTCCCAAACTCCTGGTAGGTTCAATTTTTGCCAAAGCTTGTCAACGACATGAACTCAAGCCACGGATCGAGATGGGAATCCCGCATTCCCGTCAGTGGGCTTTTCTCGCGCTGGTTGCACTTGAGGACTTGAATATAGAATGACCATGGGCATTCTTGTATTGGGTAATTGTGAAGAAGTCGATGACCTTTCCTCCCCTTGGAGATTCTTGAATTAGTCTCGTGACGATTATTGCAAGTAATATTATGCGTGTGATTCTCGCCGACTGGCGTACTCGAGATGAGTGGAACAAGGCACTGGTAATCTGCATTTCCAGATATTCTCCCATTTGAAACAACTAGGCCGCTCTGGCACTGGCAGGTCGTGGCAGCCGTTCGAGCTGTTCGGATGGCAGTCATCGTAATGACAGGCCAAAGCAATCTTAACTAACAAGGATAATCGAAGTTGATTCTGGTTCGAACGTCACTTAGCAGCCTTCCGACAAGGAACATACCAGCTTTCCCAGCCCTCGGACATCTCGGGAATCTATCTCGATGCTTGGAAAGCTGCATTCGCATTGATACACGCCATACTTCTTACTGGCATACGTGACCTGACCATGCTCATGTTCCCAAGTCTGCGGGCCTGGCCAAATATTGGTGGATTCCTCCGAAATATGATCCTCGAAGACCTGACGATAGAGTAATATGCGCTTGTGTTAAGGCTTTCCAATGTCGGCTTCGAATGCCCACAAATTCTCCAAGGAAATAAACCTGACGACGAACGGTGTCAACAATGCTCGATGTCGACTTTGTGCGGCTTGCGCAGAACACATCACCCACTGCCTCTGCGTCCGAGACGAGAGGCAAAGAGGGACAAGGGAAAAGGCAAGGAAAAGTCAGTGCTTGGAAACGAAACCTTTGATCCTGGTTCTCTTGACGTTAGTCGCGAGCCAATCGATTCAGAGCGAAGAAGCCTTCTTAATCGACCATCTGCCAACTTTGACTGGGCGCGAGACGACCAACTTTCAACGATTCTGGAGAATCTTGACGATACTGGAAGTCGAAGAGGCGACGACCTGGAGAAGGAAGAGCAACAGCAACAGCAACAGCCCCTCACTCCCACTCCCGAGCAAGCGCTAAGAAAGCCGCGAGTGATAAGAGCTCGTGTGAAAAGGACTCGTTTTGTGGAACACCTTTCGAGCCCAGGACATATATCAAAGCAATACAGGGAAAAGATGTCCTCCATGTCCGGCAGGAGAACTCCAGAGACCCCGCGGCCTATTGCGGCGCCACCGAGAGATGTGAGTTGATTGTTTGTGCGACCTGGGCCTAGAAGGAAGCTAATGCGTTATCTCTGAAGCTCGAGTCGATAGCTCATATCGACAAATCCCTTGTATTCGAACATTTTACCACGGACGATGCTTGGGAGCTCGGGTCTGCGCTGCGGAATCGCCTGCTACCTCTCGCCACACCTGTTGTAATCAATATTTCCCTCGCGAACCAGAATCAGATCCTTTTCCACACATGCACACATTCAGGTGTGATGCCCGATAACGACAGTTGGGTCTCAAGGAAACGGAAGACGGTTCTGCGATGGGGTTGTTCGACATGGTACATGCACTGCAAGTTTGACGGCGATGAGATTGCCTTCAGGGAGAAATATGGCCTGGGCAATAGTGCGGGGGAGTATGCCATACATGGTGGGGGTGTCCCAATCAGGGTGACTGGGGTGGAAGGTGTCGTTGCCGTCGTCGTCGTGAGTGGATTGAAACAGAGTGAGGATCATGGTGTAATTGTGGAGGTGATACGCGAGTTGTACTATTGACGGGGAGTTTGGTAAATATTGGCCGGGGCGTGTACTGTATGAATAAGGAAGTCAGGGGGCACAGGTCACTGAACATTTGGTATTTGGAATTTTTGTATCATGATAGATTACCCCAAGACCGAGCTGATTACAGTTTGGTTCCGCAATGAGCGAGTGTTCCTTCACGTTATGGATGAATGCGAATAATGTGTTACACCTTGACCATCTGTCGTCAGTCTCTATGCTTACTTGTTTGGCACTGGTTCATTCTCTCATAATTCTATAGGTATATCATGGCATACAGGTGTGTCCTTGGTCTCTAAATGTATGAGCACAGTGCAGCTTTGAGTACAACGTTTCCTCGCCCCGAGAAGAGGACTGGGAGGTCCGCTGAATTGACCAAAATGTCTCACTGGTAATGTACCTCGTGCTGGACTTGTTGACCCTCCAGATCCTGCGGACTGATGCAGCTGTTGTTAGATTTATACAAAATCATGTCACTTCAGTGCTTCGTTTCTGACTCTTTGATACCTGCCAACTCCTTTGCATTATTAGCCTTGACTTCAACTCACAAGTTTAAAGCCATGAATCAAGTGAAGTTCGTAGCAATAGTCGTTGCTCTCATTTCGACAATCTCAGCCATCTCCCTCCCAGCCAAATCCCTTTCTCAACGAGCCAAATTCTGTGTGCCAAACAACAGCTCATCTTCCTCCATCAATGGCCCCTTCTCCCTCACAGCAGCCGACACTATCAAAGACACGCATTCAACCAAGCCAACACACTTCATGTACTTCCCTCCTCCATCATCTGCTGCCACCGCTGGCAACGGTGATGTACTTGTCCTCTCCAAAACACACTACAAAACCGACTTCAGCTTGACGAACGGCAAACTCATAACCCCAAATGGCATGTCTTGCTTAATCTACTTCGAAGATCAACCACAGGGAACACCTGTCGTCTGTGGCGCATTCCAGAATCCAAAGTCAATGGCGAGAAATCAGACTTGGAGGGCTGAGGATCAGTGTCTCTTCAACATTCTAACCAAAGTGCTGGTTCCTGTCTTCAATGGTGTTGTATATCGTGAACGTAAGTTATTTACGTTCTGTATCACTGGTATAGTTATTGATTGGGTATACAGCTCTACAAATTCGTCGATCTGAGCCTGACAAGCTTCTTGATTACTGTGGAAAAGGGTGCGACAATACTTATGAGCATTGCAAGTTTCGCTGATCCAAGTTGAAGGATATCTCACTAACATCTTGCCCTAGATCCCGCGGCATTGATAGTTGAACCAGCCTAGCTGCATCTTTCCACTGAGGGCAATGCTCCAGGCGATGCCTTTGCTGGGTCCCATGTTTTTTAAGCCACATTACATAGATTTGTTTCTTCCTAAAGCTCATGTTCCTGCGCGACAAATCTTCTAAAACAGCCAGAGTGGCTCGCTTTGTTTGTATCATTATGCTGCCAGCGGTCATTGCTCTTAATGCAGTCGTTCTTTACTCGACGAGTTCAGATCCATAGTCTCTAGGCTTGTCCGTTGGATTGATAACCTCAAGCATGAGCTTGAATGTTAGAAATTCAAAGTACACTCTGTAGCGGGTAACACTCTATACAATCTCCACAGTTATAGAATCTCCATAGTTCAGGTCAACAAAGCAGAAGACAAGGTAAGCGAATGCCAAGACTTTCCTATGCGACACGGTGGAACTAAGCCCCGTAGCATCATCAGCTTCAACCCTGAAGAGGCTGTGTAAATCCTGCTGCAACATTTCCTCCAGGTTGGTTAAGTTGGCAAATGAGAGTCAATTTTTCTCATCACTCGCAAGCAGCCACCAATTTAAAAAGTTATCAGTGAGTACTGTAGTCAAGAGCCAACCAGACATGAAGCATCTGGCACGGTGTTGGGGATCGATGATGGTGTGACCATGTATCCTCACCCTCTCAAATATCCTCCCCCAAATCCTGTGCTCTCTATCTCTCCTGACCCTGAAGATGGTTGCTATCACGGACCAGAAACAGCATTCTGAGGGTAATGTTCCCCACCCAGAGATCGACACTACCAGCAACACGATTCTCTACCATATCTACCATACTGGACACTATAAAAATGGCTACTCGATTCATGCGCAGAGCGACTCAAACACACCTCTAAATCGCTTTCCCGATTCCCCAGTTGGCACAGATAGCCATAATGGGTCTGCACGATCGAGTCTCTTCAGCTGTCAACGAACGAACACTGCGAAGAAAATCAGCAAAGCGAAAGCTCTCGACAATCCACGATGTGATCCTAGAACCGAAACGTCTCCGTATTTCCTTCATCTACCAAGTCTCTACGGCAAGAATCCCCCATACACTCTCCGCCATGGTGGTACGAAAGCGGCACCTACAGCATGCTTGCTGCACTGTTCAGCATTTTGGCGGACATGGGAATTGGAATTTGGGGACATACTGGCACAGCCTGGAGTCGTCGACGGGCGAGGTGTGGTCAATATCAAATATGGGACGAACAAGGGTCTTGATGGGACTTTTCAAGGATACGAGGTCCGCTCGAAGAGATACATTGGAGAATCGGGCAAGGCATGGCATAAAGAACAAGCCCTGCAAGAAGAGAAAATTGTCGAGTTAGGTCAGAAACCGAAAAGGGAAGAAGTTGTGTCCTTGAAGTGGACGGCGCCTTTTTCTTTCCATACACGCGAATATCAATTTACGTGGAGAGGTTTCGATCTTGTCTGGAAAGGAACACAAACAGTCCGGCCAAGCAAGATGCTATTTCGTCCCTTTCTGCGCTACAATAATCTGAAGCTGGTTGTTGCCATCCCAGGGCAATACGGAGAGGAACCCGAGGCGTTAATATTGGCTCGATACGCGTCTGTCGTATCTGGACGTAAATCTGGTCGGTTGTAGGTATTGGGTGAACCCACTCTTTCCTAAGAAAACGTCCGAAGATTTGCTGGAGACAAGTGCTATTGTATTCTTCGATTATCCATGATATTAGACTTACTAACTGTCCGACAGAGAAGTCTACAAGCATGCCATTGACTACTTTTTGACCCAGAATGCGACTGTTCTACAGCAGTATGAGACCGCTACGGCTGACATGTCTCATGGTGTCCATGAGCAAGAGAAGTCTCCCACTGTTCGGAGTGCTGTCCCTGAACCCAGTGCTAAGACTTCCCAACGATTCTCTGACCTCGTGGTGGGTACTGCTTTGTGTATGATCATTGGGGAGTTCACAAAGCGTCAAGTTCTAATTTCTATATTACTTGCTCTGGCGGGAGCTTATGACGGTTGACTGAGTTTCAAAGCTCGTGTCGTATTACTTGGGTACAATTATTATACCCTCTGACGAATCTCATCAACTTTATAGCATTCAAATATGATGTTGCCCAGTGCCACTCGCATCTTCAAGAGGGTCCTTCTCGATGCTAGCCTACATTTGTCAATAGTGAAATCATCATGCTTCGCTGTGCCGAGTTCTGTACATGTAGCACCCCTTTCTCGCAGCTTTGTTCAACGTTTAAAATTTTCTCCACAATGCACTCAGGTGCAAATAGGTATGCAAGGGCTTCCGAGGATAATCATTTTTGGAAAGCTGGAACCGCCTTTTGTTCTAATAATAAATACAGCAGTGTGAGTACACTTTGGTATCATTCCAGCATTGCAATATTGCACGGTGATCCTCATGGTGGTTTGTTTGCTACTTCCGCGATCAACTAAATACTCAGTCTAAATCGGGAATAGGCAAATGGTTTAAAAGCTTCACTTTCCGTCCAAGAGCTTTCAGGGCCTTCAGAGCATTCTCATCCCTCAGCCTCTCAGTCTCTTTCTCGTCAACCAAGACGAAATCATGTCTTAGCACCTTACTGCCTTCCTTCACTCCGTATTCCTTTGCCGTTTTCGCATCGGCTGGGCTGAAGTCAACAATCAAAGACTGTTTAACACCAAAAACTGCATCAGAGGTCTCGTATGGATCGCCACGAATGTACAGGGCACTGCAATAAGTGTTAACTTGGTTAAAAATTTGTAGAATGTCGGTTGAGACCTACGTGATCAAATGATCCCAGCCAGGCTTTTCAAACATGAAGTGCATATGTGCTGGTCTCCATGGATGCCTCTTCAGCAGCTTCAATAACTGACCCACAGGTCCATCATGTGGAATTGGATACGGCACTGGCACAATTGCTTTGAACCAAAACACTCCATCCTTGTCACTCTTCATCACACATCTTCCATCTGGCCCTTCTCTGTCGGCATGTTGGACATCATAGTGGCCTGTACTATCCGTTTCCCAAATATCCACTTTGACCCCTTCAATTGGTTTCCCATTGACATCCTTGACGGTGCAGAGAACCAAGCAAGGCTCTCCCTCAGTATCTTGCGACATGAGGTCTCCATGTTTCATGGTTTCTGCTTCGTGTGTATGAAATGGACCGAGGACGGATCCTTCCGTGCTCGCTGGAGGTTTCGGGTGGTCAATTGCGTCAACAAGGAGAGAGAGTCCAAGAATATCGGAGAGGAGGATATATTCCTGGTAATTACGAGTCAATGAGAGGGCAGACTTGAGGCGTGCAGCAGACTTACATGGCGCACATCAGTGCTGATCTGTCCAACTCTAACAAGAAAATTCAGAGCTGCCATCCATTCCGTCGTGCTCAACCTCGTTTCCCTCGCGAAATCGTGGAGATGCGTAACCAGTCTTTCCATCACATAGGTAAGGCGTGGGTCCGAGGACTGCGAATTGATTATAATGGTGTTTTCTGTAATGTTGTCGATATTTAAGTCCTTCATAGGAGGCACGTTGATCTCTTCGGATGCCATTTTGAAGTTCAATTGCTGCTGCTATCTGAATGATTGACCTAGAGAGAGCGAGGATGGTTGGATCTAACGCGGGGTCGACAGAGTATTTGTAGCTGGATAGCTTCTATACTTTCCGCGTTTTCCGATCCGAAACAAGTCGGACTAAAGCCTACCTACCTAGGAGTCATGAACCTAAATCGCGGAAACGTAGAAAAAGGCAACGCATTGGGGTTGGTGCGAGGTTTGTCAGTGGTTGTCAATGTTTTGGACTTCACTCGTCAGCCGGGTACTGATATCGGCTCCCCATATGCGGGGGATTTGCGAGAGGCATGTGGGGATTTGTGTCAGGGTTGAAAGTACCTGTATCACGTGGCGGGATAAGTCCCCGCAGTTTCCGCAACTGCCGCAAGAGGTCCCGATCATACTGTTCAATTGTGAAAGATAATAATGGGTGAGTTGGGAGTGGTCCAGATCAAACATGAGATCTCTGAGTCTTCTGGGCGAGTAATAACATGCTTTTGGTTTACCCAATGGACATTGGGAAAGCCTCCAGATGCATGTTTTCGTGTGAGCTTCCTTAGCGAGCTTAGCTACTCAGAGAGAAGTGGCCTTGCATCCTAACGTGGATTGAGGTCTGATTATCCAGAGTCTGAAACTCCTTTAGGCTTGATGATGAACTAAGTGGTCTCAGTCTTCCCATATCTTCAAAGTATCCAACGACATCAAATAGAAAAATAATCCGACGGTAAGGCAAGCACCCTTCTGTTGACTCGCAACAAATAAGCGAGACCCGGGGTATTCTGATCACAGTTGACAACATTTCGGTCAAAGATTGTTGGTAAATAAAGGTGATTTAACATTCTATTGACCAAGGTCGGGTGCGAAGATTTGTCATCTCGACTTCTTTATTCAGCCTTCGATACCTGTGTCGTGGCCTGCGAATACAGCTCAAACCCTGCTAATTTTGGAGAACCTGGGAAAAAACATTGAGAAGCATATCCCGTACAGGGCCATCTGGATCCATCTTTTCGCTTACAAGTTCTCTTATTAAAGTCCTCAGACCTCGTGAGGACATTCGGCAGTTTCACCTACCTACCGATTGGCGGCGCCAGACATGAGTGGGGTTGCGGGATCCCAGCCACATCGCATAATCCGAGACTTTCAATCAAGTCGGATTATGCACTCGCCAATTCTTTGTCTCTGACCAATGCAATGGTGTCCAACAGTAGACTTCCGTAGTTGTAGAAGTACTGAAGACTCGTTGGAACATTGAGCTGAACGCAAGAATCGGCAGAATCCCCTCAGGAGTGCTTGCAAGAACCCTTCGGTGTGAGACTAGTAACTTCGCCCGTTCAACAGAACCATGCGTGACATTTCCATGCCATGGATCCGATATATTGTCTCGTAGTGTCTGACCAAAGTCCCATAAAGAAAAGAAGACATTTGTAAGCTGATCAACTATAAATTTGGACGCCTAGACAGCATAGATGTCGAGTCTGTTTTCGTTGGTCACATAATTCTCACTCTCCTGTTTCTGACAGATATCCTGGTCGTGTTATATTGATAGGAACTGCTTAGGAGAGAGGGACGAGCCCTCTGCTGGGTACCTGATAAGCGGTTAGATGGCTGGGGATGAAAGTACTTGCCATCATCCAGAACATCTATGATGTCAATATGTAGAACCGTTGAAGAGACGAGCATACTTGAAGTAATGACATTGTGTTGGCAGATCCCAACGTGGCCGATCGTAGGTGTGTTTTGAGATGTATGTCCTGAATGAATATCAGAGCACACGTTGGCCGAAACACCTCTCCCAACCACGATTTCAATGACTCTCCAACCTGATACGCGGATACCCAGAAAGTAGGTAGAAGCAACGAGTTTGCCGGGGTATATCGGTGCACCAGACGAACAAAAGCTCAAGCCTCTTGTTCCCAGCAGAGACACATTTTCCATTCTCCCCGAGGAGCTGCTGGTGTTTCAAACATTGGATTGACTATCACCAAAATGTCTGATGTATTTGGCGTATTACTATGTCAAGCGCTCATCAGGTAGGCAGGGTTTCTATGCCGAGCCTTGATGTAGCACATCGAGGTCTCCAATGCAAGATTGAGTTGGCGTTTCCCGACGCTTAAGACCTTAGCTGGGCTTCTCATACAAAGCTCCACCTATATTCATATGTTTGTACGATTTTCTTGTACTCAGGTCTAAGCGTCGGGAAACGCCAACTCAATCTTGCATTGGAGACCTCGATGTGCTACATCAAGGCTCGGAAAGAGGTGAAGGGGACAAGGTGGAAATTATACATACAAAAAGGTGGCGGCACTCAGGTGGGGTGGGAAGGAAGGGCAGGAGCGACGCATCAACTTGATGGTTGAGGCGTATCCCCTAAGCTGCTGTTAACACACTTTTACAGGGCGTAGTGCTGAAGCGAGGCGCTAACGTTCTAGTGACTGCCTGAATTACAGGGCATAGGCGCTACCCTAGGCCTCTAGAGAAATGTGTGTTCTGAACGGCAGCTTAGGGGATAAGCGGCAGGTAAATTATCATGCAAGTGGCGGTAAGGGAACAAAGGGGGTTTCAATCGTCACAGAGGTTTCACTGTCCGAGAGATATTTGCAAGTTCAGGTGTTCAGAAATCCATTGCCATTCTTCGCGAAAAATAGCTATCTAGACCGTAGCAACCCATACCATCTCCCAGCCTCGAATATCTTGACACATTGCGACCAGGAAAACAAATTTTCGGAAGTTTGGGAAGTTTACTTCTTGGCACCAGCCTTGACAGCAGCCTTTGTGACCCTGGAGAAATTCAGTTAGTGAAGCTCGGGGTCTAAAAATTTCGAATGAAATCACTCACTTTCCGGCCTTGTCAGACTTGACAACGGACTTGATAACACCAACTGCAACTGTCTGGCGCATATGTGAAAGGAAAGTCAGCAGAGATCAAGAAGCAAAGGGAAGGGGGTACTTATCACGAACGGCGAAACGTCCAAGAGGTGGGTAATCAGTGAAGGCCTCAACACACATGGGCTTGGATGGAATCATCTTGACGATGGCAGCATCACCCGACTTGATGAACTTAGGGGCGTTCTCAATGGATTTACCGGTACGACGATCGATCTTCTCCAAGAGCTCACCGAACTTGCAAGCAATGTGGGCAGTGTGACAATCAAGGACTGGGGCGTAACCAGCACCGACTTGACCAGGGTGGTTAAGAACGATGACCTGGGCGTTGAAGGACTCAGCTCCTTTAGGTGGGTCGTTCTTGGAGTCACCGGCAACGTTACCACGACGGATTTCCTTGACGGAGACGTTCTTGACGTTGAAGCCAACGTTGTCTCCTGGGAGACCCTCGACAAGTTGCTCGTGGTGCATCTCGACGGACTTGACTTCAGTGGTGACACCAGCGGGGGCGAAGGTGACGACCATACCGGCCTTGATGACACCGGTCTCGACACGACCGACTGGCACCGTGCCAATACCACCAATCTTGTAAACATCCTGGAGAGGAAGACGGAGGGGCTTGTCAGTTGGGCGGGAAGGTGGGTCGATAGCATCAATGGCCTCGAGAAGGGTCTTGCCGGAAGACTTGCCAGCCTTGGTCTCCTTCTCCCAACCCTTGTACCATGGGCAGTTGGAGGAGTTGTCGATCATGTTGTCACCATTGAATCCAGAGATAGGAACGAAGGCAACAGTCTTTGGGTTGTATCCGACCTTCTTGATGAAGTTGGATGTCTCCTTGATGATTTCTTGGAAACGGGCCTCGGACCACTTGGTGGTGTCCATCTTGTTGATGGCAACGATAAGTTGCTTGACACCGAGAGTGTAGGCGAGGAGAGCGTGCTCACGAGTCTGGCCATCCTTGGAGATACCAGCCTCGAACTCACCAGTACCGGCGGCAATGATGAGAATAGCGCAATCGGCCTGGGAGGTACCAGTAATCATGTTCTTGATGAAATCACGGTGACCAGGGGCATCTGCAGAAGATTAGCATGTATATGAGATTCTGAGAATGGGTAGCATACCAATGACGGTGACATAGTACTTTGGGGTCTCGAACTTCCAGAGAGCGATATCGATGGTGATACCACGCTCACGCTCAGCCTTTAGCTTGTCAAGAACCCACGCATACTTGAATGAACCCTTGCCCAACTCGGCAGCTTCCTATTGTGAGGGTCAGCAGCTGTAATAGACATTGCGGTGCGATAATGTAAAGCTGTGGTAATATCGAGTTAGGAAGGTGGGGTGAGGTTGTGTTGTTGTTGGGCAGCAACTGCGGCGAGGTGTTGCAGTGTAAACGCTCGGGCGCAGAAAAATCGAATGTGGGATGCCCCACCGAGGGGCAAATTTTGCGATAAGCCCAGCAGCAAGGCAGAGGTGAGGGGTAAATTCAAGACATCGACAAAGAAATATTCTTACCTTCTCGAACTTCTCGATGGTACGCTTGTCGATTCCACCGCACTTGTAGATCAAGTGACCTATTGTATATTGTGAGCGAGTTGTTTGAAGGAGACGTCGTTGTAAAGGTGTTGGAGGTTGGCTTACCAGTGGTGGTGGACTTTCCAGAATCGACGTGGCCGATAACGACCACGTTAATGTGCATCTTCTCCTTACTGCAGAGGGAGAACTGGATCAGTAAAGTGTCCATTAAGATCAAGATCGTCATCGCCATGATGTCCTCGATGGATGGTGGATAGCAGAAGGCTGGCGCAGGAAGGAAGATGGATTTGACTCACCCCATGATTGCGGTTGTGGATTATTGACGGTTTGTGTGTTTTTTTCTTTTGAAAAGAGTTGAATCTGTTGAGGTCGAAGTCAGCAAGGAAGGCTCTTGTAGTGGATCGTGGGTGTTGAAGACGTACTGCACAGAGTGATTGCTTGAATCGGGGTATGTGCGACGAAGAGGAAAGGAAGAGAAGAGATTTTGAAGAGGAGGGTCGAGGAATTTGTAGGTGCGGGACAAGTGGTGGACCAAAAAATTAAGCGAGCAGGCCGTTACACGCTAGGCCGCTAGCGTCTGGCCGAATTCTCCTCCTCAGCGTCAAGAATCAACGTCATTGAGTCAGGCCGACAGAGTGTATTTAATAGTGATACCATGAATACAGACGGAAGACATTATATGTAACTTCATAATGGCGACCTGATGATTTCAAAAGAGTGTGGATTCAATCAGATCCTACGATGCCCTCATCCTCCTCCGGCGGTCACATGAAAGTGGGGTAACACAGAGCAGGAGGGGTAGTCTCCCGGCCAACAAAGAATTCTGCACCGCCTTTGTTTGAAATTTTCTATTCAACTTGCTATCGGCACTATTTTGGGCTCAGATCTGAGTCTACATCGGGCTTGGAGTCATGGGCCAAGATGAGTAAATGGATCTAGGAGTTCAGAGCCCTCCATTAGACCACTGCTTCACATCCTTAGGAGCGAGGAAACAACGCGGAGATTGCAGCTCAATATATGATGATCCGATCTATGAGCTGTTGTAGTCAAGTCAATATTGTTAAATTTTGAGGAGTCATTACATATTTTTCCTCCCTATTACTGCCGTTTGTGTTTCATCCTTGCTGCAGCGGATACTATCTTCTGAAGTCGATATCAGTGAAAGCTCTGCCATCTGTCAGAATCCCTTTGCATATTTGACAATCAACTACGTCAGTTTCTATGAATTGTTGCTTTCACATTGCCACCATGCTGCTTTGTCTCTCTACTACACGGGTCATCTCTCCAGATTGAATCCTTCTTTGAGTTGCCATGACATTCTCACCTTTGTCTGCAGGCACAAAGACCCGCGAATCTACACTGTGAGGCATGAAAGTTATTCCTGATTCGCCGCCTGACTCACTCCAACCCATTCCATTTGCTCGCCGCCCCTACTCCGCCACTTTTGCATGAGCGCGATTTGACACTACAATACGCGTAGCAGCAGAGCGCAGCTTTACGGAAGAACGCTCAAATGCTACATCCGATGTATAAGTGGAGGTCACCATATGAGGGAAGGACTAGAGCAATAATTTCAACGCTCTCTAATAACTCGCAAGAGTACTTTAGCAGCTGTCTTCTTACTGTTCCAGCCAAGAACGATCGAAGTCTGCTGTTTGACAAGGGTTTTGTCACTTCGTTCAGCGGGCCTCAATTTATCAACTGTTTGTTGTCAACATCTATCCTGCTGCCATCGTGTCGCTCTTGATTCTGTAAAGCCCGTGACTTACCTCAACTTGGACTGAGCTTCCCGGCATTCTGCATCTCACTTTTCCTCCGCAGACAATTTTCCTCCGAGCACTATTAAAGGAGTCTTTCTCAGGATGTGCTGGGCGGTGAATTGTTCTATCGTGGTCATGGTAATCGTCTTTGCCGTAATATGACCGCTTACCCATTCTTTCCTGGCAATCTCGCCAATCTTGTACCTGCCTTGGTCTTTCGTTTCAAATGTAAACCAACATACAAAACATCTGAAGTTGGATAAGAAACTGTAGTTGCCTCACTTCAGCATGGATACACAAGTTCTACAACTTCGATTTGGATTGAATAAAGAATGAAAGATAGCCTGAGATCGTGACTGATGCTCAAGCCCAACCTAGCAACCCAAATAGGTAGGCTTTAACGTTTGCCCAGTAGCTAAATTACACGCAGCTACTGGTTTTAACTTAGTTCTAACTTTTTTGTCTCTGCCTATGTCCTTGATTTGGTTCCAGCGCAAGCCGTTGGAATCAGGACATACTCTATCGAACTATTAAAGGTCTCAGTCTGGATATCAACCTCGCTGGTATCGGAACCTTGACGGTCATCTTCACAATGTTAGAAGCGTCTAATGTGACTGATTGATAATTGCTATATAGATTCTTCCAAAGTTAACTACAGCAGTCAATAGAATGAAAGGGATGCTCTTTGCAGACGGCTAGGCATGAGTTGAAAAAAAAAGACGCCATTGAGTAGTACACTCTTCACGCCCTCTTCATACATACTGGTTGTGACTCGTAGCTTCAAGTGAAGCTGATGAAGCTTTAGCACCATAATCTTGGATGCTTAAATATGGTCAACACAGCAACATAATTCCTTCTAATGAATCATGCAACGTCTCTTATGGAAAACACCTCAGCGACGGTACCAGGTTTTCAAGTGGATACTGACGAGAAGCTCAGTTGTCAAGCATACTTACAAGCCTTAATAACGTGGTATGCCGCTAAACATTTGCCAATTTGAGGGGTATTAAGAGTACCCGTCAACAGCATTTTCCGAGAGATCCCTCATGAGGACAAGTCCTCCTCATCTCTGGCGTAGAAGACAGCCTCACTATTAAAGTCAAAGTCGTACATTTCACTCTACCGGCTACTTCTTCATTCGCCATGGTCTGGTGCGACTGTTCTAATGCAAAGATGGTTGGCCGCCCAAGCAGGTATCACTGCCATGTTCTTCGTCATTGTTTGACTCTCACAGGCCGCGCTTTTATCACGCTCCAAAGTGCGAAAATGACGAAACATGGCACTTTTGTCAAGCTTCAAGTCAGTGAGAACGTACTTGCTCATCTACCTCGTCATCATCTGGTCCCCGCATGAGTTGGTGATGGATTGATGCGTATATCTTCCTCATATACGTACCTCTATTGGGGTTTTAGCAACTTGTTTTCGTCACATGCTCGCCTAATTATACTCCCTACCGTCATGGTCGAAGCCATGAAACCATGGCCAGTCTTGGATGGTCTTGTGGTTGATCATCCCGAAAGGCTTTCACTCTCAAGTACGGTGTTCACATCTCAGTCCCCCAACGAACTTCAGCTGCTTCTACTCAGTGCATGATGTTGAATAAGTACATACCCACTATGACTGAGATATTCTGCCGATCCTATAGACTGAATATCTGTGCTGAGACAGAATCCGTGGCAGGAATGAGACGTCAGCTCTTTTCTTGACCGGAAACACTGGCTCAATTCTCAAGAGGGCCGATGGGGTCTCTTGATGAGCTCTGGCCGCTAGAGATGACCATTGCCTTACCTCGTAGTAGGCTCCGCCGAAATATATGGCAGCCTTTGAATGAGTGTGGCAACTACTCAGATGCAGCCCACAGGTCTCGCTCATGTCCTATGCCAGATCCGGAAGATATGGGCTAAACGCAAAGCTCCCAATGCTGAGACACTAGCTTAGCCTTTCAGCCATCCAGAATCTTAGTCTACCCTCCAGCGGAATGCTTATGCTAGACAATTGGTCCCCACCTTTGGTTGGTGCCATTGGTATGACGGCAACTGCAGCCCATCCTTAAGCCTATTTATGCATCTTAGTCTACTCAGAGCCGCTGGGGATGGAGAGTTCATCTACTGGTATGTCACATCCAGGCACAGTTGCTTTCAACAAGGCTGCTCTGAATGATCAGAAAGATATATACAGTAAAGACAGGAGATTGATCTCGGTGAATGAGGGGGAATGCATGAGAAGATCCAGAGATACCTAACTCATCATCGAAGTGGCATCAATACAAGCGTGTGTTTAGACCCTGGCGGATGGTAGTCTCTAGAATCTCGTCTCGAGCCGTCGTGATGAGATCCCGCTATTGGGCGCCATTAACCTTCTTCTCAGACCAGCCGGAGACAATCCTCCTCCAGCCAGATAAGATATTGACTCTAGAAAGATATCAACAGAATCAGGAGTGACGTCTATCTACCTTTTATGTCTAGCATTGTTGAAATGCAAGTTATTTCCTCCCCTTACCAATGCAGCACAAGAATTTTCCAACACGAATATCGTTTTGTCCCAGTTGCTCGAAATTCCGAAGTCCTCGAACACGCAAGCCTTCATGTAAGACTCGGTGGTGTAGAGGTAAATTTCGGAAACTTCTACAGAGTTGCACATTCTACATTTGACTCGACGAGCATGACAACGAGTTTTGACCAACCACGATAAGAGCGGAGTCGTACGAAAAGACGGTTCTCTGCATCGTCCGAGCGACATGATTGGAGAAGATAGTTAAATCTTGAGCAATTCGGTATCAAGACTTCAGAACCAATAAGAGCGTATGTATGGAGAACAACTAATTACGCTTCGGCTCTTCACGAAGTAGGTCACAGATACAACATGAACGATATTGAGCACAAGATGCTAGAGTCCAACCAGGGGCGAAATCTTGTAATAGTGGCAGGAAGTTTCTGTTGAGAGTCCAAAAAATATTATGCCAATATACCAATATGAGAATCATTTGTGAACCTTTCTGAAGTTCAGCGCAACTTTTATGGTTGCGCGAGGAAAAGTGTGAAAGACAACAGCTCACGTCTCGAACGCAGATCATTTCTCTTTCGGAACATTCCGTTCTCTTATCAGAATTTCAAATCAAGTGGATGTCGTTCAAGGCGCCTTCATTACATGATTTGGAATAGATATCCAATACTAGCATGTAATGTCGACCTGCATATGCCTCATCCGGCGAAGGCAATTGGTGCTTCAGCCGTGCATCCTTCCGTGAAGTCAGATAGTGAGAAAGACGCTCGCAGGAAATCACATATGATAGTGCTTTACTTTCATCAGGTAAACTATTGAATCATGCATACCGTCCCATGTGGTGTGAGAAGTCTCCATCAGCACCTAAGAGACGAGCGAAGCAAGAGGTAAAGCAATTGTCACATTCAATAACCGAACACAGCTCCCAAGCGCTACTCTAATTTGGCGTCATGCTGCATACTCACCTCATTCAAAGTCAGTCAACTAATTGAAGCCAACTTGTTTTCCCCGCACATGGGCGACTGGAATCTTCGCTTTCAAGAGTGGTCTCTTCTCAGAATCAACTCAGTCATCTTTTGGTTCATGTTCTTCTCCTGGATTTTCAACTAAGTTCGGAAGACCGGAATCACTCTCACTGGAGGCTGAAACTGAGCTCCTTAGTCTGGCTGAAAAAGGGACCAATTTGCGTCATCGTCTCCCAGACTCGTCTGCAATTGCACCTCTAGAGAAAGCCACATGCCCAAAGTAAGAAAAGTATAGTGTGTTGTCCACAAGAGTTAGGAAATAATAAGGGTCTTTGGGCGCAACCAAAAAAGCCATCTACGTCTCACTGGGAAGTCTAGAATAGGTCCGAAGATCCCCGCGGGAAAATGTGGCAGACTCTAGAGGCTATGATAGGGCTGTTTTTCAGCGGCTAGTGCTAAGCTTTAGTGCCTAAAGCTTGTTAAAGCTTGGTTGCTAAAAGCTACCACAGCGCTGGGACTAGGCGTCGTGGGGGGGCAGAGAGTGGATTGGTCAGAGGTTCTAAGCTGTACGAGATGGAATTTTGGGCTGAACTTTATTTCTTTGTTCACAGATTGTTCCGGGATGAAACTTCGGAGAGATCTACAGTCTTGTTCTGCGTTTTGAGGTTGGTGTTGTTGAGGGAGCTTTTCTACCATCACAGAATGTTTGGTCATTGTTGACCCTGCTACTGTCAGCTTACGTCGGGGGCTGTCAATTTACTCTTCGGCTCGACTATTTCTTCAATTTAGACTTTAGAGTTGAGGTCAACAGTATGAGTGTCCCAAAGATTTCGGTTATCTGTATTAAAGCTTCACGGGAGATCGACAGTCTGGACTCAAGGAGGATGCGGTAAGGGCGAGCAATCTATTTGGTAAGAGAACAATCGTCAAGAGAGCCACAACTGTAGCTGAATATTTCATCATTGTCGTCTCTTTTATGTGATTCGGATCTACTGAAAATCTATAAATCACCCACTCGTCACCTCACGTCACTGACCATCTTCTCTTCATCATCACAACAAAGCATTGTAAGATTTAAAGGTCTTCGGCACGCTTGACCTCAATACTACCTAGGGATTCTCCAGATCTCCAAACTTCCAGCATCATGCACTTCTCGATCGCCATCCGATTCCTCGCCCTCACCTCCACTCTCGCCGTTGCGGCTCCCATCCCACAGGGTGCTGGCGTTGGTGCTGGCTGTGATGGTTCGTCCCAACATCTCCCTAAATCCCATCAAAGGCCTCGAGCTAACAACTCTGTCAGCCATTCTGACCGACGGTGATACTGGCTCTGGCCTCCTTGTCAAGGAAGCCGGTCAAAACGCCGCCTCACTCCTCAAATCCGCTGGAGCTAAGCGACAAGGAGCAGGCGTCGGAGATGGCTGCAATGCCATCTTGACCGATGGCGATACTGGTTCTGGCTTAGCAGTCAAAGAGGCTGGGCAGAACGTTGCATCCCTCCTCAAGTCTGCTGGAGTAAAGCGCCAAGGTGACAAAGCCGGTGCTGGGACGGCCGCCATCATCGGTTTGATCAGTCCCGACGCTGCGGCGTACCAAGAAGGCTTGACTGATGTTATCGATGGTGACGGTACGAGTGACAGTGCTGTTATTGGTCAGCAGGTTGGTGTTATTGAGGCTCAGGCCGGGTCTGGTGCAGGCAATTTGGTGCCGTCGAAAGTTCCTGCAGGTGCAAAACGCCAAGTTGATAAAGCTGGTGCTGGAACGGCAGCCATTATCAGCTTGGTCAGTCCAGACGCTGCGGCGTACCAAGAAGGCTTGACTGATGTTATCGATGGTGATGGAACGAGTGATAGCGCAGTCATTGGCCAACAGATCGGGGTGATTGAGGCCCAGGCTGGTAGTGGTGCAGGGAACTTGGTTCCTTCCAAACTTCCTACAACACCCAAGACAGCTTGAGTGTCTGAAGCTGAAACTTGGATTGACTTCAAGGAATGGTAATGATGGTATGATGTGTCATGATTTATGACTTGCTTGTGCTCTTGACTTTTGCAGCGAGATGTAATTTTAGCGTTCAGCGATGGTGTTTGGGACTGAATTTTTTGTACTATATTTGGATTTGAGCAGACAGTATTAATAACAAGATAATTACTGATCTTTTTGCAAAATCTCAATAACTGCGAAGTGTTCAATTTACCTGTCCACAGAAGTCGTCAATGTAGCTGCAGGGTACGGTAAGATTTGTTTAGGATGAGGAGAGGCTCGCTTACCATGAACTGCCAAGCACCACAGTCAATACAAGATCCATTTCTATTTACTGTAGTTGCGTCACAGAGTTAATATTGTGTTGTCCAATAACTCCGCGTACTCACAACACTCGTCTTTTTACTTTTTTCTCATCCACTTCGACCTAACATCTAATTATCTTTTTGCACGCGGGACGAACCAGCAGCCTCAAAACGCCACGAGGATGTTCGAGCCGCACCCCAAGCAGCAATCCCACTTTGACAGCAAATGCTTTCATCACCTCATAAGAAGCCACAATCCAGGACACGTCAGCCATTGGTCATGTAGTAGAATAGCCTGGAACCAAGTATCGTGATTGTGTATGATTTACTTAGTCATATATGGATGTATGCTCTGGGCGTCGAAGCGACAGTGTTTGTAACGTCGAAGATGAGATTCTATCGTTCACCTGAGGCATACTATCGTGCTGATGGTTCTAGTATCAACAATTGTTGCTGATGCGTTGAACACCATCCCGCTCCATTCCTGCCCCTAAACGGTGTTCAAAAGAATAGTTACTGCATACATTCAAAGATAAGTAGTTGAGTAGTTGAAAGATGGAGTGATGATGACAGGCTTCAACGCGCCCTTTGAAATGCGGCGAAGTAGATTCCACCATCCATTATAAACTGGACAGATGCAAGTGGATACTTGCCAGACACGTTCAGCTGCCAATAGAGTGCTCCAAAATTCTTCTCCCGGCAGCCAGTCCCAACAGAGAAAAACGCTAATTGCGACTGCCATAAATTCAGAATGAGAAGTTGGCGATAGAGTGGGGTCCATTGGATGGAACTGGATAGTATTTCTCAGATGTAATGGACACTTCGACCACGCCACTGTAAAGATGGTCGAAGTAATGACATTTGGATGAAGGTATATTCGTTCAGTATTTCATGGCGGGATGGGCGCTTGCAGAGCTTTGATTTGTTGACAGGCTTTAGAGAATAGACATTACGCCCTCTGGGCGGTCAAAAACATGGCTTGGAAATTTCTATGAAGAATTACTGGAGAATAGAGCCACGTTTTGAATTTATTTGGGCTAAGACATCACCTGGACAGCGTACTTTCTCATCGTTGGCATTTAATATCATTCAGGCGAGTGTAGGTTTGGCTTCTGGGATTTGCTGGCTTGCTCTCAACACATGTGGATGTGTTCATCATGACCTTCGCTAGGGGCTGTTGGCCAACACCGTTCAATCCCTTTGCAAAACCTCGTATGTCGTCTCGGACTACCGAACCCCTGAACTCCTGAAGTTTCAGATGTGTAAACAAGTAATTCAGGGGCTCTCGGTTAAGTTATAACTTGCATGTGATGTACGCTCTCGCTGTACCCGTAGGTACATTTTACAGTACCAGGCGAGCCAGGGCGCCACACCTGATCCGCCAAGACGGACTGCCGACAAATGAAATGGGCGGCCGTGACTCGGTACGGACATGACCTTTCATGATGAAGCTGGGGCTTCTATGTTCAACAAAAGGAATGAAACGCGTCAAGTTCATCTTTCCAGTTCTCGCACCATTTAGACCTCCAATCCAAATCGATCAACTTCGGTATCCAGCAGCGCAGCGGTTCAACAGGTGTAACTCGCAGCGGGTTTTCCTTACACATTCAGGAATCATGGCGAATCGTCCAACCCTGGTTCCTCCACCACCTATCAATCCAAACAAAGCGGCCATTGAGAATGTGTTAGAGTTAACGGAGCTAGCAGCAATTGCTCCAGTGCGTATCCCTTTCTGCCATCTAAATCTGGTTGGGAAAATCCTTTTCTGATGTGTGCTGCGACAGGACATTTTCTCCAACACCAGGCCGCTCTGGCATCCACCAGGAGCCCGAGGAATATACGGCGGCGCTGTTATTGCACAATGTCTAGCAGCAGCGCAGCGGACCGTTCCTTCGAACTTCTCGGTCCATAGTATGCACTGCTACTTTGTGCTCGCAGGCGACTCCGAAATTCCAGTCATGTATTACGTCGAACACGTTCGGGAAGGCAAGTCGTTCGCAACTCGTACTGTGCAAGCCAGGCAACGGGGGAAGGCTATTTTTACAACGACGCTTTCATTTATGCGGGAAAATAGCGGAGGCAAGAAGCAGGTTAAGCATGCTGTACCTCTTCCGAAAGAGGTGCAGCTGCCGGATGATGATTGTCAAGATGTAGAAGCAATTGGGACGAGCCCCTTCATAAGTCGCAGGATCGAAATATTGAATCGAGACAGCGAACATCCACACGAAAAGCGGACGAGACAATGGATCAAGGCTAGGGGCAAGATCAGTGAAGAAGGAGGACACCAGGCACATCTCAGTGCGTTGGCATATATGTCAGATTCATATTTCATCGGTACAGTGTCGCGGATACATCCTCTATACCGACCAGGAGATCCATCGAACCTGAGGGACGAAGATGGTTCTGAAGGTGTCAAGAATCCAAAAGGGTTACCTGAGATTGGTATGATGGTCAGCCTGGACCACAGCATTTATTTCCATGAGCCAAAGGGCTTCAGAGCTGACGAGTGGATGTTCACTGAAATGGCGAGCCCTTGGTCTGGGGACGGGAGAGGGGTTGTTCAGCAGCATATGTTCGCTGCAGACGGGACGCTAGTCGCGACTTGCTTCCAAGAGGTGTGTACCAGTTCAGAGTTCCGAACAAAGTAATTTATTAATGTTTCATTAGGGAGTCGTGAGACTCAAAGAGTCACGGGTATCTTCATCGAAGTTGTGATTTGTGTCAATATTTTGATATAGTGGTTCTTTGATTATGTCTTAGATTTATATCCATTGTATATGTTCACGTAATTATGGTTCGTCCACCCGTCACCTCAAGGACGGCAAACTCGTTCAAACAGGCAAATCTGTGGACTTACCAAAGCCTCGATAGTGTCAGGCCAAGTAGTTGTCATATGTGTTATGCCTCCGTTGCTTATATGCTTTGGCTGTATTAACTTACAGCAAAATACAGTTGTCTATATCCCATATACTCTCTTTCAATATGAATTCTTAACTGATAAGTCCTTTTATGCATCCTCCAGGTGCTCACTCTTGAGCTTTTCTTCGTTACCCACTAATGGCACCAATTGAGTACTGGCAAACTTCCTTGGAGGAATTCCACGACTCCACAGCTCGTCCATCTCGACATACGTCCTACCCTTGGACTCTGGAATCATGAAGAAGATAAACACAACCGCGAAGATCAGAATGCCGCCAAATACAAAAGCGATCTTCCCTCCCATATTTCCTTGATCGGGATTTACAGCATACGGCAAGGCAAAAGCCCAAATCGCGCCGCTGAGTCCGTTCATCATAGTAGCCAGTGCTTGTGTTGGGCTTCGAAGGCGGGATGTTGGATTCTCGGAGATGATGGGCCAGGCGCAAGACCCAATTGTTGCTTGGTAAACGAACGACCAAACAGCCATGAAAGCAACTTGAACCCAAATGGCGCTCGAGGTATTGATGCAGGCGACAATCCCAATCACGAGCAACGTCACGCAGAGAATGCTGCAGCCGTAAAGAGCTGTACCGCGACGGCCGAATTTCTCAACGAGGAACCATCCACACATGTTTCCCACAACCATCATCCCACTAAGACCAACTGTGGCGTCAAAGGCTTGTCCGGAGGGGAGACCAGCTAGTTGCATGAAGTCTGTTATCTTGGTCAGTATGCTGCGTTAAGAGAAGTTGGGAAAGACGCTCACAGCTCATGTATCCGATCACCCAAGAATTACCACATGCGTTTTGTATGAAAAGGGTGCTGACAGCAGCCAATGTACGCCTCCAATTGGCCTTGTTGAAGCACTCTGCGTACGATCCCGAGGTCTCATTCTCCGCTCGCTCGCGGTCCAGTGCAGCCTTGATATCAGCCAGATGACCATCCACATCATAGTTGGAGTTGTGCAATTTCGCAATGTTCTTCCGCGCCTGGTCCATCTTCCCATGAGAAACAAGCCAGTACGGAGATCTGGGATGTCAGCAAGTTCAAGACATATTCAATGGTCACTCACTCCGGGAAGAAAGGCAAGAAAGCAAGCCCGACAGCAGCAAAGCCCCACTGTACAGCGAACAAGATACGATAGGACATTGGTCCTGAGTATTGACCCAGAGTTGTCTGCCTCATCACACCAAACCCGATCAATTGACCGAGGACAATGGAAAAATTCATCCCAGACGTCAGAGCGCCTCTGATGGACAGTGGTGCAATCTCCGAAGCGTATGTGGGAGCTACGGTAGTGAAGCAACCAAGTGGTATTCCAGTCAGGATCTTAGCTCCAAAGTACTCTGCCGGGGTAGACGAGAAGTATTGCATAAATACACCTCCAATGGTAAGGAAATAAGCAGAGAAGATGCAGACTTGGCGTCCCCATCGCTGGGTCGCCCATCCGGTTACAAAGCCACCAAGGACAATTCCTAACATGTCTGTCAGAGCAAATCACGGTGCAGCGAGCGTGAGGATGAAGTACCGCCAAGTGTAGCAGCTTGAAACCCCAATTGCCAATTCGCATCAACAACGTAGTCTCCATCATATGGACGTCCGAATGTCTCCCTGAACGCTGGAAGAGAGATTACTGCGGATCCGGCTAGAGAGTCGTATCCGAACATGCAGCAGATGAAGAACGAGTACAGACCTAAGAAGATCAGTACAATTGCTGGAGGCACGTTTTGACACTTACACCAGAGTACTCCCTTCCAATTTTCTTTCAAGGCATCGACTCTCGTCTGAAGATGTTGGTTCTCTTCATAATTAGCAACAGTCTCCGAAGTGGCCATTGTTGTTCTTGGCACGGCTTCGACTTGTGTCGTAGTTGATGTATCCCTGTCCATTCTACCCAGGCTGCGGAGCGATGTGGTATAGAACAATGCAGAATAAGAAGGTTTGCTTGACAGGCGTGCAATATTCGCGGAGATTGATTGTCATATTTATAAAAAGAGAGCCCCATGGTGTTCATGGTCCCATATCTATGCGGAGATATGCGGAGGCCAACCCTGGAGCGGCGGAGGAGACTAGTCTCCAGATTTGTCCAGTTTCCAGGTCCAGGGGCATGGAATCGACTTAGGAACTGGGGGAAAAGGGACCGTGTCCTCATTTTCAAATAAAAATGGTCGGAGAATACCTGGAGAATAAGCAGGCGAAGATGGAAGTAATCAAGAAACAGGCCAGCTGATTGGTTTGTGAGTGTTGACGTGGTGGTAGTGTGAGCTTGCGAGTCAGGACAAATGGCTTGGCTTCCTCCATTACTCAGATTTAGCTGTCTAACAGGGATCAAGATCTCCAGAATGGGGCGAAAGTCTCTGTGCCGCTTCTCAACTCAGCGCCTCGTCCCCACCTCGCTGGAGAATATACGGAGAAAGGAATCTAGCGTGCAGCATGTGGGATTCGGAGGTAGATTGAGAGTGGGGGAACGTCGAGAATGTCGTTTCCATGAGCCGTCATGCTTTATGCTACAAATGTATGTGACCCTGAAAGCGAACGAAAACTGGGACTGATTATCTCTTTAGCTTGGCAGAATTTTGCTGTGTGGAAATGAGACTCATCTATAAATTGAACATGATGAAATGCAGTCCGACTATAAAAAACACGTCCAGCAATCATGTCTCCGATAAGACCATCTCACGAGGAAGTCGACATCAACCTGCTCCTGACCCAGCTTACTCTTGATGAGAAAATCTCATTGCTCGCTGGAGCAAACGTTTGGGAAACAGTTCCCATTGAACGCCTAAACATCCCATCTCTGAGAGCACGCACTCCAATGTATGCTGTAATCAATCTCAGCTAATTTTTTGAAATAGGTCACAGATGGCCCAAATGGAGCACGTGGTAGCCAATTCTTCGATGGGACAACAGCAGCTTGTTTCCCCGCGTGTGTCTCAATCGCTGCAACCTTCGATCGTGCTTTAACAAAACGGATTGGCAAAGCACTCGGTCAGGAGTCTCAGACCAAAGGTTCTTATGTGCTCCTTGGACCGACTGTCTGCTCTCATCGTTCGCCTCTCGGAGGTCGTAACTTCGAAGCATTCTCAGAAGATCCCATCCTTTCTGGTGTTCTTGCAGCGGAGTATGTGAAGGGCCTTCAGTCTGAGCATGTGGGAGCCACGATCAAGCATTTCTTGGGAAATGAGCAGGACACCAGACGGTTCTCTGTCAATGAGTTGATATCAGAGCGTGCATTGAGGCAAGTACATTTGAAATAAGATGATAGTCAAACGGCTAAATCTAGTGCAGAGAAATCTACTTGCGGCCTTTCGAGATAGTCGTCAAGACATCTGATCCCTGGTGTCTTATGACTAGCTACCCGAAAATCAACGGCGCCCACATTGACACCAGTCAGGAATTCTTGCAGAGGATTCTTCGGCAGGAATGGGGGTACTCGGGCCTGGTGATGAGCGACTGGGGGGCAACCACCAGCACAGTTGAGAGTCTGAATGCAGGGTTTGTATTCTGGTCCTTACCGAGTGGAAATGCTTACCTGCTCTAGCCTCGACCTCGAAATGCCAGGAAAGTCCAAGTGGCGAGCTCTTGAACAAGTCAAGCCAGCCATTGAAGCTGGTGAGGTGCCAGAAAGCACCATTAATGACCGTGCACATGCCGTTCTGCGTCTTCTGAAGAAGACTGGCAAATTCGGTGAGCGCAGGGCAGATCTTCCAGAAACTGCCCAGGATTTGCCTGAGCATCGAGATTTGATTCGACAAGCTGGAGGAGAAGGCATCGTGTTGCTGAAAAACGAGGCTATTTTACCACTTAACAAGGGTCAACTCAAGAAGATTGCTCTCCTTGGCCCTCTTGCAAAGCACGCTGCTGCCCATGGAGGAGGCAGTGCGTCGTTAAATTGCCATTACAAGATTTCCCCGTTTAATGCCTTCTCTTCTCGCTTGGGGTCTGATGTTGATGTGACTTATTCGAAAGGTAAGTTACTTCTAAATTTCAGTATCGTACACGCATTGCTTAGAGTCAAGCTAAATTATTGCAGGAGCTCATATATTCAGGGTATATCCTGACATGGAAGAAGACTGCAAGACTTCTTCCGGGAAACCAGGGTTCACCGCCAAGTACTGGAAGAACTCCACATTCGAGGGCGAACCATTCCATACGGCGGATTTTCCTCGAGGTTCTTTCACAACCCTCATGGACACCGCAGTCGAAGGCAAACTTGGTGTCCGATTCACAACAACATACACACCATCTAGCTCGTCAAGCCCATATCTAAGCTTCAGCACAATGGGACCATCGAAATTGTTTATCGATAGTGTGCTCCTCTTCCAGCAAAACAAGCCTACTAAAGATTCGATGTCTTTTCTTCTGGGCGTGCAGGACGAGCTCCAGTCTCAGTATGAATTCAAAGCTGGCAGGTCTTACGAAATTCGCATTGACACAATTCCGTCCCCCGAACCAAACGGGGAGCTCTACCTCCTCGACGGCCAAATAGCTGCTCATCTCGGCTTCATCTCACAAGCGGAAATGGAACTTGATGTGCTCTCAGAAGCTACCAAACTCGCAGAAGAGGCAGACATAGCCATAGTTTTTGTTGGTAACAACGCGCAGTGGGAAACGGAAGGCCAAGATATGAACGACATGAATTTGCCCGCAAATGGATCTCAAGATCGGCTTGTTGCAGCGGTAGCGGCAGCTAATCCTCGTACCATCGTAGTGAATACGACGGGTGTTGCTGTCACAACACCATGGCTTGACTCCGTTCCAGCATTTTTGCAAGCTTGGTACGCCGGACAAGAAACGGGAAATGCTATCTTCGACGTCCTGTTTGGGGAGGTAAATCCTTCTGGCAAATTGCCAATCTCATGGCCAAAAGAATACGAACATACAGCTGTGTATGGAAATTTTGGCATGGATAGCTATGAGTCCAGGCAAGTCGAATATGTGGAGGGTATTTTCGTCGGATACAGACATTTCGATAGAATGTGGGGTACCGAGAAGGAAGTGCGGTGGCCGTTTGGCTTTGGCCTGAGTTATACGACCTTTGAACTCACCAATGCAGGGGTCGATGGTAGTTTTGAGGATCTAAACGGGAATGGAGTGGTCATAACTGCTGATGTTGCCAACACTGGGAAGGTTGCAGGTGCCGAAGTTATTCAAATGTATATCCTCTCACCTAATTCTGGGTCAGAGGAGCATCCAATCAAGTGCCTTGCTGGATTCGAGAAGATCAGATTAGAGCCTGGCAGGAAACAGAGCATATCTATCAGGCCGAGTGCTCAGCAGGCAGCTTACTGGCATGCTGAGACAAGGAAGTGGAAGGTACAGGCTGGAGAATATAGACTCTGGCTGTCGACGAGCTCGAGTCCCGATGACAAGAAAGCCAATCTCAGTCTAAAAGTAGGCACTGATTTCTATATCGATCCATAGGTAGAGATAGAATCAATCAACGAAGACATTAACTTACGTAGATATTCCCGGACTAAGCGTCGACCTTCTGGTTTGACGTATCTTCGCAGCGGGTTCCATTTATTAAAACGAAGGTGGAGACCGAAGCACGTGCCGTAAACACTATTTTGACCGCATCTGAATTGGAGAGTCGCCGAGAAACTCGTAACTTATTCCTTTTATGTAAAGAGGTGCTCTATCATATATTTACTCAGCAAATATATCAGCAATTCAGCACTGCTCATGCCAGCGAATATTTCTTATTGAAACCCTGTTAAAGATTGTGTAATGACCACGTCACGGCGAGGGCAGCAGATTGCTCGAAAAGCCTGCGATGGTTGCCGTGATAGGAAGATCAAGGTCAGCCCTTTGGGACTAAAATTTGTCTTACCTAATTGAAATAGTGTACATGGGCTGATGGGGCCGAAAGCGAGTCTCGGTGTGATGGGTGTATGACAGCAGAAATTTACTGCACATTCCAAATGACCCGGAAGCGAAGGGGACGTCCTCAACGGTCAGTGGTCTTATGATGTTTAGGTACTCTTCTGCCCCTGATTTGACGAATATGCAGAGATCTTGAAAGATTCAGACAAACACAAGTTGTTCAGAATGACTTGCCAAGTCCGAGACTTCATCACCAAACTCTGCCATTGAACACGCAGGTGGCGATCGAGCACTTTTGTCCTATACAGATCTTCCACCAAATCATTGAAGACTTTTTGCATGATCTGTATCCCATCGCTCCTCTAATTCATGTCCCATCCTTCAATTTTCAGATTCAAGAAAGTCTGTACCAGACGGACCCGAAATTCCTTCGCCTTTGCTTGTCGCTCTGTGCGATGACAATTGCCTCTCTTCCGCGAAAAGCAAACATTTACCGCTTTGGACATTACACCAGTACAAAAGGTATGGTAAATAGAGCGTGCGTATTGGTGACGGCTAGTCGGCTTGCTACATCACCAGACTGGGCAGAAACGCCGTCGGTCAATGATCTGATATGCTCGCTGTTTCTTGGAATGGCAAGCCATTACGCCCAGTGTCCAAGACAAGGATGGATTTTGATAAACGAAAGCAACCATTGTTGTAGGTCCCTCAATTTGTGCCACCAAGATGGCTACAGAGACTTGGATGCTGTTCAAGCTGAGATTTGCAAAAGAGCTTTCTGGATGCTGTACATTGTCCAGATGTATGTTGGATCGTTAAACTTAGGAGCAATGACTGACAATGAATAGACATGATCGAATTTCACATCCGGAACCTTACACTTTGATCGGAGAGATTCCTAGCTCTGCAGATTGGGACTTCCTCCTTCCCATCTCCGTCTCAGATAACGAGTTGGGTACAGCTTCGTTGAACGCGCTTGAAGTAACAACTACGCCCAGTATAGCAGGCTTTGTCACCCTCGTCAGGGTCTTCCGCTGCTTGCGAGGTCTTCTTTCTGTACATGTCACCAACACTTTCTTCCAACCAAACTCTCAGACACAACAGAGCCACTTTCTCTCCCCAGCGTCTCTTCTGGCCACCTTCACTGCTCTCTCCTCGGCTCTGGATGACATTCCACCAGAGCTCAACATCCTTGAATTCCAAAGACATCCCGATCAACAAACTCGAGAAAGCAACCACTTTAATATCATGAAATCAAATATTTACATCACTAAGCTTTATCTTCAATGCTGGATCCTCGACCGCTATCTCAGCATCCTCCCACCCGTTACCTCGCCACAATCCCCCACTTCAACACGTTCTGAGGCTCAGCGGCTTCGAAGTTACAGGCAGGATATCACTCGACAGGCACTTCAAGTACTGAAGTTCTCTTCCCAGAACACTCTGGAAAGTCATGGTGAGAGCATGGTGATCAAGATTCGAGAGATAGCAACGAGCCTCTTGGAGCAGGAGCAGGAAAATGCTGGGTCACAAACAACAGTTGACGGACAAGATGGTGACTTGAGGAGCGAGACTGATGAGAGTGGAGCAGGCGGTGGAAATGATTGTGTGATGGCGTCGTTTTTGCACATTTTGGCTGCTTTGGATTATGCTCATCGGCAAGCGGTTGACATATAGGTCGTTTGCGAAAGAGGATTCCTATGGTCACCTGTACACATAAACTAAACGTTAACTCCTTTGGGCTTCACGTCCTTCCATTGTCGCTATTGGTATCTTCAAGTCCTGGTGTTTCGTTTCCTCGAGGGGCAGGGCATAGCGCCTCAACAAAGCGCAAGGCGTTGCATTATGATGCTTTCCCATAGTTTCTCTGAATAATAGAAGATCCACTCCATACTTGCATCCTTCCTCGATCATGCATTGTCAAGAGGAGTCGTCCAGATCCACTCAGCGGACTCGACCAAAATCACTTGACTTTGTGTGTCTTGCTCTAAAGTGACGTGTGATCTCCGAGACATTGTGATGCAGAGGCTGACAACCTGGACAAGGATGCGGTCTCCTAGTTGTCCGGTACGTGTACGACAGATTAAACGATCAAACAATACTCGAGCTGAACCACCTGGACGGTCTGTTGTTGCTCAACCGCTTTTCTCCCTACCTCACTCAGTAAACACTGAACAGGGACAACACAAGGGGTCTTTCGCTTGATGGTTCTGCCCTGCGTCATCATGCGCTGTGCCACGCTAACCTGCTTCCGGGCGGATCAATTTTAATGCGCGCGGCGGACTTATGAACGTGGCCATAATCCGTCTTGATCTGGCTTGTCTGCACTGGCTGGAGTCTGACTACTGGATGCCTCGGATCAAAACAAATCAGGATAGACTCAGCTGACGCCAACGCCTCTCCCTTCGCTCGGAATCGCCATTCGCAGATGATGAATACACCTTCCAGATACCCAAGCCTTTCACCATTTCCATTTCGCAATTTCGAGCAATCCCTCCTGCGACGCAATTGCCTAGGCTGAAACCCTGACGGTGATCCCGGGTTGTTGACGCGGCCAGACCAAATGCACGCCATACGACAAAAATGTCGGCCGAAGCATCAAGTATTGATCTTGAAATGCTACCCCAGAACTACCAAGGGTGCCGTCGATGTGAAGCCAAATTCGAGCGAGTTGAGCTACTTGCTGTACTATGCGACAACGCGACGCAGCAAGGTGCAGAAGGTGGGAGCATTTCTGGAGAAGAAGACAGCTAGTGATGTCTGGCGAGCAAGAATAGGGTATGTGAAGCTGCAGCATACAGACTGGAGAGTATCTTTTTGAGTGCTGTATTGCCTGCTAACTTCATCGCATAGAAATGTACAAGTTACGCTCCAGATCCTGGCCTCGTTGATCGAAAAGGCACCAAGAGACCTTCCTTTGTACGCCCCGTATGTTCTCAAGATCCTTAACATAATTCTACGTTCGCGCGACATTACTATGGTCGAATCGTCCATCCCAACCTTCGAAGCTTTCTGCGAACACCACGATGGCGCATCTCTTTCGGCGGACCAGGAGTATTTACATCAGTATGAGGAGATAGTGGGAATATACGCCTCGTTTGCCTCAACAAGGCCCCCCCAAACGAAACCGCCCACAAGTGCACCAGTGGCGATTCGATGGAGAAGTGCTGGCTTACAGGCAATCAAAAGCGTGGCTTCCTCTGAAGCCTTGGCCTCACTTGCTGGGAGACAGTTGGATGTAGTAGTCCCGATCTTGTTGGAGAATCTTTGGACCGATAATGATGAATTTATCGATCTTCTGGAGCACCGAGCTGGAGTGGAAGAGAAGGTTGATACTGAGAAGCTCCTTCGGCGACGGACCAGTATTGCAACTGTAAGAACAGCCGATACAGCGGGAGAGGGCAATGCTCTGGCTTTGTCTGCCACTACGGCCGATGCGGACAAGGTTGCGGAAGAAGATATTGGGGTGAAGGCCCTACAATGTTTGAAACAGGTTTTTGTGGTGAACAACAGGTCGCAAATCCATGCCGCGACTTTAGCCACGCTGAAGTTTACTGCGGATCGAGTTGCCCAAGGAGAAAGTGTAATTGAGAAGAGTTATCTTCGTGGAGGAGAGTACAGAGGTTGGGCAACGAGAATATTTGAAATGATTGCTAGATGGACCCCCGTACAGGATCGGTACATCATTCTGGTGACTGCCATGGATGCGTTGGTTCGAAGCCAGGTTGCCGACGCCAATCTCCGACACCAACTTGTTCTTGCTACCATGGTTGACTCGCTGCTCAAGTCGGACATAAATTTGATCGGGCTGAGCGTGATGGACGTTTTGTTAGGCCTCATACAGCATGTACTAAGATTGCTCCAGTTGGATGGTGCTACACCTCATTATCAACAGGAGAATGGAACAGGCGTGTCTAAGTATGAGTCTGGGGATCCATCACCCACTGCCAGCGGTGGCGTGGCGACAGCTGAAACTGCCGCGGTGCCAACACACCTGAGAAAAGAACTGTTGGATCGACTTCAGCAGTGCATAGGTGATCTTGCCACGCACGTATATTATGCTGATCAGATATCTGATATGGTCTCCGCTATCCTGTTGAGATTGAAGCCGTCCCCTATGGGTGGAGGATTCAATGCAGTTTCTGCTATTGAGAATCCAGTGGCTGCATCGGCTGCCATCACGTCTGTTGGTGACCTGACAGAAGACTCTGGAACAGATGGATTTTTCTCGTTCGATACCGCCAAAATTAAAGCTCTCGAAGCGATCAAATCCATTTTAATTGTAGCAAGCACTCGCAACAACATGAGTGGCGTTGGGAGCTTGGGGAGAAATCGAGTCCCAGTACGCGTCTGGGAGGGAACCCAATGGCTTCTACGGGATGCGGATGGCCGGGTCCGAAAAGCCTATGCAGATGCTTTGTTGACTTGGCTCGACCGAGAGGTGACAAGAGCCGATCTCCGAGTATTCGAAGAGAAGCCAAAGGGTTTGACCAAAACAAATCGGGACGAGTCAGCGACAAACTTATCAAAGCGAGCAGTGTCAAATGCATCACACCGAGAGAAACCCGTCAAACTATCTCGGATGACTTTCCTCCAACTACTTCATCTTGCGATCTACGAAAACGCTCTCCAATACGTCGACAGTGAACCAGACATCGTTCTATTGCACCTGTTGCTTGCAAATCTTGTAGAGAATTTGGGTGTCAATGCTGTCAAACACGGGTTACCTATGATATTTCGGCTGCAAGAAGATATTCTTGAGGCCGAGACTCCTTTGGCAAAGATTCGAATGGGCAGCTTGTGTCATGGATATTTCTGGACTCTGAGTGAGAAGTTCGACTTCGATACTTCGCCGATTGGCAAAGTCATCGAGTCCGAGATTACTAGGCGCCGCAGCAAGATGTTTTGGATTGAGCGAGTCCGCCTCCCTCCAATAAGCCTTGATCAGATTGGTACTCCTGGACAAACGACGTTGGAGCAAGCACTTCCCATGGGAAAAGTTGAGACCGAGTCACTACGGCCCTTTGACGATCGCTTTCAAATGGTCATGCTGATTTCACTTTCTTATGCCGAATCGTTATCAGCCCCTTCATCAAGTCCACCCACGTCTCCTGGCAGAAGCTTCAGTCATCCAATCCTAAGCAATGCTGGGCCTACAGGAGAAGACGCCCATGCAATGCCAGATAAGATCAAGGAGCAGATGATGACAGAATGGAGCAAGGAGGCTGTAGTTGCGATGGTGCTAGAGGGCAGCAAAACAGTGTCCTTAAATGGCTCTAAGACTGGTACTAATGTGACTGGGCACCGCAACTTTTTAGCTGTCAATGGGCAAGGAAATACTGGAGCTACGAATAGTGGATCACAATCTCCGCAGCATCACACTCACCACAGCCATCGAAGCCGGCCAAACTCAACCTATGGCCTTGTTGGGGGACTCGGAGCCCTACAAAAACTCAGGAGAGGCAGCGAACAGTCTCCTGCACCCGCAAGCGGGTCTAGTCGGAACTCTGTTACTCGAGTGGATCAGTTAAAGAGAGTGTTATCTGGCCAGCAGAACAACGTCCCTGGTACAAGTCGCGTCGCACATAGTGATGCAAGCAGCGACAGTATGGTCAGCTATGACTTCACTGCTTCGGAAGTCTCATTCAACCCCAACCAGCAGACGGCTGGTTCTTTGGAGCGTTCTGGGTCACTACGAGATTCAAACGACAGGCCAAGATCGAAGTCTCGAGACCGAGTCGCGTCAAATGGGGAGCATCAACGTCCGTTGTCATCCCACCCAGTTCTGCAGAATATCAATCCTAACATCAAGGAAGGAAATGAGGATGATCGTGACGGTGTTCCCCCTGTGCCGCCTCTTCCCTCATCGCTTACTGCGGAAGGCACAGCTGTTCACGATCACGCACTTCCAGAGCTGCGCAAAGGACGCAGTGTGAGAAGGTCTGTGAAAAGCCGGGGCGGCCAGAGTTACCAAGCATCTCCATGGGGCGAAGATGTTAATCCAAGTGTGGATCTGGAGAGCTTACTGAAAGGGATCGAGGTTGGTGGAGAACAAAAAGGGAATGTGGCAAGACCGCCGTACTGAACATACCGGGTCACTGCACATAAATTTTTGCTCATTGTTGATAGGTAGCTATTCAGCCAATGTGTATTATTATCACTTTATAGACTGGAAGCGTGGCGCAAAAGCAGAGCGGGTTTATAGCGAAATTGATTGTATAATTGGGCTCTCATTGCCCAAGATAATACATACTGAAAGACTCCTTCCTGGGCGAGTCTCTTCATTGGCACCACCGGTCTTTTGCACTGGCTTGAATTGACTGCCACACCGTTCGCCGTTGTTCCGGGCGGGTTGTGGAATCCGCGAACAATTGAGGAGTACCAAGGCTCACTCCGCCAGCCCCTCATTCGTTACCTTATCTCACCGACCAGCTTCTCACGCCAGCCCATGCAGCTGGTGCACCAACTTCAGCCAGCCAATACAGTGACTCGTCCTTCCCTCTGGTCATCTCGAGTCCTGCAGTCTTCCACCCTCCAGCGAGTCCTGCAAAGTCCTGAACTTGTCCCACCCCCCTACCAAATGGCGACAGCCTCTCAGAGGGCTGCTTTCGTGGCCCGATGATCGCCGCGAACATTGGGATCCGCTCGAAAATCGTTGCGTTGAGACAGCAATCGTCGCGACAGACAGAAATAGAATCAGTAGGCTTTGCTCTAATTATAGAGAAAGGGGTGCTGGAATGCTGTATTTATATGAATAGTCCTTCTCCTCCATTTCAGAGTCCGACCCGACGTACAGAAACATGACTTGACACCAAGCTGGATTTCGCGATCCAAGATGTCGTTTCGAATCATCGAAAGCTCAACCATCAATCCAAAACGTCCAGCCCTATTTCGCAGACCGGCTTGGATACTTCTCAACTGGAGGCAGTACTCCCTACTATCTCCTTTGAGGACTCCCAATCTACGACGGAAAGACCGCTATTCAAGTCCTTCACACGCACGCGCAGGACTTGATGACAGTCGAGTGAAGCAGTAGCCTAGGTACTGCTCACTGTCACAAGCATCTATCACCAATGGCAGGACTTCGACATATCGGTAATTTACCCAAGCAGCAACGCCTATCAGCCTGGTCAATCGCAATTGACGCCCAATGGTAACGCAGCTGCCCCCCAACCATGATCGTCGTCCTCGGTCAGCCCAGCGGTGTGCCTTACGGCAGTGGCTGAGGTTGCTGAACCCAAAATGTGAGGCGAGCGCAAGGCAACCATCACAACCCACACCCACTTTGGCTGACAACAGCTCAACGCACCTCAAGGAAGGACGCGAATCCATAGGCTGGTGTGCAATTTGCTGTTAGTAGGTCGGTTTGCGAGAGCGATTGACTCCGTTCGGTGAGAGCGATGCCTCGTGCTGCTGCACCTTGGACCTTGGACCATGGACCCCACACTCCACTCCACGTGCTCCAGGCGCACCTTGGAAGAAGTCCTAGAGTCCTGCCTGCTGTTGTGTCATGGACGTCTGTTCATGGCCGAAAGGACTTATACTGCTTAGGTGGCAATGTGTGTTGTTTTCTGCATCCCTTCTTGTTTCTTTCAAAGTCGTGGCAAGTCACCATACGATTTTAGTCATCATTTCAATCATTTCCAGTGCTGAAGGACTTCACAATGGCATTCCTTCGCAAGAGAAGCGGTAGCCAGTGCTCGTTTACCGAAGGAGAAGATGAGATTACTGTAAGGAGGATAGAGCAAACAGATCTCACGCGCAAGGCACGATCAGACACAATTCAGTCTGCGAGATCCTCATGCTCAAGCGTCGACATTTCGGACTTTGCAATCCACGATTCTTGCGTGTAAGAGGCTCCTCGTTCTTGTCGATTGACAAACGATCCATAAATTGACCAATTAGTATGCGTAACTTCCCAAAACATAAGTCCTCACATCTTCGGTTCTTGGCGTGGGTTGCATACGTCCGCAAATAGTAGGTGTTCTCGGGGTCTCTTTGGCCCTTTCAAAACTATGACGAACGATCCTTTACCTCTCTGGATTCTTGCAATCATCCAATTCATATTTAGTTGCTTCTCAATTCCGCAATACTGATCTCATCTCTTTCGCAGTACCGACGAGTATATCACGGAAGATGAGCGTAGGACATGTCCCTTATTATGGTGTAGAGAGGTCTTCGCGAACCAAGAAGCCATGCTCCAACATGTATGGAACTGTCCAAATCTTTCTAAAGGACTGTATTGGTGCTTCCATTGCCAAAAACCGGAGCGAGTCGGAAAGTTCAATTGCAAAAGATGTCAAGGAGCTCCATCCCGGACCGATCGTATGACCTCGGTTGCGAAGAAGATATTCTCAAAGCTTGGGGCCAAACCACATCGATCAGATCACAATACGAATTCATCATCATCGGATTCCCCACAAAATTCCTCAAAGAGCTTCGAGCAGTCGGAAACCCCCGTTCCTCCCTATTTCCAAGACCCCTTAATGAGCTGGAGCCATTCAAGTACCCAGGAATTGCCAAACTCGTCTCTCATCCCTGAAATGGCTGGTGACTGGACAGCTGCATCGCATGAGTTACCCGATACATGTATCTCTGAAATGGCGGGCACCGAATGCCCAATTGAGCTTGCCGGTGGGATCGAAACATGGGAGGACAATTTCTATACCGATAATTTGGAGGACTGGGACATACCTGCAGTATCTTCTCCGAAGGTTAGAAGGTCTTCTCCAAAGCTCGAGATCGACACTTCTGTTGCTCATACTTCACAAACGACGAGTTGGATCGATACGCCTCTATCCGCGACAATTATATCACCAATGAGCGCGTTTAGTAAACTCAATTCCAGCAGTGACGCCAGTCCTATCGAAATTTCTCCTACCGACAGCGTTGTGAGCGGAAAGTCATTCTTCACGGATTCTGGGTATTCCAGTGCTACAACACAGTCCGCTACTTCCTCCTCAACGCGCTTTGATCGCTTCCCAAGCATTGGCAATAGGAAGGGAAAGAAGCGGGAATTCGGGACCGTCTCTCAGGCTTGGATCGAAACCACCGCCTTTTCCATTCCTCACTCAATATCTTCAATGGTGGCGAGACCAGATGTCATGGAAAAGGCTGACAGCTCTCCTAATGTTGTACACTCTGCTGGCAGATGTACGGGGTCTTCCAAACCGACATTAACCTCGCCACATTGGCACGATGCGCCAAGTCTCGTCCGGGCCTTCTCAGAGAGTCTAAATGCTCACCTGAAGCACACCAAATCTGCTCTACAGATGCTACCACAAACACCAATCACGGTGGAACTTATGTCTATGTCAAGGACATCAATCTTTTCCGTTGGGCTGGAGGTGCTAACAGGCATTCTCGATGGCCGAAATCCAACGGCCCTTGTCCAGATATTTGCCTTCACACACATTGCTTGCGCCCTAGCGATTGCGATGGAAGATGATGAAGCGAAGATTCATACTCATGAGTGGTTTCAAGATTCTTTGCAGTGGGCAAGTGCCTTGAGAGGAGAGAGGCAGCAGAAGGGTTACGACACAGTGGCAAGGGTCATTTGGCAACCTCTCGAATCCTTAGTGTACGCCATGCCCAGTTGTGCTATTTCCAAGGAGAATTCCTTGGCTAAAGCATGCATGCATTTTTTGGATAGTAAGCTAATCCTCCTATGCTTCACTATACTTGAAAAGTAAGCTAACGTCATCAGTATTCGAGAGCTTTGGTTCCCATCAAACAAATGTCTCTATAGCAGCTTCGCAATTCAACTTCGCTCAAGCTTCATTCGAACACAGAGCCAAAATCTGTGTGATTGACGAGCTAATTAAGAAACCACGCATTGAGGCTTTCATTGAGGATGTTGTCAACGTTGAGAGACGACTGCACCAGGGCCAAATTCTCAACACTCGAAGCCTTGAACTTGAGCTCATATATGCTGGCAAACTTGCATCTCAGTCAGATGCCACATACAGCAGATTTCTGCAACATGTCACATCACTCTGTGACGTTTTGTACGCCGCGGAATCTTTGGGCATGTCTAGAAGGGGATACCAGGTGCGAGACATAAGTCAAATCAAGCAATTGATGCTTGATGACAACTTCGACGAAGAGTCGGAACATGGTGATTTCAGACATGCAGAAGAGCAAAAAACCTGCATGTCCGATCTCTATGGTGATGATGATGATGATAATTTCTTGCTCCTAGATCAGGATTTCGTGTCAACTTCTGAGGAGGCTGTGGCAGTCGACAAACATGACGTGGCAGTGTTCAGCCGTGACTGCGACGAAATGCTCGGCTTCATAGACGATAGCCAAACCAGTGTCCACCTTGAGAGCCATCAATATCGCATGGTTGACTCATCACCACCGACCCAATCTCGAAATAAAAATACACAGCGCTCACAACCACCCAGAATAAACGTCCTCCCACCAACCCCGGTGCCACCACCAGACTCCATCGCGCCCGCCGCATCTTCTTCCGCGTCCATCTCCCCATCACCAACAAATACAAACCCTCCGACCCCCTGGAACTCCTCTTCCCAACACCGCTGCCACTGCGGCTACATCCCAAGCGGCGAAGAGAAATGGAAAGCCTCCAATCTCCGCCGCCACAAACGTGTCCAGCATGCTGCGGAATCGAAAGTTTATGTTTGTCGCTGGAGAGGGTGCAAGAGCTCGTTTACGAGGAGCGATAATTTGAGGTGTCATGTTAGGGAGAAGGGCCATTATGAGGGGGCTGAGGGGAGGAATGGTGAGGGTGGTGGTGGCCGAGGCAGTGGTGGCGGAGCTACGGAGGAGGAGGAGCCGACGAGGAGGAAGAGGAGGAGGGTTGGTGAGGATGGTAACAAAAGAGTTTGATCTGATGATGCATTAAGGGAGCTGGCTTTCTGTTTCGCTATCGGGACTGTATTTATTTAAACTGCATTGGGATGGGAATTCGCATTCGCATTACTGGAGTTGGGACTGGAACGCATCATAGTTTCGTCGATACCCAAACTTCTTAAATACTGTAACAGCACGAAGAGTTCAAGTAAATAGATATTGGAGCTGAATTTGACCCTTATCACCTCATGCTTGCGCAATCCGCCTTCAATTCCTTCAACTTCTTCAATACGCATCTGGACTGCGTCGCCGCAAATTGACTTACTACTGTAGGGTATAAGAGAGTCTTAAAATCCAAGTCCTGAATATCTTCCTCAAGTCCATTGGCAGGACTTCAAGTCCTGACATGAGCACTGGTTTCTCTTTGAAGTTCCACACGTTGGTGGCGGTACTAAGGAGTCCTGATTTCGGAACAAAGGGATCGAAACTTTTTGACTATGATGTGCAGGTGGACTTAGAAGTTGCATCGATAGTTTCCTCCATGGATTGATAGGGAATGCGATGCGTGCCCAGACTCCGAGCACCACATATCTAGCCTCAAGTTCATACAGCGCAGCAGTCGCATAAAGTCATATACTTTAAAACATTGTAATAATTGATCAAATTCCTCGCCACATCAGCCTTACGGGCTGCGGGCGCTATCTTCAACAATTCTACCAGAGGAATCATGGTATCACAGTCCTGATGCCCCACTTCGCAAACGCTTTTGGAAATTGTTTGTCACTCCTTGTGGCGCATGAGGTTCATAGATCAGGGCATGAATTCCTGGATAGCTCAACTTGGCTACCTGCCTTGCTGTCGTGTGATTGTGACATCCTCCGGGAAGATGTGGATGCCCTAGTGGAGGGAGGCTTAGTGATGAACCTGCTTCATGAAGAAGTCCAAATGTCACGTGGAGTTGAATTGTTAGGTGACCGGTCTTCTTGCGTGACGAAGGGAACGCTTGTGAAGTTGGGAGCTGTTCATTATGACACGGAGAGAAGATGCGACATGTTGTATGAGTTCACATTCTATAGTTGGGATGGATCCATTCATAGTCATTCTTTTGAAGCCGCGTGAGCCACTGTCTGAGGATGCAGTATCGAATGCGATCGCCATAATACATGTTACTCGTGCTTACATTGGCGACCACACTTGAGAATATGCTAAGACTGGGCATAATATCAAAACAGGTTGTTGTGTCATACGTTGATTCCTTCGTCCAGCTTGACAAGCAGGCTTACCACAAATGTTATACCTTGGCGATGTGGCGAGGTTAGCGAGTCATCAAGGACTTCAGGCGAACTGCATGTCCTCCACATGCTAATAATTATTAAATTAAGTGACTGATAGATCATTATAGTACATTTACTGTGACCAAAATACTCAACTGGTGGGGTGCGCGGCTTCCGTGGCCAAGTTCATGGAAGCGTTTTTCACGGGGGCCTGCCTCTCAAGTACCGGAGGATAAACTGTCGGGAACTGTGGAAATATCAATTGGTTGTCGATGATGACTTGGCCGTGAGACTCCAATCAGATCAGATACTACCCGAATGAGTGCGGCTTCAATGCCAGTTGCTCTTCCATTTATCGGGTATCTGCTTGAACTCTGCCCAATCGTTCCGAAAAGCCAAAACCGCACCTTCAATAACTCTATCGAACCACGAGGTCTACCGATATGCTTTGGCTGTCGACTTTTCTGCGAATTCCCAAATGGCGCTACCTGAGACATGGAAGGCTGCACAGTCCCACAAGGACCATTCAGCGAGGTGGTGTGGCACAGAATGATTTTCAGGACTGGTGCCCAAGAAGGCTGTCACTTTGCAAAGGAATTTTTTGGAAAGACTGCATATTGTTGAAATTTGACAGTATCGAGATATGGCACAGCATGATCGGCAAGGACTGTAGCATAACCGTTCCACGTCCCACCCCAATGCACCGAATACTGTGGTAGAGAAAACCAAAGCGCGGACCAATTCCTCGCTTATTGAAAAACAAAACAACAAGGATCCTGGAATCTCACTGCCGAGCTCTGTGGACTGCCTTTCTGTAATCCGTTCGTAGTGTATCGTATTGGCTATCTTTCGAAATTCCTTGCTGACGTGTTCGTCGGCTGTTTGTTAGGATTTAAGGATCGAAAGGCCACTTCTTAAAGTTGTGAACAGAAATCGCCTCTGCAAAGCTTGACCACTTAATTTCCTCTGAGGAAGCCAGCGACATATCTGCCTTACTTCTTACAGGCTCACTCTGTCATGTCAACTGACCCATTTAGATATCTCTCGTTCAGTTTCGTGCACGAGTGGGTTCCTGCCTCCAATTCTCCCTCACCGCGACTCGTTCTCACCCTTGAGCCACACACGCTTCGCTGCCTAACGACTTGACTCATGCTACCAGAAGTCTCCCAAAAGTAACAAATCAATCTTTATATCCAGTCATGTCTCTCTGATTAATCTCTTGCTAACATAGTGTAGCCCTTCTAGACCAGGTGCAGCTGTGATGGCGCCAATCAGTCCGGAATACAGCCCACTCACACTCGAGAACCTAACGAGGCTTCAAATCGCACCTCCAAATCTGGAAGCATATCTCAGTACTCCACAGGACTTTGAGAAAGTACTCGTTGGAAAGATGACGTGTAAGACGGGCATGGTTGATGTGTTGAGAGCCTGGGATCGGCAGTGGGAAAAGGCGGCGAGAAATTCATAGGGCAGCTCGAATGGGCAGTACGTGTGGGGAGATGAATTTGGACTTTCCTATTGATTTTTGGAGTAAATCTAAGGAGAAAACCTCTGGTTCTTTGCAGTTTTGGGTAATCTTGATGGAGGCTGGGTAATCGCGGATGTTCAAGAAGATTCGCATATGATAAGAAGTAACAAGAACAGCAAAGCTGAGCGGATGCGTCTGAACTTTAAGATACAGGGGTAGTGTGAGATAACGCAACAGGAACAGTAACAGTAACGAAATTAAAATCTTCTCTGCAAAAATCGTTGAAAAGCTGATCTCCGAACCGTAACAACCAGCAAATCCAAGAAGAGAAGTAACATCAAGTCTGCAGGGTAATGCTCTTATCTGTCCAACTTATCCTGGCAATTCTAATACTTCTGTGGAAAAGCCACCTAATGATTCGTGCAAGTGCTCGCACATGTGATCCAAACCTTCTCCCACTGCTTCCTGAAATCAGAAAGAGTTTCTTTCTTCCAGCCCTTTGGAACTTCCATCTGCGTGCCATATTAGTCATCCTTGCTTTATTCAAATCTCAATGGCATATATAGTGCCGTAAAATGCGGGTACGAAATACAAGCTGCTTACCTTCTTGCCGTTAAAGCGCTCAAGATGCTCTGCCATACGATTTGCCATCTCCTCAGTCCAAGCTTGCACAGCCACCAATTCGCCCTCGACACCATCTGCTCGGCCCATACAACCTCTAACTTCTGCCGTCAGATTGGCAACCTGCAGAACCCAATCCTGAATATCAGCACAAACATCTTGCATCATGTGATCACTCCGGAGATCATGAACAATGTAAGTAACGAGAATGCTTTGGAGGCGGTTCTTGAGAACGTATGATCTCTCAACTAGATAGAGTAGCTCGTGAGGTGGAGAGGAGAAGAACCTTGGGTTGTGGAAGTAAGCTGTGAAGTCGAAGCGCTTGCCCTTACACTGGGGACATTTTGGTGATCGTAGGGAGAAGGAGGCGAGTTCTTTGATTGGTTGGAGAGCTGAGGATGTTTGACTGAACGAAAGAAGTCCATTGCTCTTAAATCCAGGAGTAGCTGAGAGTGGCGACTCGGGAATTGCTTCGACTGCTCCGCCGCGAGAGTTGCTGCCTACTTGGTAATTGCCGAATAGTAGTGTTTGTTTTTCAAGTAAGGCTTGTTCAGAAGGATCCATTTGGGCGATGATGAATCTTGTAGGAAGCGCATCTTAAAAATGAGCAGCTCTTGAGGACTTTCAATGTAGATGTTAACAGTGAAAGGATGCTAGCGAACATGCATTAAGGCTCATCACGTCCTCGAACAAAGCATTCTTTGAAGGCTGGATTTGGACTGGTGGGTCACAAGTCGCAACTTCAAGCACACTGGATAGAAATCATTTCTCTGGGGGTGTAACATGAAATTATGTGCTGGTATGCTGTCACAATGATTTTTGATTTTTCGATTGTCTTGTTTCTGCAATGACATACATTCTCGACGTTCTCAAGCATACAACTGGCGGGCCGTGAATTGAATTCTCTTACCTGCTTAAAACTTCTACCTATTACTGTAGCCGTGCATAGTGTGCTTAAGACTCAATTTTTTCTCCAAGCACAAGAAGAGCGGAGATAATCTCTTCTTCTTGTATACCGTAAAGTGGGCACAATGAACGGGTGGGCGATGTTGTGCTGAAGCGTCACAGAAGGCTTTGTGTAACGTACCTGTGTAGGATACACTATTGAGAGAAAAGAAACAAAGACTGCTGACAAGCCGCAAACCAGGACATTATCTACTCTCAGGATCGCTAAAGACCGAAAGCAAATCCCCAAGAGAGGTTCACGTGATCTTCTGAGTTGATGGTCATCTGTTGTTCTTGCTAAGTTGGTTTTACTGCCCAGACAGAAAATTTGAAGACGTACTGGAATAATACGACGTGGAAAAGTTGAATTTTGATATCACTGCTGCCGCTATTCGACGCGTGATGCTCCTGAACTCAGATGATTTATTGAAGTCTCCCAGTCTATTTGGAGTTCTCTGGCAACTCAAATCAAATCTGAGGCTCATTCTCCTGAGGGGAAATCTTTGTTTCAAAAGTAAAAAGTTCCCCTGTACATTACCAACTTAAGATCGTATCGTCTTGTCCGCTCAGAAACTTTCCACTCGTAAACTCTCTCGTTGCGTTATCAATCTTGGCTACCACTCCCTTGATCCCATCGTCCACGGAGACTGGAGCTTGCTCCATCCCCGCCCCTGTCGCAGCATGGTTTCCTAAATCTGTCCTCAGCCAGCCTGGATTTATCGGAAACGCGATGATTCCCGGGTTCTCCATATGGATCTTTCTCGTCACAAAGTTCAGAGCGCATTTGCTCGCTCCGTAGGCAGTATTCTCAACCTTCAAGTGGTCCGTGCCACTTATACTGCCGGCACCACTGGAAATAGTAACAAACTTGGGATTCGAGCTAAGGTCAAGGAGTGATGCGGTGGCCTGGAAGAGAAGAAGTGGACCCATGGTGTTTACAGTATAGTGGGAGAGCATTTCCTCAGGCGGAGTGTCTCGGGCTGGCCCGAAATAATTCGAGATTCCGGCGTTTGCAATGACGGTGTCAATATGAGTGACTTGGTAGGTCGATTTCAAGGCTTCAACGACACTCGATGCATCTGTTGTTGATGCAGAGTCCAGCTTGAGTAAGATCAATCGAGTATTCTTGCCTTTTGGAATGGCATCCAGTTCTGCCAATAATGAGGGGCTGGTGTGTCGAGCTGTACCGATTATATCATGGTCAGCTCGAGACAAATAGATCTCGAGGAGGCCTCTGCCAATTCCTAGGTGAATTTAGCAAAGCTTCGACGAACGTCCCTCGAGAGTGTTGATGAACGTGAGGAACTGGATCACGTAAATTACCTCGATTGCACCCAGTAATGAGAACGGTGGTATTGGATACCATTGTTGAAGACTTTTCTGCCTTCTATTTGCAAAATCTTTCGTTGTCAAAGAAGGAAATGAGCTTTGGTGGGTTATAGTTACGGTCATGAGTAGTCACTGCGCCATCGGGCTAATGACGTCAAAGGCTCTCGGCATTCACCAACGAGAAGGCGAGGCAGCAGAACAACACCAGCCAGTAAAAGAAAGTATCAATAAAGCACTTACAGTGTGTTATTAAAGAACCATGATTTGTTTAGCTATCCCGTGATTAACGCTTTAAGGTAGCTAGCTATCTGGAAAGCTTTCATCATGGCACAAGGACGGCAGGACGGATCTAGCTGTACAGTAACGCTAACAACCTACGCGAGACAAAAAGAAAACACCACGTGATGCGGTACAGAACATTATCTAGGTATACCTAGGTAAGCTATCGACCATTGACTGATTTATGAGTCCATTCAGCTAGCTTGGCATTAAACATGCTTATCATAGTGATCGATAGCTTCAAGCAGTCATAAGTCCACCACGAACAACCCTCCGCATTTCCCGAATCCGGATTTGATGCGCCACATGCCTAATAGTGGATGGAGACTCTAGCAACGCGCTGATTGTTTTCCCCCAAAAGGAAGTAGCATCTTTAACAGTTCAATACACCATATGACGACTTTTTCTCTTAAGCCATCAATTTGCTAATAAAATCTGCCCCCGAAGCGTCCGTAGGTAGTGAGACAGTCGAAGGTTTGTGTGGAGCCTCTGCAAGTGACGTTAGTTAATATACTGTATAGAGTGTGCCCCATACCTCAATGCTGCGTTCGAACTCTGAAAGGTCAAGTTTGATCTTTAGGAGGAATATTGTGGTAAAGCAGATAAATTGATAAGTTTACGTCCTGGATCGCAATAGAGCCGAGTTGATATTCCTGACAAACTTTGAAAGCAAACTAATCAAGAGTTGGATGTATTCTAACGCTTTTGGTTATGTGCCGGTCCCTAATCTTACAATATTTTCCCATTCCTCAGTTGTTTTGAAGCAGTAAATCATCGAGCCAAACGGTCAGCAATTTGTCTATAGAATAATGATTCAATCCCAGAGAGAGAAACCCCGGTCATCCACGCCGTATCACGCGGGTTCCTGCTCAAGTCGCTCTGTGGTCACGCTCAGCGGAAAGAGCAGCTCTTTCCGTCTCAGCCAATTTAGGAGGTCCCTCACCATTCGGGAATGGTGCATATCTGTCGATCAAGTAGTACATATCGTCACAGGCTCTATACTTCTGGTCAGCGATCAGACTGTGTTTTATCCGAGGAGTACTAACGTTTGTCTGACAGCTTTGCCTTGATCCAAGTGATTGACGGAGTAGATGACATTGTAGTAGATACAGTACATGCGGTTTCTGTCGTCCCATTCCTCCTTTGGCTCACTTGGTCCGCAGTGGCGGAGATATGTTTTCGTGTATATCTTATTGTGGACTTTGTTGTAGTGACACCTCCAGTCACCAATCTCCATTTCGTGGTGGGCGTAGTATGCACCTGAATCATACACGTATATGTTGCCGCTATCGTACGATGTGCCAGTGTTACCCTCCCACAGATCGCCGTGTATCAAGCAAGGCTTGATACTGCGACCGTCTCGCTCGAGATTACCAATCAATCTTGGAATGACGTGGGAGAAAATCCTCCTTTCCAGCGTTTTTAACTCCTTCCAAGATCCGTTCGCCTCGAAGTCAAGATCAGCCACATGGCGCAACAACCGGGTAAATAATACAGTCCAACTCTCTTCAAAAGGTTCCACCGCCTGAGGTATTCGACCCTGGCAGGTCGTGATGTGAAAACCGAACTTCCCTGTGGGGGAAATACTATTGCGATGAAGTGCAACTAGTTTGGTGCATAGCTGAATTGGGTCCGGAGCTCGGTCACTCATATCGACGAATTCCTGCAAGAAGAACCATGTGTCGGGTTCGCTGACCAGATATTTGCCCCATGAGTGTGGCTTAGGAACAAAATCCGGCATTGTCTTATATATCTCAGACATTGCATTGAACTCTCCTTCCATCATGGTGCGACCTGAGTCCTCGGATGCACACTTAATGAAGTACTGGGACTGAGAGCCATCAGGAAGCTCAACGTTGAGACGCGCGGTGATCGTCCAGGCAGAAGTACCATATCGATTTGCAGAGAGGACTCTGCTTCCCACGGGAAATTTGGCTAAGACATTTTCATCAAGAGGAAAGTCGCCTTCAACTTGAGCATTCGAATGAGGGCGAGTCAAGAGCTCATGGATCGTAAAGCTCATATCGCTGCTATGGCAAGACGCTGGGGAGGTGTCAACGCAGAGAATAGGAAGATGAGAACAGAATGTATATTCGCGATTTCCTTTCGATTCTCAGAGACAGAGAGAGGTATAGGAGTGCTTAATAAATTGATCATGTCCGACTGACAGGATGGGACGGAATGCGGGCCAAGTGTAGTACCACATCGACGGCAGTTATCCTCACGTCCAGCTCTTGATCCCGCGGCGACTCACTGCTAGTTACGTCAACTGATTGCTTTATTGAAACACGATTTTTGTAGTGAATAGTAATCCTCAGGACTATAGCTGAATTGTTAATAAAAGACTCTAGATTTACACTGAGCTTGAGCATGATGACCACCGTTGCGGCACACGCAGCACAACAAAGGAAGCATTTCAAACAAAGGGGTGCATGAGCTGCACCAAGGACCATTTCGATCCACTTGCAGGTGCTAATCATTCAGATCTGGGAATAATGAAACAGGAAAGCCTTTGTCATGTTGGCTCGCTTTTTCAAGAACCCAACAAGGGAACATGCAGCTATGCGAAGTGCTCACGAGTTTATCTTTCAGTCGATTGCCGACGTTTCTACGACTTGCGTGGCGGATCTATGACCGCGAGGGAGCCAAAAGTGTAGATTGCCCCAGCATACCGAGTGAAGCTATTTCGATGACATAATTTGAAGTCTCCATGATTTTACTTGCCAGCAAGCTCATCTGAGAGGCCCGCAAGAATAACTACTGTTGTGTCGGCTGCTTGCAGCTGGCATGATCTTTTTATCTCACCAATCAGAAGCCGAAGCTAGGATTGATTTCTATTTTCGCGAACGATATTTTTCCCGAGCGGGAACGGGAACGTGAGTAGAGCCCTTTGTGAATCGTAAGAAATATATCTTCCGACCTTCCGACCTTTCAAGCCCTTCCTTGTTGAAGAGCTTCAGACGCCCACATGAGAAGAGGAGCGAAGGTTTATATCTTGAAATTAATTTGGTAGATCTTTCGACCTGCAAGCCTATCATGCCGTCTTGCAGTGACAGTTGTGAGCCAATCCACTTTGGTCTCGAACCGATCCCAGTATCGTGCAATATCGAAATGACTCGCGAGGCAGAACCAACAACACGACAGCTACCCATCCAGATACCTTACAGCAGTTTTGGAAATTCTCAGAAGTGACTCCTCACAGTTCTGTTAGGCCTTGCAACAATCACGTCGCCTTTGACAGCAACAATCTACTTTCCGCTCATTCCCCTCCTGAGGTATCACTTCAATCAGTCAGCTCAGGCGACCAATCTCACAATAACTCTGTATATCGTCTTTCAGGCTCTTTCTCCAGCAATATTTGGGCCGCTTTCGGACTCGCTCGGTCGTAGACCAGTCTACTTATTGACATTATCTGCTTATGTTGTTGGTAATCTCGGGCTAGCTCTCAATAAACAGAGCTATCCAGCCCTTCTGGCACTCAGAGCTGTACAAAGTCTGGGTGCAAGCGCTGCATCTGCAGTCACTTATGGTGTGGTAGCCGATGTATGTGTACCAAGCGAACGAGGCAAAATGTTGGGTCCAGTTAGCATGGCACTGAATTTGGGTGCTTGCGCAGGACCAGTCGTCGGAGGATGGGTTGCATTCACAAGTGGCAGTTTTGAGTGGGTTTTCTGGGCATTGGTAATTGTTGGTGGTATTTTGTTGTCAGCAGTTGCAATATTCCTTCCAGAAACATCCCGGGCCATTGTTAGCAACGGCGACAGGAGGGGAGACTTACATTGGTGGGAGCAGAGCATCTGGACAATTGTGAGCCTGCGGTTGAGTCGCTCAGGGCATGATCAAGAACTCCAAAAATCAGCCGCTCGGAGCAAAGTGCGCCATGAACATGAGCAATGCCAAGACAGGAACTCTTTCAGCAAAAGATTCGGAATACGAAACCCACTGGCCTGTCTGCTGGTCGTATTTCACTACGATACTTTCCTGACGCTTTGGATACATGCCTCTTTCTATACCGTTGACTATGCTATCGTTGCTGCAGTTCCGGATATATTCGAACATAAGCTTAAATGAGCTTCAGATCGGTCTCACTTACCTGCCACGAGGAGCTGGCATAATCATCGGTGGGTATTGCGTAGGGAAGATCATGGATCACAACTACAAAATAACGGCGAAACAGATCGGTTGGACTGTGGATTTTGTTGCGGGTGATGAATTGACCACATTTCCAATCGAAAAAGCGAGGACGAAAGGCAGCTATTGGATCCTTTTGATTTCCACACTAACATTGATAGGGTACGGATGGGCAGTGGTATTCCATGTTCATATCTCAATTCTTTTGATATTGCAATTCATCCAAGGCTTTTGGGGGACTTACTTCTACACAGTCTATAACACTCTTCTGGTTGATGTGTTTCCAGAAAGTCCAAGCACAGCTGCAGCTGCGGCCAGTGTCACTAGGTGTGCTATGGCAGCAACTGGCGTTGCCATTTTGCAGCCTTTACTGGACGCACTTGGACGAGGGTGGGTATTCACCACGTTGGGAATTTGAACTGGCTCTTGCGGAGTGGCTGCTGTATGGTGTATCCGAAGGAAGGGAATGGAATGGAGAAGTCAAAGATTTAGTAAGAAGGATGATGCAGTCCACGCTTTGACGTCAAGATTTTGAGAAGCATTTGCAGCGCAGTCGGGTGCTGTGGTCGCTTGGCGGTGCTCTGCACGTGGTGCCAAGACTCGAAAAGTAAATACTTTCCCTATCTTACGTGGTTCGTACTTTCAACTATTACCTTCAATTTCTTCAAGAAAGGTATGCCATCAACGAACAGGATATTGGCAGTATCGAAGCCCCTTGGTTTGGCTGGCTCAACTGGACGTTGTTATCTATTCAAAAAGTTGATCCAGGAAAGACCACACCTAGGCCGCGTTTGGTTAGCATCGTTCGAGCAACCTTCCATATCGTATGCATTTTGTTGTAACTAATACTCCTGCAGATCTGGGAACGATGATTTCATCTTGAAAGACATCCCGGAAACTATATTCTCAGCTTTTAATGAGAACATTCGACTAAGGCTTCCTCGATCTCCCCGCATTCGCTTACCATTGGATACCATCCCTGAACAACGTATATTTGTGTACAAATACCTGAATGATGATTTTTTAAGTCTAGTTCGGAAGCGAATCTCTGTCCGAGCTAGGAAAGAGATCCTCAAAGCTACTTTACAAGGAATTGCAGATATTCACGACCAGGATATTGTACATTTAGGTGATCCAACGATTCCATCCTCCGCACAGTTAAATGATTGACTGAACCTCTTTAGATATCAAGCCTGACAACATCTTGGTCGATTATCGTCATGTTGACGAAGAAGTTATAGTGGAACAGGTGCAAATCTCCGATCTTGAAAATGCAGCGTATCTCCCAAAGCCTAGCTGTATCAAAGGAATGTTAGCTGGAAATGAGAACTGGCGCAGCCCAGAGGGACACTTTAAGGGAGAGCTCAACAAACCATCCGACTTATACTCATTCGGACTAGTCGTAAGTGCCTAATCTGAGCAGAAAGCTTCTTGGCTAACATAATAGTGCCTCTATGCTGTCCTTGAGCGTGTCATACAAGGGATTGATGATGACTTCAAATTGCACCTTTCGAAAGGCACACTTCCTGCGTTGATTCGCCTGCAACGACAAATATCGTATTTTGGAGACAAAGAAGGGTTGAAAGGGCTTATGAAGCACGTCGGTGATGAAGAAGTGAACTGTGAGGTTCTTGGAATGCTTTGGGAGGAGCGACGGGCGGACTACATCCCATATGTGCAGTTCTCAGATTGGACAGATGTTGACTCGACATTCAAGGACTTAATTCGAGGGTTGAATCATCTGGATCCCTCACAGCGGCTTACAGCTCGTCAGGCATTGGAACATCCCTGGTTTGCAAGCATCGAAATTGCTTCCTTGTAGCGTCGACTCGTTTTTGATAGGGACGACGGTGCACAATAGGATGTTGCGGTGGATGCACTAAACTCTGTAGTGCATAGATGGAGGAAAGGCGTCATGACAAAGCTGTTTCATAGTTACTCTGCGAACAAATTTGTTTCCATATTTTACCTACGCTGATACTAAATTTTCTATGCTTAATAGAATTGACTTGTCACTCCCTGAGTCCCTGTGGCTTCAGATACACGTGGAACGGTTCCCTAATATCAGTCTAGATCTCACTGTCTTAATGCGTACCAACCGAGAGCAGTGTAGTTCAGACGCTAATATTACTAAGAGATCTATAGCAGCAACAAACACACCACCTTGACCTTCACTTCGACCATGACAACCAACTGCTGAGCCCGTGTAGTTCCACCTGTTTAGGTCAACCTTGGAACAGGCTGCTTTGATTCAAGAAGCGAGTGCCAAGACCCGCCTCACAGTGTCCAAAGCGGTGACGAGCAGCAGAATCTTTCAGATGAGAACTTTATTTTGGCTAGAGGGACAACACCATGGAGAAGAGCCGACGTCGCTGTACAGACAATGCCACTCAAAAACTCAAATTCGGAGACTAATTTTGCCAGTAACAGCGGGAATAGGAAGCGTAAAGATGCTCCTAATTCCTCTTCCAGCAGCCAAAACAAGCCAAGCAAAGGGCGCAACTTTAAACGCGTCAAGTATGACGCGCGATCAATTTTGACAAGCTCTCCAGATGGAGCTTTAAACAACGGGGAGCTAGACTTACAGTCTTTTCTCAAGTCACGCGACTTCGAGATCAAAGCATTACAAGATGGCATGCAAAAGTCGAAGAATAGCGGGACAACGAGGGCATTTCAGCAGGTTCCACGCGATCTCCGCAGACGAACAGCTAGCCACAATGTTAAGAGAGTGCCGAAGAGACTGCAGAAGAGGGCGGCCAAAGAGATGAGAGACGATAATACACCAACTGTCAACTCAAGGACTAGAAAGCCAGGAAACCCACGGGCCAGACTGCGGGCGGAGACTGCAAAGCGACTCGGCATTTTGGCAGCAAAGAAGGGAGCTGTGAAAGAGAAGAAGATCGGTGATGTCAGAATAGAGGCCCGAGAACCACGACCCAAGATCCGAAAGAATGCGTTGAACGACCCGCCGAAGCCCAGGTCAAAGTTTAGGAAGAGGCAGATACACAAGACCTGGTTGCCTACTCACTTGTGGCATGCGAAAAGGGCGACAATGACCGAGCCCAAGGATCCACTTTGGAGATTTGCTATTCCGCTTACTTCGACCCAGAAATCATATAGACCTACTCATCGAGCCAGTGGAGTAAGGGGAGCTGTATGCTGGGATATGAGCTACATGAGCACGATTGGTTTAGAAGGGCCTGAAGCAAGTCTACAAAAGCTTCTCAAGGCTGTCGGTATTAAAGAGGAGGCACTCTGGGATGCAAGGGGCACAAAATGGAGAGAAGGGAAGCGAAGCTGGACTGGGTGGTTGACTAGGGAAGTGAAGGAGAAATCTATTGTCGTCAGTCCCGCTACTGTCTTATGGTCCCCCCCACCGTCTGGTACGGAAAGTGATGAAACCTCGCAAAAGAAGGCGAAACAGTCTCGAATATTTGTCAGGATACATCCTGCTGCTTTTATTGAAGTATGGACAGAAGTTCTTCGTTTGTCGAAGCTCCAGCGCCCCATAGTCCATATCGAAGATCTCCGCTTCGAGATTGGAAGCATTGAGATCGTTGGGCCGTCTTCAACTGAAGCTCTACTAAGTGTTCTGCATCCATACGATGAGTCAGAAGAGCATGCGAGAGCTTTTAAGGCCTTACTTGGAATTACAAATCCTGGATCACTGCCATCTAATTCTGTATTGAGTTTCCCCGTAATGGACCCTCGGATTCGATATCCACCCAGGCCAGTCAAGCTACCGAGCACCAGCGACGAAGAAGCCAATTTCAAGCTCTTGGAAATGGCCTCGTCTTGGCCCGTAGATCGATCAACAGGATCATCAGCATTATTTGACCGCGAAGCAAGATTTAAGGCAACACGGCTTCCCTCTCAGAAAGCACTCAATCGAAGGAAAGCTATTGCGAAGCCGGGAGATTACCCCTCTTGTCTAGAAAGCGACCCAAGAATACCAATCACACTGATCGCTTCCAGATCAGTCTCATCAGGCTCCGCACAAGGCACTTGGATACTTCTGGCACCTTGGAAATGTATCTTGCCGATTTGGTATGGGTTGATGCACTGCCCTTTGTCCTCTGGCAACAATCCCCGATTTGGTGGCCTGCAAGAGCTTCGCCAGGTCCATTTTGAACAAGGCGTTCCCTATTTTCCTACAGATTTCCCTGGCACTGCTTCCGGCTTCCAGTGGGAGCTGGATGAAAGACTGAAGAGAAAAGCCAATTGGGATAAGCGGCCGAAGGGTAAGAGGGTGGAATGGGATTCTCTTGACCTTGGGGCCGGGAGAAAGGGAGAAATTGGTCGAGGATGGGCCTCTGACTTTGAAAGAGTCGTTGGCGTGCCACTGTTAACGGCTAGCATTGATCTGATAGATGCAGCTCAAGAAACTGAGAAATCGAAGGCGACCACATCAAAACGCGAGGTGCCACTGCACCATATTCCAAGCAAAACTTTCAAAAGTCTCCTTTCCTCATATGAGAGTCAGCTGCTACAGCAAAATGCAGTTGCCACATTTCGCATCACTCTAGTCACCAAAGGAATCGCATTGCCGTCAGCTCGAATATACCGCCTGCCCAAAATAGCGGAACATCCCTCATCGATAGAGTCCGAACCATCTTTAACCAGCGCTCCACCACCTAGTACCCGTGAGCAATGGCTCGCCCTTCTCCCGCCACCCGCCCACTCTAAACTCCCACTCAACCCCAAAGCCAAAGCGGCAAAATTCCCCACCCGGATCCCACTGAACACGCCTCTCCCTCAGCGAATCCAACTCCTCGCTCGATCTCTGCTACAAGAACCACCTTGCCAATACTCGCAATTCCTAACTGGAAACCACGAAGAAGACTTCCCGCTTGTCCCAGATGAGGAGGACCTCATTGGGTTTGTAACAACGGGGGAGTTTAATCTGGCAGAAGGGAAGGGAGTTGCGGTGGGAAGTGTGGTCGTGGAGAAGGTTTTAGAGGGGTTGAGGAGGGATGGGAAAGGGAAGGACGGGCGGTTTTGCATTGTTAGGAACGCGGGGGAGAAGATGGGAAGGTTGGCGAGGTGGGAGGTCGTTTGATGTGGACTTAATCAGTATCTGCTGTAAACTCAATAGTCATCCAGACTGTTCTTTGAACTACGCTTCAGTATACGCGAGATGTTTTGTGCCCTCAACAGATTTCAGACATTTTTGAACCTCCCCAGCAAATGAATAAAATCTCGGGTAAAATATTTGTGTTTTCCGATTGTTTTACCTTAGGATCATTGGACTTGGCAGTTACTGCTCAATTCACACCCATTATCAATCACTTGAGGACCAGTGCTGGATTTTGGCTGGTTTTTCATCAGATGTGACCCCGGAAAGGTCCCATAACGATCCCGGACATAGCTCTCGTCGTTTTGAGGCACTGATGCTGTTGGTTTTGCACCAGGGGTGGCTGATATGTGGGTTCACTCATCTTCGTGAAATGCAAGCTGTCAACGATAAACACTCCACTTTGAAAGATTTGACCGGCGCTTGGAACGAGTATCTAAGTACCCAGAAACAGACACTATGGTAATATGTTTCCCATAACCTTACTGCTATCGCTCTATACCATTCCTTATCCGTCATCGTCCATCCAATCTTGACCATGTCAGGGGAGCACCATTGCTCCAGGCAGCGTGGAGCACAGTACCGCCGCTCAACTCTTTATAAGCACCAATGAAGCCTAGACCAACACTGATCCAACTGAACATCTCATGCACCAAGTCTCTGTTGCGACTCGAAAACGGGTTGCAACTTTCCGTCGTAATGATTAGTGTGGTAGGACCGCCATTGCCATATTGGGCGGCTCTGATGAGAATGCGTACGAGGTCATCCCGTGGGTGCGCCCGAGAATCAACAGATTCTGGGTCTTGTATATTGTGAATCTTTATTGTTTCGAAGTAATTTCTCCAAGTGCAGTGACAACCAGACAAGGTGGGAAACCCAGCACTTCGGTACATAACTGAACAGTCTCTCCTTATTGTGATGTTCGTGATGCGTTCCATACTTATTCGCATGGCCTTGAATGCCTCGAAGTTCATCGCCGTGACGGTAAAACTGTGGTGCTGTCCGTGGTACCTTTCTGCTATCTTCAGATCATGCTTTTCAAGCTTGCTATCATGAGCTAGTGTATGGAGCAACGCGCTGGATTTGATGTTGCAAGGCCACACGAAGGAGTAAATGATCACGCGGAGCTCTGCAGGTAGGCCTCGAAAGTCAAATTGGCCGGTTGACCTGGCGAATGAATATATTAAAGAGTGCGCGTAGACGTCCAAGGCTATCTTGACAAACTCACTGGATAGTGGTACTGTCATGGTCTGAGTCCGATTGCGAGCTCTGAGAAGGTGCTCGAAGAGTTGGGCTTGTAGAAGATGCTGGTCCATCCGAACTCTTGGAGCCCACATCACCTCGTTGCAAGGAGGATTGAGCACTTGCAGATGATTCTTGCTCAGGCGCCTTTTCCAAAGCCCTTGTATTGATTCCGTGGCTGATGGGAGCGTTTGGGATGACAGATTGGTACATATCGCTGAGTGGTTGAACAGGGGGTTGATCTGGATTGGTGCTGTTGCGTTCACGACGATTTTTAAAATCCGTAGCCATGTTTTTGGTGAGAATTTCGACACAAATGACCATGGAAGTAGTGCGTAGAACTGATTGTCTCGAAGACGTCGAGGAGGTGCACCAAGTGGAATGAACGTATAATTCACAGAATGAACATAAGAATATTTGAAGGCCAAAAGAATGACTTAATTTGCGGGATGCATTGATTGTAGAAAATACATTCAGTGCAGAGCACAGGATGCTCTTTAGATGTGCGCGGGTTCTGAAGCTTTAGGAAGGAGCATCTCTCCAGTTTGGACAGAGCCAATACAGGAGCTGCAGACCATATCTTCGATATTCTGGTATTTGGGGGATTATCAACTGCACTTTGCAAGCACAACTAGCAAGAAAGACTTCGAAAGTACCTTGCGGACCTGGGAGAACCTCATACCATCTTACATCTGCAGTCAGTAGCTTGAGAGCCTGAGCTCGCCGCACAAGCTGACATGTAAGGCACATCTGGGACATTCGGGGCTTTTAAATCCCCAGGATTCTAACTGCATGTTAATGATTTACTTGCAGAAATGTTTCAGTCAAACTTGCCTCGCTTGAGAGTCATCAATTGCCCAGCGTGTTGAGCTTGTCCGTCACTCTCGAGACGCATTGGCCCTTTATTCCACATTCAATGACCTGCTCTCCGCTAAACTCAAGAAAGACTGTTGTCTACTTCAGCAGCCTCTGGCGGCTGCCTTTGGCGCCGCCTCTTTTGCCTCGCTGAATTTAACGGCAACCGTTTCTCCAGCCCGCAAGTATTACATCTCCTTACAAGGATATCTGCCCACGGCTTCTTGCCACCCTTACTCCTATTCTCAATCACATTCTTGCACGTAGACCCATCTATCATCATTGTATCGCAGTTCTTGCATAGTGAATGCTTCATGACAGGCGACATCCGCATCAAGACTTTGTGAGAGACAGTTCGTAGTTCGGATACCAAACGTCTGGAAGCAGGTTGCGATGGAGACACTCGAGGATTTGAAAGTATCTCTGGCGTAGTCTCAAAAGTCTGCTTGGAATGATGTTCAGCGTCTGCCGTCGATCGACACCCCGTGGACCGGGAGAACTGTTGCTGAGTCGCCATGTATGCTGCTGCTTGGTAAAGATAGGATACCCTGCTGTACAATGCCTTGTTTGGTACACTGCCAGTTTTGGGTTTTGCCATGATGGGGAGCGGCTACGCCGTGCGACAGATTCCCCAGGGCCTTCTGAAAGAAATAATATTTGTCACGTTGGTTGTCCAAGTTCGAGATGATTTTCGCAATTGAAAAGTGATCCGCAAGACGCCAATATCAGCCTCATTGTGAATTGTGTAGACTAATCAATTATAAGCCTAGCGCATCTGGAGCCGGGATCTTGAATCGCGCTCACCTCAATCCCTTCTCGCAGCCTGGACCACGTCTCCCTTCCCACTCATCCTCCTTCAACGTTTGCATCAACAAGCAACTCTCTCAGTTCCTCTCTATTTCCATATCCTCGATCGTTGTTCACGATCTAGCTTGCGATACCTACCCTTTTCACAGCATCTGCGACCGTTATCGTCGCGTCAGTTCTGTACACAAACCCTCGCAGCCTAAACTCACGACCGTCAACATGGCCACCGAAGAAGATCTCATCGATTACTCCGATGAGGAGCTCGGAACCAACGACGCAGCACCTGCAGCCGGCGCAAACGGTGGCGCAAAGAAGGGAGAGTTGGCAGTCTCGGGAGGTACAACCGACAAGAAAGGTTCCTACGTCGGCATCCACTCCACTGGTTTCCGAGATTTCTTATTGAAGCCCGAGCTTCTGCGTGCCATTACGGATTGCGGTTTCGAACATCCTTCGGAGGGTCAGTCATAACTTTCATCCCCAAGCCCCATCGTTGTCGTTCCACCGCGCGTCCGTCCATCTCGCAAGCAAAATAAAAAATCTGGCAATCCTGTATCGAATCATGATCGATCCTGGAATGTCTCTATCGGCTGGGTGTAGACCTAGGCAAGTGGTGTGGAGAGAGATGTTCTGCGAAAGCAGATTTCTCAAGATGGGTTTGAGGCTTCGGCCAAGGTTGGAAAAAAGCATAAGGCGGCGAAGCCAAGAGACATCCAGGATCGGCTCGATTTCGAGGCTTCACATATTTGCCTGCCTCTTTCGAGCGACGATTTGAACCTTTAAAGGCATCTCGCACCTCTGCGCCGATATTGTTTTCTTCTGGTATGGGATGATGTATCGTGGGTTCTATATGCGGATGGACGGACGTTGCGATCTTTTGCACCTACCACATTTATGCACTTGGAGAACACTTTGATCTAACATCGGCTCGATTTACTCTACAGTTCAGCAAGTTTGTATTCCTCAAGCAATCCTCGGAACGGACGTTCTCTGCCAGGCCAAGTCCGGTCTTGGTAAAACCGCCATCTTCGTCCTCACCAGTCTTCAGCAAATCGAGCCTGTCAATGGTGAAACATCCGTCCTCATCATGTGTCACACTCGTGAGTTAGCATACCAGATCAAGAATGAGTATGCAAGATTCAGCAAATATATGCCCGATGTCAAGACCTCTGTCTTCTATGGTGGAACTCCCATCCAGAAGGATGCCGAGATTTTGAAGAATAAAGATACACACCCACATATCATCGTTGCCACACCCGGTCGCTTGAACGCTCTAGTCCGTGACAAGTTCCTGCGATTGGGCAGCTGCAAAATCTTTGTTCTGGATGAGTGTGATAAGATGCTGGATCAGATCGGTAAGGATACTCCCAAATTCCGCTTTGTCCATCTCGCTAAGTCTGCCAGATATGCGCCGTGATGTTCAGGAGATTTTCCGCGCCACACCTACTCAAAAGCAAGTCATGATGTTCAGCGCCACCCTTTCTCAGGAAGTTCGACCTATCTGCAAGAAGTTCATGCAAAACCCCCTCGAGATCTATGTCGACGATGAAAAGACTCTCACACTCCATGGTCTCAATCAGTTCTTCATCAAGCTCGACGAGAAGGAGAAGAACCGCAAGCTCAACGAGCTCCTTGACGATTTACAGTTCAACCAAGCTATCATCTTCGTCAAGTCAACTGTGCGAGCCACGGAGTTGGATAAGCTCTTGAAAGAGTGCAACTTCCCATCGGTTGCAGTCCATTCCGGTGTCAGCCAAGAGGAGAGGTATGTTTTTCACCTTCTTCTAATGTCCTTCAATTCTAACTTGTCGACAGAATTAAGCGCTACAAGGCGTTCAAGGATTTCCAAGAGCGTATTTGCGTTGCCACGGACGTTTTCGGACGTGGTATCGACATTGAGCGCATCAATTTGGCCATCAACTACGACCTCCCTGCTGATGCTGATTCCTATCTTCATCGTGTCGGTCGTGCTGGTCGGTTCGGTACCAAGGGTCTTTCGATTTCGTTCGTGAGTAGCGAGACTGATGAAGAGGTGTTGAAATCGGTTGAGAAGCGCTTCGAAGCAGATATTCCGTACGTAGATTATTCCCTTCTCCGCAGATACACATTGCTAACGGCCTTTGTAGAGCATTCCCTGCTGAGGGTATCGACTCCAGTATCTATATGGCCAATTAGAGATTTCGGGAGATCCCCAATCGAAGGTCTGCTTCCGGATTCTGCTTTGGGACAAGACGCCAAAAATGTACTCGTTCCGCTCTTCCGCTTTCTGATTTCTGATTTCCTTGCCCGTTATGGTTGAGATGCGTCGTCTTTATGATATGAGCTTCTGGGTTTCTATGCTTGCGAACTAAACGGAAAAAAATGGATGCTGGTGGTCGAGATGTACCACGATGGAGACTTTCACTTTCCATACTGTCCAGGGCAACCGGGATTCGAATATGGGATGGACATCATGGGTTGAATGGTACTGCTAGTGGGCAACAAACAGGGCAAGCAATCAATGAATAGAAAAGTTCTTCTTGAGACATGAATATCTTCCTACTTGTATATTGATTCGTGTCTTCTCTCTAGTCGTGAAAGCATCTGCCTGGCATGCCACGACTGACTGTTTTCACCAATCCCGTGCTGTATCGGTTGTTTGCTTGTATAAATCCAAGGACACCGAGACGAAGGTTCGGAGGGAGACAGGCTGAATTCTCAAGGAGGTTGAGACCATTCAATGCTTCTCGTCGAGTCTATTTGCTTTCTCTCGCTTGTCAGTACAAGTCGACGTGACTAGGAAATGACGACGCTTCGATGCGGACCCCACAAAACTGTTGACGTGCTCGCGAAGAGTCATTTACGGAGTAGAAGCTCCGGCAATGTACGCTGTAGTTGGCTGAGAGCCCTTGTTACTGCACCGAGAGTCGGTATGAGGTTCGCAGGATGTGGGGGAAAAGGGGAAAAGGGGCCAAGGGACTTGGGAGATGAGCAAGGAACTTTTGGGGCGAGATGACAAGATAAAAAGTGGTCAGCTACTGAAGAGTTATGGTACGCGGCAGATGAAATTCTCCCGTGTGACTCGACCATGGTAGACAGATCGAGGAGGAGGCGGACGAAGTATTCATCGGCTCATCTGTTTACTAGCACTGCAGGGTATGTTTAAGTCCATTGGATGGTATTCGGAAGTATAGGCAGTGGTCGTTGAGACTGCTATCTTGGTACGGAGTTCTTCCTTTCCACTACTATAAGCTCGTGTTCCGTTCGTGGCAAGAAGGAAGGGGCAATGGTGATCTCTTGACAGATGTGTCATATGAGAGCTTGTATACGATTCTGCTTGTGCTGCTATATGTGCCTGCATAAGCGCCAAATTTTGATCTTATCTTAGCCAACACTGAGATATAGGGCTCATCTATGTGGCAAGTAGCTCGCTTTTGTTTCTCAATAGCAGCCACGAAATGAATACCATAAAACTAAAAAAACATGCATCCGAGTGCGACCCTCGGTCTTGGAACCGAATTGATTCACGATTGGATAGAAGCAGAAGGGGCTCTGCACTCGGAGAGTTACCTTCCCGGCGGGAGCGCCGTTATTGCAACCAACTGAATATATGGAGGAAGGAATCGCATCCTGGAGGTTGCAGATGCATGGGCATGTAAGGCTTTGTTGGCTCTGAAGACCCGGATGGAGTATTCAAGCTTGATGTTGGTTTTGCCTCTTGGGACGGCACATGCTGGGAAATTGACTGGGGATTTGCAGCTAGGGAAATATCTTGGTTTCAGTGCTTGCATGATGGCTTTGTACGGGAGATCGTCGATGGGTATGCGGGGAGAAGGAGAACGGGGAGTTTGAAGAGGCAAGGCAGCTAGACATTCAATGGACAACAGAGTACAGAATAAGCTTGCAGGTGAGATGAAGGGACAAGTGAACAACACGTCCGCAACACACGATAACCACTTGACAACAAGATTTCTTCATGAAGCCAAGTATGCGGCCCCAAGCGATTCTTATGCACTAATTAAACAAGTATCCAACACCAGAGCTTTCCGTTGTTCAGATCGTACTTAATTATTGCAATACAAGTCGACCTCGACAAAGATGTAACACGGTACCAGAGAACAGCACAAAGAACAAACCCTGCCTCATCCTAACATTCAGATATCTCCCCTGGCTAACCTTCAAGGCTCAAAACGGCCGAGTCTTGATTTTTGGCGATGTACTCCATAGGGTGTGATTGGGAGACGTTAAGTCACGGCAGCTAGTTTGGTACGCTGTTAGGTTGTCCAAAATCAAGGTTTTGACAGTTGACATGGTCCGCTTCTGGAATAGGGGGTAGTGGTACGGGCTGGAGAAGGACGGCATGGGATTTTGCCACGCGAGCACTCCTATGCTTGGGATTTGCAAGGCGCCAAGAATGGCTGTTTCCCGTGCCCGGGGATTGACCAAAGAGAATGGCATGTCGGTTGCGGTGTGGAAAAGAAGGATGTCGTTGATGCAGTTGATAAAACTAAGAATAGGGTGGCGTTGGCGTTGCAACTCTTTCAGGAACCCTTTCGAACTCCATGCTTCCGACTGGTCAGACCCCCATTGTAACGGGCATTATTCGTCGATCGCGATCTACCTTCCTTTACTTTGTTGGAGTTCTGGGGTTTGGGGCACTTCTGAAGCTTTGTTGAGTCGGATACCTCGGATATGGTGTCCCAATCATTGTTGACGAGTACCGGAACGGACTTTTGCGCGGATTTTGGTAGAGCCCTGGCTTGTAGATAGGTAAGCGATGGAAGAAGCCCTGGTCCATGCGACTTCAACGGCTAGGAGCTTTTGACAGCAATGATTACCAGTAAGAACCATGGAGATTCGTTGCCAGGCATGGCATTTAAAAGAAATCCGCCAGCTGTGTCCGTTTGTGGAGTGCGGCTAGCTCATTTGGGAGGTGTTCGCGAACCTACGGTTTCTTGGTCTTGCACTTCTCTGTAATGGGCGGTAAAGATCTTGATTCTGAAGCTTCGTTACGGGGGGCTTCCTCGTTCTTTACCACGGAACAGACGTATTAAGTTTACCCTTCTCTTGGATGCAAGTATTCCACTCAGGACGGAGGTCCACCTTGGGATGAAGTTGTCAATTGACTAATGTAGCTACTAGCTAGCAAGTAGAGTTGTGAACTTGACCTATTTGAGTTGTCCGATTTGCTGGGTGGTGTCGAGATTTTTCAACGGCTTCTTCGGTGATTGGGTATTGTGGTGTTGCGCGGCTTTGGTCTACTAAAACTGAAGGGTATTGAAGAGCAGAGGGCAAAATGGGCAAAATTAGACTTGTTGAGTGGATATTAGATGCCCCCGATAAGGTAGCCTGTGTAGGTTTTCAGGACTACGACCCTGCTTATGGTGTGGTGAGCATTTCGGTGCGGTCGCGATCCAATGATTGTGACTTCTGTGCGAGAAAGACGGGCTCTCCTGCAGTGTTTAGGGGGGCCGTATAGATTCGTATTTCGCACTGTACTGTACAAGCAAGTATTGTGCTCATATACCGGTCGTGCTGAGCAACAGCGGCCAGCAAGCAAACAGTCTCAGAAGATAATTGTGTAGGCCGATGTGGCGATGAATATAAATAGATTGAAAGTGGCCGCTCGTGAGCTATTCCCGAAACGAGGCTTCTCGGCTGTCTGTCCCTGCATATTTTGGAAGAGCTTGAAGTCAATTCTGGACAACACACTCCGTAGGTCGAAAGCCCCCGTCCTTCGCTGACCTCTCGTGCGTATTGAAAATTTTGCGTAGGTGTCGCCCCCAAAAAGAGAAAACTCCTTTGAGCTTCAAACAGCTCACGGCTCGTGAAGCATCTGCCTCAGTCACGGATTTGATTCTTGCACTTAATGATCTTTCATCTAGGACCCCCACTCGGTACAAAGCCACAGCTACTGGTCGCTGCTTTGTATTGACCATCATAAGGACATGATAATAATATGCCTCGGGACATGGTAACATTGGTTGGACCGGTTGACGAACCGTGCAAGCGGGTGCAAGAATCGTGGCTTCGTGAGCAACAACGCGACCTGACGCCGTGGCCAGGAATGTGTTTCGCGTCAGTACTAAGTGGCACAATGCAGTGCCAGGGGATGAACAGCATGCCAAGCACAACGTCATACATCTCTTTCTCGTGAGATGACCATTTTGCGTGAAATTTCCAATTGCAAAAAGTTAGTTAAGACCGCGTATTAGGTTGATGTGAAGTTGTAAACCGAGGAAGGAGAGCAGAGGCTGGACGCGACCGACGCAGAATTCCGAATTTCAATACCTACTTGCTTTCCGGACATGCCGTCGGCCAACATTGCAGTAAAAGGGGACTCGGGCTGACTTCTGTATGCTTATCGACATTGTCTCGTTATCTGCAAAATACCGGTTTTCGGTGTGCAGGACGTGCTTGAAATTGAGTTTTCCCCCCGTTTATCCTAACTAGCCATGGCCCATGGGACATGGGACGAGCAAGGGACCAATATAGTCATGTCTGGGCAGATGGCACGGCCGCACCGGTTTGGTATGCAATGCCCTGTTGTCATATTGTGGGTCACTAGAAATCACAGCCTGGCAAAATATCTAAGACAAACGCCGTCATTGATAGGAGCCCTTGTTCGTGAGAAAAGTCTTGAGTTTTGAGTGTGAGACTCCATTTCAAAGAGATGAGAAGGGTGAGCCGGTGACAGTTCCATAGAGAATTATTGGAAGGTCCAAGTCCAAACCATTCCAGGCGGGCCCTTTTGCTAAGGCTTGACGAGGGAAAGTACACAAACGACATAGAGTTAATTTACTGCACCAACGGCGTGTGGCACCACACCGTTCCTTGGTCACTAGCTTTGCGGGAGCGAACGGCTGTGGAAGCTCCAGAAGAAAAAATGATCAAGCTTCGCGGTGGAGCTTGGAGATGGGCGCAAAACGCGTGGTTTCCGTGTTGTCGTTCGTGAATGCCGGGACGTGCCAGAGAGGGAACCTGGAATTTAGGACACCGACTACAAATATATTGGAACAAGCCAATCAGGGAATGGTTCCTCAGGTTCGGAATGCGAGCTTGGTCTTAACTAGGCTCACAGAAAAAGTGACACGGAGTGACGGAGCAGCGGCGGACGAGCAGAGTTTGGATGGATAACTTGAAGCGGGTTTCTATTCGGATTCCGGGCTGTTTGACCAAAGCCAAGGTCCAGAAGCCATCGCACATTCTGGTTGCCCCTGTTGTCGCAATCTTGTGAATGTGCACAGCCTGTTATCTATCCCTGCAGCAGCTCCTCGCTGTAATTGAACGGCCGTGCTGGAGGACCTGCCAAGCTGAAGCCTCAAACCCAAAATATCGTCAGCAAGGTGGAAAGTGGGTCGACCATGGAGCAAGGGCAATAAAGCATTTGGGCATATGGCACCACCAACCTGCAAGAAGGAGAACATGAACATGAGCAAAGATAAGTCAAAGTAAAGCAATCTGAATTCACCACCGGGCCGCCGCAAATCAAATGCTGTAGACACTTGACAATCCATATGTTGTTGTGTCTGAAATGTTGTCAAAGACAAGCGGTAAAGCTTATTTCAGCTCAACTGGAAGAGACTCCTTGATTGAATCTCGTATGTCTTGTACTTCGTGTTCACATTGCAGAACGAGGTGATTGGAAGAATTTTCGACTGTTGTTCGGGACGACGAAAAGCCTCCGCAAGCTTGCCAAGTAGGTACTTGTGAATGTGCGATAACTGGTCGAATGTGGAGAAAACTTCAAGACCATTTCCTCCATACCCACTCCAGTCTGGCCTACTTACGGAGGCTCTGCCATCTTTTGGTATATATATATATATATGAATACATTGACCGAATACAAAACAATGCTTAATTCTGGGTAGTTGTTCGCCCGTCAGCCGCGTCTTCCATATTCGTTCTTGTGGATTTGAATATCATGACTTGACATGGGTTCCAGCAAATTCAACATTGTCCATGTAAGAGAATAGGACAGAATAGAAACACACGGCTTGGTGTCTGGCTATCCATGAGCTGTGGCAGATCTGGATAGTAGTGATATTTGCAGTTGCGCGCTCTCGATGATCTGGAGGCAGCTGTCCTGTACAATGTACAAGATCAGACCAGATCTGCTGCTGCTCATAATGCTTTGGAGGCGAAAATTGAAAAATAGCTAGAAGGCCGGTCGGCGATCATGAAGTATCGATGTCTGATATCCACAATTTGCAGGCAGGGCTTGAGCAGATCAAGGAAGGCGCAGGCATCCCTTCGGCTCTGTTGGGACGGGTGTGCTGAGTTTTCTTCCCTCCGTACTGTAGTGTAGCTGGAGTCACAGGGGTAGCGGGGAGTGGGTAGGCTCGTAGGGTAATCTAAGCTGCCCCATCCGACCCTGCGGTAGGTCGGTAGGTATCTTTGTGAGAGAGGGAGAGAACATGGGAGAGAACACCAGCAAGCAACACACCAGGCATCTGGCATTCAGGGCACAGCACAGCACCACTAGCCCACCACCACCACGAGAGCCAATCCGTACGTACTCAACCTTTCCTTTCTCCCCGGACGTTCCTTTCGCTGCTCCTCTGCCCTGCCCTGCCCTGCCCACCATCGCGGTTCCTCTGTCCAGCGTCGAATCGAGCGAGCGATCACCACTGCAAAGATACCCAATTCGATATCGCTCTCTCCTAGTCAACACAACTTCGATTCCTCCACCAGCCACCAGGACCCCTTTTGTCCCTTTCTGGCCGCCCTGGACAGCATAACAGCACCGAGCCACCGGACAATATTTCGTCAGGGATCCTGAGCTCGATGGCCCTGTTGCTGCAGCAGATGCTAAAGTAATCTACCTGTCCGCCAATCCAACACGTCGACAGCCACTTTTGGTCGTCCTACGCGAGCCAGCCCTGCTCACCCACCCTCTTTCCACCACCATACCAAAACCACACCACACCATACCTCCACTCCATCCGCAGACAGACGACAACTCCCTCTTCTCGTCGGCCCATTCCTCAGCCAGGAGTCCTCGAACACACGCTCTTTACTGTCCTCTCCCAGCCCGCGCCCCCATTTGCAGCTCGAGACCGGCACAATCTCTTGCGGCGTCACGCTCGTTATTAGCACCCCATTATCTCTGCCACTTCTGCCCCTGCCAGGGTCGTCCGCCCAGTGCATCAGCCTTCGTTTGGTGCCGAGACAGGAGGTGTAAGTGCAGCCAAAGCAACAACCATTCACGACAGACGAACGCGACGACCTGAAGGCCACTCGGCCAACTTTACTCACAGCGGCAGCACCAAGAGCCATCGCACACAGCTGCTGCAGCCCACAGACGGCGCCGTGAAGAGGCATTCCCAATCTGGTCAAGATGGCTCCGTCTCCTCCACGCCTGCGGATTCTATCAGGTTTGTCGATCCGTCCCTACTTTTATTGATAAATTTCCACCTTCCCTTCCCCACGAAGTCCAGAAGCTCCTCAGCATTTTTCGCGCCACTTTCGTTTTCTCTTTTGTGCCAATGTGTCAAGTGTTATCATGGAGATGGAACTAATGAGAGTCTGTGTAGTTGGCGGAAATGCAGTGTCAGCTTTTCTGTCCTGGCGACTTCAAGCCACAAATGCCTGCGATGTAACATTGGTGTGGAAGAGTGGTTTTGACGCGGTCCACCAATACGGAATCTCGTTCAAGTACGTTTGGATATCCGTGGTATTCATTTTGGCAAGTACTGACGTTTCCAGGTCCACATCTTTCGGTAACGAACGGTTCAAGCCTCGCAATGGTAATTTACTCTGATTTGTGTCTTCTACTATCGTGAACGAAATGCTGATATAGCCTCAACAGTGGTGCGAGCACCAGAAGATGCTGCAAGCGTCAAAGACGGTGCTTTCGACTATGTTCTACTCTGCGTCAAAGCCCTCCCAGACGTCTACGACCTTGCGTCCGTTATTGAATCAGTCGTTACTCCGCAACATACATGCATTCTTGTTAATACCACACACACGTTAGGGGTTGAGGCGCATCTTGAATCGAGATTTCCGAGCAACGTTGTGCTGTCACTCGTTTCAGGCGCCGAGATTATACAGTTAGGAGCAAGCGAATTCGAACATAAAGGCTCAACAGAGGTATGGGTGGGACCGGCGAACAAGAATCCTGCAATGCCCAGCACTATCCAAGGAGATATGGCAGATGCTCTGGCCATGACATTGAGCAGTGGGCAAGTGGATTGTCATGTTTCTACCAACATTCGACAACAGCAGTATGAGCGGATGATCGGGTAAGCACACTACAGAGATTCCGTGGAAATATCGATACTTACTAACCTTGCCATGTAGCCCTATTGCTTTTCATCCTCTAAGTGTAATCTTCGAAACCCCGACCCATAGCGCGTTGCTTGAAAAGGTTGGCGTCAAGGCGCTAGTCTCTGAAGTATTCGATGAACTCCTCACAATCGCAAATGCTCAGCAGTGCAGTTTCCCTGCGGATTTCAAATCAAGAATTATGACAGAGATGGTTAAGCCTACAGAGGCCAACAGCATCATGTACCAGGACTTCATGGCAAAGAGACCCATGGAGGTTGAGACATATCTGGGTTCTCCCATCAAGCTCGCACAAGGCGCTGGCGTTCGGGTACCCAGGATCGAGACGCTTTACGCCATTTTGCACAATGTGAACATTGTAAATCAGCAGCGGAAGGACACTACGGTCGTTTCTCCTCTCGCTGTGAACCCCCCGATCAGATTATCTTCAGCACCTCCTCCTAGACCGGCTATGAATGGCTCAGTCAACGGAAATGGTCCTCCCAGAGGCCGAGGACGAGGTCCTTCAATGAATGGACCACCACCTGGTATGATGCGCCGAGGACCACCTCCCATGAATGGCGGACCTGCAAATGGCTATGGACGTGGTGGCTACGCTCCTCGAAACCAATCTCGGCGGGGGTCCTTGGAAGGCAACGATCTGGAAGAATTTAGTCACTTGGTATTATACGATGATATTCCAGAGTCTGGAGAATCGAATTATGGTGGGGATGGAGGTGCTGATATCGGTCTTCGAGAACGGGAGTTGATGTTACGGCAACGAGAACTCGCTCTGCGGGAACAAGAATTGCGGCTGAGAAATGGGACGGGTTCTCGTGGTCCTCCTCGCCGGGGACCACCCACACCATCCGTCCGAAATGGAGGTTTTGACGATGACGACGATGATGACTACGTTGATCCTGCAGATGGACCACCGGTCCCATTGATAGACCCTGACAACTTCGACATGATGAGCGTCACATCTCGACGAAACAGAAAAGCTGGCCCGAGTCAGAGCCAGATCCGTAAGAATCCGGAGTTCGGTGACGCTCCTGCTGGACGAAGAGGCGGTGGCTTCATGCGCCCCAACTTTCCCAGGAACAGATCTAGCGCACGAATAATTAGCCAAGTACCTGGTTTACACGACTCTCTCATGGATGACCCTTTGATGGGCTACTCATCTAATCGATATGGCAATGTAGACCGAGCTCAGATGGGAATGGATTCTAGAACGAACTCATTGACAGCAGCACGATTAGACGAATTGCAGTATGGCGGCCCACTTGGACCTAACGGCCAAGGTGGTGCATACCCTCGGAGAGCAAGTCAGTCACCCGCCAATCCATACAGTCCGCAGATCGGTAGAGGTGGTCGGCCGTCTCCGCCAAACGGGCATATGGGACCTTCGATGAACGGCAGACCTTCGCCTCCAGGAGGTATGAGACAGCCTGTTCCCCGTCATCCACCGGGACAAGGCAATTCAGTTGCACCGCAACAAGTTGAGCAATATGCTGGGGTGAGCGCCCTTCATCCACCCAAAGGTCCTGTACAAGTTCGAAGTCTGACGGGTAGTGCGAGCGCTAGCGCGGGGAGTGGTGACAGCGCCAATATTGATTCGGAGCCCTCTGCGCACAGCAGCCAAAGCAGCTTAGGGCCAAGGCCCCCCATCGGCGTACGGTAAATACAGCAGGAGTTTAAAGCAATCATCGATGACAGTCATGTCCAAAGAGCGGCAACAGTCTCACCCGGAGATGCCTGTGGATATCAAGCCTTCCGTTCACACCTAGTTCTGCTCACTGCGACTGTCTCTACTTCGAATCACGGCCTAATCAACTTCAACCTGCACATACAATTATTTACTTTGTTTTAATAGACTTGATCAAAAGGGTAAAATGACCAGCATCCACGAGAGCGCTGAGGCCTCTCCTAGGGCATAATGACGAGACCGGGATTTAGATTTTGAGGCTTTGGTAACATAATTGTCAGTGGTCTATCCGGGACGACGACGTAAATACGCATGCTGCGGCACAATGCACACATTCTTGTTTCCTTTCTGGTAATATTGCATTGGGCTCGGCGTCTTGCGCAAATAATTTCTACTTCCGCCTGCGAAGCAACATGGAACGGTGGATTTTAAGTGTGGTGCTCAAGCGAACCACTGATCGGCTTGTGGACGGAGTTTTCAGCATACGAAAAATGAAAACCTGGATCAATGGCTGGGGCGACGCTATCGGCACCCTGTATCAATCAAATAGGGAGGGAGGATGGAGAGGGATCTGTCAGTTGGAATGGGGGACTGTGACGACGCTGATGACTAGCGGTCTCTGTTTGTGGTAGATAATTGTATAGAGACCTGAGCTTCACTGACTGGGTTGAATGGTACCCCAGGGCAGGTAGTCAGTCATTTTCAGCAACAAATACGAGAGTTCATTGGACTTTTTCACCCCGGTTGACTTTCAGACCTGACTTTTCACGTGACTTTTGACTGCCCATTCAACTTCGACCTGCCCTCCGTCTTCGCAGATTGCCATTCCGATTTATTGGATATGTTTCGGGAAGGTGAATTACTTTGAACAATTGAATGCAGCTGTTTCTATGTTCTTCTAAATAAGCCCAGCCTCCCGGGGCTCTTCATGTGGGTCGCCACAGCAACGTTGTTTTCACAGAGGTGAGCTCGTCTCGCTTAAAGCTCCTCAAATTCCTCTTCAATACTACCACAACCTGCGTGTTCTTAACCTTTCAAAAATGAAGAAGTTCCTGCGTATGAAATTTTTAAGTTCTAATTACAATTGAAACGGCCGTCCCGTTGCTTGCAGTCTAGAGTGATTGTGATGTCGTTGGTACCATGTGGGAGGTCAATGAATGTGATATTCACCTTTGCTGCAGCGACATCAAACTCATCACGATACCTTCATTCGCATGAAGAATCTGCCAACGCTAGCACCTACTTATTTAATGTGCCTGTTTTCCTTCCTCGTCCTCTTCCTTTCTACTTCATCCTCGAATTATGCCTCCGCACATAATCCCAACTCCGCTATCACCACTGTGATTCCAATCGCAGCTTCATTACCACAAGTACAACAACACACATCCCAACTGTACCATGAGCTCCAATAGCAATAACCCCCAGACCGTTGGTGGTAGGCCTCGTGCCACCCGTGCCGCAATTCGCCCTCCCTCCAATCGTGGTCAGTGACGTGGACCTGGTACCAAGAAGAAGAATGTGTCTACTCCAGCTGTAGCTGTAGCCGTAGCTCCTAAGCCTGTCAACGTCTTTCGAGTTTACACACCCGGAGAGTTTACTGATCGCGTAACCATTGAAACCGCCATTATTGAGCACGTTATGCGCGCCCGGAAGGAGTCTGAGGGTGAGCGCAACTCAGTTGCTATCCACTATATCATTGGCTCTACTTTCATCGCTTTCACAATACTGAGTCTCTCTTTCTCTCTTATAATGAGCTCATCGACTTGGTTCTTGCAGACAAGTCCACCGCTACTCAGCTCTGTGCCGCTCTTGCAGCCACTCTAATCCCTCTCGCCATCGCCATCAACATCAACCCAAAAGCCAAGTTCTCCACCACCAACTGGTTTCAAGCTCCTACCATCTCTTAATATGAGGCTACCAATTGAGGACTTGAAGAACATCTACTCCACCTTCCACTTCAAGAAGTTTCCCCCCGAGGTTCGCAAGAGGAGAGGTATTTTCGCAAGATGATATACCTCTCCTCTGACGTCTTTGCTCTTTGTCATGATGGTCAAATTCCTCCCTTCTACCAGGTCGCTTTGTGCGACGACTTCCTCTACGACGAGGCAAAGGCAGCTTACAAGGAGATCAACTTCCAACTCACACTCGCTAATGAGGCGATGTTCAACAAGATGAATGCCCACAAGGTCCAATATCTTCGCCACCTATACTTCCAATGGGATGATCTGTCAGTTCAAGTCGCGTCTTCCTCTGCCTTCTTATGTGCAAACAAGAACATAGCTGACATGAAAATTACAGCGGAAATGATGAATACAAGTTCTGCTTTCTTCAAATGAAGGCAAACAGATGCCAACTCATCAGCAACCTCCGTACCCTCACCATGGACTTCTCGAAGCCCAACACCGAGCCTAGCTCCTTCTCCGTCATGCGTAACATTGCTCGGGCTTCAACTGGTGTCGTCTGTCTCAATGTCCGTCTCCAGTCCTTCACTTCACTTGAGTCCAGAAGAACCATCCACTTCGCTGAGGAATGTAAGGCCGCATGGCACCGTCTCCGTCTCATCGAAACAGCAAACAAGTGGATCCGCTCTCCGGGCCGCTTGGTCTCGGTTAACACTGCTGATGTTACGAAAGGAGTGGTTCTGGGAGCGTGAGGATGGCAATCCCTTGGATGTCAATCTCTATGGAAAATACCACTTCTTGAAGGCCTCTGTCCAGGGTAACTTGACTTTGGTTGACCGCCTCAAGGGGCCCACTCTTGGTCTTTGAGAACTTCGAGGGTTCATCCGGCTCTTCGAAAATCTTCGAATAACCTTCGAGTAACCTTCGGGTAACCTATGAAAAGTCCTTGAAGAGCCCCTTTCCCTCTTTGATATTTGCACTTTCCTCCGTCCGTGTAGTAGACTTGACTTGTCAAGTCCGATTTCATTGTTCAATCTGCTTTCAATGAAGAACATTTCGAACTTGAAGCCACATCATCACTCTTAGCCTGTATGCCGCATACTATGATGATAACTTCAAGCCGTAAATGGCTACAAATGCGCTTGCCATGTGGCTAGGCTTTACAAGAGCATGACATTGGCCCTATTTATCTCAGGTCTAAATTTACCTGTGGGCCGCTGGATGCCTTTTATATTCTACTCGTATTAAGGAAAGCCCTGTGATACCTTCATAATACAGCATTACGTTTTGGCCAGGCCCAGTAGTCGGCGCCATAAAAGGAGGGGTATCGTATTAATTCTTTCCGTTTCATCTAGCATATGCAACTAGCCATCTTCATCGTCGACTTCTTCCATCGTTACTGTCCTTAGTCCCTTCTGCGATGTGTACTCTCCACCGCCACCAGTGCCAGCAATATCGTCACTCGTAGCCGTCTTGCCCATATAACCAGCTCTTTCAAGTGCATCAGCCTCCTCAGGCTCCACCAGTACTCCAACGCCCTTCGCCTTATCCAGTTTTGCCCTCACAGCAGCAGGGACAAATGCCGTAGCCTCCTTTCTCAAGTCTCTGATCACAGGCTTGGCCTCATATGTAGTCTTTGCCTCGACCACCACCCTCTGCCTCTCCTGCCCAGCCTCAGCATCCGCATCCGCATTACCCACTCTCCTCTCGTTTGCTCCCAAAGGTGTATTATTCGCATTTGTAGCTCCTCCTCCTCTGCCACCTCTCGCAGCATCTGAGCCAGGATATTGCGCTGCGATCCGCTCTCGTCTCCTCTGATACCATTTATCAAGGACCTCCTTCGGTATAGGTGGCGGCGTGTCGCGTGGCATGGGAATACTCTTAACATCCTCTGGAATATCGCTCTCCTCACTACTTTCCCCATCATCCCTCCTCCTCTTACCAAGCACACCCGCTCCTCCCCTTCCTCCCCTCATACCTCCTCTGCCTCCCCGCTCCCCCCTTTCGCCCCTGTCCCTCCGCTCCCCAGCTCCAAATTTTGGCGCCGCATCACCCAATGCCTCTCTAGCTTTCTTGACTGCTTTCAGATCTCGCTCCAGACCTTCGAGGACAGACTTCTCGTGGGATGTTAGGGTGCCGGCAGTTTCGAGGGATTTGAGTTCTGCAAGCTCTTTCTCGAGGTGAGCTGGATTGCGCTTGGCAAGTTTTTCATTGCGCCGGTTTTGGGCTTCGGCTTTGCCTTTAATTTGCTGTCAGAGAGTATACACCTTAGGTAGAGGTTGAGAGAGCAAGTAATTGGGGATAGAAGTGGGCAGGAATCAGTGTGTTTGGCTGTTGGCATACCTTTCTTTATGGCTTTTACTTTTTCCGCTTTGCGCTGAGCTTGCGCAGGATTGACGGATTTCTCTTTCGGCATCTTGGAGAATAAAAGACACTGCACCGTGTAGAAAAGGGGATCCTGTCTCTACATTCATAGAAATTTGAGGTTGAGCTCACTATTCTGCCCCAGCAACACAGCTGAAAATGGTCACCGCTTTACAGTCACGTGTATGGCGGTCGATGGTTACTCTTCTTAGGTACGAATTTGTGGAGGTTGCATAGAGGCTACGTGATGGTTTGTACCTCAATGGATTGTCCATGAGACTCCCTCTCTTGCAGACAACCATGTGCTAGATCATTGATGACCGTATACATCAGCTGCCAGCAATTCGAACCTCTCTCCTTACTTCTATTAAACACTGCTCTTGTACAACTCTCATTCCAAGCTCCAAACCACCAATGATCCCGACATCTTGTCCCTTGATCTAAGCATCTGAGTCTCGGTAATTTGCGTGCCTTTGTCCCCGGCAGGATAGATTTGACCCAAGGCTTGAAGGCGCATTGAAACAAGGCAACATTCCCAATGGCGTCTGGGACTTCATCTGTACAGCCCTCTATCTGAAGTTCCTCCAAGCTCTCAAACTTGATTAGTTCCATCCCGTCATTGAGACGGACACAGGCGTCTATCATCAAGAATTTGATGCGTCGGCAGTCCTCTCCCAATGAAACTGCATGCTTAGCCGGCCTACGGCCAAAGGTTTTCCATCTGAAGGAGACCGTATCGAGGTCGAAGTTGATGTACACCGGAGTCGATGAATTGGAAGTGTTTAGAACGGCGTGATATATCTTCAGACCCTCAGCCCTGGACTCCCTCGAGACCTGCAAGATAGCTGGGATATCTGGCGACAGACATTGGCGACGGGGTCTCGACCACTCAACATGTACGACTCTCTGTTCTACAGCGAATGACCAGATTCTCACGCGGAGCTCGACCGGAAGTCTGTGAAACGGTGAGAACTCAATTGATACAGGTGCAGGTACGGAAGCTGAGGTTGATGCTGAAGCTGATTCCATGATGTGATTCGGGACGAGAGTGATAGTGCCCAGCTGACGATGTTACTCAAGACCTACTTCTCGGAGACGCGGTGGACCCAGCATTCTGGGAGAGCGGGGCTTACATGAGATCCTCGGAGAGATTAAATTCACCTCGAAAAACGCTGGTTGTCATGTTCGGGGACTTTGCTATCAGCGATAGCTAAATTGGAGATTCCTAGCTTCTCCGACGACGTCTGGTAATAGTACTGTACGTCCGTAGCTTTGCCGTTGAACAGCATAAGTTCGACGCCTCTTGTAGGATAGATTCCATCTTGTTCAACATTACAATGTCATAGGTGATTGGATCTGGAGTATAATCAGCTGTACGAGTACAGTAGCTGCGTTTTTGTTAAGAGGAGAATACGTCCGTATCATGCGGACTTTGTCCATCGGCGAGTTTCCTGAATAGAAACTCGAGGCAATGCTTGTTGATGATGACCCTAGGAGACTCGATGATTTCGCTGGGACAGAATGGCTCCCATTTCTGCTCCGATGAGAGATTCCTTTACGTCCGTACTCCTTCGACTGAGGTTATACCGACCCCAGATTTTCCGAGTTTGCCATGCCTGATGGGAAGAAGTTGGATATTGACTTCGTTAAAAGCTTGGCGAAGTGGCCTGTGCTGATGTCCTCGGCCGAATGTTGCCCCTCCTCTTCCGTGCGAAACGAATTGTTGTCACTGGATATTATGGACTCCCATTCTTTCAACATCATCGCTTCCCTTGAATCGGCTATGTGATAATCTGCCGTCATAGTAGTGGGAGTATTTATCTCTGTAATCCGTACAATAATATCTTCATTGCATGGATGTGGAAACTTTGACTGCCGATGATTTCCTCCGTGAGAAGTCTTGTCACTTCTGCCCTTCTATGCTTCTTGCTTTATGACCGCCAACATCTACTCACATGTAGCAAGCCTTACAGATGAGATGCCAGATTTGTTCCCTCGTAAGTTCGTCAACATTTCCCTCCTCCTCTTCTCGAGTCCAACGAAGACTGAAATGGCTAGATTGATAAATTGGAATCTACATTGTTTCGCTTTGACAATCCACGTATAATGCTTGTAATTCTCATCGATTCAATCTATTTCTCTTGAGGTTGGGTATTCCTTACGCTCCTTCTTCAGCTTTTAAGCTTCTAAATGTCTTGTTATGGTCGCTTAACATTTCCACAAATTTACCGAAGCCATCCCAGCTTGGGGCTTTAGCGCTAAATGTACCCCGCCATCAGACGGACATTATCTGCACCTCCATTAGCAACTTATCGTCACAATACCAAAATCACCACTATACATATCGGGCCATTTATTTGGAAAATGGACACTTTCAAACTCTTTCCCCTTCTTCCGACCGAGCTGCGCCTTAAAATATGGGAGTATTCTATCCCTCAAACCAAAGCTCTCCTGCCCCGCACTTACACAGCAGACAGCTGCCGCGCAGCTTGTCGAGAATCCCGTTTGGTCCATACTAAGACCTTCGTGCCTTTCTTCTCCCCATGTGCCCGATCTCTGTTCACACATCCCATCTCTCTATATGGCAACCCCGACTTAGACGACACGATGTACCTCGACGATATCAACACCCTAACTGCCGATTTCAGCGACTGGATTGTCCCGGAACTAAGAGGAGCCATCACACACCTCGCTTTGCAGGATGAAATGTGGAAGATGAAGTACGCGAGGCGAGGAGGTGCAGTGCTGGAAGCGGGCGGGGACTTGAGGTTCATGATTTTCCATCCTGGTGCTGGGCTCTGCGGATTGGAAGTCCTGACGCTGGTGTTAACGGGCGGAGTCTTGGTTGGAGGGAATAGCTTGATGGGGAGGGATAAGGAGAGGAGGAGAGCGGACGAGAGGAGACTGTTGGAGTGTGAAGAGGTTTTCTTAGAAGACAAGAAGGTTGGCGGGGATGTGAGAGATGTGTTAAGGACGTTGGGAAGGTTGAATGATATGAAGCTTAATCACGGATGGAGAGAGCCGGAATTGAGGTTTGCTAGGATTTTGGTGGAGTAAGTAGGGATGGGTATTGCTGGTCAATGGTCAAAGAGGGGGTAGAGGTACGAAGGTTAGACTCAGTAGACCTCAACAGAGTTATGTCAAAGGGAATTTGCTTGGATCACACGTGGAAATCAACGCATACATGGGTAGAAGTAAGACTATGGCAACGAGGACTATCGTGTTCTTCGCAATGATACGAATGCTAGTACAATTTGAGTTTGTTCACAGACCAAACCGATAACATTTGTTTGGACAGATCACACCAACCAACAAAAGCAGGTGTCTTCCTTGCCCATTATCAAGCACTCTCCACATGCTTGGTAGGATTTATTCTCTCCTTGCCACTAGTATCAATGTCCTCCAACTGCTCCGTGGCCAACGCATCTCCAAACAGCTCCGCAATTTCCTCAAGACTCTTTCCCTTTGTCTCCGGCAGGAAAAAATAGTAGATCAAACCAGCAGCAAAGTTTGAAGCAATGAACAAGGAGTAATATCTCCAATGAACGTTTTCGATGGCGATTGGAGTAATTTGGGCGAGAACGATGGCGACAACAGCTTTAGAGAAGACAGCTAGCCCGAGCCCCTTGGATCGCAGGAAGAATGGGAAGAGCTCCACGGGCACGACCCAGACCATGGCGTTGAAGAATAGGGCGTAGCCAAACGAGTAGATGAAGATGAAGGCGATAGCAGCTCGAGGCCCCGATTGATCGGTCGTTCCGGCTCCGAACTCAGCGGATAGTGCCATGATGATACTGATCATTACGCATAGAAAGCCAGACCCAATCCCTACTTGATGTCAGAACGCGATGCAACCTAGATAGGAACTGGACGGAATTTACAGAGTGTTCTTGTCCTCATCCACTTGTCTGCTACAAAGGCTAAGTAGGCGATCTGTCCGAAAATGCCCATAAAACCGTAAATGCCAGAAATTAGAAGCCCTGTACGACCAGTATATCCGACAGCAGCATAAAAAATGCTTTGGTAGTTCTGTATGACAGTCGAACCACTTAATTGTCCCATCATCAATATAAAACAAGCAGTGGCTGTGCGACGAAAATACTGCTTGGAGAAGAGCTTGCCAACCGAGGAAACCAGACCCGTGTTCCGTCCCTCGTTTTCAAGGAGGATTTGGTCGTGGATCTGCGTGAACTCTTGGGCAAGGAACTCCTCTGTCTGTTCTCCGTGGAGGCGGATAATAACTATTTCAGTTAAGCAAGTACTAGTTCATGGCATATATTGTTCATACCTGCTTTAGCCTCGTCATATCTCTCCTTTCCGACCAGCCAACGAGGAGTATATGGAATGAAGAAACAGCCAATGGAGAGAAGTATGGCCCCAGGCATCTGCATAGCGAGAGGGATTCTCCATTGAGCATTGCCAGAAGCGTAGCCCCCTGCATAGCCAATCCAATTCGCGACCATGAAGCCAATCGAGATCATCATGCCTTGCAAACCGACAATGAAGCCACGATTCTTGGGAGGTGATACTTCCGCAATGTAAACAGGCACAACAGCGAGGATCATGCCGCATGCGAGACCAGCAATAAATCTGCCGGCGATCATCATACCAACGTTCTGGGCGGCCGTTTGTAGAGCTGCTCCAAACGTGGCTGAGCATGTCAGTGACAGTCAAGGGCTTGACAATAGAGTCTTGTTCATACCCAGAACTCCTGCGGCGCATATGGTCCATCTGCGACTAAACCTATCTGCGCTATATCCAGTGATGAAGGTACCAAGAGCTTGACCGGCATTGTAAAGCGAGACGATGGCACCTAAGATTTATATGAGACTTGTCCTATCTTTTGAATGGTTAAGAAAGTGGCTCACCTGTCAATGACGCGTTTTTGGCTGAAGGACCATACATGTAGATAGCAAAAGATTTATGTCCAAGTGTTGTTGCTATGATGCCTGGAAAGTGTTAGTGACAAGCCTCTTGTATGGACGAAGACATTGATGGAGGGAACTAACCAGAGTCGACTCCAAAAACGAAGCCTCCAGTAGCCACCACAAGGGCAATGAGAAGAACGTAAGAATTCATGATCGCGATGATAATTTCGTACTCGATGTCTCTGTTGCTCTGTTATGTCTCCCGGAACTCAGATTCTCGGAAGGGACGTCGCCTCCTTATATCTTCATCAGCCATCCAGTGCACGGTTCACGGTGAGGATAATGACTGCAAGCTTCGGGCGCCACACGTCGTGAGTTGTCCCGAGGACGAAGAAGCGGACCGCCATCTTTGAGCTCATGATATGTGGTGTCGTACAGAGGCAAATTTGAGTCTGGGGAAGGTCATGTCTGAGGTCAGGATCCTGGCCTTGGCAGCGGGGAAGAGATACCTTAGGCTGGGTTGGCTTGCGGAGGTCCTGAGCTGTGATACGCTGGTTCGCCGCCGTGCGGTGTCGGTATTTTCGGGGGCTCGCTGCCGAAGCTGGGGAGAACCTGGAGGACTTATTGGGATGATGGAGACTTGTTGGATCAATTGGACATGTCGTCTGCAATATTCGTCACTTTGATCACCTCTTGGCAGTAAAAAACAACGTGAAGATCAATAGAGTATATAAATTCAACGCACGTGGTGCTTTGGTGGATTTAGTAAATGTTACTGTAAAGAATTGATATTCAGTTTTCGCGAATATAGATTACACAATTACAAATTCATGGCGTCTGCCCCCCTTTACGCTATCAATCCACTGGTAACCATCAGAGGATGAGCTCTTGATATTGTGCCCATTCGCTGACACAGTCTGTCCGATTCCATTCGGTCGTCTCACTCTTCCAGTCGTCCCCACTGGAGCTTCCACCCAGCAAGTGAATACAATACTACCATTCTTCCTCTCCTTCCTCCATCCAGCCGAGTACTTGCCATGTACACCCGTGAAACCACCTTCACAGTGTTCCAAATCCCCTGGCGTTGGTCTGAACTCCCACGCGGTACCTCCAGCTTCTGTGATATTAAGACCAAGCAGCTCGAAAGTCATCACTAAAACTGGTCCTGTGGAGAAAGGATGACAGTGAGATATGAAACTAGGCTTATCTTTGTAGAATGGATAAGTTAGCTGGCCGTCTCCTCCCCAAGCTTCCAGCATCGTGCTGTTAGTGCTGGCTGGATTGTTGATCATCCAGCCCCAAGCAGTACGGATCATTTGGAGAGCATCGTTCATCTTGTTGGCACGTACAAGAGCCTGCAGTTCGAAGCCTGAAATAAATGGAGAAACAGGTCCGGAGCATTCAGGATTGATCGGACCGTAAGGACCCCATCTCTTCTTAAGATTTGTTGTGATGGTACTAGCTCGATCAGTGTCCGCAATGCCGAACCAGCAAGCCAACGAATTTCCATCCTGCGGATGCAGGCTGTGGTCGTTCAAGTTGTCAACATAGAGTCCCTCGATTGGATCCCAGAACTCCTCCAAATTTGCCTTGAGGGTCTCAGCCATTGCTAGCCACTCTCTGGAAGCGTCCGCATTGCCAAAAAGTTGAGCTAGAGGTGCCATGTTGACAAGAGTCTCGTGGAAGAGAATGTTGCAAGACAGATTGTATCCTTGCACTGAGCTACGGCCCCAGTCTAAGATTCCTGCACAATAGTAAAGTCCCTCTAGACGTCGAAACTATTGTGGTCAGCAATGATGAGAATGATGGCGAGAGACACATACCCTGGAAGTCGCCAGCTCCATTCCCAGCATGATGCTACGCCATTTGCTCTTCAGCCATGTCAGGTCACCAGTCAAGTGATAAAAATGTCTTGTAACAAGTATAGTCCAAAGATGGTAAGAATCGGACATATAGGGCCACTCTTCTGACTTTGCGAGGTCACTGACGGAGTCATGACAGATAGGCGGCCCGGCCCAAGGAAACTGCCCCTTTTCGCTCTGTACATCGAAGAGCGTATCTAAGGCATTGCGCATAGAGATAGAGTCCCCAATAGTCGCGAATTGAGACCAGAGAACAATGGCCAAGTCTCCAGCCCATACCGTACGATCTCTTCGAGGAGCGTCTGTGATGACCGTCTCGCCAGACGTGCAGCAGACAGCATTATTCAACCATCCAGAGTCGAGTTCGCATCGACGTGACTGATCCTTCGCTAGTGTGGAAAGCTGATTGGTATACGCAGATGCATACCATAGGCGATTGAGAAGCTCGTCGTTGCAATGAAAATATGACGGATAGGCTCTCAGATTTTCCCAGTGAGGCATCGAAGTAAAGCGTGCCGAAACTTCTTTGATATCCAGAATCGCATCCGTTGTCTTTGAAAAGATAGTCAGGTACCGATAGCCACCTCTTTGCTTCTCCAATGGAACTTCGTATGTCTCGTTCGGTCCAACTTGAAATTCGAAATGCCCGTCGGACACGGAAGGTCGCAAGGAAGATGCATCGTCACTGTCAAAACCAACCCACTGCGAGCTTTCGGCGTATGCAAAGGCAACAGTTTGACGAGTCGATGCTGGGCCGCTTCGGATCGTTACTGGCCCACATACTTCCTTCCCGAAGTCAAGAGTGATGGAAGAGTATAGGTCACCAGATATATGACCGTTAGTGGCCGGCAAAGCGCGGATGATTGTGCTTTGAAAGTCCAACAACTTCGTTTCGCTTTCGACATGACCAGTCGTACGGAATATACGGACGGGGTACTGAGTCCTGGATTCTGGTGAGAAATTGTATCGGTCCCAAGGACCAGGGAAGGCTGGCTGGAAGCCTTCAGTTGATGGTGACTTTCTCATGATAGTTGGCAATGAATTCTGATCTAGACAGAAAAGATGTAAATATTACTTTGTGAAAAAGGGAAGTCCGTTCAAGTCCAGCTTTGCATCCTAGTTGCTCTAATGTAGGTCGGTACCTTCTGCACCGAGTCTACCTCTCTTGACCACCATGACAATAGCTTATCCATTGTTTTAACCACATAGAACTTGGCCCTCGACCCAAAAAAAATTGGTAGAAATTAATATCCCGCGTCCGAATACTCGGGCATGAAAGTTGATTTGGAAAGAGTGGGGGAACATGATCCGCCGCCACAAACATCTGCAGGATGTGGGCAGGCGGGGCTGGGGAAATGCCAAGTATGTGCGGGGATCAGCCCAATCAAAGTCATATTTCCCCGCTGCGACGTTTCGCAGTCGAGGAGTGTCCATCAACCTGTACCAACAGGAGATTCGGACATGTTAGAGAAGCGTGGAAGGTCGAGTGCGTGTCGAAATTGCCGGTAAGAAGTCATTCTCTTTGAGTTGGTTAGGACAATAATGCTGAACCTCGTCTAGGTTACGAAAGCGCAAATGTCTCCCGATTGATAGTGAAGGATCAGGATGCTGCCAGTTGTGTCGAGACCAGGCATTGCCCTGCAGTTTGGCGACAACCAGCAGCAAGAATCGTCGCATAGTTCCAGCAGACAATAGTTCTTCCCCTGTCAACTCAGAAGTCATTACTTCTTCAAAAATCCTACCAAAAGAGCCGTCATCACTGCTCCCACCACAACCTGTTCTGGATGAACTGGTGGACCTGTATTTCAGATTAATTCACGATGGGCCTCATACACTCTTTCATGAGCCAAGCTTTGTTTCGAAAGTTGCCTCAAATTCGGCACCAGCCGCTTTAGTTTTCGCGGTCATAGCCCTTTCAGCTAGGTGAGGATATTCTGAATGGCCATAGCCACATACTAATGTTCAGATTCTCGACGAACGAGTATTTTCGAGGGGATCCTCAAGGCTATGCAAGAAAATATGCAGCTACTTCACTAGAACTTCTCCAGAAAGAGATGATCAGCCCCAGTCTGGAAACAGTGCAAGGTTATATCCTGATCTCCCAACATCTTGGAGGAGAAGGGGACGCGAAAGCAAAACACATTTGTACTGGCTTGGCAAGACTTCATTGCCAGTCACTTCGCCTGTGGGAGACTGAAGGACTGAGCCTTCTCGATCAGGAGCTTCGTAGACGTACATATCTGTCAGTGGTCATTACTGGCAAATGGAGCTCGGCAGATATGTCTGTTGCTCCAGCAAGAGCAGAATATCCGCCAGAGAATCTGCTCTTGCTGGATGAAGAAGATTTCCTTGCTCTTCGACTGAAGTTGCCTCGTCATGGTATCTGGACCCAGATGGCCAAGACAATAGACCTCTTTCGCGAGATCCTAGATGTCATCTTTAGGTTGGGAACTGGAAGAACGCTGGCTACACAAATCGGCGAAGTAAAAAGACTCGCAGATCGTTTGGACAGATGGGAATATGAATTGCCGCCTATATTGAAGTACAGCACCGAGAATTTTAAGTACTTCCAAGGCGTTGGGTTTGGGAAAACGTTCCTGGCTATGCACATCGGATATCATCACTACCGACAGCTGTTGTATTTCCCGTTCCTGGACCCCCGAAATGATGATCGTCTCGCACATGAGTGCAAAAACCACGCGATTATGGTGTCCGAGATTGCATCCAATGGTGGCCAGCTTGTTTAGTGAGTTAAGCAGTGTCCATTTCCACGCAGTTCTCTTTTTCCAAGTGTTTATTCCCAAGCCTGCTCAAGAGACAGGGAGTAAAGTGAGTGATACTGCTGACATTCCAATCGTCGCAGCTATATTATCGGGCACATTTTGGTCGTAAGCAGCAGCGTTCACCTCCATACACTGCTGCTTGGTGGCGGTGATGTGGACAGAGCAAGGTTGTGTCTGTTGTCAAACTTCGAAATTCTTATGAAGCTGAAGCAATACTGGCCAGTAATTGATTCTGCGGCAAGTACCTCTCCATAAGAGACCCTAGTATTCACTGACAGTCAAACAGGTTGGTCGTCTTCGAACATTTCAAAACCACTGCCAACTGAGTTCACTCAATTCTTTTCTACTCGATGACTGGATGTGGAAGTTCTTGATGGAGCAATCTGCGGTCCTTGGCGAGGAGAGGGTTTCAAAAAGCTCTGACCGGGAACCATTGGTGAATGACGAAGCAATGAGCAATGATGCTTTGGTCGAGAGCGCACTATCATGGCTACTAGACTGATGAAAAGCCTGGGTCGAGAGAAAACTGAGACGAATCTGGCTTGTGGAGTGGGAATGGAAGTTGAGCAGTTCTGCGAGAAATAACATGATAGTGATCTTACTGTTAAACATATGATGCCTGGTTGGATATAGTTTCCTGGTCGAGCATGGATGTGTCCAGCCCAGGAGGAGAGTATTAATATGGAGCGTGATGTAAGTCGTCGTGGAAGTTCATTTCTTTGCCGAGATCGATGTCTATCCAGCGCAAATGAAAGGAGAAGTGAATCTTACATCTGAAGTAGTTATCTCTAATGATGTCAAGTCTCGGGGAAGGAGTATTAGACTCAAGGTGTTGGAAGCTCCAGAGCGGTGATGATTGATAAACTCATCATTTTGGCACCACTGCTGCGAGCATCTGCAAAGCCTAGGACAAAGGAGCATGTATTTCTTCCTGCGAAAAGAGGACTAGATTATCCGATTCTAGATTACTCGCACCTTTTCCTCAGAACTCTCGATACGTCGAGAAGGCCACCAAGTCGGCATCTTGATAAGCGCCTGCTTCGAGGTCATATTAACTTTAGTGGTGGCGTGAGCAGCGACCCGAATGCATCACGCGCGTACAGTAATTAAGATATGGACAAAACGACCTTAAAATTCTGAGTTGGCTGATGAGCTTCCAAATGATTTTGTTCATAAGTTACTGTAAAATTACCTAGTATTGGTAGAGCAGCCGCCACAGGCAAGAATTTAGCTTTCGGCCACTAAATTTTAGGCTGCTTAGCCCGTAACCTTAATCACGAAGTCACTTTCGTTCCGCTATGAGCAGTTAACAACATTCAACACCTCACTTCAACAGCACCCAGCTTCCAAAATGCGAACCCGATCACAAACGTCTCGCGCAACCACAGCCTTACACTCTTTTCCACTCCTTCCACCTGAGCTCCGAATACAGATATGGGAGCACGCCATTTCTCGAAAGCCTGCTCTTCTTCCTCGAGCCCAATTACCCTCTCGCGCGCTCCTCACCACATGTCGCGAATCTCGCGCAGTCTTCCTCTCCGTATATACACTCTGTTTTCATCCAATCATGCACCATGTCATGCATCTGATCGAGTGGCCCATCTCGCTCTACGGCAATCTCAAGCGCGACATTCTTTACATCGATCCCGAGATGGACGACCTCTCGATCTTCGAACGAGAGCTTGACGAATGGTTGACGCCAGCCGCAATGGGAAAGAATGGAATTAATCACATGGCCATAGAGAAAGAATACTGCAGAGAACTAGATCCAGCGAACGGATCGGGGCTGTTTGACAGTGAGCAGGATCAGAGGCTAAAACTCGCCGGGCTGGAGGGGTTGAAGAAGATGACTTTGGTGCTCAACTGGTATGATATTGTGGATATAGATGACGTTCCACCACCTCTGGATGAAAGGAACTTACTAGAGTATCCGGATAAGGTTGTAGGACTGGGACACGCAAAGATCTTCTGTGATATCTCCCAGAACACGCCCGGACGCGTGGTCCCAGATATGGGCATAGGCAGGATTGTCTATGACTAGATGTGCCAATAATGCGGAAGGTGCTCTTCTTGTCAAGAAGTCTGTTAGAGGACATGTATGTTGTATGCTCCTCCAGAGGCTTTGGAAATGGCAGCAGATCCGGCAGTCTCAGTACCCCGCCCCCTCTATGAAAGACAGGGCCGAGTAAGTCTAGGCAACACACGTCTCTGACAAGGATTAAATGGCCTGTTAGGCATCGACTCCCAATTTAAATCTTACTGTACGTGAATTTCCATAGATAACCCCTTTCCACCGACAGAATACACATGAACAAATATCGCTCTCTGATAACTGTCATCACTATACAACACGACACACTCATAATCAAAATCATTTTCTTAATTCAACATGTCTACATTCACCTGCTTCCCTCTCCTTGCCGGCGAACTCCAACTTCGAATCTGGGAGCTATCGATTTCAGACAAACCAGCCTTGCTCCCTCGTCGCCCCATGGCTGCTCTCGCAGCCTGTCGAGACTCTCGAACCACCTACCTCAAAGTTTACACGCGTTTCTTCAAAAGCAGTGCACGTTCCCTCTTCGAATATCCCATATCTCTCTATGCCAATACGGCTCTCGATTCCACGCTTTTCTTGGATAACGAGTCTATCCTCCTGAAGAACTTCGAGGATTGGATCGAACCTGGCTTCAAGGATACGATCCGGCATTTGGCAGTTGAAGACACTTTCTGGCGACAACCGGAACCACGACCAGAGCAGCTCTCGAATGATTTGCGGTTCAAGCTCTTCCATGCCAACACAGGGATCGAAGGGATAGTAGTCGTCAATGTTGTCTTGACGAGCGCCGACTTCCCAGGGGAAGTTCAGGAGCAGACACGAGAGACTGAAAAGAAGAAGCTGGACTTGAATGATAGAACATTGGCTATCTGCGAGGCGACATATCCCGAAGATCCTCTTGTAATGGAAAGTGTACGCGGCGTTTACAGAACTTTGAATGAATTACATCAGGCGGGGTATTTTGAGAGCTGGGTTGAGCCCGAGTTGAGAATGACGAGGATTTTGTATAATTGAGTCTTCTAGTTGTCATCAATGGGGGTAATCGAGCTACGTCTTTCTGTAGGAAGACTCTTCTTGTCAGTACTACATTGGAACTTTAGAGCCCCTTGATCCTGCTATACGCTGGCGGGGTAAATTATGGCGATCGCGGGGTCATCCAGCGCCACAGTGGCAGCGATTCAGGGGCTGACAGCTCTCTTCCCAGTCCAAAATCATTTACCCCTTCAACACTTCTCCAGATAACCTAAAGGCACTCTCTTTCTCTCTATCTAGCCCTACTCTTGCGACTTTCGACCTTTTCCCCTCCTACCATCAGAAAATAGCTTCAGAGCATGAGAGCTGTCTACTCCGCAAACGCTAGCCCTCGTCGGATCCCACGCCAACCAAGTCACCTCCTCTCTGGATGCCATGAGCCCAGAGCCATGTAATTAGAACCCAACTCGCCGTAATGCATACATCTATCACATCGTCGAGTGGATTATCCTGGTTCGCTGTGCTTATTGTCCCGTCTTCTTAGATTGTTGATTTTTCTGCTCTGCAGCGAGTAACTAACACAGATGATGAAATGCTATTATAGCAAATAGAGTACAATGAGCCAGCCTAAGTGGTATATCTACCGATCGAACGCCTTCAAAATGCTAAGAAAAGCCATTCTACATGGCAACCATTACTTCTCTTGATGCAAACTTCCAGCTTTTTACCCGCCGGCAACTAACTTAGGCTTCACATGTTGAAGCTTCACACTCTCAACATCCTCCTGCGCCTTCTTCGTTTTCAGATTAGTCCAACCAAGACCGAAGCTCGAGCCAAACGCAATGACCGTAGCTCCAGCACCAAGATAAAATACCTTATTAAATGCGTCATTATACGCCAGTACAACACCCCTCACCTGCTCCTTTGTGATTACTGTCCTGAACGCCGAAGCTCCGACGGCATACACGGTCTCGGGGTCGACATCTGGAGCGTAATGCTTCAAAGCAGGTTTTAATGAATTGGAGAAGATTGTCTGTCCGAAAGACACGAAGAGAGCACCTCCGAGAAGTTGACAAAACATCAGGAATGAGTTGGCGACTGCGAGTCTGGATTTCGGGATCACGGCTTGGATTGCCGTGAGAGGCTGCTGCATGGTGAGACCGCGAGAGAAGCCTGAGATGATTTGGTAGCCAACCCACATTCCGGCGTTCGACGTTGGTGTCAATGTGCTGAAGAGGCCGAAGGAGATCGACGTCAGAGCTGTCCCAGCAATTGCAAAGGGGGTGTAGACACCAAGCTTTGAAGCTGTACCGTATGGTTAGTCATTTGACGTCTTGAGAGCGAAGTAACTTACTCAAAGCGCCGGTCATGATGGAGCCAATGATTTGGGAGCCCACAGAAGGCAAGTAATAGACTCCACCCATTGTCGGGCTTGTATTTTTCACTACTTGGAACCAGAGCGGAATGTAGTAAGTAACTACCATGAGCGAGCCTTGTGATAAAGTCATGGTGACACACGCGCAGATGACGACCCTATTCTTGAGCAGGAAATATGGAATCATAGCGGTATCACCACGACGTCCTTCCCAGATAAAGAATATGATGATAAGCACAACAGATCCACCCAGCATTCCGATGACTTTCGCAGAGCTCCAGGCATATGTGACGCCTCCCCATTGAACAGCTAGGAGGAGCATCACGCATCCTGGCGCAAAGAGCGTGAAACCAGGTAAGTCGAGGCGGTCGAAGGTTTGTAATGGTGTTGGCTTATCGGCGATGACCAATTTCGCATTTGGTATGTGGATGAAGGTAAGTAGAGCAGCCGTTATGCCGCCAATCTGAACAGAACATGTTAGCTGTTGTTTACTTCCGCCCTACAGCTGGACGCCTGTGTCCCGAAGAGACAGAAATTTGTGGGTGGGTGATTGGAACATTAGCTTACAGGCAAATTGATCCAGAAACACCAGCGCCATGATGCATGTTGAGATAAGATGCCTCCGATGACTGGACCAAGGACCAGTCCGAGTGAACCCACGCCCATCATGAAGCCCAAGTAAACTGTTCACCGTCTATCAGCAATGCCACCATATCAGAACGAGGCTCACGAACGAGGCCTCTTGGCCAGAGGAGCCGAGGATGCAAGAATGGTAAGCATCCCAACCGACAGTCCTGATGAACCAATCCCGGAGATTGCTCTCCCAACGATGAACGTATTTGAATTCTTTGCTAGAGCGCAGATCAATGAGCCGATTTCGAAAATCAAAACACCACCAAGGAAGAGTTTCTTATTGCCCAAAGTCAGTAATGAAATTTGGAGTTGGCATCTGACGTGGATGAGATGTACCTTTGAAGTGTGGTACTGGTACAGTTTTCCAGTGAGGGGCTGCAAAGCAGCACTACACATCGTCAGTAAGTACATGACAAGAAATTAAGGACGCTGCTTATAGCCTTACGAGCAGAGTAAGTACGCCGTCCCATACCAGCCAATGTCTTTGATAGAGTCGAAGTCATTCGAAATGCTAGGAATTGCCTGTCGATAGTCAGCATTCAAGTCAAAACCAAGGGATTGCAATTTACCGTTACAACGATTGTCATGTCGAGCATGACGAGAAACATAACAGCAGTAACTCCAACGAGAACGAGATGTAAGCGAATCCCGGTAATATATTCTGAGACTTCAATATCTGGATTGACAGGAAGAGGTGGAACCTCAGGCTCTCCGTTGAACAGCGGCGATGTCAATTGACCTCCACCGGTGGCTCCTCTCACCTTCGCGCCATCATTTTGAAGTACCTCTTTTTCAAGAGTGATGGACGAAGTGTTTCCGGAAGTAGTAGTCATGATGAAGATTGAACAAAAGTCAGAGAGTGCTGCTTGCCCATTTTTTCCGACAGCGACGCGTGTCTTGTTATATACTAAAGATGCGGTGGCTGCAGAGTCCCTAGATCCCGCCTCCGACGGAGAAGCTTAAGCCTACGGTTCAAAGATGGCTCCATCAGATACGCAATTTGAAATCATGCCTTCAGCCAACCAATAAGGCAATGGAGTGAGCTGGCAAGGATGGCACGCTGGTGTTGGGTCAATGGAGTTGGGCGGTCCGAACGGGCTTTCATCTTTTGTTTGTCCGGTCTGCCGATTTCTCAATTGGGAATACGACATAAAGGTAACAGGATTCTGCACAGTTGCCTGAAAGTCCTTGCTACCTTCTTATGTTTACGGAATGATTTTCTCGATCACATGCATTCTTACTCCGTTTCATCGTGCTGTCTCAATAGATCAATTCCTTTGTGCTTTGGAGTTTCGAAATACCGCATTGTTTAGCAATTTCGTGGTTTGTTTATAAGAGATGTCTAAGTCTTCATTTCACTATTACGAAGATCTGTCTGCTCAAGGAAATTTGTACCTGAGCAATACTCGCATGTCAGATTAGAAGTTACGTTTGGGCGAGAGGAGTCCTCAAGTCTATTGCAAAACAGGTACGCTAAAATTACAGTCCCCCATCAAATCCAACCCTAGTTAAAGCGACAGTCAGCAGTTGCATTGCCACAAGGTTAAAGCCTTTAAGTCATCCCAAATGGCCTCCCAGGAAAGGGAAGCGTCATACTTACAGTTTGCATCGTTCATGAAGTCAAAATCATCTAGCATTATGTCGTCCATTCCCGCCAGAGATACCGCCGGCTCTGGTACAGCATGCTGGCCGCTTTGAGCAGCATCAGCCGCAACCTTGGCTTCATACCACTGTTGTACCATTCTCATCGCCCTAGAACAGCCCGTTGCAAATGAGCTCGCTCGATCTTTGACAGGCCTCTTCTGCATCCGATCGACAACCTCGCCAATCTGTTCAAACCTCGAGCCAAGCTCGTTGAAGTAGTACGAGACATTTAGGGTCTGTCGAACATGTGCCAGATCCCAACCTGCTTCTTCGATCAAAGAGAGTTTGAGAAGTGTTGAGAGTCCACGGCCCATGTGGGATAGGTCGATCACGGAAAAGGCTTGGTAGGCGGATATTGGCTGGTTGATGTAGCCGTTGAGTAGCTTTTGACTAGAGACTAGACATCCGTAGAGCATGTCGATGCGCTGTGAGTTGACGCTCCCCACTGTACTGCCTTGGAAGAATGGTTTGTATATTGCTGGCTCGTATGTGAAGACCTCGTCACTATTGAAGCTCATGAGCATCATCGCTAGTTGTTAACTCGTCAGTGTGCTCTAGACTTCTCAAGAACAAAGGTGAAGAGGAAAAACATACGATCCTGTTGAATTCTTGGTGGGAGCGAGTTCCACAGATTGTCCATTTCCGCTCTTACCATCTTTACTAGCATCCATACTGGAGCCCTTGTGCCGTCAGACTTTGTTTTATCTGCAAAGCTCTGGTAGACCGGGTCTACGATGTTTTGCAGCTTGCATAGAGAAGCGAGCAGAATATCCGAGTCATCTTCTGGTGCTGACAGTAGTACATCACAGCAGTGCTCGATATAAGCTGAGTACCGTATTCCTTCCAGTTTCTTGAGACAGTAGGCGGACCTACACATGTAAGTCTTGCTCGGTGAATAGAACAAAGAATGAACTTACACAGATGTTAGGAAGTAACAGCAGAGAAGGGCTCTACGCTCGTCGTGTGTCCGCTCCTGCTCGTCTTTCTGCGATCTTGATCTTGCCGTTTCTAAAACAGATATCGGTCCATCATTGTCACGCAATGGTCTGGTTAGCCCTAAGTCGAAGAGCAATGCTAGAGCAAGTTGATGAATTCCCGTTGACTGCCACGAAGGAATTACTGGACAATAGTAGTAAGACCTGTTGAAGTCCCGTCCCGATTAGCTCCTGTAATTACTTCAAACAGATTTTTAATAACTGACCAAGCATTGTACAGAATCAAGCCCTGTAGCATATCCAGACTTTTGTCGCCTCGTATGAGCATAGCCGCCGAGATCTCCATCAGGAACTGTTTACTGGTCTCGATCTGACGGTGCCGATCGTTTTGAGAAGCAATCATCATCACAGCTTTGTAAATCCAGGGTTTCTTACTCCGAAGCAGATCCGCAGATATGTCGTTTTGGACAGCGATAAAAGGGAAGCGAGGTTGGAATTGCTCTTTGAAGATCATAAGAAGGGCATTCGATTCTTGCATGGGTGGTCCAGACTGCGTCACTTGCCGATTTGGAAGAGGTGGTTCAATTCCTGAATCATTCGGCATTGGTGGGAAGAGATCATGGCCACCAACGAAGTCTCTAGCGCAGACAATTCCAGATGTCATCCATGATTGGCCGTTGGTAGCTTTAGGGCGAGGATCAGCCCAACGACTGCTCAACATATTCAGCATTGGCCATCACTTGGATATCTCATGAAATGTCATCGAACATATAAAATGCAACAGCTTACCTGTCAGGGGAGGGGAAATCTTGGGGAAACCCTTCCTCATGTTCAAGTTGTCTTTCATCAGGAGGCGACGGCTCGCTAAATCCTTGGCTTTCTGGTGGTGTGAGATGTGTCGAAGTCCGGATTGACACACCCCGGGAACTCGAAAGCAGTGACACCAAGCTTTCAATCTTCTGTTCCAGAGCTGCAGTATTTCTAAATCAACATGTCAATACATTTACTTCAATAAATCCAACCAAGAGCTTCTTGGCAAGGGTACCACCCCTCACGCGCCAGCTCCTAGAAGACGGGAAAATCCTATCGCTGAGAGTCTTGAGCAGAATCATCGATCTCTGTAGAAATTCAGAGTACCATGAGTGTTTTGAGAGCTCATAAGAGATTAGCACGAGAATCTCAACTTACGAAGTGGTGTTTGGAGACCTTCGCTTCCGTGACGTCCGAGGTATCACTACGCATTCCTCATTGAGGCGAGCACATCTGTTTTGGTCAGCTAAGAATATTTTGATAATAGGTACTTGTATAAATATTGGACGCCAGCATGGATTTAGGAATAAATTTGAGCATTTGGCGGCCAAAGGCAGAAATGAAACAGAAATTGAGGCGGAAAAGGTTACCAATCAAATGAAGTTCACAAAGACCAAGCCAGGACTTCCAACGCAAGTAGAACTAAAAACCAACTAACCTCGCACATTTACTACCACCATTACTCAACGGCAAACACTTTGCCTTCGCTCTCGAACAATTTTGACAGGCCTTCATCGATGCCGATGTCCCAGGACCCACACTAGGACTTCCACCTCCAACTCCGCTTCCAGACGGTGACTGAAGCATCATCTAGCCATTTACATATCCAAGCGTGCACTGGAACGCTCCAGAAACGCTTAATAACCAACAAATAAAGTTTCGGATTAAATCAAATCAGTTACACAGCAGGAGAAACTCAAGCATCGGGAAGAGAGGACAATATGGTACCGCCGCGAGAGCTGGTCTTACCTTGCCTTTTCCCCTTCTTTTGACCGGGGCGGGATTTCGCGAAGCGCCGTGTCCGTTGGGTCAATCAGCACTGAAGCGGTCCTGGCATGGTGGCTGTGATTCGTTGGTCGTATTCCGCTTATGGGGAACGAGAGGCCAGGGGGGTAAGAATGAGCATATTGACAGCATTGAGAGGAGGAGAGGACGATGGCCGATTTGTTGTTCATCAGACAGACACGGTTGCTAGTTTTCTGCAATGATTCTCATTGTTTTTGGCCTGGTCATATGACAAGATCTGACGAAGAGAATATCAATCACCGTTTCCATCCTCGCCATCCACAATCTTCGCCTGTAAAACATCTGTCAACAGAGGCTAAACGGAATTAGGAAATGCCCTAGAAATCTGTGACAAAACTCGTAAATCCACGAGATTCTAAAAAATTGTTCCAAAATGCTTCGTTGGAACCTTCAAATGTATCAATACATCTCTTAACAATTTTTACAAGTGAGAGGTGTTGACCCACATCAGTGGAGGCAGATTTGAGGCACAGCAGCCTGGAAAATATCCGCAACTAATACCTTACCAACTTCCCACTGGCTTGCGAGAAGGAAGACGCGCATTTCTTTCAATCCGTCTCTGCAAGTACCTGGAAGGTCGTCATTTCTCGGTCGTGAGACCCTTTCACAAGGAGCTAAAATAATCTTTGCTGGTGTTTAGTAGATTAGAATTTTTCAGTGCGTTCAAGAACTGTAAGAATTAAGGTGTTAAAACATGACCTGTAACAGTATCAAACACTGTAGCTAGGACGATGTATGAAGAGAGTGAGTAATGCCACCTGTTGTAAATCGTTGAGTTGTTGGACCAGAATGGAGATTTACCACTATTTCGCTTTTCAACTTCGATGAAAGAACACATCACTTCACGGTACGGTTTTGTGAAGACTCAGTATGTTGAATAATGTTCATGTTGAATGATGTTCATCATTGGCCCGTAGGCGATATCATGTCCATAAACCCATCGCGAAAAAAAAGAAACTTATGCTTATCATACAGTCATGAACCACCTAAAGCCCTACGCGCATAACCAAGTCACCCATCACAACATCTGACAGCGACAGAAAAGACCACTGGACCAAATACCGGAAGGCAAGAGGAGTAACAATGCCTTAAGCGTCAACCACTGCGAAGATTGAAGGTGAAGGAGGTAACGTTGGGAATCTACAAGTCGTTCTTCTTGGCAGCGTTCTCGGTCTTGCCGGTGACGGAGTTGACTGTGATATATGTCAGGGTTGGTCAATAAGATGGATGAAATGGAATACATACAGGTGTCGGTGACGGTCTTTGAGACGCTGTCGATGATACCACCACCCTCCTTCTGAGCACTATCGCCAGTGCCTCGGACGCTGTCACCAGCCTTCTGGGTGGTTGACTTTTCGCTGCCTGAGTGCAGGCGTATCAGTATATTGTCTTGAGGGTTCGAGAACAATTCGACTCACTTGGCTGAACTGCGCCAGCAACCTTGTCTCCGGCACCGGTGAGGTTCTCGCCGATGACCTGTCCAGTGGACTTCTGGCTTTGAGGGGTAAGCTTCTCCTGGGCCTGCTCGCCGAATCCCTTGCGTCTACAGGTGTGTTAGCTTCTGGAAACGAACGAAGGCAGGATGACACCGGAGTCAAGCTGCGAGGGTGGTATTTGCTTACGCTGCGTCAGACATGATGATGGAGTTTAGGTTGAGTGTTTTGAAATGTGTTTGGTATTGAGTTGACTGGAAGTGTTGAAATCGTGAGACTTTGTGATGAAAAAGGAAGATGGTGCTTGGGGATGGGAGATGCTCTTTATAAAGAGGGGAAGCGAGAGCAGACGAGGCTTCCTGCCTGTCGTGAGACAAGGCTGGAAGACGTCATTGCCTCCTGTGGAATTCAATTTGCCACAGATGCAAATTGGAACAGTTTGCGGGTGAGGCAGGCAAGCTGGAAGAGGGGCAGCGGGTACGGAGGTACTGGGGCAGCTCCTGCTTGTTTTGATAGAAAGAGTGGAGGACCAACCCACAGAGCTGCCCACATCCAAGGTGCGGCGTGGTGTACAGGTACTGGGGCCAGTCTCACAAACCTCACCCGCCTACAATACCAAGTAAAACGATGCAGCTGTGGCACACGAGCATGTCACAGCCTGAGAGAGAGGGACAGAGGGACACCTGTACATTCACCATCGCCCATCGCCCATCGCCATCATCATCGGGGCCTAGCCTGATGTGCCCCTCAATTGCCCCTCAGCTGCCCCTCAGTAGGAGCTATGACCAAGGGTCTTTGGAGATTTCCATGTGAAGCTGATGGCGAATTATTTGGCCACATCCTGCCATGTTCCACGAACGGACTGAAAGGTCCGGATGTGAACACATCCACATGCACATGCACATGCACATACATACACATGCACAAAGATATGAATCCTGCACCTGCAGTTTCTGCAAGTGATGTCATCCATTTTGATATCTCCATGTGATGTCATGGCCCAATTATTCCAAGAATTTCCGGAAGCAGAAGGTAAGGTAAGGTAGGGAGATACGTACGACCAGTACTTGGCCAGTCGACTTGGAATGGGTGTTGGTGACAAGACCAAACACAGGTGAGCTTGAAATGCAGATTGTCCCAAGATCGAAGATTGAAGATGACCTTGACACACGTGATGCATGCATGTACCAATGTACCCACATTTGTCTCCAGAGACACACAGATGTGCCTATGGTGAGCAGTACGCAGGTACAGGCTGGGTACCTGATGGACATTACCCTCCAAGCTTGATTGTTTACAGGAAAGCCGATGCATCTGCTACCACTTCCTTATTGACGGTGGTTAAATACCAGATCATTAGGAGAGCTTTGTCTGCATTCAAGGATGTATGACTTGCCCGAATACACTCTTCTATTAACAATATTCAGGAAAGCAGCAAAGTCACGATTGCATCGCGAAAATGTATCCAGAAAATACTGGAAGGAGACTTGTAATTGTAAAGCACGAGAGGCTATGCATGCACTTGCATTTGATCTCTTTACCTCAGCTCTCCTGGTTTTCTAGAACCTTACGATTCTCTATCCCAAATCGCACATAGATTCCACGACTTTCAATTGAGTGCCAATAAACGACATCGAGGCCGGCTACAAACTTGGTAAACTTGAAGACGCTTCAGGATGTCCTAAAGCAGGGACGGTCCATACATTCCTGGCCGGTGACACGGGGAACATCTCGATGACTGCCTCGAGAGTGTAACTGCGCATTCTTTCCCAAAAATGTCGTGTACTCGATACCGAACTTCTGCAAGAGGGCATCAATGCCTTTGCAAAGACATCGTAAATGGTTGAATATTGAACGTTGAATATTATATCAACAACGGCAAGCCTGTCGCAATGCTTATCCGACTGACGGTGAGCCCTTTCTGCAACCTGCACCAGGATCTTTCTCGGCGGTTGAAGTCAATGGAGGGTCCGTAGCGTCAGTGCCGTAACAGTATGGTGCCCATGGGCATCATTCATCTGGTTGCCCGAGCCCGGATGCCAACATGGAGCTCAACTGAAGCTTAGGATCCCATCCCATCCATGGAATGAGTTGAGAGTTGGCTCAGGGGAATTAAAGTTTAGCGGCGGCTGGCTAGGGGCAGACACGCTAAAACGCGATGGCTCCGTTGCCGTGGTGCGCCTGCCACTTGTAAACAAACCCAGAAAGAACCCCACTTCGCTTTCAAGCACATACAATCCTGGACTCTGCATACCAACCTAGGTACAACTACAACGCCAGCTGCGAATATTCCAATTTGCTGCAGGCACTTTCAATCTAGCCGTGGGCACCGAGTACCTCCTTTTCTTCAATCTATTTCCCCTGCTTGCCCGTCGTATCTTCCTGCAACTCGCACTCTTTCAGTGCAGGACGACGACATCTCTCACTGACATCAAGCACCAAACCCCTTTCGAGGAAGACAACACTGCTCAAAATGTCAAACTTCATTACGAATCTCTTTCCCTCCTCCCAGGCTGGCAAGCATGAGGGGATCCTACCTGTGCCCCCTCCTCCTCTCCATACTCGCTCCAGCCAAAACGAGGCCTTCGAGCGACCAAACACTCCGACTCGAAATAACTTCATCACTCCAGCCTCAACCCCACAAGGTAGTCCGAGCAAGAACCGAAACCCTCCAGGTGCCAATGATCTATCCACAGCTTTCGAAAATGCTATGAAGATTGCTCCTCCTGTTTTCGGTGGAAGTCGCTCACAGGTTGGAACGCCGCTATCACCAGGGAAAGGAAACACCTTGGCTGTGGATGACTCGTACTTTGGCAACTCTTCTGGAGGTGTCGACGACAGTGTTTTACACAAATCCGCAGTGTCACCAGGGAGCCCTCTGCGGAAGCAAGGAAAAGAAAATACACCACCAGGATCCAGACATGGACTTGAGTCTGCCCAGAACCAAGCCGCAATCTCCAGACAAGAGCCATATCAGACGCAGCAAACTACAAGAAAATACAATACCCAGCGAGGCTTGACCGCGGAGGAGTTAGAGATCCTACACAAGCCAAATGTCAAACGCCTTGCAAATGTCACACAGCTTTGTGGGTACTATTCCCATGGGTGCTAGTCAATTCTAACGATTCGCAGACTTTCTTGACTACTATTTCGATCTCCTCAGCTACGTCGGCGCTCGCCAAAATCGACTCAACCACTTCCGATCCGAGTTTCCAGAACCTCCAGAGACTCCCGAGGAGACCTACAACCCAGTTTGGCAGAAGTATGCTGGTAGGGAGCGTGCAAATCTGCGAAAGCGTCGCGTTCGTCTTCGCCAGGGAGATTTCCAGATCCTCACACAAGTTGGACAAGGAGGCTATGGTCAAGTTTTCCTGGCCCAGAAGAAGGATACTCGTGAAGTCTGTGCACTGAAGGTTATGAGCAAGAAGCTGCTGTTCAAGCTCGACGAGATCCGACATGTTCTCACAGAGCGTGATATCTTGACAAATGCAAAGAGCGAATGGCTCGTTCGACTTCTCTATTCGTTCCAGGATGAGAAGAGTATCTACTTGGCTATGGTATGTTCAAAGATGAACTCGATTTATGGCAAGCCTAACCAATGCTAGGAATACGTCCCTGGTGGAGATTTCCGAACCTTGCTCAATAACACTGGAGTCCTTGCGAACCGTCATGCCCGCTTCTATATTGCTGAGATGTTCTGCTCTGTCGATGCCCTTCATCAGCTTGGCTATATCCACCGAGATCTCAAGCCTGAGAACTTCCTGATCGACTCGACAGGTCACGTTAAACTCACAGATTTCGGGCTTGCTGCTGGTTTTCTTGCTCCGGGCAAAATCGAATCTATGCGCGTCAAGCTGGAGAAAGTTGGAGAGACATACGTTCCTTTTGGCAAGCCGATGGAGCAGCGTACGGTTGCTGAGCGTCGTGAAGGATACCGGTCAATGAGAGATAGGGATGTCAATTATGCGAAGTCAATTGTTGGCTCTCCCGACTACATGGCTCCAGAAGTCTTGAAGGGTGACGAGTACGAATTCTCGGTGGACTACTGGAGTCTTGGGTGTATGCACTTTGAGGCCTTGACTGGCTTCCCGCCATTCGCAGGCGCAACAGTTGAAGAGACCTGGAAGAATTTGAAGCATTGGAGAGAAGTTCTGAAGCGGCCAGTCTGGGAAGATCCAAACTACTTCATCAGCAATCGTACTTGGAACTTCATTACTAGGTAAGTCTGTCTCATAAGGTCTATGGTCCAATTTTGCTAACACAAATAGCTGCATTGCATCCAAGTCGAGGCGGTTCTCGTCAATAAAGGAAGTCTACGAGCACCATTACTTCGCCGAGGTTGACTGGACTACACTTCGCTCACAGCGCGCTCCTTTCGTTCCTGAACTGGACTCCGAGACTGATGCTGGTTACTTCGACGATTTCAGTAATGAAGCCGATATGGCCAAGTACAAGGAAGTCCACGAGAAGCAGGAGGCTTTGGAGAACATGGCCGATAGAGAGGATCCTATGAGCAAGAGTCTATTCGTCGGTTTCACTTTCAGACATCGCAAGCCCGCAAACGAGGAAGGTGGGAAGTCGAGCCCAAGAAAAGGCATTGCCACTGATGGCACATTTGGTACAATGCTGTGAATAGACAGCACATTGGTCAATACCCACTTCGCTTCTATCTTCGCGTTAGGGACTTTTGACGGGCGGCGATAGAGGATGGGACATTGCGGGAAAGTCGGTCTGTCTGGTGTCTGGCGTGCAATGAGCTTCTACTTAGGCACTTGTCAGAGTGTTTATCCATGATTGTCGGGGGGGTTCTCGTGCATGTTTTGTTTCGGCCAAGCCGTCGTGTTTAGAGCTCGAGATGAGATTGGGCAATGCTATTCTATGCTTGCGAAGCTGTACTAATAGCTATGAATACAATTGATGACTTTACTACGAGCCTCGGCGCAGTGCAGCTTTCGTCCAAACGCCTGTGGACTTGACATTGCTTTCTCCCGTGCTTCGACTTTGGCTACATACGGGTGTTTATTGTTGTCTCAGTGCATGTCTATCCCATTCACAACATCATAGCCCTGGTATTAGTGTGCTATTTCGTACAATTATTTATGCAAGCAAGCTGTCGAGCAGAGGTGAGAGATGATCATTCTCCTTGCCTTCTAGGGACCCTCGATGTTTCCTCCATATCTGACCTCCTGGGCTTTCAGTCTCTCAGAAGACAGTCATCCAGATCAAATAAACTCATCGCCAGGTATCTTTTTATTTCTGCCAAGTCCGCTGGCAGGAGATAGGGAAATTTGGGTGTGGATGTATGGAGTCGATATCAAAGAAGGCGGATTTGCTTTATGTGTGAGTGGGAACATCTGTGGAAGGTTGAATGTTAAGTAGGTTGGTGATGGGTTTTAAATGCCGAATGGAAGTATATTGGAAGAGACTTGGAGACGAACATTGTGTGGAGAAAGAGTGGACAAGTTTTTGTCTGTTGGAGGTCTTTGGTTGAATAGAAGGGGAGTGGTTGAAGACGGAGAAACGTGTCGAATTATCGATCCTGGAGGATGTTGTAATGTCGCTTGAAGGTCTGCTGTTCACAGTTGAAAATTGAGCAGTGGTATTTACTTCCAAGCTTTTTCATCATCTCCTTGGGTCTTTGATCCTGTGCAATTGTTAATTTCTTTAAAAGCCAAAATTTCGAGAGAGCTGGTAGATACTACATACCAAAGTGCCAATGTAGTCGTATACCCGCACTGCCACTTTCTTGTTTCCCCGGTTGTGATTGAACCCCTTTTCAAAACAAGCAATATCTTCTTTGTACAAGAGCCCATTCTCGACGGGAGCAACATCAAATCTGATTAGCCTATTCTTGGAGCTCCAGGGTCCACAAACGATGCTGACTTCCTCCAAGCTGGCAAAGTCATTGAAACCATTGAAGAAAGACAGTCCCAACGAAGACCCTTCTATTTTCCACCAAGGTAGTAGCAAGCCATACTTACTATACGTGCCCCAGAACCCTTGATCAGCTGATCCTGCTAGCTTTCGGAGGTTTGCTTTCATATCTGGGACGCAGGCTCCGAATAGGTCCGACCAGAGCCGGTCAAATTCAGCTGTAGAGCAAGGTGGAAAATCTCTCGCACTCCTGATGTATAATGTATCAATCTCCCAGTTCACCTTCAGATGCTTAACAAGTCTTAAACTCTTTGAAGTAAACTTGAACGGCGCCGAGTAATACCTCATCACCTCATCTCTGATTTTGCGGGTAATCTGTAGCATAGGGTTGATGCAATTTGCAACGACTTTGTACTTTCGGCAGCTGGTCCTCATACTTTTGACTTGCAGGATGCGAAGGAAGTGAGGGATGGCGCACTGAATGATTTTGAAGCGGATTTCGGGAGGAAGTTCGGGATAGAGGGTGAACTCTTTAAGTGAACTTGCTCCAACATTGACTGTATATGGAGTGTCTATAGATGCTCCTGGGGCGTAGAAACTACGGCTGAGGACTGACTGGTTGTACGGGTTGTCCATGGTGGGACCAATGGTGGTAGATTTCGTAGAGGCCTTTGACTTCATGTATAAGACTTCGTTGGTAGAGGTTGACATGCTTGTTTCTGGGTGTCTCTTGGAGAGAAAAATGGAGGTGTTAGGATGTTCAGGTGCCGCTTTGCGGATAGGCCCTTCGAAAGTGGTCTAAGGTCTCGCTGTTGGAATGAAAATATCTGAGAAAATGCAGAACTTTTGAGAATAGCCTGGAGTTGAATTAAATAGTGCTGTATGAGGAGGCCATGAAGATTTTACAAGCGTAGAAGAGGAATTCACCACGAGTAAACAATGGTGAGGTTAAGCGAGTAGGTGAGAACTTTCCTGTTTCAAAATAGCCTCTTGTTTTCGCCGAGGCACACATATAATCGAATCCAACCTTATTAATCTCTGTCAGAAGTCGTATTGCTGCCAGGCTTACTAAATATACAAGCGGTACGATTCCACGAGGGTTGTATTCGTGTCTATTCTCCCAAAAACCTGCAATGCAAGTGTAAATCATGCCGCTTCTTGGCTGCGGACTGTCGGACTGTCCCATCTCCTCACTGATCTGATATTGTTGTCTGTGTATTCCCCTATTGTTCAGCTGCTGAAAGATATTGGATACCCTCTCTAGCACTGTGCGGTCGAGAATCAAATAGACGAGGAATGGGAACAGGACCACATGACGAGAATTCGAGGGAGGTTAATGTCAGACAAATTCCGCCTTCCCTGGTGGCACCTTTCTATCTTTTCAAATTCGTCAAAAGCCTCATGACTCTTGAGAAGAAGCTGAAGAGCTCTGATTTGAGACACAGGATCGTGGAGGGCGATAAGTCTTACCTACTACAGGTGGAATCCAATTATCAGCTCGTACTTGCCAAGACTGCATGGTGTCCAAGTGTGTTCAACGACCAAAAAGCGAGGTTACTCGTCTTACACCGTTCGCACCTACCCAACTATTGTACTCGCCTGCTGTTTGTAGTCCAAACAAACAGCAAGACCCAGATTTAGCTACTTAGGGTTAGTACATCCGCTACTTCTTCTTTGCGTCCATTGATGTTGACCTGATCCGAATCATGGCGCCATGACATGTTCTATTGTGATTGTGCCTAGCTGTGACTTAGAGAACGCTAAATGAATGGCGCTTGCAAACATTCAAGCATATCTAGCCAATTTTGTGATCACAGTCTATTTCATTTGACCGTTAGTCAATAAGAAATGCTTCGGTGCTGATGATTGTGCTGCTGCTGCTGCTGTGGCTGCTGTGTCTGGGATGTCGTATGTTGGGCTTTTTTGTTATTCAGATCGCAGAAATATATGTTATTCACAGTGAGACTCAAGGGAAAGGGAGCTCATGTAGCCTGTTCCGCAAGTATAAATACATAGATTTCTAGTAGTCTTCTTTCCTTCATCAGCTTCCAAAACCATATCAAGCAACTTCCAAAAGATCAACACAAGGAATCAACAAACCGAAAAGCCAATTCAACCAAAGGCAGCTTAGGGAAACATCGAAAAGAAACAAAAAGACAAAGCAGCAACATGTGCCAATACTTCTACACCAAGTATACCTGCGGGTGCGTAACGAAAAACTTTGAATCTTGCGGAGAATACCCATGCCCGGGGGAGCTGCCACCTTACTTTTCCGATGCGCCGCACACGTGTCGCAAGTCAGATTGTATCGACAAAGCTCGGCAAAAGACGTTGGATAGGCAACGGGAGAAATTGCGCCGATAGTCCTAGAAAATGTAAGGGTAAGGGTGGGCGGGAAATGCGTGCTACTTGATGGGTGAAATCGGAATATGACTGGGAGTTTCATGTGAATGGGTGGATTCTGGGAGGAGAAACTTTAGAAAGTGCCTGAGACAATACACGCCTGATATTTTGATCTGTTTCCACAGTGCTCTAATTTTACTCAATTGGCTTTCGGCTAACAAGGAATCGTCTGATATTGGGCAGAATTTCTATAAGCAAGCCTACAGAATAGTTCAGTTCATCGTGAAAGTAATCTTTTCCGTTCCAAAAATGATGTCTATATGTCTACACGCGCCTGAGATCTTTTAACACACACCCATGAAAACAATATCTGAACCATTCATTCCCGACTCCCAATGGATTTAGGTACCAGATTCATTCCTTGTGGCAGCATAGAGCTCGCAACCAGTACCAGCTATCTACTCAGTTCTGGTGTACACAGACTTCTGTCGCCAACGAGACCCATAACGCATCATCAAAACCGGGAGAGGAATAACCACAAGACAAATAGCTGCCATGACTAGAAACCCATTTCCAAGTCCAAGCGCGTCGGTAAGCAATGGAATACAGAGGGGCAACAGAGTCCCCATTGAGCAGCGAGTGAGGAGTACTACCGTCATAGCAGAAGCAGAATATATGCCAAACGAGTCAACAATATAAGAAGACATAGGTATTCCGATGACGATCGACACGAATCCAAGAGCGGCTACTACCACGAGAAGCAGATAGATCGACCAGTCTGAGTATGGAACCCAGCCATACAGTCCGACGACAAATGGGAGGAAGGCTGCTCCTCCAATCATAAACGGCAGGCGAAATTCAGGACGACCAATGCCTCCGTGGGACTTGGCTAACTCGACATAGATACGATCGATTGAAAGCTTGCACACGATAATTGCAGAAATGGCTCCGACACCTGGGCTCGTTAGTATTCAAACACCATAGTGGACAAAGATTACTCACTGAAGCATATGAATACAGACCCGGTCTGAGCTGGAGAAAAGCCATAATGTTCTTTCAAAATTCCGGGTAATGTCGTGGCCACAATGTAGTAGAAAGTGAATGCAAATCCGGCATACAACGACATGATCTGCAGCACAGCAGAACTGTACATAACCAAGAGGGGTCGAGTAATCGCTGTCCGCAATTTACCCCATGACTGGACCACATCTCCACCCTCAGTCTCCCAAGCACACTTCAAGGATTCATCCTTGGTCTCTCTACGCATTCTAGCAGCTCTACGCTGCAAGATCGTGACTTTGTAAGTCTCTCTGAGAAGAATGCAAAACAAGATTTCGCAAAGAGTGGCCATTCCAGCACAGAGCCACAGGATGTTTCTCCATCCAACAGTCTCAGCAAGGAGGCCACTGATTGCAGGACCAATAGTTCCACCTATCAAAGGGGCAAACATGACGAGGGACATACCGGACCCTCTCGATTCTGACTTGTAGATGTCGCCGATGATGGCAGGGTTGAGAACATTTGAAGCAACAGCAAATCCAGTCAGAAGGCGAGAAAAGATGAAGAGATTCGTCGTATGACTCAAAGCACCGAGTACAACACCGAAAATGAAGATTATGTTGGCAATATTGAAAACAGGATAGCGACCATAGATTTCCGATAGGGGTGCCATAAGAAATGGCCCTGCAGCTTCTCCAAGTTCCCAAACAGTGACGAGCAGGATGCTGGCGGCCTTGCTATCACCGCCACCCAAATCAAATACGATCCGGTCTGCTACTGGGACGACTCCGATACATGTAAAGGAACTGAACTACGTGTTAGGAAGTCAATTGTGAAGAGTCGTGATCTGACTCACACTGTGAACGCCATGAAGCTGAGTAATGCCACAACTTCCAACTTGTATGCTCTCGACCAATCCAGCGGATTTTCTGAATCGCCATTTGGGTCGAAGTCAACCACTTTCTGGTCACCATTAACGATTGACTCTGCCCGTACATGGCCCAACAAGGGCTCCGTCTCATCTATCATGATGTTCACAAGAAAAAAAATCCTTGGGGCGCAAAAATCTCAATATCCACAAAAGTGGGGTTGATTTTTGATGCCCGCCAAGGGAAATGGAATCCAAGAACTTCAAGAGATGGAGCAGAGGAAGGATTGGGAGTAAGATAAAGCGTTGTGTGTAGAGCGGGAGACTCGAGGTATCAAAGTAACTCGAGCCCGAACGTGTAAAAGAGAGGAACTTAAGGTATTGATAATGCATGACAACGATGCCCTGTCGAGGTTGCCGAAAGGCGCCAAATCAGCGGGTCCTTACGCGATGCTGGCCCAGTCCCGTTCGTGAGCTTCCAGCCCCTTTTCGCTTACATTGCCTCATTGAGCCAAAACAATTTGCCCAGTGTTGTTGTGGTATTTTATATTTTCTAAAGTAGCTATGGCATGGCTTGAACCGCCGAGGAAAGTAGTTTCGAGCGCCTGGATTTCAATTTGTCCTCTCCAAGTAGGGAACATTGTCAGAGACGAAATATGAAGTTCGGACAATTTGAACAGCGGCAACACCCGGAAATCAAGTACGGCCCAACCAACTTCATTTTTCTGGCATCTGTCGTCATGACGCATGTGTGAAGATATACTCTTGGAACACCAGAGCATATAAATCAAGACTAGTCACAAATTCACTGAAGAAATGAGTTCTAGGACAGGACTGCAGTCAGAGCGAGACTGAGCTTAATTAAACTTCACCAAGCACTTGTTAGTATATCACATTAGCCAGAAAGAAAACCCGAGGCGAATTCAACGCTTTTATTTGGGTACTCCTACCATGATTTTAGTGTATAGAAGCATAATTCGTGGAGTGGGGAGAGAACAGCAGGCCAACCCTAATTGGTTGATCCTCAATTCAAAGCTGTCCTTAGTGTCAAACCAAGTTGTTAAGGAGAGCAGAACCAATCCGTTTTGCCATGTCGATAAGAGACTCAAGAAATCATATCAGCCACCTATTTCCAGATGTGACGGACGGCTCCATAAGAGGAGTACAAGTATGCTCCACCAAGGTAATATTTCCATCATCCGAGCTTCCTCGTGTATGAAAATATGACTGCCCGAGTAGTCCACCCAAAGATGCAACAGAAAATCGTATACGCCCAGCCGATTGTTCGGAGTATTTGTACAGGTGCTTGATCGATGAGTATGACGGACGTCATTTCATTTAGATTCCGGTAGTAGGTAGCATGTGCTAAGTTCGGGGACGATCACATTAGGATGGAGGGCCTTGAAGGCAGCGAAGACAAACTCGGTGGACTTTTTGATAAATATCCCGTCAGGCGTCTCATCGCCGAGAGTATTATTGTTGGAGTTCGTGCCATGTGGCGAAGGATCGACAACCATGACAAGCTCTCTGACATTTCGTAGCCTACTTCTCTCCCATGTCCATGGACCCAACTGTGTATCAGGATGTGTCAGCTGCCACTTCTTGTCCTGGATCATATAGTACAGCTCGGTCTTAATGCTTGTCAGACTGTCCTCGTCCAGCGCAATGTTCATGAATTGATCTTCGGCGGCAACCATTCCCTCCACGAAAATCTCCTTGAAGCAATAATTGAGGTGGATGAAGTTGATATAGATCAAGTCGTGGGCAAAGTTGACATAGCATGGTCCACGGCGATCGGATTCCTGACCTGGGATAGCACTTGTATCGAAAGGCTTCTCGTACATCTTCAGTGATTCAGCACGAGACTCTACGTTGACTGAGAGCAAAGCGATGGCACTAGAGGTTGTTGCTTTCCAAGTAACACGATCAGCCGATTCATCTCTTAAGATGGTGATGACGCGTGGTGTGATAGCTTCACGCCAGACTTTCAGTCGTAGTTCGAGTGGGAATTTAGGGAACAGGGTGAATTTTACTGGCGGCATTGCACTGGCAGATGAAGAAGTTACCGAGCTTCTATTGATGCTGGGGATGTTTGATGCATCGTTGGATTTGCTTTCCGTCGAGATAGTGGAGGTTGAGGAGGAAGTGGAACCAGATAGGTAGATACCAAGCGCAGATTGGACATCAACGAGATTAGGTGTCATGCTGACGGCTCGAGGAGTAACCAGACCTCAGATTGTAGTTGAGACCTCGAATGAGGATGTTTGAAGGCCTTAGTGGGGAGACGTGACTTTTAAGAAGCTTCGAAGAAGAGGTATGCTTCGAAGATAGTTGTAATAGATAAGTCGAGCAACGCGACGCGACCACATTTTATTACAGTTGTTGCCTGACTTCGTCATGGCCAGGCTACTAGCGTATCTCTCATCGGAGCGGAGAGTTAAATTTGAAGATAAAAACATGTAGGTGATTCACTTCCAGTGGCTTGGTCTCATAGTTATTATCACAACAAAGCCGAGAAATTCCGACACAGACTGCAAATCGCCTCTGGAAGAACGCTATTCCTTTCAATGTTAAGGAAATATATTGGAAATCCCCTTTCTCACGTGTATCGGTATAGAGATTGATTATTATTTTTATCTCGGTTAAATTTACCCTAGTCGGAATAAACAAAGCCTGCCTAAACAAAGCCAAAGAGACAAAGAAAGCCACGTGCGAAGGTAACATCTCAGGAATTTGCACCTACTGTAGGGTTAAAACAAGTAAGTCTCACACGCAGCAACTTCAGAAAACTTTCCATAGCAGTGTCCAAGAGGAGAACAAGAACGCAATCCAAGGAGCTGAAATTTCAGAGGAGCAAAGGAGGTCAGTTAGAGCAACCTTAGAAACCTGACACCACTCAACGGTTCATATAGATTAACACCCATGAGATGTGTAAGTAAATGAGACCATCCATATAGCTTACCCTATTCCAACCTTTACACCTCCGAATAAAATGTTTCGATGGGTAGAAATAATCTTCTGTTATTACATATCAAGGTACAAAAGGTCAACTGACCGGTATCTAGTCTAGTGATCTCCTGGAAAAGAGAACATCTTTCACGTCTCAAGTTTCAGGCAAGTTTTCTGGAAGGAGAGATCCAGGTAACACAGAGATGTTTAGAGCACTTGTTGTCAGTGTCTAGTGGATGTGTGTCAAGTGTCTTTTGACTCACATCCACTATCCACTGCACTTATCCATCGAAAGGACGCCCGCCATGATCAAGTGTCTGCTTCTCCTGAGAACATCGCTGTCTTCTAAACGTTTCGCCTACTCCTGAAAATCACGGACGTAATCAAAACATCTAATCATCCAAAATCCGGGAATTACCTTCCGATGGGATTGGCTGATGCCTTTCCAAAACCTCTTGGTCATTACAAGCAGTAAGTAGGTATCTCACCGACAGAGCCAGACAATTAGTCTAGGGAGGGGCTCAGGTCAGATCCTTCCCCTCCCCCACAGCTAACCTTACTTATCCCTCACCGCGCTCCATGTTCTTACCCCCCCCCCCCCCCCCCCCGCCTTGAACATCTCATCACATACCAACTCATCTATCATTCCACTCAAAGACTGGGACGCAGGAAAGAATAGAAAAGGAGTTCACGTTCACAGCCCATACTGTTCCAAACGCCCCTTATGAGATTTCCACGTGCGTGCCCATGGGCTTGACTGAATGTCTGGGAGGACGGAAACATATAGGCACTTACGTATTCGATGAGGAGTCTTGAAACCCGAATCAGCCACCACATGCCGCAGGTGCTGATGATCTCCATGCCCCGGGGGTGGACGGGGTACGCGCCTACGTAGACTGTGGAGACCGTAGTCGAAGTCATTAGCACGGATCACCAAGCGACGAAGAGAGGGGGGAATGAGATGTGATGAGAATGCACTAAACCTCAAGCCAAGTAGTCTCAATCACGAAGACAATCGAAGAAGGTAGGTACGGTACGAAGGATAGATAGATCGATCTCTGAAGCCATTGCATTTAGGAGGAAGAAGTTTCTTATGTACTAGTTTATGCGCCTTTCTGCAGGATTGTCCAGGGGTACGTTCGGCATCCGTTCAAGCACAACTCAAATTCAAAGCTCCCCAGACCAAGATCAGAACCATGCGCGCCGTTCCACAATCGTTGAGGATTCGATTGAGTGTAAACTCCAATTCCGTGCAGATGACCATTCCCTTACCCCAACCAGCCAGCCAACCACCTAACTCGCCAGTTTCCCGTGCTAAAATCCACTTTACTTGAATTCAAAGCCACCGCTATGCCCTCTCAAACGCTTCTCTTAACTTACAAGTGTCCAGGCACCCAGGACACCAACTAGGAAGAATTCATGCGATGCAATACAGAGAACTGTAGTGGTATTTCTCAAACGCTCCGGTCCCATCTATAACCAGACAGACACCGGAATGATGCGATTTTGAGTAAACCAACAGTCGGCGCCGTATGCGAAAAGCCCCAGTGTGTTGAGCCGAGCCCCGGTTTTAACAAAGGAAAAATGTACTGTTGTGACAATAGAGAGATGTATGTATAGGTCGGAAAGGTGTAGTAACTAATTTAAAATAGATTCCCACATTCCAGGGCCACCAAGGCCACCAAAGGCAGGGTGGATGGCTTGGGGTAGTCCACGAGCGGCTTCTGTAGCACAGCAGACTCTCTTACGTCCAAGAGACGAAGAAGACGTAGAGCGAACAGCAACTTGAGGGCTGACATCCATGGCCTGACTCGAGCGAGTGCGGACAAAGTTGTCTGACCAGTTGCTCTCAAATGGTTGATAGTGGTCACCTAACATCTCTCTAACATTCTCTTGGAGGGAATTATCAATTGATTGCGGTCTGCTACGTTTGGCACCGGCTCTGATGGGAGAGTCTGATGACCTAGGGTGGCTATGGAGCTCTTGAAGAGCCCGTGCAGCTTCTTCATCTTTTGAGTACATGTCCAACTCAACACGTCGAGCCAAGGGAGTATCCAAGGACAGGTCAAGGAAGTCCTTGCCCACTGGTCCAGCATATGACTCTGGCGACGATGTTGGTCCATTGTCGCAGTAGCCTTCAGGTACTGAGGCAATGACGGTTCTGTTTTGCTTCTCACTGCACAGCTTCGCATATCGACAGCGCGCTTGGACATCCAATTTGGATGAGAGAGGCGCGCTCATCAAAGACGAGGCAGAAGAGATTGAAGACGAACGAGATGACCGAGAAGACGTATCCGAAACCATTGACTCAGGCGATGACATTGATGAGACCGAATTGGCCAATGATGATCGACGATGTGAGACGTATGACTGTGGTGAAGAAGACAAATGTTGTTGCCACTTATCATTGACTTGGGAAGCACTGATGGTTGAAGCTTGTGCCATAGCAAAGCCCATTGACGACTTGCCAAGCAAGTAAGACGCAGCACTCACAGCAGGAGTGTTGAATCCGGCGCTTTGCGGGGTCAGTCTTGGGGTTGGTAGCAGACCAAGAGCTGGCGCGGGCTTGCTGGCAGGGTAGACCGTGGATGGTGAGGGCTCCAAAATACTGGGAGTGTAATATTTGGGAGTCGGTGTCGACTCGTTGGAACCATATCCAAAGGTGTTTCGGTCGGCAACCATAGGTGCAAAAGATCGTGGAGAGGTTGCACTAATAGATTTGGCGTATGCCTTGGCAGACGTCGAAGGTGAGAGACCCTCGATGTTATCCAACTCAGGGGTGAGTCTAAGAATGATTGATTTCCAGTCCTGCTCGGCTAAGCGAGACGAGGCTGAGCCAGGCGAAGGTGGTTGTGTTGGTCTGTTGCCGAGAACAATCTCGGTCCATCTTTGAAAAACCGACTCCGTAATATGTAATTCCCAATTGACGGCCAGGAGGAACGCCATTTCATTTTGGTTAATCTCCAAAGTGTTCAGTCCAGAAATCTTACTCCACGCACGCGCAGAGTAGTTGCGATCCTGAAGATACTTGGAAGCGAGAATCAGAGCTGATAGGAACATGCGACGTCCGCATTGAAGTGCTCTGATAGAGTGTGCATCATCCGGCTGTTCCATTGTAAAATCATGTTTTGGTACATGAGGCTTGATCAAGATCAGGTAGTACAGAGCGACTTGGAGAGTCGAGTAACTTGTCCGTGATCGTCGAAGAGTCTCTTGAATAAATGTGCGTAGAGGAAGAACGCCTTTGTTCCCCATCTCGCTACGGCAGACAACCGATGAGAGGGGCCAAATTGCCTCGACAATTTGAGCAGAAGAATCTGGAGGGATCATTGAGTAAGGGGACTTATTTGAGGAATTTCATATCTTACCGACAAGGCCGTCGACGAAATTGACCTTTCGATCGCATTGGCGTACTAACGAAGGAGGGCATCCTGTTCGAGTATTTGCTCCAACACTTGTCCTTCTTGGATGTCGTTGCTCTGGTGCAACTTCACCTGACTTATGTTTTGACCAGTAGGCGACCGCAGGTGCTTGTTCGCAGACAGTGCTGGCCGATGTAAAGGAAGGTTCAGGCTGACTTGTGCAGCAGTTTGTTTCTGAGATCTCATTGTCGGAAGATGCGCCGGTAACTGAGGAATCGTCGGATGATTGTGAGGAAGCATCAGACCAGACCGAGGCGGAAGAGGAGGATGCGGAGGAAGCTATTGAGGAGCTGTATGGACCATTTCGATATGAGGTGATGTAAGGCGGCGAATCATCTTCGCCGCAATTCATCTTCGGGGAATTCGAGGGTTATGGAGGTATGGTAAATTCTCCAGTCGCCGTCTGTACAAAGCCAAACCGATAAACCGTTATTAACTGAAGCCGTGGAACCTTCTGACTAGATACAGGCCCAAAACAACCGCGTATGCCGTTGCTGAGCGAGATGATCGAGGGAGGAGGAAGCTAACAGAGAGAAGAGACTTTTGGGTTCTCTTCACGAACGATGGTACCGGTAGACGATGTAAGACTGGCGACTGGGGAGAATTCGTTGAGGGCGAGGATCATTGTGAAGCTTTCGACGATGAAAGTGGAAGCTGTTGTGGTAAATGGTGGGCTAGTTGTGGGATCTAGCTACCATTGAGAGAGGTAGAGGTGTAGAGTATTCGAGGAGGGTTGTATGGGGTGAAGATTATCTGAAGACCGCGGGGTGGACCGAGGATAATATCGACAGGTGACAAAAAAAGATTGAGTGGAGTGTTTGCGGAAGACAAAGGTGTCTTTGCTAGAAGCAGGCGTCAACTCAGAGTCAGAGGGTACCTGACAGAAGTCGAGTGCGAGTGACTGGTTCGGAGTGGGTTTGAAGTGGCAAGCTAGCCGGTATCGCGACCACTACCAGTAAAAGGGAACGAAAGCTGACGCTGTTGCTACTGAAAACAACAACCAGGCTTCTTTCCCAGGGGTATCAAAGGAAGTAAAATAAGAACAAAGAGGTGCGCAGATAACGAAATGTGGCGAGAGGTTGAATTAAGAGGAGTTGTGGTGGTCGTTGGAGGGAAGCGGCGTATGACTGGGTGCTGGAGTCACCTCTGCTGGGGGACGAGCGAGGTGGTCGCTTTGTCGCAGAAACGGAGATGGCGGGAAGGGGAATGAGGACTTGAAAAATAATATAGAAACAGGAGAGATTGCAGATGTTTGATCGGTGTTGGTTTGGTTTTCGAGATTGTAATGGGGCGGCGGCGGTCGTTGTGCAGACTTCAAAGAGCCGCTGGTCTATTCTTTGGGATCATACATTGCTGTGGTGAAGAGCAGAAGCAGAGAGGAGGCTGCGGGCATGGCTCGGTTTTGTTACAGACGGGGTGAGATTTGGATTTGGGGGGGAGGGGGACCAGGGAGGCAGCGTGGAGCGTGGAGCCCTTCGCCTGGCGGGCAGTGGCCAGAGTGGCTGCTAGCGAACAAGCGAAGGAAAGTGAAGAGTCACAGTCACAGCAGCAGGAGCGAAGGCAGAGGTGGCCTGTGCTTGGGCAGTGTGCTGGGGAGGAGCAGGCAGAGGCAGGTGTAGGTGTGGGTGTGGGTATGGTACGGTTGACCTGCGTCTCTGGTCACTGTGGCAGCCTGGACTGGGCTGGGCTTCGGCTTCGAAGTTGAGGGTGAGGGTCAGGGTGAGGGTGAGGTGCAGGTGGGGACGGCTGGCACGACACGATGCGATGGCGATGGCGAATTACGGTGCCTGGCTCAAGCGAGGCATCCATCATTACAGGGGCTTGGACGGATCTCTGACTGGACTGGACTGGACTGGACTGGACGAGCTGGACTGACTGGACCGCACTACTGTGCTGCTCATCCTCCTCAACCTCCACGCACGCCGCCACTCACAGGTCGTCCACCCTCTTTCCCAAGAAACCCTCCGCCACCGCAGTACAGTAATGGAACACATCCTTATTTCCCTGCCCCAGGAAACTCAACTCGAGAAGCGTTGAAAATTATGATTATGACTCGCTTAGTAGGTAATGCAATTTTTAAATTTGCCGCTTGCATCACATACCCGTAGCCATGCACAGCACAGCACAGCACAGCACAGCACAGCACTCGACAAGCCCTGGGAGGAGGCTATCCCCAGCTTCCAAGCCTGCCTGGACGGACTGGGCCCGAGACGAGAATGAGAATGAGGGCCAGAATACGCATGAGATGTGTACTGAACTTACCTACCTATCTCTTGCGTCTTTTCTATCCGGATATCCAGTCTATCCTGACTTCTGCAGCAAGCAGCAAGCAGCTACTTCGTATCATGTTGGTCCACCAGCGGCAGCAAATGAACTTCTCCTATTTTCCAGCCTACCACAACCTCCGCAGTTACAACCTATGATCGTGGGTCCAGCCCATGCAATGTGCTGTTCTCCTCTGGGGCACCAGTCTATCTCCGGCACAATCAGATCAGATCATGATGATGAACCAGCTACATCGCGTACAGTCCTCACGAACACCTCCACTTTACTGGCATTATTACTCACCATTCTGAAAGTCTTGGATCGTCAACGGGGCTTGCGATGCTCTTCCCCTCCTCAGCCCGTTCGTAATCCAGATGTCTGAAGCATAGCCTTGCCACTAACACTGCCATCGTTCGACCGCTAGACTTGGTAGCCACAGGCATAGCAGTGTGGAGAAGCACACGAATCTCTCCCCCTTTTCATTGCCATTTCTGTACATCTGTCTCTCTTTCTGGTCCTCTATGATCTATTTTCTACTCACCTGAGCAGCAGTGCGTACTGCGTACATACCAGTAGTCATGCAGCTGGGCATGGACCCGGCGCTGTCCAGTGCGCCGCTGCGAGAAGGCGCTGTGCAACGGCAAAACCTCGAACATTCAGAATGCTTCTAACCAGGCACTGAAGGCTCTCAGCCTCCCAAGATGTGCGCATACCCAAGACTAAAATCGAGTCCCAAGTCTCAGTCCAAGTATCCACCTTTGAAAATGCTTGCCATGGTTCACCTGTCCTCAGCCGGACACACGATGGTGCTGATGATGATGATTATCAGCCTGATCATGACCAACAGGCGTTCCAATTTCGTGCACCATATCGCCACGTCAATTGGGACGAGGCGGATCCACACATCGCCGGATACGGTATTTCCTCCTAGTGCCCATGTATTCGCCACCAGGCTCAGAAGTACTCACCTAAGCACCTTACTTTCGTCACTTCAACCTTGAAATTGCAGCACCGTCAATTGAAATCCCGCCAAGCTGGAATCTTGATAATGCAACTCGCACGAAGGAGGCGCTGGACGTGGTACCGGACTCCTGCTTGCCAACCTTCGTATCATCTTCAGTTTCAACCACACCAAACGTCCGTCAGCTCTTCTAACCCTGGATAATCTGGAGGGTTCTTCTGGGAACAGCACCAACGTTATTGCTATTTTGATACTCTACCGCCCGATTAATCACAGTATTCATGGATCAAAAAGCTGCAGAGGGAGCAACGGCAAGAATCATCCCAGACATTCCACAGGTGCCTCGATCCAAGGCGTAACAAAGCAACGAGGGTAATCATCAACTTCTGTTCTCATTATCATTGAAAACTGTTGTTCCTTGTCTCACACAGCCAATAGCCGCCGTGCGAGGCTTCCCCGCTCCCAGATGGAGAGCCGTGATGATTGGCCTCGTCTACCACAACATCAGCATCATGCTGCAGCTTGCTTCATGCTGGCGGCCGGCGCTGCCAGTAGCAGCCAACTGGCCCGCGCCTGTCTGCAAATATCGTCGAACCTGCAATCCTTCCTGTCGACTGTGCTTCCCAAGATCCTTTACTAAGCAACTTCATGGATCGTGGATGGGCCCCACGGCATGCCATGCCACGCAGGCTTGCTTCCTATCCCCTCACGATTGCAGCATCACAAGCCATGCCAAAGAAATCTCTAGAACTTCTCCAGGATATTTCTGAAATTTCGAAGATCTAGAGCCATCGTTCTAGATGTCAAGATCTCAAAACCATCCATCACCTCCTCCAGACCAATAGCAGAGCTCCTGACGAAACCCTCCGAATGACTCAAGTTCCATCATGCCTGACCTCACTTAGACTTCTCACTCTCACATCTCACTCCGTACCAGGCTGCAAGCGTCAGACAGAGTAATACATTGCTTTAGCTCCCGCTAAACGGGACCATACATCTCCGTCGGGGCTACTAGCCCTCGTATCACCAAGTCTGGAACAAAGACACCTCGTCTTGAATCATCTGTGGTGCAGTGTGCTGCAGAAAGGACCGAAGAAAAATATCCCAACAAGTCACGATTTAGTCATTCCCAAATCGTTTCCTCGTGACTCAACTCACTTTGGCCTATTGGGCTCGCCACTCGTTCAAGACAAAGAGAAAGAAGGAAGACCAAGAAATGTACACCCCACGCACACATCCCGGATGGATATCCCAGAATGAGTTGTTTTTTGCTCATCGCCCATCATGAGGAGACTTCCTTGTAGAATACCGTGATCATGATCCATCGACACGCCACGGATGAAGCAACTCAACGCAATATCGCACCAAGGTCCATGAGTCAGCAAAGCCAAACTCGGCGCGATTTACTGTTTCCGTAACCGCGCGCCTTCAAAAATAGGATCCGAAATCTCCTGTCTCAGCAGCTCACAAATCAGGCGCCTCCCTCGCATCGCTTCCAACTCTCTTCAATTTCCGTGACGGCAAATCAAACACCTTCTGCCCTGGATCCCAACACTACACCACGCTGACTCACGCAGTTGTTTTCGCAAATGCTGATCTCATGACATTCCGAGATTTCCCACAAATTACAGCCCGATCGGCCTATATCGGAGGTTCCCCATTTTCACAGTTTACCAAGCTCAAGCCCGAACTCTCCAAGCCCAAGCCCAACGAATCTTCAAGGATGAAAGGAGCGGGAGATGAGTCGATCTGGCCACCTCTAGACCTAATGCAGCAAAATTCCAGAACATCTGGACGGAAGCCTGATCGAAAGAGCGTCGATCCATCATTCCATCCCACACCACACGCAAACAAAAAAGTCTCAACCCAAGGACGGGAAAAATGTTAATCCTAAATTTCTAATCTTGCCACTTTGATTGGTCTGCACTCCCCATTTATCACAGGTCCGGAGCGGAGAAGGGTTTCCTCAGCCCCTAAAGTCCAAGCCCCAGCCACACTCCGTCCACCATCTTTTGCTGGCTGAGTATTACTACGGCAAACTGGAAATGTCATGAACGCAGAATTAACACGGGACTTGGCATGTCCGGCGCGAGAATTCTCGCATGAAGAGGCTTGACTCTCGGCTTCTGAAGGCAAAGAAGCACCGCCATCGGATCGGCCGCAGAGCAAAGCAAATGAATCAGATGTCTCCTTTCTTGATTTCTTGATGGCTGTGTGAGCATCAAGAAAAATCTTCATGGACATCATGGAGGGTTGTTCGTCCATACCATGGATGTCTCAGACCCCTCGACTTCCATCCGATCCTTCGGTTTTCCAGCACACCCTCTTCAGAATATCCACCTACGTGAGTAACTAGGTATGCAGGCAGGCAGGCCGAATGAAGGATGGAGCTGGTGGAGTATCTCCTCGTAAGACGGGATTTCATTATCTTTTATCTACAGTATCCTTTTCCTTATGCTTGTGCGCTTGCCTGTTTTGCTTTCACCACATTGGCCGGGATTCTCGGCAGCGATGACCTTCGTCCTCATATTTCTCGTTTATTGCCATGCAATCATTCGTTCTTTCACGCATTTCAGGGTTAGGGTTGGGAAGGTTAAGCCAAAAGTGGTGGCCGTGGTCGTATTGTTGATGCGAGAGCTGCTGCCTACACTCAGCCAAGCATCTTCAGCCGAGCCATGACAAGAAACCCTCACCTCATCAAAGACAGGATAAGCAGGAGTGGCCAGCGCCACTTCCCAGCTTCATGCATCCATCCATCAGGCTGAGAAAGAAATAATAAAGAAAAGCAGAAGGATCCATATCTGACGTATGTGACCCCTCCATCAAACGGTGAAGAGGGCAGGAGGGGTACAAATCCGCCAGCCTTGCATCACGAGAAGCCTAGCTTCCTCTCACAACTTAGGCTGCGAGGCGGAATTCAACACTTTGACATTCTTGGGGGCCAGAATACTTTTGTTTGCGTCCAGCCTTGTACTACTTTGGTACATATGCAGATGACCAGATCTATGTCATGCATGTCATGCAAATAACACGTTCGTTTCGTTTGTTTCGTTAGGCAGATATCTGTACCTGTTTCACATCTTCACATTCTATTCTAGAAGCACACATATGATGCCTACAATACTATTCCATCTCTACTCGCAAGGATTGCCTGTGTAACCTGGACTTATCCAGATCCATTCCAATCCTGTTGTGAGCACGCGTCCATTATTCGCCCCAGTGGATCCATGTATGGAATATGAGTCACGAGTATATCACCTGCCGCCGGAAGCTCAGCACCACCCAGCATAAGCGCCAGCTGGCTTCTGCATCCATGTGTCTCGTCTCAAGTTTGCGGCTGGTAGAGTGGTCAGTGGTCACTGGTCACTGATTCTCTAGGAGCTGTTGCTCCGACGTTATCCATCCTTGACTTGTGGACTGGGCGGGTGGGTGATTATTGTGTTGTTCAAGGGTCACCGTGCCAACGTAAGCGGATTCAGGTACTTGGTGCGGCTCGAGCTTAGTTGACATCGTGAAACTCGTCACATGGCTCGTGGATTTCTTCATGCTGAGATGTCTCTGTTGCCTCTAATTTCCTCCATTATCAGCCGAGTTTCATTCAAAGTCATGAATCATCGTGAGAACTTTCACGGTTACGGAGAGTTGAGGCGAGGCAAGGCGAGGCTCCAGTCTCGCATCCTACGTTCTAGGCAAGGGAGCAAGGGCTGATCTCGTGTGTGACTCGAGTGGTTCCGCCGTCGCCCCTGACATGACCTCTCAGGCAAGGCTACGTCTCCTGAATTCCACTGTGACTCTTCTATGCCAACGAGAATAGAAACGCCGAGGTCAATAGCCAGCCAGACTCAAGAAAAGTATTGAATCCATCCAAATCTCTGACATACCAAGCATGGCTACGATCCGCCTGAGTTCGCATCGTGATTGTATCGCTATGGACGAGAACTCCTCGGGATGAGAGTGAGTGACAGTCACTCATGGGTTAGTTAGTGGCGAAGTGGACCTCCCTCACGCCCTTTTCGTACACTTGTACTTGTCAGTCATGAATCATCCTGGCCCGTTACTACCTGTATCGGGTACCCATTTCAGACCCAGACCGAAGTCTGGATCGGTTGAATTTGGTGTTATTACGTGTAGCCTAAAGACATTTCCTTCTTCTCTTGCTACCTCATGACCTTCATTCGAGTCACACCACTTCATTCCACTCCCCTTGAGACGAACACGAATACGAACGGGCCATCGGCCTTTGATTTCATCACATCACACACCCGTTAAGCCGAGGAACAGTCATCGTGAAGGCGATAGCAATGACAGCCTAGTTTGGTGCAATGTCATGACCAAACTCTCATCCTCCAGGCAAAATAACCAGTTCAAGTTCCAACTTCCAGACTTGAGTACGCGGCCTAAATATGGCAAACAGCTTCCTTATTATGAGTATACCATATGACAAGGTCCAGGGCTTTCTCTACCATGGAGACTTTCCCACAGGAAGATGACCCGGGAAGTTTGCAAGCCAAAATTGAAGCGAGGCCATTGCCTGCGTCTGGATAAACAATGATATTCACACCATTCAAACGGAGCTGATTGAGGTCCTTCGCAGTTCCTCAGGTGCAAGCTGGTACGTATGTATCTAATGGAAGCTTATAATTCCAGCGTTGATTCTCCATCGGTCTACGCAAGATTTCATCTTGAAAAAGTTATCCCCAGGAGGGCTTCTGGAAAGGTATGTGATCGTGATCTTAAGATGAGCTGCTGTTTTCCGAGTTCTGCTTAATTCTGTCCTCGTGTCATCATCTTTATTTGAGTGACGGTATGTATGCAGCTCTCCTCAGATGGCATCAACTCTGCTGGAAACCCACATTGACGACGAATGGGAAAATCAATCCAAAAAGTCAACACATAATCGCCAGCAAGAGAAGAAGGGCTCCTCTCAAAATCAAGCCAAGCGCTTAACGGCGTCTAGAAAGGCGACAGAAACTTAGTTTTATTGATAATGGTGTTGGATTGATTGTGTCGTCAACGCGAGTTTCCAGCAAAGCTGATATCATTTGAGCAACCTTATATTCCATCTCTCGCCAGAGTATCAGTCTCGAAGTCAGCCCAAACTTTTAGTACCGTCTAATAAGGTGACCATGACCTAAATTCTAGAGATGATGATGAGGTTAAAGTAGCGGTCGAACTCTTTCATAATGTGTTTCGATGTCGTAGGCGAATATCAGAACTCTGTTGAGTCGACATTCACTTTCCGTTCGTTCCTTCCCAAAATCACGCTTGCAGTTACTGTTTCGGTGAATCCACTCATGTTGGCTTCGGTCATGTGCTCCCAGTTCTTAGGTACTTTCGGTAACTCAGCTCATGTCTATGTTTCTGATGTGCCAGAACACAACTTCAACATCTCAGATAAATTGCTTCGACCGGAAACAACGCAGCAACATCTCGACCAGCATGACCACCGCAATGGAGGGGAAGCTTGCACCCGAGAGTGTAGAGTCTGGAGCAGCACATCAATCTTCGGACACCTCTGGGTTTGGCATTTGTAAGCTCTGGACCGCGTCCTCATCACCTTTGGTGGTTGCTGACAAAGAACCACAGCTACGCACGACGTGTTCTTGCCTACCATCGAAAGATGCGCCATTGCAGACACACAAACACAAACAGCACTTCTCATACCGACAGCAGTTCTCGAACCTCCGAAGTGACTACCGACAATATCCTTGAGCAACAAACCTCCAATAAAGGTAGACGTTCGACAGAGATAGCTCTCAGCACGGTCTCCATCACGAACAGCAATGATGTTGCCGCTGTCCAGCTGCTGTCCACTCCTATGGCTTATTGTCTCGGTGGCAAATATCAACAACTGCCCACCACTTCGGATCTTGCGCCATCCGCTTCTACCTCTGATCCTTCTATAGGTCTGCAATGCCGAGTCAACTCTACGACACCTGATAAGTTCACGCTCTTTCCCAGAATGCCAGCAGAGTTGCGCCTTCGTGTTTGGACAGAAGCCTATCCAGAGCCTCGATTGATCGAGATTCGCGTCGAAAGAGGTGGCATTTGGTCTGTTAGATGCAGCACGAAATTATCGTCATTGTTTGTAGTCTGTCATGAGTCTCGGACGGAGGTGTTTAAGAGACATCTTTCCATATCCCGTCACCTCCACAGTGCCGTTACTATTCCTTTTGATGGAGAGAAAGATGTTCTCGTATTTCGACGTGATGGATACTCCAACTGGGAATTCCTGAGCGCCTTTTCGAACTATCATTCGCTTGAAATAACCCACAGCATCAGAAGGATAGTCTGGGAAGATAAGTCATATACCAGACGTGTATCACCGTTTTGTCTCACAGATTTGTTCAGGTTTAGAGACTTGAAAGGAATCCTTAGGATGCCTAACCTGAAAACAGTCCAGATTGCGAAGTTCAATGCTCGACAGGACGCCTGTGTTGTGGTAGGCTGTGTGGAGACACCGGCCAGTGAGGAATACCAGAAAAAGAAAGCCAGGATGAAGGCAGATATGGACGCCATGTTACAAGGATACAGACGTGACTATGCCAGCCAAAAATCCAATGATACGGCAAACAAGTCGATTGAGGTCACAATCGGAGAGCTTGTTCTTGCAGATTGGAAATCTTGAAAATAGAGAGACAGCTTGCTGTCCTTGCAGTTATATGATTAATGGTGTGATAATCTGCACTTCTTGCAAACCTTGTTCTTTCAAGTCTGCAATAGACGTCTTTTAGCATGTTTGCGTGTTGAATATACTACATGTTAAGTGGGCACTGTGTCTAAATACGTGGTGTAAGAATGCGTGGGTAACTTTGCTTTTTCACTTTGTCCCATAAGGATTGAGGGCTCATTTGGTACAGGAGGAGATATCTGATCCAGAAATAAGAAAGAAGTACTTCCACTGTCTTCGCAAATTAATCGTATGGATTCCATGCTGGAGATGGATCCTTGCCACGTGCCTCTTCGACTGTGCGTAAGGGTATCTCGCAACCCGATTACAGGAAGCGTTTTGCGGGGAGTTTCCCAATGTCAACACTGCACCATAGTTGACAAGCATTGCCCAAATTCCAACAACATATGCTCTGAGAGTGGGACGAATAGTCAAGCAAGTGGTTACTCTTTCGCCTTTCGAGGGATTGAATCTCGTGGAGAAAAGTTGGCATAGCATGAGGGAGATAGGTAGTAGATCAAGTTCATCTACTTATCAAAGAGTGATAAATGCCTCTCTTCAGTCTTCAAAGTTTCGACTTGCCCGGGTAGGTAGACTAACTCAATTTATCATGTGATCAAATACGGGTCTTGAACCCTGTCCGCAACTCAGCCCTGGCCTTCCCCTGAAAAAGATAGATGAACAGTTTGTCGAGTCTATAAAAAGCAAAAGTAGAGCTGAGAACATCATCCAAAAAAGAAGGATATATCAATGGACGCACTGGGAATCGAACCCAGGACCATTCACATTATTCTCATTCAGAGGAATGATTGCTAAGCGAATATTATACCACTTTTGAAGAAGTTAGTTGATGACCCGGAGGTTTTTGGAGGAGATGGAACTGACCTAAACCATGCGCCCTGTTTTCTGAATGACGCAGATTGTGTTATTTGGATATCTCAAGTGGATAGTGATTTGTGGAGGGAAAGGGGAAAAAAAAGGGCTTAGACTAGTGAAGAGGAGTGAGTAATGCTTGATCTCTCCTCATAGTGACTTCGAGGTACTGTGTTCTGGTACATGTCGTTGCAAAAATCAAGCGAGGCGAGGCTGGCTGCAGATCAACTTCGACCCGTATTCCCCACTGTAACCTCGAAGTGTCAAAACATTTTTCAGTCTAGAAGCCAAAACTTTGTTGGGCTTGAATAGGTACGGTACGGTCAATCCAAAAAAAGAAGCAAAAAGAAAATTTGTAGTTGTATTGGACGCGCTGGGAATCGAACCCAGGACCATTCACAATTGTTTAAACAAGTGCTAAGCGAATATTATACCACTAAACCACGCGCCCGAATGTGATTGGATGAGAGAAATGTTGTTATTACCTTCTTTACGTGCGGTTTTCAAGTGGGTCTTTAGGGTTTGATGTGAGACTGCCGAGTAAGGACCGCAGACCAGTGGAGCATTGATTAGCGAGCTAGGAAATAAATAGGAGTCTCCAGAACATCTCGGTATCACTTGAGAGGTTCATTTTATGCCACATGCCATACATAGAGTGCTTCGCTATGCTACTTTGTTGCAATTCATAATTGGGCAAGTTTTTTGTACTTGTGCTGGGATTAAGCGAGTTTCGCATCAACACAAAGACGAGTTCATCACTTCAACGTTATGGATTCTTTCCACGTCCTAAAACTCTAGGATCCAAGGGAAAAGGCTAGAAATTATTCAATCACAATTTGATACGGATTCATATGGCTTACAAGTACCGCCCGATCAACTGTTGTTGTTAGATTTTAAGAGCTTGCCTAGAAAGTCAACTCCCATCAATCCATGAAAGCTGGGTCTGTGTACACTAGCTTTCAAAGACATTTCACAAGTTTCCCCAGGTTCACATTATAAGTCATGCAGCCCCACATGATCCGGAGGAGCTGCCCCCCGAATCGCAGTAGGGCCATTACACAACTCGGCAAACTCACTCAAAGGGATATTTGGCGTCACCTGGCTGTCCCACGCAAACTCCAAAGCATTTCCTCCTGGAGCATACGCTTGCCATCCCTGACTTGGCAGGCCATTGACGGGATCTTTCATGAAAGCTAGCCAGAGATCTTGCATTCTGTGCGAAACGGCGAACTCGAACGGTGTGGATTCCGAGTGAGCAATGTCGTGGGTTCCGAATATCAGAGGGAGCTCGGAGGAGTGATAAGCGCCTTGCCACGGACGGGGAGAGATGTTGGAGAAGTTCCCCGTGTAGTAATAGCGGAAGGTGGTTGCGTTAGCCGCATATCGATTTTTATTCCCATGTCAATTTCAAGTTGAGTTCAGAAGTAAATATAGAAAATAGATCTTACTCGGTAGTTTGCTGTGCCCAGCAGATTCGTTGAACTGTGTTGGCATTAGCTGCTGTTTCGTTGTACGTCGTTCCGTTGTTGACCCAATCGGTAAGTGATGAACCCTCATTGTTGTTGGTACCATGAATGGCAGGCTTGATAATTATCAGCTGATCATCCCAAAACTCTAGGACGACGAGTGCAACCCACAAATTTAGAAAAATTGCCAGCCAACGCTCTTGCAGTATAGTTCGAGAATCTCGTCACATTATCGACCACTGGTGTGAAGCTGACACTCGGTAACGCCCCATTATCCTGATACGATTTCAGGAAAGCTTCAATATCTACAAAGCTGACATCATTTATGCATGTGAGCTCTGCGTCGGCAGTCAGATTACCACAGCCAAACTGTCCTGCCAGAAAAGTGAAATTGAATCCTGTCGGATCGCTGCTTGGTGCATTGCTAATAGCTGAAGAAGAGTCCAAAATGATTCCGGAAATGATAGGGTCTTCAGGATATGCGAAGTTGTAGTAGTCCGTAGAGCTGGCTCCAGCAGATTGACCGCACATAGTGACTCTGGAAGTATCACCTCCGAAATTGGCGATGTTCGACCGGACCCATTCCGTGGCGAGTCGCTGATCTAGCAAACCAAGGTTGAGCGTTGGCTTTATTCCGGCAGCATGTGGATTGCCGAAGATATTCAGACGGTTGCTGTATTATTGTCAATGTGTGTTCCGAAGCTGCAGGAATTACTACTTTACTTTTCTTGCACCAAGATATGCTCTTGGCTTCTCTGAACCCACGGCGTCGGAATTTGATACTCGATTTGAGCACCTCCAGTAAGTTGACCACCACCATAGATCCAAACAATGACCGGTAATTTCTCGCTGCAGTTGTTGGCTGCCGTGAGAGGAGCCCAGATACTGAGTGTCAAGCAATCCTCAGATGTTGGACCTGAGATGAGAAAGTCTCGTGCGTCGATCTCATATGTTGATGGGATTGAGGTGTCGTATTGAGGACATGATGGGCTCAAAGATGTAGCATCGATGTCTCCTGCGGGAGTTTTGGCTACGAAAGGCGTCCATCGACGGTCACCGGTTGGAGGTTCAGCGAAAGGGATACCAAGGAACTGGACAACATCAGGGTGCGTTCCAATAATAATGATGTAGACTGTGCCAACTGTTATATCGACTCTAAGCGAAGAGATTGCTAAACAAGCTTGGAAAGTCAAGACAGTAAACAAAATGCGAAGCAAGCCTCGAACGGAAAATTTCACTAAGTGCATGCTGATCGTCAATTATGTTAGAATCTTAGCATTTACTCTGTGAGATATGAAATGTTGAAGGGCGACTTTAATACTTTTCTGACATCAATGATGGAAGACCACTTCCAGAACAAGCTCACCTGCTGGAGAAATTCATCACGACACTGAATATGCCAAGCCTGTAGCACTCATGATGACGGCAGCGAGGCTTGACGAGCAATGTCTAGCTAGCCTCTATGGGGAGAACTGGTCGAACTGAAGCTTCCAAGCTCATATGAATTAAGCATTCAGCTAGTGAAGGACCGAATGTGAGGTTCCAAGCATATTTCTCGGTCCCGAAAGACGAGCCAAGGATTGATATCCAGGCAATTCCTAGAAGAGATGAACATGTATATGGATGAATCAGGAAGAGTAGCTCCTCGTGGAAAACTAGGTCGGCAATGTGGTCCGTCAATGGCAGGAAAGCCGTTGCAGGGTAGCTCATTCGAAGGTGGGATGTTTTGACGAATACTGGGGGTCCCCACAGCTTGATAGATCGAATATCAGGAGGAGGAAATCCGAGTCAGAGGCAGGTGAGAGTCGGTTCGGTTCGACCCAATACAGAGATAGAACCAGATAAAGTTATCTACGAGAAATGAATGCAACTAAAACCACGGGAGGTTACAGACACTTGTCCAAGACTCACGGAGAGAGGAACTCAGAAATAGAATGCTCTGCAGAACTTTAAAACAAGCAAGACGATTGAAGAGAGAGCGTGGAAAGGGATATATTATTTTATAGCCAATGTTGTTGGACTGGCTCAAGATGACCGGAAATTATCATGAAACTGTTAATGCTCCTTCCCTTGCGCCAGAAGTCGGTTAATACTCCTCAATACGCATCATATGAATCGCAATCCTTGAATGCCTTCAACTTGAACAACCCTCTCGCATTATCTCTCCCAATTTTCTCCTTCTGACCTAAATCCAGCTTCAACGCGTCGAACCAAGTACATGCATCGTGGTAATTCTCGAAGGGGTAGTCCGTGGCGAACATGATCCTATCCGCGCCGCCCAACTCTTCTATGCAATATTTCAGCGTTGGTGTCGAGAAGTGCCCGGATGTTGTGATCCAGATATTCTCGCGGAAGTAGTCACGAATCGTCTTCTTGATTGACAGACCTAATGGCTTCTTGATGTCTTCAAACCAGTGGTTGATGCGCCACAGGTCGAATGGAATATGCTCGCCCAAATGACCAATGATTACTTGCAGCTTTGGGTTCCTGTCGAAAACACCGTTGACAACCATTCCGAGGAGATGTAAGCTCACTCCTTGAGCAAATGACAGAGGTGGCCCGATCAACCATTTCCTGTCCGCCCACAAGGTGTCGTGGACCACGCCTGTCGGCTGTTTCGGGTGGAGGTAAAATGGAACGTCGAGCTCCACAACTGTCTGCCAGAAAACATCCCATTCAGGTTGATCGTAGAAAATAAGTGACTTTCCATCCGAAGCAATCTGGATGTCATTCACCAAAGCACCCTTGAATCCGTATTTCTCAACACAACGTCTCAGCTCCTTAGCTGCAACAGCAGGGTCATGCATGGGCAAAGCAGCAAAAGAACCAAAGCGATCTGGTTTGTCCTTTATTTGCTCATAGATCCAGTCGTTGGTCAATTGAGCCATTCGCAGTGCTTCGGCTGGGTCGGCAATATCTTGAATACCGGGTGCTGTGTACGACAAGATGTGGTATCCGACACCATGTTTGTTTGCATATTCGAGCCTGATCTTATCGACGTCGCTGATTTCGCGAACATGTCGATCGGCATCAACAGCAAAGAAGCCAGCCCACCACTTTGCTTTCTCAGCAAAGTCCGGAAGGTTGAAGTGGTCCTCGATAGTGACCTTGCCAAACATCTTGAATTGTGGGAATGTGATATGCTGTATGAATAAAGTCAAGGAAAGAATCTAAGGAAGTTCCGGGTTCAGCTTCTGAGATGTGAGAGAGACCAAGATGGTAAGATGTAGGATGCCCAGAGTAAGATCACGAAACCACGAGGGTTATATATCAAGTCTCTAGCACACACTCGGGAACTCGGGCAAGTGGGATAGTCCGCAACCGCCTACCTAGATGTACACTTGAGCATCTTCCGAAGCGAGATCTTGCCTTGAAAAGATCCGCACTTGGGCGTTTCACGAAGACTCAGCATGCTCACCTCAAAGTGACGAATGATACTTTGTTTCGCATGCCCAGGCTAAGATCGGCTCTTCGCGCACTGAAATGCGTCCAGACACTTGTTCAAAGCTGAGAGCTACCTCGTCGCTGCGGTTGTAGAAGCTTTCGATCGGCTTCCGAAGCCATATTCGAGCTCAAAGATACTGGCAGTGCGACCCGCGAACCTTGTTCGTCAAGAGGTTACTACCCCGCAAAGTACTTCACGTCGATTCTCCATTCCCCAGAACAGCAACTCAGTGCTGCCAATCTCCGCACATTGACCCCAATCTGAAGCACGTCGGCAAGTGCACCTATTGGCAGCAATTCAGTAATACATGAGATCAGATTACGAAACATATGCATCGATCGAAGTACATACAGGGAGAGTTGGTTGATGTCGGATCTTGTCAATGGGGCGTAGCCGCTCGGTGGGAGGAGGCGGGCCGCGCACCTCGCCCTCTCGGCATCGTTGACCCTGACAATCTAGGATATTTCACTCTTACCAGAGTGTGTATCAACATCATGAAAACAAGGAGTGAAGAAGTGACCCTCTGGTCCAGAGCTTCTTAGTATCTGACATCCAGCACACACAGCGCGTTGTGCATGACCGGATTTCCGTCACCTAGGCGAATCAGGCCACTTCCAAGTCGATGGAAAGGCTATAGAACCTTGAATCACTTTCAGTATTCTGAGTATGGGCTGTTCAAGTTTGAAGCTTGTCTCTGGGACAAAGCTAGAATCCCACCTGCTGGAACGCATGGTGGTCATGATAACGAGTGCAATTGTTCTGGCTGCTCAAAGATCCGATATGGCAGGCAGTTGACGGTAGACCTGATCGGACCTCATCGAAATCTTGATGCAAAATGGTCTCTCTAGACCTGAGGTTAACCGGTTCGCACTGCGGATGTGTTAAATACCGCTTCACACAAAAGTGAACGAACACTGATGAGACTTGGTTATGACAGAGGCAGGAATTGGATAGGTATCTTGGAGAATGCTTGGCATTGCAGTTGTGCACAACCGAGAACCTTCAGACCCCTATTTTGGAGGCGTTTTTGGTACAACATCGGCTTCTCGTCCCACTCGTTTTTGGCATTATGCCACCACATTCGTTCAACAGACATCAATTTAGAGATGCTGTTCTCCTTCTTTCCATCGCATTCCCAGCTCTGTCTGCTGCCAGCGGACCAGGAGTCTGCGATGACCCTAACTTCGGTTCTGACATCCTTCGATTCGAGCTGAGTTCCAACCCGTGGACCTCGGACTCCTCCCTCTCCTCTCAGCGTGGTACATATCTCTGGATCGGTGTGCAATATGAAGGAGGGTCACAGAAGCCCCCAGGGCAACCATACCCCCTAGTTGCGGCACTCTCGACTGCCTACAATCAGACATACATCGCTACGACATCAACTGGTTCCAAAGATGCGCCTTGTCCCAATAGCTTCAGTTACGATGAAAATTATGATCCGAAGAGCTGGGATAATAAGTACACCTTCGACCCGTCGTTCACCTGCCACGGATACTACGACCTCGAAACCTCGGCGCCGATTTACCTCGAAACTTCATCGAATTTCACGGGCTCACCCGAGAACGCTCTCACGACCGCAGCTGTGAAAGATGCAGATGTCAAGTATGGTACCGCTTACACGAACTTAGTTCTGCCACAGCATTACTACTCGTCCAGTGTTAAAGGGCAAATATTCGGCTCAATCTCCCATTACGACTCGTTCGGAAGCAATGCTACTGCAGGAAAGGGCGCAATGCTGGGATTCGTGGATACAAGTGAGCAGCAAGTGCTAGGACTGGGCCTGAACTCCACGTTCATGAAATACGTCTACGAGAGTGGCAGAACTGCATCTCGGTCTATTGGGCTGTACTACGGAGTGCCAGCTGCAGCTGGTCCGGAACTCGAGCGGAATGGTACCATGATATTGGGCGGCTATTCCAAAAGTCGAGTACAGGGCGATCTTCTGGAGGAAACCTACCCAGTTGGAGCATTCAAATTAGCTAGACAGTGTCCATGGGAGGTAGAGGTGGCATCCATGGCTGTCTCGGGTCAAGAAATCAGCAAATCCACCTTCACAGCATGTGTCGAACCTCAAGAAGCTGCGCTTGTCCTTCCTCAGTCCGTCTACCAAAGTCTCCAAGGCTCAGATTCCCCCGAGATAACAATCACACTCTCCAATGGTCTCAAAATCACCGTACCCTCCAACCTCGTATCTTTCCGTAAAGAGACAGACGCAGATAAATCACCTATTCTTGGAGCGCCGTTTCTGAGCCAGGTCTACGTCTTCGCGGATTACCAAACCAGGACTCTGAGTGTTGGGCTGGCGAATAATACGTTGGCCTATACAGAGGGGCCAGACGAGTTACAATGTGTATCGCATAATGTAACGGATGGGGATCTGGGATGGGCCATCGGTAGCCAAGCAGCGTACGAAGCTTCGATGACTTCCTCAAGTTCTCCTTCTGCCACTGCTACTGGTGAAGGTAAGAAGAATGGAGGAGTTAGACTGAGTACTAGTGTGGGCTTGTGTATGTTGGTTGCGACTCTAAGACTTGGATTGCTTTTATAAGATCTGATACCCTGTGACGTCCATAATGTGTACAGAATGTGTATGATACCATAGACCTGAATGGAGCAGATGCTCTTCCATGTTGGAGCTTGTCCTGCAATGCACAGCTACGAACGATTTGTTTACAACAGCCTCGCCTGAAGATGTGAGTGGATGGCTATGCCAATGAGTGCAGAGAAGATATTACAGTGACGTAGGGTCCGAGCAGGTCCTTGAGTAGGATACTCTAAAATGTTTGCCTCGATGTTTCTAGATTCTGCGAAGTGGTCATTTGGCCAACATTTCCATAAGACTGAGTGGACTGGGAATCTCTTCTAGCAGGGCAAGAACGATATGAGCATTTGCATGGTAGAGAAGTCTATTCTAGCATGCAGTGCTTGTTGATTTAATACCATAAATGTTCTCCAATGCTCAAGAGCACCTCACGTCCGTATGGTAACATGTCCGTATTTTCGAGAGTCTGATATCAAGTCACCATCAGGTCGTATGGAGTGGCTAGATGCTGCTCCCATTCATAGCCTAGGTAGCAGGATCATTAGGAGGATTGTCTGCCTATGGTTCTGCACGTCAAACTAGGTGCTAAGTTAGCTGCTCTCATGTCTCGGCGGGTAAGCGAACTTCACGATCACACCTCAGCTCATCAGCTCATCAGGACTAATCACGAATCGACTGACTACCCAATAATTTCACCTTCGTGACAACAATGATACAATTCCCTGACCCAGCTAGGATTTACTGGACCCCGACAAATCTCCATTTCCTGATTTGTAGTGCGCCAGAAAAATTCCATTTCTGTCTCCAGTAGTCTGACTTGCCAATAGCGTCCCTGACGTCCAAGTCTCTGCCGGTGCCAGTCTTCCCGTCCTTGGATTTGTTTTCTCCGACTTTCTGTGCCATCCTTTCACCATCCCCATAGCTTGGCTAAACTCTACTTATTGACTCCAGAACCCGAATTTCGGGATTCCAGGAAGTCCTTTCAGATCCAGACCCAGATCGACCGCCGCTTCGGTTAAGCCCGAGACTACAGCGTAACCAGTTTACCACCGGCACCAGCACCAACACTAAGTAACTTTCTAGTAATACCAAGCCAAACTAAACTAACCTGAAAGATTGCACCGGACCAGTCTGCTGGGTAAAGGCCGGAGCTTGGTAGCTGGGATCATGGGGTAAGTATGGTTGCCAACTCTGAGTCTCTGACTCGTTTGGCGAGACGCAGTCGGACTTTACTGCTTGGAGTGGTGCTGGATGAATCTAGAATCGACGGCTGGTGCAGAGTAGGTGACAATTCAGACTCGCAATTGTTTGTAGGTCTAGATGTGAATAGATTTACAAGTTGAATACAGAGCTGCTCGGTGAGAATATATGGGGGACGAATGGGCAAGAGCTGGAGTGGACAGTTGGATCTGATACGGGGTTGCATTCCGATTTGTTACGTTCAACTGCTTCAACATCGTTGCTGGAGAGACTCTCATCGTACTCGGCACTCGTCCAACCATTAACTTCTCATGCTCTAGAAAGTTCACGGAGCGTAATTGTATGGTATCCAACAAGGGAAGACGTCTCGAACATGATGCCTTCTTGTCGCATTCGAGGGGGTTGCGCTCTATCGTGTCGGGGAATGGTAGTGCTAGTTGATATTTGTTAGCCCAAGCTAATGAAAGATGAAACGTATTTCTACTTGGCTTGTCAACCCGTTCCCAGGCCAGGTAGGCAAGTTATCTGACCTGGAAAGCGGGAAGCTGCCCGAGAATGTACTGGCGCTGCAGAAACACGGACGGCATGACGCCAGCTTCACTGTGGCTTCGAATAGCTCACCCGAATCGCGAGAGTTGTAACGGTTTCTGCACCGCTTGCAAACGCATCTAGGAGTAGCTTCTCTCGAAGAGCCTTGTCGTAAGTAAGCCAATAGAACATTCGATAAGCGGAATGGGAGGGAAGAACAAGGGGCAGAAGTTCTGGTCAAGTCTTGATATCTTGGAGCCGATGAGCTTCTCCTCTGTAGTGCATCTTGGGTGTGTTAGAGTGCCAGACCGACGGGTAGAGTGATTTGGAGAATCGGGTCTCGATTGCGCGTGATAACGGATTTGAGATTAATCGTTGCTTTTGCAAAATTGTGCTTCTTGACACCAGCATGAGGCCGTGCTGTACACGGCATTCACAGTTCAAGGACTAGAGACGTATCAGTAGGAAATGGTAGCTGGAGTTTTCAACAATTGATCTTGTTGATCGGGGTTTTGCTCAAGCCTCGAAGCACAACTCCAGGAACGAAGTCCAGAGGCGCTTGTCAACAGTTGACGCTTCGGTTGGCGTATGAACTGTGGATGCTGAGGCGTGTCCTGTGAGTGTGTCGATGGCTTCTGGGTGCTGTGCAGTGGAGAAGGGTACTTTGTGTGTAATATTCGTCTGGTGGGTTACTGCTCGAATAGTGTGTTTAGTGAAGAACAATCACAACGACGCTCGCCTTGTAGGAAGAAAGGCTATGTGTCAGGGTATTCTGCCGTAAGACGATGGAAAGTACGCCGGAAAGCAAACTTTTGCTGTGGAAATAGTCTTGGGCTCTAGATCCAAGGCTGTGGGTTGGAAAGCCCCCCTTTCCTCTTTCCTGCTTCAAAGAACAAGACCGTGAGATTTGCGAGAAGGAAAGAAGTGTCTTGGCCCGGCAGTCCCAAGGATCATGTAAACAACACATTCAGCGTGACCGGAGCATTCTACGCGAGACAATAAAACCAAGTCGAGTGCCCAAGCAATAATCAACTTATAATCATTTTACAATCCACACAGTCTTAAGTTAAACGACCCATGATTACCACGGATACAACGTGCTGAAGAATCCCAAGATGGAATGTTAACCTCCTCAAACTTTGACACTTGCATTCTGTACCAAACCCGGGCCACACCTGCACAAGAGTGACAGCAGCCACAGTCTGCATCCTTCTTACAATTCTAAATCACATCCCGCTGTTCCAGTCGAAGCTACGACTAGTTCGACGGGACCGGCGCCGTGATTTCTCTGAGTCGAAGTCTTGGAGAAGGGGCTGGATCCGATGGCTTGCAGGCGAACAAGCTATTGGGTAACTCGAGGCGAGTGGATTGGAACAGGTTGCAGATGATGGTATGCTAATGTCTCCTGTATGCGATGTGATTGAGTGCCGATGTGTAGGTGGACGCTTCTGGCACGGTGGCATGGGAATGAAGACGTTGGAACGTGGTTGGCTTGCGGATTGAGATGTCTTGAGTTCCCGTCCGAAGTCGTAGGATTTCTTTTCTTTGGTGCTGCGGGAGGGAGTCGTTGACTTTGACCTGTAAGTATAGGTTTGCTGTTGAGGTTGATGGAAATTGTTAGTGTATTGCCGTCTTGCCAGAGAAATACTGATATTGCGAATATGAACATTAGTCTCATTCAATATTTGGCATAACATGTAAGAGTCGATGGATTGTCTGGCTTCGTTGAGTCTAGAAGCATTCGGCAGTTGAATTTTTCTCTTACACATCAGTGGAAGACAGCTCTGAACCTTGGCATGACTTGAACAGCCTTTCATGCTGCATGCTTGTTTCCCACCTCGATCAGTCTGATCTATCGTTTTTCATCAGTCGAATGCTGAGGCGGACGTCCAGCATGGCAGAGCGCTTGGGAAGGAATATTGGCCAAATTAAAAAGTCCATACACATCGGGTCTAGTAAGTGAAACAGCTGAAAACTTCCCAACTGCAGCCACAGCACCTGCCGAACCACTTTCTCAGATGATCGGGACCGATCTCTTCCGGCAGACAGCATCCCGCGTCTGTGCCAGAAAGACGTTGGAGTTGATCTGAGCGGGTTGTTGGAACGGACATCATTCTATCATCAGCCGTGTGTTCTTGTAGATCAGGGGGTCAAACTTTTCGAGATGTCTTGTGACGATTGTTCAGAAGTGAGTTCTCTCTCCTCGTCTGGCATAGGCAATCAATCAAAGTCTATACCCGGCCACGAGTTTCTAATGATAGCAACTTGTAATCTGAAGAACCCGTCCCGGCAAATGCTGATGATCCCAGTCTCCCATGCGAGCCAGCGAGCAAGAGCACGCTTCATTCCTTTTCCAGACGAAGCAATTCTCGCCAAGATATTGGGGTCGAGAGCTGAAGCTTTTCCATCGATCAAATAATCGGACTGAACAGGATTAGGAACGGACACGGACCAGAAGCAATCTCCAAGGAGCTCCTAGCGCCGAGTACGAATTCAAGACACCGAACAGATGTCAACATGTACAAATCCCGGCTTTCGGTAAAGAGATGCGGGGGATAGGATGGGTTGTGCTCCTCCGCTTCGTGGCTGTCGAAGCGGCATGGCTGCGGGTGGAGGTTGTGGTGTTCAGGGGTTGGGCCATCTGCTCCCTCGCCAGTATGCAGTGGAAGTACAATTGGCGTCCCAATGCCCTCATTCGGCCTACGATGAGCGCCACCGGCGACGCCGCCACTGATTCTAGGAATGCTGGGAATACTTCTAGACAGCATGGGACGAGACGAAAGGTTGCTCAAGCGATGCTGCATCTATCCGTTGGCAGTGACTCTGGAGGTTCGGGGAAGCTTGACCAAGTCGGACGAACAAGATGTGCGGAAACACAACGGTCGTGCACCCGTCCGTGAACCGTGTTGTGCTTTGAGAAGGATTCCGTCCGATAGAAGGGAAGGGTTCAAGGGAGTATGCTCTGGCCGCTGGAGGCGCTGAAATCCAGGAGCTTGGGTGTTCCTCCAGTGCTTGACGCTATTCTTGGTCCTGTATGTTTGGGATGGCATGGGCTGGGACATGATGCGGTGTGCTGCTGGGGTTCTCCGCATGGGATGGAATGGCTTTTCTTGGTAGGACAGCTGCATGCAACATCGAAAGGGATTCATTCCGAGGGCCGCTTTGGCTGAATCTTATCTGGAACCCTGGAGAACCAGACGACGTGCTACGAGTACGGTTGCATTTGACATGTTCAGCCGGAACTGCCAGTCTGCAGGGCTCGTGGCGACGAGGAGGTTTCGTAAGGACCACCACGCTTCTTCTCTTGCCTGTGATTTGGCGAATATATTCGTAAGTAGCATCCTACCTGGCCAATATCAGGGGCAAATATGCATACGACAAGGGCTGCACCACGGGGCAAGTGGACGTGCGCAAGCCCAGAAGTACGAAAGTACCGTCTTACTCGCTTCGCAGAAGAAAAGTGCACTCCGTGGACGCCCAAAAGATGCGGCTCTGCGTTGAAACCAGCATGTCACTTCTTGTATCTGGTTGGCGTTCAGAGATGTCTCAGAATTCTTATCTTGTTTTGTATTGGATGAGTGATGCTGGCTGGGAATGAATGAGACGGAAATTTCCCAGATGTGTTTCTGTTAGAGAACAATCCTCTTCCACGTACTCTGCACTACTATCAGTGACCTTCCAGAAGTACCACTTGTGTACCGGTATGTCTTCCAGAAATCCCAATATCGCCTTGCAGTACAGCGCCGTCCCGAGATAGTGCGCACATTGGCACCTCGTCAGTCTTGGTACAACAACAGCTCGAGTTGAGACATGGTGCCACTCCCGGAATGCTGGGAAAGCTCGACACTGGGCGTCGGCAAGAGCAAGCAAGCCCAGCCGACTTCCGAGCACAAGCAGTAAATTACAATCAAGTGGATTGAAATACGGACGTGCTGGGGGTTAGAACACTACCTTCCCATAATCGAGATAGTATTCTTGCCTGTGATGCGTCCTCTTGCTGCTCATCCTGCTCGTATTGACAGAACAAGAAATGTGACATAGAACAAGCATCAACTTATGTTTCTCCGACGCTCTATTATTATTAATTCTTGATCGTGACTCAAGAACGATATTAGAGCTAAATGGGGATTCCGGTAACCAGAGCCGATATTATCAGCATGAAGCAACCACAGCAGTCATTTTCCATCTGCCAGGCAATGTCTGCAGCCGAAGGCTTAACGCCTCATGGGTTTCTTCCGTAGTCCCTCGTTGTTCCCACGAGCATGTTCGCGCCAGAGGCCAGCCTGACTCAAGCCACCAAAGAGAATGAAATCGGATGATCTGCGCATCAATCAGAATAAACTGGTTCATTATTAGTTTCTTTGCCAATGAAAAGCGGTCTGCATAGAGGACCAGTCGTCCAATGCCATGCCATATCGTTTCGTTGGTCGAGATCACCACTATCAGCAGAAGGAAAGAGCATGATGCGAAGTCGGCTGCTGACAGGGGAGCAAAATACAGTACAGTAGTAAGCCAGCAGTGACAAGGGCATGGATCAGGGCAAGGACAGGGGACGACCAGACAGGGCACTACAGGGTCTTCAGGGCTCGAAATAAGGTAGGCTGATCGCTGCCCTTTTGTCTTTAGTGAAGCTGGATGGGCTTGCTGGCGTTTTTTAGCGACCCGAGAGATCGCGGAGGGCGTTCCCATGGTGCACTGTGTGTGTTGAGCTTAAATCGAGAAACGCCAGCCTGAAAATCTTCCATTGGAAGCACCATCACACGTTTCTAGCATCTCCTCTGACCTGCTTTGACAAGTCCAATGATGATGCCACAGACAACAGATGAACAGTATATAGAACACGGCATAATATATGAATCTTGAAGTCTTCTAGGCCATCGTCTCCTTGCTTCCCTTCACTCCTTTGCCCTGTCACACTTTCCTCCACCGAGTGTGCCAACAGAAACACGACATATCTTCCCTCCCCCTCACTCCGTTCTGATCTTCGTCACATTGGGCAACCCAAGCGATGCCATTCGTGATCCTGGTGCTGTGGTCAATCTTGGCATTGCTTGCTGTCGCTCTGGAGAAAGCCGAAGGCCTAGACCACGGAGCGTACCCATGGATGGGGAAAAGATAACCGAATTGAACATGTCGCCCTATATTTTGTAGACTGCTGAGAATGAGCCAGAGCAACATTTAATGATACTTCAGGGACAAAGATGAAAGGGAAGATTTGCGAGATTACTTCGTGTAGCATGGTATTAATATTGGAGAGCAGAAGAAAATCGAGAGCGAGTCAGAATTGCGGCGCGAATACTGGTGCCACCTCAGCGAAGGACTATTGAATTGACAGCCAGCAGCCACCCGTTGGCTTGACCAGAATAGAAGCTTTCACGTTTCCTACTATTAATTACCAGGACCCGAGACAGCGGGTACAGGATAGGTAGCATAAAAGTACCTTTATGCTCTTCTCATCCGACCTCTTGCGGTATGGCTCTCGCCAGACAAGTATGCTCTGTATGTGATTAGATCGCTGGGATTCCAACATGGCATATTTCGGGTCCATCGAAACAGATGCACTCTGCTCTCAGCTCGAAAGCGACAAGGGCAGAACATGAGATTGGATAGAGGGGTTGATGATTGGTGGCCCATGTCACAAAAGTGCAAAGGGCAGGCCAGCGATCGCTTGATCGCAACTCTCATCAATCGTCGTTTCGCCATTTATCATTGGTTCAAAGGCTCCCAGATTCCAAAACTTTAAAACTATGGTATTGAAGCTGTGATCACTCTGCGGTCCGCGGGAGTGCATCTCAGCCGTGTTGAACTGAAGAAAGTAAGATGAACAATTATTGATAGCCGACTGTAGTTGCCGGAGCGCAACTGGATCGAAGATACAGCGCGATGTGCCAAGACGAAATGACACATAAATAATGGATATGATATCGAAGCCGGTCAGGTCAGTGCAGGATTACATAAGGCTGAAAGGAATTGAGAGATCCTCTTCCGGCGCTTAGAAGACCATTGAGAGGACGTCGATCGTATACAAGTGCGTGCCTGTCGACTGCAGCTACCTACAGAGGATATGCGATATGCGTGAAGGCACATATTTGCTTAGTCCTCCTTTTCCTCTCCATACTATCCTCGGTTGGCAACATCAAGATCCTCAGCAACAGTAGTAGTACAGTACCTCAAGTCTCCAACCCACACGTCAAGTCAAGCTGTAAGCTCGCCGACCAGATGCCTATCACGCCAATCACCATGCCCCTGATCCACCCACCCACATCCACCTCATCCCCACCTCATCCTCAACCCACTTCAACCCCCTGGCTTGGATCGTTGGTCCATGCGCGCCCTGTCACTGCAGTCTGCACCGCACGCATCCCACCACCACCCAGCAATCCAGATTTCCAGTTTCTGCCACCAAGCCCAGCCCGCACCTAGCAAGGACTTCTCACCCACCACCCACCACCCACCACCCACCACTCACCACTCACCTCGAGACTCACCCCTGACCCCTGCGTAGATACCCAGTCACCGTCGCTGATTATCTCCAAAGATTTGGACTGCGTATCTAGCCATATCAGGCCTTTTCACCTAACAGTGGTTTGACGTTGCCGCGAGCCTCGTGCCATCTCCGACTTTTTCTCTCAATTCCACTGTGCTTCGAGTCGAGGGGAATTGATTGGAGGAGAGATAAGAGCAATATTGCATATCGATGCAATTTGTCGGACGAAACAAAAACCTTGAGAAAAGGAAAGAGATGGGAAGAAATAAACAGGCTGTGAAATAATGCAGCACCTGTTTGAGTTTGCATAGCCAGGTCGATCGAAATGATATGTTGATGCGAGTGCGAAACTACCTACTGTGAGTCTACAGTACAAACAATCCTGGTTCGGACATGGCAGCCCAGGGCTGTCTGTCATCCTCCCTCCTCCTCTTGCTCCTCCTTGCATGCCCGTTTCAAGAAAGAGATCAATCAAGACGAAGCTGGGGGACATCAAACTGCACAGCACAGCATTGCACTTACCCCCTTTTCCCACGCATTTCATCGCATCGCACACAACAGCAGCTGGCGAATACATCCCTTCTTTCAGCGTCCTCTCCTCTCCTCTCCTCTCCTCTCTTCTCACGATCATCGGGACCAACACAGCGGAGTAAAGAGAGGAAGCGAGGAGATGCTGGATCGAGCCCAACCCCAACCGCAACCCCAACCGCAACCCCAACCCCAGAGATTGGATTCGGGCTGGTCACGGGCCACTCCCAGCGCCAGCCGTCCCGTCCGCCAAGCAAGCGTGCACACTAACTCTGCCTTGCTCGCTCGTTCGAACAGAAATAATCGGGGGGAAATAATGCTAATTGAAAGTGGATGCTTCAGCTGGGAATCGAATCTCCAAGGGCGGCTTCATAGTCTGATACTCTCCTGCAAAGACCTAGACCTATCCCACTACCAACCGCTACTTCTGTAAAGTAGACTCTCCCTCACCGAGCAGTAGTAGTTCCTGTCCCAAATCACCAGTTCCAACTAAATTTACTTTCTCCCCTACCCTCTCTCCCATATTTGCGCGCCTGCAGAAAGCAGATGGATGGCTGCATTTTAGACTCAGCGGCTTAAGCCAAAAACCCTTTCTCCGGGTACAGTAGTAGTAGTAGTAGTAGTAGTAGTAGTAGTAGTAGTAGTATCGTTTTCACATCTGCTCATGCCCATTGCCCCCATGGGCTGCTCTCGCAGGTAGGTAGCCGACGATGCCTGTAAATTTCCATCCCAGGGGGGAGGGGGCCACACCCACACCTTCGGAGCCAGCTGCAGCCCCACCCCATGCCCATGCCCATGCCCATCCCCATCCACCAGCATCTGCTGTTCTCCTGCACGACAGCGGCAGCGACTACTACTCGAGCGAGCCCTTTCTTCTCGTTTTCCTTTTGCCTTTTTGCCTTTTTGCTTTTGCGGAGTTTTCTTGGCACGCAGAGCAGTCTAACTGGATCGATTAGCCCTGTGACCCTGTCCTTGCTTCCGTCTGTTTTCAATTTTCGGGCCAGAGAGCCTGAATCGAACGAGATCCAGCTGCACGGGATGGTGAGGGGGTCTAGGCCTAGCGATTCTTGGTGCGAACTCTCGAGGTGTGTGGTCGAGACTCGAAGTCAGGACACACTGAAAATACGCAAGAGCATCGTGATACAGCGAGAGTAATCGAGTTATTTGAAGGATTTGAACGGATCTCAATACATCCTTTGTCTAATAGTCCAGTCCATCTCTGCCTCTCTGGCCTTGTTGTCTTGGCCTCGAAGGATGGGCTTCAGTCTGTGTGTGCCCTGAGGATTAGACATCCTACGAACGATCACTGACCATCTCTCCAATCATGAGCCGAGTTGCGATCAGCTAGCTGCCCAGCATCCTCCTGTCTCAAACAAAATCGCCAGAAGCTTGTCATATCCTCAAGCTTCTGGCCTCCGAAGGCAGTGCTGAAAGAGATAGGATAGGGCAGAGTAAAGTAGTCCGTCTGTAGTGTGTTTTGATTTATATTCCACCCATTATTTGCCTACTCCTGCACTACTATGATTGCCGTCGCGTCGCCTTCCCACGGAATTCACCCACCGCCTGTCCTAGACCCAGAACGGAGTTTGAGTTTAAACTTGCCTGTTTTTCACCTAATTTACAGCCCACAGCGCCTCCTCAGTTCTTCAGGAGGGAAAAAGACGAGACGAAAGGAGACAAGATGCTGTGCAAGGCTGGGCTGGAGGGCTGTCTACTGACGCTCCAGTTGCTAGTTTGCTGCTGTCCCTCCTCCCGCCAGCGTGGATTGGGATGGACTAGGAATATTTAAAATAAAGTAAACTACCCGATTTGACTATCGTCGACTGGACGCGACGCGGTGCAATAATCTACCTAGCTTGGGGTTGCACAAGACAATATTTGCCTGGACCCTAACCTGGGAGCTGAGCAAGCGAATAATGAGTGAGTGAGTTGGGTGATGCACCCAACACCGGAACGCTGCAGCGGACCCGGCGAATGGAAACGGGCTGTCCTGGTCTTGGAGTCTCGGGTCCACGTCCGAGTCCAGGTTCAAACGAGAAGATGAGCGAGAGAATGAAAAAAGTACGGAATGAAGGTGAAGACATACTTGTGGAGTAAAGAGTGCCATGGCTACAGCAGAGACAGATAGACCCTGATGCCTGGAGAATGATCATCGTAAGTTGCTCGCGCCTGTTGAGCACCTCACCTCGTCCATGCTAGCACTCCGCGCATCAGACCAAACCAGACCACCGGCCAGTCCACATCCTCAGGTCCTCATGTCCTCATGTCCTCAGGAGTCAGGAATCAGGACTCCCTCATCTGTCTGCGATGCCGGATCCTCCCACGTCCGACCCAACGCAACCCAGATTTACTGTACTGTACTCCGTACTGTTCAAGTTCAAGTGCAATTCCACCTTCCCATCCCCATGTCATGCCCCCTTCCAGCTGGGCCAGCTCGCTCCACTCCCACGCTACAGGCTCCGACGGACAACCCTCCTCGGCTCGCTGGACATGGCCATGGCCGGCCTTGGACATACTTGGGGGCTAGGATAAATAAACCCCTACCCTGAAGGTGTGGTTCTAGGGGTTTCTCCCACACAAAAGAACTATTCTGATGAACCTATTGGATAGTAGCCCTTGCTGAGGCTCGTGCTGATAGAGACAGGGCAAGGGTTTATTTATCCCTACCACAAGTAGACATGGACATGGACATGGACATGGACACATGGCGTATCGATCCTAGCCTTGTGTTAGTGCTCTATTAGTGTGCTGCTAGTGTGTCCCCCCTGTAAATACCCCCTGTAGGTAGCCCCTGTCCCCCCTCTGCCACGCTTCCCGCTGGTAATCAACACCATCCAGCCAGATGCACGCGGAGCACACAGACCACGCCTGAGGGTCCCCCATCTCCAGTAAGCTACATAAATCGACAGCGCCTCCCCGGCCGCCATCCAGGTGATTGACGACGCTCCGCTCCACAATCTTCACTTCATCCACGACTTACTCATTTATTGACTTACTATTCGCCTGCTTGACCGGATATCCTCGACTTGATTCCACTTGTGACTTGACTTTCACGAGGACGAGAAGGAGCCGAGACGACACCGGACGAGACCAGGAGAACAGACGAAAGTAAGACGAGACAACGACTGCAAAGAAGATAACAACAACAACAACCAACAGTCGAAGCAAGGCAGACAAGCCGAGACTACACGAAAGAAAAGCGAAAGCGCGGATAGCAACATTGACCAGAGCTTCACGAACTTTATATGCTACAGGACTGTTTACTGTCTGGCGAGGTTGTCAGAAAGCCGACATCTGACCTGCTCCTCCACCTCCTGTCGAACCCCATTCTACGCGACCCTCAATCTTCACTCGGCGCGATTCTCCCCTCGTTTCCCTCCAAGCAATCACCGTGGACTTCGCAATCATCTTCCATGATGGAGACACAGAGCTTTACCGCTCGCCGCGGGGCAGCCAGCGGACTTCCAACTTTCTCCCTCCCCCCGCCAGACCATCTTTCCCAAATCCATCGCCTTCCGGCGTATGCCCCATCGACATCAACCCAGCCAACTCCAGCGATTGTCAGCAGCGTTCTGACTCCTCCTGCGGGTCTGGCAAGTGATCTCAGCCCTCTGGCTTCAAGCGTAAATAGTGGCAGTTCCCAGAGCTCGGCCGGAGGCGTCCCTCCATATCAGCCCATGGGTTTCTGGCCAACTCCCAATCAACCCTCTTATGGCTTCAGCTCAGCTCCTCCGATGCCCGCATCTTTTGCCCAATCTCAACAGCCATATATGGGACGACCGCTGTATTCTCCATCCATGAACTTCCCCAATCGAAATACCAATTCTCCAACTGCAGGCGAGGGGCTTCCCCCGCCTCCATACGATATCAATGTTCCGTCTTTCCCAGCTCCGATGTCAAGCGGAGGACACTCTCAACAACAGACCCTTCCAGCCCTTTCCACCAGCCACCAACATCACCAACAACAGCAAGCCCAGCAAAGCCAGCAAAATCACCAACAGCTGAATAACAGCAATGGTCTGCCAGCGGCTTCGCAACCGCCTCCACAAGGACCTCTCCATGCCCCAGATACTTATGGCGGGAGACCCCCTCCAACACCAACTTACTACACACCAGCCTCAACACCTCAGCAATCCTCTTTCCCAGCCTATACCCAACAATCTCCCACCCAGCAATCTCCTAATACATCCTCCGCACCCTCTAATCGCATTTCTCCCGTCTCAGCACAGAGTCACTCATCGATGGCCGCACCCCAAGGCTACCCACGGCCTTATAGCGGGTACAGCTTGCCAGCAATGGCCGGTCCCATCATGTCCAACGTGCACAATCCCGGAAACCAAATGGCGCTCGTAGGCGGAATGAACATGCAAGGCTACCCACAGCATCCTCATCAGATGTACGGGCAACACCCACATGGCCAGCCCCCACCGAATGACCGCCCCTTCAAGTGCGATCAGTGCCCACAGTCCTTCAACCGCAACCACGACTTGAAGCGACATAAGCGAATCCATTTGGCGGTCAAGCCATTCCCCTGCGGCCATTGCGAGAAGAGCTTCTCGCGGAAAGATGCATTGAAGGTTCGTTCTTTATCCGATTCTAATCCCAGTAATTGGAGGCAGCTTCCTCTTATATCATTTCATGAAAAATCCTTGAAAGCAGTTTGCTGATTGAACGAACAGAGACATATCCTCGTCAAGGGTTGCGGAAAGGGTCCCTCAGCTGGCGCCGCGAATGCGAATGGTGACAGTCAGTCACCAGTCGACAAGAGCGAGATCATGAGTGATTCGGCCGATGATAGCCCAGAGATGGGAAAGAAAGAGTTGCAATGAGAGGTCATCTCAGCCGGGTCACCGTACACTAATGGACGCAGAATTCGCACACTTGTTTAATGTGGTTTGGGGGGGGGGGGGGGGGGGGGGCGAGAGGTCGGGCATCGGTGGCGTACATGACGGGCTGTAAATTCGCTTGCCAGACAACAACGGAGATGCTTCGATATGCGGCGTTTTTTGTGTGTGGGTGTTTATGTCTTGATTGGGGGTAGCGGGATGAGAACAAGGACGGTTGGGTTGAACGAATGGAACGAATCTCGATGTCCATTTATTTTTTTGGTTTCGGGACGGGTTGGGGGTATAGGAGTTGTGGTTGCTGGGTTTTGCCTTTCTTCCTTCTTCACGGACTGGAAAAATCGTGGCCGGAAAACATTGTGTATTGTTGAGAGCTGGCCGTGTTGGTGTGTTTTGTTTCTTTTTGACGAATGGATGGCTGGATGGAAATACCTCTTTTTTATGGCGAGACTCTTGCTTGGCTCATTCTTATATCATTGCGATCGATATTGCTGCTCGCGCTGCGAAGTCTTCGTCCTATTCTTCGGGTTGATGGGAGAGATATCCGACGGTCTGGTCTTGCTGAGGAAGGGACAAGATAGATCGATCTTGTTTGTTTGATGTATTTGTATTAATCTGCGCCCGTCGATACCTATTGATGAATGAAGAGATGCTCAAAGAAGAAGACGATTTGCCACTCGATGATTTGAGAAGTTTAGTTGTGAGAACAGGACCATGGAGAAGTTAGGGAGTGAGGAAGGGAAGAAAAATAAAGAGGTAGCGAGACGAGATAGACATTTAGGGAGAATGCAACACAAAAGCAGAACAAACGTCCAAATAACCTTTCTCCACACTCGCCACACCATCAACTTCGGTACCAGACGAACTCTCAGACTTGACGCCATCCAGCATGAAGTCGCATTGCATTTCTCCACTGCCATGCCCAGAATCCCTGGCTGGTCAAACGAGAGATCTGCGGCTCTCCACCAAGGACATTCCCCAAACGCGCTGAAGCGAGAATGATGTACGTGCTGGATACGAGAACGATGGGGTTCATTGCTGTGGCTGTGGATGCAATGTGTCGATCGGTACGGTGTATACTGGTTGATGATGATGCTGCTGTTGCTGGAGTGGTGGATTATACAGTATTGGGTAAATTCCGACCAGATCGGCAGTCGCTGAAGATTTTCATTCGGAGATATTTCGCAGAGTCGGGTGGTTCCCTCCTCATCTCATCCCCCGAAGAAAAAGTTGTTCATCAATGCCCAAGCACAATTCCATAATTCCCAAAAGGGCTGACCCACCATCCAAATAACCTCACATACATCCTGTAAGCCACGTCCGATCGTGGCGTTGGGTGACAGAAGCTTAAAACCGCCCATTTTCCACGCACACACCCCATATCCATGCCCTGTCCTGCCTCAAAAGCGTCCATGGATGATGGATGTCTTCTTCCGTCCGTGATAGCCGTTAAGTTAGGTTTTGAGGCGCCCTCGCCTCGCTACCGAGTTGTCGGGTCCAGAGGTGCTGGGATTACGGGCTTTGAGTGAGAGTGCGGGATTTGGGTTGATGTGAGGTAAGTAAGACATTTGGCGATTCGGCGCGGATTGATGTCGGATATTTAACTGAAATGATGTGCGGATAAGGCGTGGGCGATTGATATGTATGTAGGTACCCGTGTGGCATGTGTGGAAAGGCAGGTCGTGGTGTTTGTGTTGTGCAGGAAGCTAGGATCTACCTAGTTACCCATCAAGGTGAGAGAATACTCAGTAACTCATACTTTAATCGACGTTTTGTTGGATACTCCAATATGCAACTACTCTCTGCTTATCTCTGCATCATATCGTACATAAGTCAATTCTAAGCAGCGGCTGTCCAGTGGTTAATGGCTTGCTTCCATTTGCTGGGCTTCACACTGGGGCAGTCCTAACGTCACGCTCTCGTTGCTGTTCATTTCGGACTCATGGGCTTGAGAAGTCTGTCCTTCCTGAAATCCGAATAGATAGATTAGATTAATACTCGACCAACATTGCGTGAATGGTCGATGCATGACGAGACATTGAGGATTTAGCCTCGGATGTGCCATTGGAGCCCTCTGCTGAGCCGCCCTCCACCATCCAAGGGTCATCTGCTCAGGACATCGACACAACTTTAAGATAGTTTCCAAGTATTTTCGATTATTCATTAATCTATCTTCTCAGTACTCTATACACACACCCAGTCAACTTTTATTTGCAAGCACCCCATTCCACTCCTACCCATCACCCTCCTTCCATTCATTCACGTTCCAAACGAAGTCTTTTCGCATTTCCAGCTCCGTAAACACCAGCCAGCCCGGAAACAGAAAAGAAGCCAACATCTAAATACTCTACAAACACACAGCAATTACGATTATATACCTTGCCCAGAGCAAGAATACCACCAATGCAGAACCCAAAGGACGAATACGCAGAACCCGCTATGCAAGCAAAAGCAGCAGCAAGATTAAGAGAAGCAATGCCAATCCAACCGGTTCAGAACAGGTTATTCGTCAACCAATCTTAGGCAACAATCCAGAGTTCCAAGAGTCAATACAACCCATCGATAGAATGCTATTGATCAGACCTCGGTGATGGTGGGGAGCCATTTCGCCGGGTTGTGATGTGGAGAGTAGTCATCAAGTGGCAGCCTGGAAGGTCTTGATCATCATTCTCTTCTTGCGTTCATCGGCCACCAAAACATTTTTGACTTTCAGAACGGATTCCAGGGTCTCGAGGAGGTGGTTGAAGGTACTGGCAGCGCCCTTCTCCTGTGTAAGACGCGCGATGCTGAGGTGGTTCTTCTTGCCATGTTCGATGACAGTCATGATTTCAATAGCGAATGAAACTTCCTTCATATCGAGAACTGTCTGCTGTTAGTCACACACAGAGGTTTTAGGCCACAATGACTTACAATTTTGAGCTCCAACTCTAGCAAACACGATATTTCGTTCTTTGTTAACTTGAACGTCCCGAATGCCATAACGCTTCCAATCCTTCAGTAAAAATGTAATTTCTCGTCTAGTACGTCGCTGCGATAGAGTGAAGCAAAGGAATCCAGAAGCAGCCTTCACATGGAACAACTTGGCTAGCCAGCTTTGCTGTGGTACAACTTGTCGAGCCTTTGCATCTACACTTTGATCACGTCCACTGAATGCCTTTAGTCGAGCATCTGTGATCGAGTGCTGTACACTGTCTTCGTCCTCGTACGCATCATGAGCTAGCTACATGTTAGTTTTCGGTAGACAAACGCCGTTTTTGTACTTACCACTTAGCGACATATCAGGCTTTGAACTTCTCTTTTTGAATATCCTGCCAAATCCAAACTGTTTCTTCTTAGGTTGCTCCATATGTGGGCTCCGGAGATGCGGATTCTGGGGGCGTTCATATGGAGGCTGCATTGCATCATTGCTCAGAGTCTTTGTTGGCACTGAATTAGAGCTGACGGTGGACAATCGCGAGCCGTCGTCTTCGGTCTTGGAACTACGCTTAAACCATCCCGACTTCTTGCGGACTACTGTACCAGTAACGGATTCAAATTGGTCTTCATCATTCCGAGATTCGGTGATGGGGGCAAGGTCTGCAGAGCTCTCGTGCCTGGTTGCAGCCTTGTATTGCTGTCGAAGGTCAAGCCCCGATAGTCGACGATTATTCACGGAAGCACCTTGATCGATTCCAAGTCCGCCTGCCATCAATGGAGGTGGTGTACCTAGCGAGCTCTTCTTCCGGATGGTCAAAGGCGCTGGTGGTCTGACAGGACTTAAGGGCGATGATGGCTGTACGACTCGAATTGTGTTCTTGACACCATGAGAAGCCAGTGCGACATCTTCATTGTCCAGACGATGGCTGAACTTCCAAGCCTCAGGGGCTGATGCAATGCGGCCACTCTTAGCCTCGACTTTATGTTGATGTTCGAGGAAGGAAGCTCTCTCTCGTGCTCTGCGAGGTGACGGATCTTCGCCTCTTGACTCGTCAATTGATGGGAGTGCCCGGGCCAAAGGCTGATATCTGGTGTCCGAAGGGGCGGAAGTTACACGACGGTCTATCATCATCTGGGTTGGAGATAGTGGCTGTATGAGCCGATCGATGTGGTTGACCATCCGATCCAAATAGCTCGGCGACTCATCGTTTCCGAGTTGCTTCCGCAGCTCTGCCTGCTTTCTTGCTTCCAATAATTCATAATTCACAGAGTCAGAGCGGGCTGGAGGTGCAGGGAGTGGTCGTGTGTCTAACGAGGAATGCTTAGTCTTTGGATTAGAATATGCCCGATTGGTATTTGGGTCCTCATTCGACGGCTTCCTCGGCTCGGAATCAACCTCTGATATCATAGATATCCGATTGAAAGCTTCGTCGCAATCCTTAGCTAGACTGCTGCTCAGCTGCTGAACGTCTTCACTCCATATTTGGCTGATGCGACCAGGCTTTGCTGGTCCGGCAGTGTTAGATTGTGAAGCAACGGATTGTGCCTTTCTTGAGCGAATGTATCTTGTGGAAGCAGGTGTCTCATTGACTGGACGTAATACACTGCCTCCATCGTCCGTGACTTCGGTATGATTACTGTGTCTGCCATGAAGGGCGCTGGGGAATGGCGGAGCGGACGCATTTCTTGGGGTCGTGTTCGAAAGTCTTCGGGAATGCGAGAAACTTACGCCTCTCTTGTACCCAACTCTAGCACGGACTTGTCCATTGCTTGTCCGGCTTAGGGAAGAGCTCATAGAACTCCGAGAAGCGTATATTTTAGGAGGAGGGTCGAGTTTCTGAAATCTACTGCGATCTCCAGGGGAAGGACGAGACCTCTTCCGTGGCGTAGCTGTTGGCTTGTCCTCTTCCAAAGCCTTGCTCTCGGCTGGATGATGAATGGTGATCTTGGCCGCTCCGCCACGATGTGCATTGAGATGTTGTGGTCTGGATGCCTTGAAAGGATCATAACTCTGCTCAGTCTCTGCGCCATTGCTGACGACAGTAAATCTCGAGGACTGACGGCCGTGTCCTTTTGCAGGAGGGAAGTGGCAAGTAGAGTATGACTTTGGAAGATCGAGCGGTCTAACATGATGGTAGTCACTACTAGAATAAGCAAGCTCTGGCGCGTAGTTCTCCAATGCTGCATCGCGATACTTCAATAAAAGACTATAGAACAACTTTGGCTCATTTGGCCCGGAGGAAGTTAGATGACTGCACGTGCTTGAAGACTTATGATACTTACTTATCGCTGAGGAGAGCATCGATCAGTTGCTGCTCCGTGTACATGTGCCACATTGATCTCAAATTGCGGAGAAGGTCTTGATGGATGTCACTCTTGCGGATAACAGTGAGATCGCAATCCATAACATTTGGAGATTGAGGATAGCAGCCGCGACTCAAGTTGTCCAAGTAATCGTACTTCTTGATCAAAGGATGCTTCCAGATCTGCTGAAGTCTGATTCGGTCGTTTGGGTTAATTTGTAATATTCTGTGCACCAGACTCTTCGCGTCTTCACTAAACTCCGCTGGCATCGAGTACTGTCCTTTCCTGATCTTCCGAAGTAGCGGCCGAAGTGCTTCCTGGCTTGGTCCCTCCACATCGAATGGAAGACGGCCGGCAAGCATGGCGTAGAAAACGACCCCTAGACTCCATATGTCAATCATATCTCCTCGATATGCAGAGCCACTAATCAATTCCGGGGCGGCATAGTGGGGACTGCCACAGGATGTCTTCAGCCTGTGGTCTGGTGCCTGTTGCAATGCAGCCATGCCGAAATCTGCAATCTTGACTTCTCCATGCTTATTCAAAAGAATATTCTCGGGCTTGAGGTCTCGGTGGCAGATCTTGAAGGAATGACAGTATCCGATAGCGCTGAGCATTTGTCGGAAGTACTTCACAGCTTCTTCTTCTTCAAGACGGCCGCTCTTCGAGATATGCTCGAAAAGCTCTCCGTTGTCAACAAACTCTAGTACTAGGTATCTGTGACTTGTAAGTGCCAGTATGATCTAAGTCGGAAGAGCTGCCACAAAACTTACATCTCTGTGCGATTCTCCCAAATGTCGTATAGTTTCATGATATTTGGGTGTTGTATTAGCTTCATGATGGCCACTTCTCTCTCAATACCCAGCGGCATTCGTTTGACACCATCTCCCAAGTCTGTTTCGGTCGCCTCTATTTCTTCCAGGTTTGCAAGGCTTCCAGCCTGAGAGATCTGTGCATTCTTCTTCTGGACTATCTTGATGGCCGCCTCCTGTCCAGTGTACATATGCCGAGCAAATCTGACCCGTGCGGTGGCCCCCTGCCCCAAAGTCTTGCCTAGCTTCCATGGCCCAATGCACTTCTTGATTATCTTGGCATTAGAATCATTTGAGGTTGTAGAGTACTGCGAGTTGCGATTGGAATCTGGGTAGTCCTTGACTGCTGACAGCCGTGGGTTCTCTATGTTGGGGCCAACAGATGGCACGCGACGCGACTGCCGCTGATGACTCGAGTCTTGTGACTCTGTTTGGTTTTGGAGGAGGCCATTAGTCCACAGACTCTCATGGTGTGGTATAGAGGGGGGTTTGGAAAGCTGTTCGGGGCTTGGAGGCGGAGCATTGTTCACTCGTCGAGTCGCATCCCCCAGAGGCGGACGGCGCGTCGATGGTCGTGAGTAATTGTTCATCTTGCCAGACTGTCCTTCTCAAAACCTCTCCAACCTTGCCTACACAACTGCGACGTAAAATTGAGACTTCTCGACCAGCGAGGTTTCGACTGGACTCGAATCCCTAGCTGGAAGAATGTTGCATCGAGTTGGCAACGAGACGTGAATCTCGAATTGATAGGTAGGAATGGAGAAGGAAGACAGACAAATCGAGATGCCGAGAGTGTTCACCAGGGCGGTCAGCTACAGACACCAGAATAAATGAGTCCAGTGTGCTGAGATACGTGGTGGTATGTTGCGTTGGAGAACGGGTGGGGGACGAACCAATCCGGGAACAAACCACGGGATAATGCGAAGAGCAACGATGCTGCAAAACAGTCTGTCAGGCTTAGAAAGGAAAAAGAAAAAGGTGCATAGCACAGTGTATTGGAGGCAAGAGAAAGAAAAAAGTGATAGATGCAGGTACAAGCAATCTAGGGCTGGCGGTGAAATGTGTTGTTGCTGTGACAGAGGAGGGATGTTTTTTGTTGACTTCCGATTCCTGAGTGGGTACCCGGCGCACTTGGAATGTAGCGCCGGTCTGGTCTCTCCCTCATCCACGTGCTGGGGCTAAACTCTCATTGAGAACTCGAAGAGACATCAATCTAGATTTGGATTTAAGAATACCACATAATAATATCAAGCAAGATATCAAGCAAGATACCCACATTGAAGAGAGAAGTACGTACCAGACGCATCTCCGCAATTGTGCATATCATGTCATGTCTCGGGTCGGGGTGTGGAGTTCATGGGGCTACAACGTTAGCTGCAGGTAGAATTCCTCGCAATACATTAGGAGAGATGAGATGAGATGATAAATGAATGAATGATAAACATGTTCCTCAAACCTCGACCCCAGTGCATCCAGCTTTGCCTCCTCGTCATCAGCGGTAGATATCAGACAACAGCACCTTGCAACTGCTTCAAGTAGAGGTACCTATACATCTCAAGGTCCGTAGACCTTACATGAGGTGGTGCCGCCTTTATTCAATTCAATACATAGGTGCGGCAATCCCTATCTACCAAGGCAGGTATGCTTGGAGGGTTCGTACGTACAGCATATCGCTCGTAGGGTTGGAGCTAGCCACAGGCGAAAATACAAGACATGTTTTACCTGGGTTGATTGAATGGTACCTTACAGGGAGTACGTATGGAACTGATGCATTCCATCTCCTTGATACTGTCTAAAATTGGCTCTGGTAATTAGTAGGACCGACGTTCAATGATGGCAGGTATACCAACCTTGAAACGTCTCCTATGAGTGTGCTGGATTCAACGCCTTTAGGTAGGTCCAGAGACTTCTGGCTTGCGAGTCCTGAAGCTTATGCTTTTTCAGATCGGAAGCAGGTCCGCTACAGCGAAGGTATATACAAAGCATCCCTAGGTTGGTATGGACCTAGGTAAAGCCTTATTTGAAGAGCATTCTTCGGGATGAGAAGGAGCAATGGCTATGCTCGCCTCTGTCGCCATCCCCACTTTCGAACTGTGGGTAGTAAGCGTCAGTCTTATACAGATAACTATCCCAGCCGTCCCAACCTCTCATACAATAAGTGGGTAGGTCATTAAGTTGGCAGGCCGTGAGAAAGAAGTACTCAAGCTAGGGAGGCTTTCTCCACAGCTACCATTATGACCTTACCTGGGCGATGTTATTGGGATATGTCCTTCTCCTTGGCGATAGTGGCAACATGACTTTGTCTGACAGATTTACAGAGAAATGAATATTTGTATGCTCGATTGAAGGTGAGGCAAACTTGAGTGAAGTGAAGTGAAGTGAGGTTGTCCTTAGTTAGGTATTTTAGCTCCTGCCGGCTTGGCGCCGGCTCTAATCGCGTCACACCTTGACGCGTCGCGATCTTCCTTTCAAGCTTCAAAGACGACAAACACGTTTTCAACGATAAAACTGAAAGGCAACGATGCCGGTCTCAAATCCCCGTCGCAGACCTCGGTCAGATATCGAGAGCGACGATGATGGTGACTTCGTCAGACGCTCCCAAAGCTCAAGCCCTGCGGAGTCCTCGAAACGCGCCAGAACGAATGGCTACCACAGCGATCAGCTGTCTGAATCACCCGAACCTCTTGCTCACCATATGAATGGCACTGGGAGGGGGAATGGACGGGTCTACGAGGACGGAGACGAGGACGAACATCGTACAGGCCCGGACGAATTCCAGCCTGGCGCTATTGTTCGGGTCAAGCTGAAGAACTTTGTTACCTACGAGAGCGCCGAGTTTTTCCCTGGCCCGAGCATGAATATGGTCATCGGTCCAAACGGTACAGGCAAGAGCTCTCTGGTTTGTGCAATATGTATCGGACTTGGCTGGGGAACCATCAACTTGGGCCGTGCCAAAGACTTTGGAGAGTATGTCAAGCACAACACGAAAGCAGCAGATATCGAAATCGAGCTGCAGAAACGACCTGATGAGACTGAAAATCATGTTGTACGCGTTAGAATCACCAAGGATGGCAACACACGAGATTGGTGGTTGAATAATCGGAAGACTTCCCTGAAAGCTGTCCAAAAGCTAGTCAAGGATTTCTCTATTCAGATTGACAATCTTTGCCAATTCTTGCCTCAGGAGAAGGTTTCCGAATTTGCAGGACTTTCTCCCATAGAACTTTTACGCGAAACTCAGCGAGCCGCCGCACCACCACAGATGCTCGAATGGCACGAGTCGCTCAAAGACCTTCGAAAAACACAGAAAGCGTTGGAGCTGCAGCAAAAGACAGATAGAGATCAGCTAGCAAATTGGGAAGTCCATCAACAAAATCTAGGGACCGACATCCAGAAGTTGGAGGAACGAGAAGTCATATTGAAGGAGATCAAGCGTCTTGAGAGAACTATTCCATGGGTTGAGTACCGTGCTGCTCGCGATGCCTACAAAGTGCGTGCCGGGGTCAAGAAAGAAGCACAACGGCGTCTTAGAGAACTGAAAGCAGAAGTTGAGCCGATCATGAACCAAATCAAGGCCAAAGAGCAGTACGCCAGCCAAATTTTAAGGGTCGTCAGTGAACGAAAGACCGCTGTTGTGGACGCCGAGCGAGAAGCAGACTCTAAGGTTCAGGAAATGGAATCGCTGGGAGAAGATATTAAGAAGTACACTGCAGATGTTGAAGGAGAGAACAAACGCCACCAAACCCAAAAGGCGGCCGTTGCAAAAGTGCAGAAATCAATCACAGATATGAAGAGCAAGCTTCACGACGAGCCTATCGAGTTCGACGGTCCTGCTTGGAACGAACGTATAGTATGTATCACCCATCAAAACTCTTCAGCATGGGCTAACCTGAGCACAGAGAGCGAAAGAGAATGAAGTTCGGCTTCTGAGAGGGGAAATCGAGGAGCTCCACGCTAGCAATTCTGAGAAGAGCCAGCAGGGCAGAGAGATCCGCCAGAAAGTCGACATGCTTAAGATAGATTTGGCCGCTTTCGACACCCAGCAAGGGCAGCAGCTAAACAAACTTGAAAGATCGGCTAAAGATGCAGCTGTAGCTTGGAAGTGGGTACAAGAGCACCGAGACAAGTTTCAGGAAGAGGTTTATGGGCCACCCCTCGTCACCTGTTCACTTAAAGATCCTCGATATGCAGACGCAGTTGAAGCTCTTCTTAGCAGGAACGACTTTCTCGCATTTACGGCCCAAAATCTGGATGACATGAAGACATTGAGCGGACAATTTACAGGTACCATGGGTCTTGCTGATATCACAGTGCGTTCTACGACTAGTGGATTATCCGCGCAGCGTCGATTATCTGACCAAGACTTGCAACGGCTCGGCTTTGATGGATGGGCGATTGATTATATCGATGGCCCAGAACCAGTGCTGAGTATGTTGTGTGATGCTAGAAAGTTGGATAACAGTCCCGTCGCCCTTCGCGAAATCAGCGAAGAAAGCTACAACGAGATTGTCGACGGAGAAAGAGTGACTCATTTCGTCACCGGCAGCAATTTTTATCAGGTGTCGAGGAGAAGGGAGTATGGGCCTGGAGCAGTTTCAACTACGACCAAGCACGTCGCAGATGCTGTAAACTGGACCGACCAGCCAGTAGATGTTTCCGCCAAACGAGAGGTTCAAGAGCGAATCGACGCATTGGAACGAGAATTCGAGGAGCTGAAAGCCGAGATAAAGCCTTTGCGAGCGGCTTTGGCAGAAAAGAAAGAACAGCACCCTCAACTGCAGGAGGAGATCGTAAGTTGCTGACCTTCCTTCTTACTATCAATAAATTGACACTTCGACACAGAAAAGCTTGACCAAAGAGAAAGCCGACATTCAGAAAGTGTATAGCGAGCAGCAGAGCCTTCCCGCCAAAATCGGTATGTTAACCCTTCCATTAAATCCTGAAAGCGCTGACAAGTTTCCAGCACGCGAAGAGGAGCTCCTTAAAAGAAAGCAATCCGGATTTGCTGAGATTCGGGAGGAAATCCACAAGATCAATGTTCAACATGATCATGCTGTCATTCGAAGATCGAAGCTTGCTCTCCAGTACAAGGAAATCGTGAAAAAGATCCGAGCTTGTCATGAGGCGGTTCTAGAAGCGAGAGTTATGGCTATTGAAGCAGAATCCGATGTAGCTGGCTTAACCGAACGTAATGCTGACATTGTGCGTGAAGTCAAAGAGGAAGAACTTCGACTCAAGGAGGCGCAAGAGCAGCTAGAAGACTTCAAGGCAAAAGCCAATGCAGCTCTCGTTGCAGTAACAGCGATCCAAGCCGACCCAGAGAACGAAGAACATCTCGAGAGCTGGAAGCACCTGGCACCAGAGCTTACTGTCGATGAATTGCAAGCTCAAATGGTTGCCGAGTCGACTAGGCTCGAGTTCGTTGTCGCAAGCAATCCTAACGCCATCAACGAATACAAGCGGCGACAAGCCGAAGTCGATAAACTTAATCGAAAGGTAGCCGAGAATGAAGAAAAGCTCGAGGATGTTGGAAGTAGCATTACGGAGATTCGCGAGCAATGGGAACCACAGCTGGATACTCTCATTGCTGAGATCAGCGAAGCTTTCTCTCACAACTTTGAGCAGATCGGCTGCACAGGACAGGTTGGCGTTCATAAGGACGACGATTTCGATCTTTGGCAAATTCAAATCAAGGTCAAGTTCAGGTATGACTTCTTTCTGAAACTTCTCAAAAGCTGGAAACTAATTTATGATAACAGAGAAAACGAAGATCTTCAAATCCTCGACTCACATCGCCAGTCTGGTGGTGAACGGTCCGTTTCCACAATCTTCTTCCTCATGTCCCTCCAATCCCTCGCACAAGCACCCTTCCGAGTCGTCGACGAGATCAACCAAGGCATGGACCCTCGAAACGAGCGCATGGTCCACGAACGTATGGTTGAAATCGCCTGCAAAGAACACACCAGCCAATATTTCCTCATTACGCCTAAACTGCTGACTGGACTCCGATATGACAAGCGTATGAAGGTGCTGTGTATTGCCAGTGGGGCGTGGATGCCGGAGAACTACAAGAAGCTCGATGTCTCGAAGATCATTGGCATCAAGAGATCTCTCGTGGCTGCTGGTTGATTGAATGGCACTAGGACTGAGAATGGGGTTGAGATTGGCAACTTTTGATACTTACGGCGTTGGGCTCGGAGTTGATGATACCTATGTTCTTGCAAGCATCATTTTGGGACGGAGCACTCGCCACTGGAGGCTCACGTCATTGTGGAATTATACATTAACGCCATACACGACATTGGTAATACTGCCAGAATCAAAGGGGCACGGCGAGGACGGAATGGACGGATGTTATTCTGTGGGATAGAGAGACAAATATCCTCCCCGTCTTGAAGTATGTAGAAGAGATGCCTCGCACTCACAAGCTCTACGTTATAATTGAATGATCACCAAATCTCCAATTTATTCTAAACCTGTACATGTCAGTAGATGAACCTAGGTAATGAGATCGTTTCTAAGGCCAGAAAAGCTCCCAGGACTCTCGGGACTCTCAGGACTCAAAGCGCGCCAGGCTTTGGGCATTTGTGGTTGGGCTGAAGTGTGAAAAAGCCTCCACGGGACGGACGTTCTTGACTAACTTAATTGTGTGCTTATTGTTTATCGACTTGTGTATAAAGAGACTGAGAAGGATCGTGGGTACCTAATGAGCCATTAAATTTGCAAGATGATGCTTGCCTGTCCTACGTGAAGCTTTCCATTAGATTCTTGTATCGTGCTTTATATTCATTTTTTCAAAATCTACAAACGTTCTTGGGTATGCGAACGCGGCGCGAATGTAAAAGCTTATACAATAGGATTCCTCCACATCCAACAATCCGTCTATTTCTTCTTGTACTCTTCAGGACCAATCATCAGCTCTGGACGGACCAGTCTGTCGAAGTCCTCCTCGCTTAGCGCCTTCAGCTCCATTGCTGACTCCTTCAATGTCAAGCCCTTCTTGTGAGCATTCTTTGCTACTTTGCTTGCCATGTCGTATCCGATCTTTGGGTTGAGGCAGGTAACCAGCATCAGGCTGAGGTTTTATTAGCACTAGTCCTGACTTTGGGGGCAAGGGGAGACTTACGATTCCTTCATGATGTTTGAGATCTTGTCCTCGTTGGCTTGCAGGCCAGCAACCAAGTTTTTCTCGAAACTCTTCATTCCATCGGTGAGGATACGGATGCTGTGCAGGAGATTTCGGATAACCAAAGGCTTGAAAACATTCAACTCGAACTGACCATTCATGCCTCCGATAGTAGTGGCAGTGTGGTTTCCGATGACTTGAGCACAAACCATAGTCAAGGCTTCGCACTGAGTTGGGTTGACCTTTCCAGGCATAATACTGCTTCCAGGCTCGTTTTCTGGAAGAGCCAACTCTCCAAGTCCACAACGTGGTCCAGATCCAAGGTATCTGATATCCTGGGCGATCTTGAACAAAGAGGATGCGAGAGTGTTCAAAGAGCCTGAGGCTTGCACGATGGCATCGTGTGCTGCTAAAGACTCAAACTTATTTGGGGCGGTCTTGAACTCGGTGCCAGTCATCTTGGTGACTTCAGTAGCAATTGCCTCTGCGAAACCCTTGTATGTGTTGATTCCGGTGCCGACGGCAGTTCCACCCTGAGCCAGCAGACGGAGATCTGGGAGAGAAGATTCCACTCGCTTGATGCCAAAGTCGAGCTGAGCCACATATCCTGAGAACTCTTGAGCAAGAGTCAATGGTGTAGCATCCTGCAAATGTGTACGTCCAATCTTGATAATCTTCTTCGCCTCGAAATCATCAACCTTGGCTTGGAGGGCTTCACGGAGTGACTTAATAGCTGGGATAAGCTCCTGCTCAATCTCGAGCACTGCAGCGATGTGCATAACGGTAGGGAAAGTGTCGTTCGACGAGGCACTCATGTTGACATGATCGTTCGGGTGAACCGGCTTCTTGCTTCCCATAGTTCCGCCCAGAATCTCAATGGCACGATTTGAGATAACCTCGTTGGCGTTCATGTTCGATTGGGTTCCGGAACCGGTTTGCCAGACGACGAGAGGGAAGTGGTCGATGAGCTTGAGGGAGGCCACCTCAGCAGCGGCTTCTTGAATGGCTTTGCCAATTTTTGGGTCTGTCGGAATCGTAAGCGTATGTTATAAATCATCGTCTCAGAGCAGCGTACCAAGTCCAAATTGCATGTTGACGGTCGCAGCAGCGCCCTTCAAAATTCCAAAAGCCTTAACAATTGGAGGGGGCATGCGATCTTGCGGCTGGTTGATCTTGAAGTTCTCCAACGACCGTTCCGTTTGTGCTCCCCAGTACTTGTCTGCTGGTACCTGCACCTCTCCAAAGGCATCTGTCTCTGCCCGTGTAGCAGCCATTCTGTATGCGGTTGCGTGGAAGTTTCTTTGGAAGCGGGGTTGAAGGGATTGTGAAGATGTTCGAGTTGCTGCAGCGGATGTCGAGGATAAGGCGGAACGGCTGGTATATATGGACCGGCAGTTGGGAGGTGCAGAATTTGAGGCGGTGGATCTGGAAGTCGAGAATGTGAATGAGGGGTTCGACGAGAACTTGAGGGAAGCTCCTGCCCGCGGTTTAGCAGCTGACGCTGCGAGGACGGAGCTGGTCCCGCGTGCCGATCGAAGCATTGTGACGATAATCGACTGCGACAAGTATCAAGAAATGAAATATCCAAAAATGCCAATTGGATGCCTGCCAGGCGGTCAATTATAGAGTGAGAATATGAGGAAGGATGTCTGTGCAGCGACAGGTGAGTAGGTATAATATGGGAGGAGATGCTTCGAGGTGTTCGTGAGATTCAATATAAAAAAAGTTCCAAGCTCCGGAGCACGGGACGGGAGACGCGCAGGGGCCGACCTGAATTGTGCAGCGGGAAAAAGCCGGCGCGGGATTCTCCGCGGTTTTGAGCAGGACCTCAACTTGTTGATCTATCTGGAGGCTCACGAACGCTGTCAAAGTCGGACAGTCAATTATACGGCCTTGATAGATAACCCTATGTCACGTCGATTGCTATGTCATATGCCGTTGAAGTATTTTACATTTGTACAAGTATGAATTCTTTCAATCTGGCAGCATTCTGTCCAGCTTCTCCGAATCGATCATGGCTGAAGATTTAGCCGGCATACGAAACACCAAAATTTGGAGGTAGCCGTATACTCCCAATTTGACTCACGCAATATCTTCTATATTGTTTCGTTCGTCCTTGAAGTAAGTTGATTCTGGGGTCCACTTGAGTCGACTCCTTTACACTCAGCCACTGAAGCTTCTGTCGAAGTTCAGCCAACTGAAGTGGGTTTGTGACTATCCTGCTGCCCACAGTGATTTTCGTTGACTCTCCTTGCAAACATACCAGTCCGCAAACTTCCGAAATAAGCATGTATATTCGTTTATAAGAATTACGTCTCCAGGTCTTACCCAAGTCCTGAGTTCAGGGAGCGAGATGAACAGGTTATCGCCAATAAATGCTTCGCTTTTCTCTCCAGGTCAACAAATCATTAAGCGAGCCACTACCACCAAGTCAACAACCTGACCACATCTCTTACCATTTTCCTTGTCTCCGCTTACCGCATTTGCCGTAAATATATCGCCTTCTGCCAAGCTCAGTGATACCCAACAATCTTCAAACTATTCAATCTCCAACAACACTACCCAAGTCTATCTTGACCCAAGTCCCAAGTCAGACCCTCCATCTCAACATCTATTTTCAACTCTTCATACCACCCCACCCACTCAGCCAACGTCCCCAGTCTCAAGAGAATTCTAAACTTACCCCAAACTCCAGACCCAAAGAATCTGGGGGACTGGGGAAACAAAGCCAAGTGATCCAAACAAACTTGGATATCTTGTAACGATGGTCTCACCTTAACATCATCCAAGCATTGGCACTCTCGCGATTATGTGGCTTGAAGAGCCAGTCTCATTCGTGTCAAAGCCTTCGAATTGTTTTTTCAAGTTGACCAGAGTTGAGCTGGGATGAAGCGAAATACGATGAGATGAGATGAGATGACGAGAAATACTGTTTGAGCTCTGATGTTCTGACGCTTAGTAATTCTGGGCAATTCTGGGCTGAAGCTGTATTGGATTGAGGCCGAGTCTTGGGACAGTTGGGATGAAGTTTGAGTTTGGGGTTTTGGGTCTTGGGGTTACGATAAGCGATGCGAGTGTGGGGAAAGCGAGGAGGCCTAGATTCTTGAGAAGTACTTTGTTTTGGTTTTGTTTTGGGTCATCATCTTCTTCTCTGATGAGAAGCTCAGGAGAATTGGATTTGCTTTTGGCATAGGTAGTGAATGCTAGAGCGGCGATGAAAGTTGAACGCGATAAGCTGTGAATTAATCATTTGTTTCAATCACAAAAATAGAAGCGAGGTGCAAGAATAGTATCAATTCCTAAAGCACGTACAGTACAGATGTCATAAATCATTCTCATGAGCCAGAGCCTATCCCAGGCCCTCTTTCCCACAACCCTGAACTCCAACCAGCCGGATTGCCTAACCCATCACCCAACCTGTAATCAAGCATACCCAAAAGTTTCCGCGTGGACATAAATTCCCTGTGCCCCAGTCCCCTTATGCACACCCCTTTCATCACTCACAGCAGCCGCTGTATTCCTAGTCCTCTGCACCAGGCCTTGCGGTCCACAAACCACAACAGCCATCTCTCCCAACGCACATTCCGCTGTTCCCGTAATAATCTCACTGACATCTGGTCTTCCACTCAAAATCGCAATGCGATTATCCACAACGCTACTCCCTGAAAAGTAGCTGCTGGCGCGAGAACTGGAAGGTCGTATGAAGGGCGCTGGGTCGCATTCGCAGACAGGTACAATTGCATTTTCGTCCGTGACGAGCTTTCTGCATGGACACTCTGCGGATGGGTAGCGGCGAACTTCAGAAGTAATGAGGCGTTTCTCATCAACCTCAAGGGAGCTAGAGGAATCTCTGGATGATGCTAGCCCACTCGTCATGTCTTGATCACATGTGACGTAGATGCTCATATCAAGACCGACGCAGTAGCCGTCTTGTCTTAGATTATCCACATCACGAATTGAGCGGTCGAGTTCAGATGCAAACCAGTTGATGGCAGAGCTTTGCTTAACTACCCAGACGAAACGGATGTACCTAGTAACAGCACCGGGAGGAGGGTCGAAATGCGTTTTGCGGGATTGACCCAAACCTTTCCATTGCTGAACGATATCTCGCATCAGAGGAACTGTGAATGTTGCTCCAGTAGATCCAGCAATGAAGACTACGCTATCAAATTGTCTCAATGGTCGGATACGAGAATACGGCCCATCGATGAAGACTGATCTTCCCGAGTTTCTAGTAGAGTTTTGTCCACTCGGGTATGATTTCTCTGCATATTTGAAGAACCTCTTGGTGGCTCCTTTCTTGGCTCGAACTACAAATTCGATTCTGCCATCTGATGGAATGCTAGATATTGTGAACGGGTGTGATGATAGAGGGGCAACGACATGGTAAGCTAAGAAGAGATGCTGTCCTGCTTCCCATTTGACAGGTGGATTTGAGATGGTGACCCGGGTGTGGCTGTCATCCAAAGGCTCGAAGGTAGCTTTGCAGGCCAAAAATCCCGAGCTATTTGGGTGAAAGACAGCCAGATTGTTGTAGACGAGATAGACTGCGCGCACCAGCCGATCGAACCCCCAGAATGCAAGGGGCACCCAAAGCCATATCCGATTCTCCGCTGGAACATGCATGTAGGTCGCTGCAACAAGTCCGAGCCACGATGTGATGTGTTGAACGACAAATACTTCGTAGGACAGTCCACGAATGGGCGCAACTGACGATACGATGATCCACACCAAGACACCAGCAGCTGCTATGCCTTTCTGCGTTATAGAATCTGCTTTGATCTTGATCATTATGTAATCGTACTTTCCCCATTCACATAGAAAGAATCCCGCATGGATCACGACTGTGAAAAGAAGGGCTCGAGCAATCCAGCGATGGAGCCAGGCCAGTCGTTCGTAACCAAGGCCAGTGAAATAGCCAATGAAGTTCCGCTTTGCAGCTAGGACGACGATGAGAGGCAGCTGTGCTATGGCGATGCATCCTGCCCTGTATCCCACATCTTCCCATTGTCGGATATTTTCCGTATTGAAACCGTATAAACAACAGACGATGATCAGAACCAGATACGCAATCAATATTGTTGACGGGCCTAAAGGTGCGACGTAAATTTGTGTTTTCCGGATGGTTACTGGCAAGGAGTAGTAGCCATATTCTCTGATAACCGCTGCAATCGTAGCATGGACCCGGAAAAATAGAGACTTTGGTTTTGCTGCAGTGGGATTATCCCGAGCCGCAGATATGCGCTGGTGATAGAGGAGTTTGTTGAGGCCATTCACAATGACCGTCACACCAATGGCAGTTCCAATGAATATCCAGAAGATCTGTTGCATGTAAAGCGCATCGGGCGCAGCAAGGACCTTTGTTTCTTCTTCCTTGACATCCTCGCTCGCAGATGGAGCAGGTGCCTTCACAGGAGTCGTAGCCACAGGTGCAGCAGCTGCCGCCCCAGTTGCTTTGGTGTCTGCAGGTTTTGGGCCTTGGTATTCCTTTGAGGTTTTATCTCCTGCTGCCGGTAGTTCAGGGCCTCCGACCGGGCGCGATCCTGGCCGAACAGATTCCAGTGATGATTCAACAAATTCGCTCAATGTCTTCATATCTTTTGCTCCCTCCAGTCGCTTGATCTCCACTCCATCCTTGTACAAGACAAATGTTGGGAAAGACGCAATCCACCGGAGCCATGATTGTGTTGCCTAGCAACTATCGACGACATTCTCAAGTTGTCGTGAGGTCGACAGTGGATAAAAGATGATCAGAAATACCCCACCTGGGATTAGGAATCAGAGGAAATGGCAATCATCAAAGTACAATGATAATGCGCCAGGCGTGTGTCTCGATATCAGCAACGATATAGGAAATTCGATATGGCAAAATGAAATGCAGTAATAGAAAAGATCTGGGCGCGTATCAAGGTTATCAATCAAGCTTGGCTCAAGCTCGACCTCACACATTATCAAGCAGTGCTACCACAGGTAGGAAAGTTAGAGAGAAGGGAGCAACAGAGCGCAAACATGAGAAACAGAGTGGACGAGTGTCATGCGTTAGGCTGTACAGTGAGCTCATGATTGGGCAGTTGTTTCAAGTCTGAAATTCCACTGGAAAGTTTGGCTGAGGCTGGACCAGAAACAGTGATCTGCACCACGCTCTTGAATGAGAAGTTTGTTCAAAACTCGAGACCCGCTACGAGCATGTTGTTAAGACAAGACTTCATGCCCACAAGGCGAATTCCCATGCCGAGTCACTGGGATTCTTGTCCACGGATGCGGCTGTTTAGGATTTGGAAGTGAGCGCTTGGCTGAAGCTCGAGATTCCTCATCGAGATCGCCAAGAAAAAGTCGGTCAATGTAGACGTGGAGAAAAGGGGATTATTCGTGGTATGAGATCGTAAGACTGTAAAGCTGTTCTCTCCAAAAAAAAAGTATAATTCTTTTCATGATAACAGTATTCAAAGGACGAAAGAACACATCCGGCCAGGGATGAGGATCGATTGCACGTGATCAGATACTATTTGATGTGTCTTCCGGCCAATCGAATGTCTTCGTGATCCGATCTAAAGCAGCATTGCGCTTTACCCGAACAAGTAATTATTCCTTCCTTAAACTCGCGCAAACTCTCTCAAGGCGTCGACGTCCAGGCTCTTCATGCGCTGGATAGACGCAGCGTGCCCCAAACAGATCCCCGGGCTTGGAAATCTTGGGCAAAACCGATGGTAAGGCTAGGTAAGGTTAAGCCTCACATCAAACAGCACCGTGTCGGTCCGGACGCAGCTCAAGAGGTCAAAGTTAACTAACTATCTTAGCTTGCGAGATTACTTGTACCGCTCCTCCTTTGATATCCCACTCATATCTTCTCACTGCTTTCCAATACTGCATCACGTCCCCAGTCACTTTCCTTTATTAAACGCGCCTGCTGTCCCTCTGTGCAGTACTGCCAAGCTTCATCGACAGTACACCCTCCCCATCTGCTGCGACCTAGTCTGAGTGTCTCTGCGAGTCACTACATTAATTGGCACACCCAGTGTATCCCTCCAGACTATCCACTGTACCTCTATCTTCCACTCAAATTCTCCCTCCACCACCAAGATGTCTCCCAATCCCCATGGCGCAGAAGCAGAGATGGATATGGGCGGAATGGACATGGGTACATCGAGCTCCGCTAGCAGCAGCTCAATGTCAATGTCCATGATGTCCATGACATTCTTTTCCAGCACCACAACACCTCTGTACTCGACAATGTGGATGCCAAACAGCCCCGGCGCCTATGCTGGAACATGCATCTTCCTAGTGATCCTGGCAACCGTCTTCCGTTCGTTGTTGGCAGTCAGAGCATGGAAGGAAAGGGCATGGCTAGATGCAGAGTTCAACAGACGATATGTTACCGTTGCTGGGAAGCTCCCGAAATCCGAGAGGATATCGCAAGATTCAGATAGCAAGCGTATGGTCTTGTCGGAGAATGGTGTCGAGGAGGATGTAATGGTTGTGGGGAAGCGAGGCATGGCTGTGCGTCCGTGGAGGATTACCACCGACCCTGTACGCGCCGTAATGGATACTGTGATTGTTGGAGTTGGCTATCTTCTGTAAGTGCTTCTCTTGCTAGGCCCTGGACTCATTGGCTTATTATTGAATAGCATGTTGGCGATCATGACCATGAATGTTGGATACTTCGCGTCAGTTCTCGGAGGGACGTTCCTGGGTAGTCTCGCACTGGGAAGATACGTCACGAACGAGCACTAGGGGCCGCAGAAATAATGATCATGAAGAATGAACAGGGCGTTTGGTTACTGAAGCGGGTACTACTGGTTGGGAAAACCGTCTTTACAGACTGGTGGCTTACATATCGAATTTAATGATAAGCCGTACATCTTTCACTCATTTACTCAAATTACCTTCCATATTCAGTCTTCAGATTTCTACGCTCATGCACTCAAATGATCTTTATTTACAGTTTTCAAAGTTCTAAGATTTCATTGCAGCATCTTGACCCACATGGTAGCCAATGGGACTACCATGGTAGGCCCTTTGGGGTCAAGTGAAGCACGATATCCCTACATGATCTACGTCTAGTGCGGATTCAAACTGGCTATCTTCATCCGAAGTCTTCAAAGAAACAGGAGCTCATGCCTCCTCATTCACATTCTTTCCAACATGTATCTAGGCTCTCATGAGTAAGGTTCTATGAAGCGCTCACGAACTGCTTCATGTTTGCCGCTCGAAACTTTTATCCTAATGAGAACATTTCTTTGGCCTAGGTCGCCTAATTGTTCATTTCAGATTGCATGTTTGCAATTTAAAATCGCCTTAGCACCAACATACACTTCCGCATCTATTACATCCGAAAGAAACAACCAGTCAAGCCACCAGTGAATTGTCCATGTATCAAATCGCAACCATCCACATCTTAGTCTCGAAAGCAAGAATTGGTCCAGCCAAACTCTCGCAAGACTCGCAAAACTCTCATCTCAACTCATTCCCGTACTCGTACTTCTTGAAACGAAACAAGTCCTCTGCCAATTAACCGAACCACCACCACGTCCAAAAAATGTTAAGCCTGCCATACTTTGCGAGCACGTCCCAAACCCAACAAACCCAACTCAGAGTTTTGAGAAAGTTCTCAGCACAAACCCTACCGGAAATTCGTTCAGATCGACTATCATCTGAGGGTCAGTTTTCCCCTACAATTCTCCGCTGCTTTGCTGAGCCTCGCGAGCCATCGTTCGTCTCCCCGAAGCTACTGAAAAACCACTCGCTTCAAACCCACATCTCTACCCCACCATCTTGCTCATACTTTCTATCTCGATACCAACGACAAGTACAAGCTTTCAGATCGTGTAGCGTACTGCAGTAAAGCTTCGCTAGAACCTCCCAGATCTAGGACTGTTGAGGCATGATTAACATGACGTCCGAAAGTTTGGTCGTACCAGTCATTGTCATCTTGAGGTACAGTACTGTGTAAAAATCTGAGTTGGGCGCGTTTCGTTCTGCCGATAGTTCTACGGTTTATCGGGCATCGGATTCAGGAGTTGGCTGTTGCAGGAATATGCTCTTTCGTACCGGGTTCGGTGAGGTGTAGCCGGCCATGGAGGAAAGAGTATACTGGACGTAGTTGTATAAAGTGAGTACATATGCCCTTGCGAACTTCCGCTTTTCCTGGAGCAGCAGCAGCAAGCGAGTCTTTCTCTGTTCATACAGATCCAGATACACATTTTCATATTCCCATTCTTGCATTTCTATTCTCAACATCATTTCTGTACATCTCTTCTTTCAGATCTTCAGACCCAAGAGTTCTCACCACCTGACAATCAAAATGCCTGCAACATCCTCCACCCTCCTCGCCCTGGCGGCTCTCACTTCCCTCACCACCGCCCACTTCAACCTCAACTTCCCCGCCGCGCGAGGCTTCGATGAAGACAAACTCGGCACCTTCCCCTGCGGCGGACAAGACACTGTCTCTACCACACGCACACCATGGCCCCTCACAGGCGGGCAAATCGCTTTGGAGATGGGCCACATCGACGCGAATGTTGAAGTCCTCATCGGAGTCGGTAACGATCCCGGCTCGTCTTTCGACACTGTTCTCCGTCCAACATTCATGGAACAAGGGCTCGGCGCCTTCTGCATGACGGGCATGGACATTCCGAGCAGCCTGGGCATGATGAATGGTATGAATGCCACCATTCAAGTTGTGACCAATGGAGATCCTGATGGTGGATTGTATAACTGTGCGGACATCACGTTCAGTAGTACTGCGATGATGGCGGGGATGGATATTTGTAAGAATGCAACGGGGGTGACGGCGAGTGAGGCGCCGATGGGCGGGAATCCGAATGTCACGAATTCCATCTCGACGAATACGGAGTCGGTGAGTCCAAGTTCGACGTCTGGAGCGCCTGGAGCGTCGGCATCGTCGGCAGCGAGTGCAGGGGGTGTTGGGAATGCGTGGGGTGGGGGTTTGATTGTTGCTGGTGCTGCGGCTTGGGCCGTCGTGTTGTAGAGATCAAAGAGAATGGATGTCGAAAAGGGCGTAATGAGATATGACTTCGATGATTTTGAGTTGCTGTGCAAAGCTTCGATAAGTGATACTCGTATTCTTCTACTGTATTTTGACATGAATATCATAGTAGGTGATAACCTGAGTAGAGTGACATCGCAAACAAGAGAAGCGAGGCGAAGAAAAGCAAATAAAAGAGATACCCAATATTTAACCAATAAATACCAATTATCGGATGAATCACAAGTCTCGTAGACTCCCATAATGGTGGCACATATAAGCTCAAGTCCTTATAGCTTGTAACCAAGGCTCATATTATGTCTACTCATCACTAGCGAGCGGATCGAGCAGATGGTGGTGAGAGATTCTTTCCTGAGGTTTCGTTCTTAAAGGAAGACCCGAAAAAGCTTGAGAAAAAAGGACGACAACTCTTCAGGAGACTGCCATACTGCTAGGGCTTGAATTGCTCAGCCGGAGAGTCTCTCGCTTATGTCTGATTTTGGACTTGTATAAACACCTCTTTAACCTGGCGAGTTAAGGGAAAACAAGGAGGTCTCCTGAATGCTCAACCCCTACCTTTGAGCCCCCACAACTGCCCAACCTCACGTACTGGGTTAAATCATAGGTAGAGGTATCCTGGCACCTGAATACATCACTTGAAGCTGCCTGGGTAGGTCAGACTGTATTGCGCGGTGTCCAATATGAGCACTTACCTCAAGAGCCAAACCAAACACAACATTGGACCTACCACTTGATCAAAGCAATTCCATTGCCTACGGCTCATAAGCTGCCATCTCACTACAATTTACATGCGGATTCCCATTCTCGATCTCATTCCAAAAGGACTCTCCCTTTGGATCAGTCATCCCATTCCCCCTCTCCATCTTCGCCTCAAACTCCTGCCTACTTTTCACCGCATAATGGTGTAGGCCAATCCTCGTCCTCGTAATTGGCCTTCTCCAGGCATCAGACTCAATCACATCCCCATTCTCGCCCACGGTGTGCGAGCCGGGCGACGTCTCGAACTTATGCGGGTTCATGGGCGGTCCCGCGTGCGACATCTTGACGATGGATTTGATGTGGCTGTTGGCGGAGCTGTCGCCATTGTGTTCGAGGTCGTCGTAGATACAAGTTGTGAATGCTTTGCGGACAGACTCAGGACGTGCTATCAGACCGGAGGAACTGTGCATTCGCCAGCTGGGGACGATTAGCACTCATCTTGCACGAGCCATAGTTGGCATTATTCAGAGGTTGACGATAGGTATACTCACTTAATCCCTAACGCTCCCACACTATCATCCTCCTCAAATGTCTTGAGGATCTCCCCCAATGTCTCCGGCCCAGGCGTCTCCAAAAATTCATCACCATCCAAAAATGCCATCCATGTGTGACGCTCCCTATACCTCTCTATACACCACGTATAGAACGTCAACTGCATGTATCCATCTCTACTCTCGCGCTCCTGGTACGTGAACGTCAAAGCCGTCCGGGGAATTCCAGGATACTGGAAACTCGACAGCGGTGGATCGGATCCATCATCCATGATATAGAAACGCCGGATCCCCATATTGTGATAGTGATGTACCAAGAACTCGATCATATCGACGGCTTGGTCTTTCACGGACATGCATACTGCGATCGGTTCCGCGATGGGAATGCTATCGTATGGTCTGTCGATATTGCCGTCCGCTGGCTGCGCCACTAGGAACGGAGGTGTGTTGTCGACGTGAGGTTTCTCTGCGTCTGAGACATCGACCACGGGAAGTGGTTTGGGTTTTGGTTTGGCCTTTTGTTGTGCTGGTGGGGAGGGAGATGCTGGCGATGCTGCTTGAGGCGGAGTGGATGCGCTGAGGTCGGAGGGTGTTTCTTCGAAGAGGATGAAGTGGAGGCCCATAAGGCAGATGGTGAAGATTAGGATGTGCTTCCATTGTATCTGCTGGATGCTTTTGAGAGCCTGTTCGGCACTGAAATCGGAAAACATGGCTGACTCTATATTCTATCGTCGCAGGGGGGCTTTCGTTCGCGCGCTCGCTCGTTCGCAGCAAATCCAAACGATACACAAAAATCAAATGAACAAGATACGAAGAATACTCCGGTACTTAGAACGACATAGATACGAAGTATATTACTAAATGAGAGACGTGTCTGAAGACCATAAAGGACTTGCAGCAGAAAGCCAAAATGCGAAGAAGACGATGCTCGAAAAGAGGTTGTCACAGAATACTTGCCTCGCCATATCCAACGAAATCTAGACCCCTACCAGCGAAGGAAGGCTGACCCAGTGCCTACCTGGACCCTAGTGGGGGGCAGATAGTGCCAGAAAGGTACATAAACTTGTCCATTTCGGGGCGATTGTCAGTGCAGATGCGGCCAGCCAAGTTGGCTGTGGGCCTGTGGCTGACTGGCTGACAGTTTTGCTTTTGGTGGCATGAGGTTGAAAAACACGAGGGGGAAATTGGGCCTGGGCGGCAACGTGGAAAAGGGGTTGCGCTATTGGAAGCGAGACTACTGTAAGTGGGCGGCAAGGCTGAGAGGCTTAATGGATTAGGGTAGTTAGAGAAAAATCTGGCTGGCTTCTAATTCAGCTGCTTAATCAATGACTTTGACTTGGACAAAAACACCATACCTACAGTAGTGCTCTTTCAACTCTAAAGTGATTTGAACGCTTCGCGTCAGCAAACACAGAATGCAACTCTACCGAATACATCAAACAATGTACAGTACGGAGGTACCCCTGAAAGAGTGGCGTGGCGCCTAAGCGAGACCGAACACGAGCTGAGAACCGTCCTGTTACGGTGAAGTGAAAGAGGGTGAACTTCTTTGTATGGAGTTTTGAATGCCTTGCAGATTTCACCAGGTCTCAAACTCCCTGCATGCAAATTCGCGATTAAAGTCCTTTTAAAAACTTGAGATCCATTTGATAATATAATTCATACATAGAGCTTCAAAAAAGCTAACCATTTTCGCTTTAGAGATATAGAAAAAGATATATATTTACAACTTCGATGCTGGTGATGCGCTTCCTACACTGGTGATCTCGTTGTACAGCAATCTATAAAATTTCGTTAGTAAGTTCCGAGTATGAGGTGTATGTAGTATAGACTTACGAAGTCAAGAAATCGGCATAATCCTCCCCAGTGACCTGCCCAGAGAAGTACTGAGCAGCCAAGTGGTACTTGTTACCCTTCTGACCCTTCGAGGCCAACTCATCCGCCTGCTCCTTCAACAGCTTCAGTGCGTACGACTTGTCGACCTTCTTGCCCTCAGCAGTATTCACACCGTGCTTCACCCATTGCCACAGCTGACTGCGACTCACTTCAGCGGTAGCAGCATCCTCCATCAAGTAGTTGATAGGAACACAGCCGACGCCACGGAGCCATCCCTCCATGTATCCTAAACCGATATTCAAGTTCTTGCGGATACCGTCCTCGGTGATCTTGCCTGGGACGTTCATGTTCAGGAGGTCGTTCTGGCCGATCTTGACGTCTTCACGGCGGACGAACATTTGATTGGGAGTTGGCATGTGCTTGTTGAACACTTCCGATGCAATGGCAGCGAGCGCTGGGTGAGCAACCCAGGTTCCGTCATGGCCAGCCTTGACTTCACGGAGCTTGTCAGCGTAAACACCTTCCATGGCCTTGTCGTTCGCAGCCTTGTCGTCCTTGATGGGGATCTGAGCGGCCATGCCGCCCATGGCGTGGACTTGACGTCTGTGGCAGGTCTGGATGAGAAGTTTGACATAAGCGTCCATGAATGGGACCGTCATGGTGACGGCTGATCTGTCGGGGAGGACAAAGTTGGAGTTCTGGCGGAACTTCTTGATCACGCTAAAGATATAATCCCATCTTCCGCAGTTCAAACCCGAGGAGTGGTCGCGGAGCTCGTAAATGATCTCGTCCATCTCGAACGCAGCGAGAATGGTCTCAATCAATACCGTGCCTCTAATTGTGCCGCGGGGGATAGCGACGAAATCCTGAGCAAGGTTGAAAACGTCGTTCCAGAGACGAGCCTCGAGATGGGACTCCATCTTTGGGAGGTAAAAGTATGGTCCAAATCCCCGCTTGATGAGCTCCTTTGCATTGTGGAAGAAGTAGAGACCGAAATCGAAAAGACTGCCAGAGATGGGTTCGCCATCAACAGTCAAGTGTTTCTCGTCCAGGTGCCAGCCTCGAGGACGGACAATGAGTGTTGGGAGTGTGCGGTCGGTTCGTAGCTTGTATTGTTTCTCTCCTTGTTTGAAATCGACTTGCCTGCGGATGGCATCGTACAGGTTGACTTGACCATTGACCATATTGTCCCAGGTGGGGGCGCTCGAATCTGTTCAAATTCAAGTCAGTGCATACTCATGCGACAAATACTCGAAATGCATACCTTCAAAATCTGCCATATATGTCCAGACATTCGAGTTCAAAGCATTTACAACCATTTTGCGGTCCGTTGGGCCTGTGATCTCCACTCGCCGGTCAACGAGACCTGGTGCAGGCTTTGCACCCCTCCACGCATCGTTCTCGCGGATATGTCTAGTTTCTGGGAGGAAATCTGGAAGAGAGCCTTTGTCAAGCTCTGCTTGTCTGATCACACGCCTCTGGAGCAGCTCCTTTCGTGTGCCGTTGAAGGATCTGTGGAGGAGTGCGAGGAATGCAAGGGCGTCTTTGCTGAGGATCTTGCCGTTAAAGTCGTTAATTGTGCCAGCGACGTTTACGCCCTGGAGAATAGATTCAGTGGTAGCCATTGTGTGTATATATTTAGTGGTTCGCAGAAATGTGCTTTGTTCCGAAAATGAGAAGCTATGAGGATTGGGAGAAGAAGGGCGAGCACGGCGAGCTATATGCTTTTCATACGTCAGATGGGACTGCTACATCATTGGAGGGGAGGGGAGCTTCAAAAATACCTTACCACGGCAATGAGGAGCTACCGGGGCAGAGTGCAGAAGAGCGGATAGAGCAGCACGGGCTCCGGGTGGAGGGGAATGCAGGGTTTGGTGAGAGCGAAGCTTGTGAATGTGGGGAACCCCAGCAATGGCGTTGCAATTTGGTGCCGCTCTATTATTGCCGTTCAAAGTCTGGGGATTGTCACCGAATGACGTTGTTGATCTTCCAATTGAATCGTGATGAGGTGGTAATTCCCAAAGATTGCGAGTGTTTGGTGTTGAGGAAATGAGATACCAGCAGTAGGATGTACTGTTTTGTCTCCTACACTCTTGCATGTGTTATCAAGCGAAAATGATGATATTGACTTCTGCATCGATATGTAATCGAGCCTCGGCAAGCTCCCTCTGCCCGCAAAACCCCTTGCCCACCGCCTCTATCCGAAGCGACAATGCCCGCGAGACAGACCAGCCGAGGCAACTCCGCTTTATCCGATCCTATTTCCGATCCTACTTCCCCTCCGCTGTGCTCTCTGAATGTCGATACTGCGGAGAAAAACGCATAAACTGTCACTTCTTCTGGTTCTATCAGAATCTGAATTTTCAGCTCGCCGCTTTTCGTCATTCAGATAACCCAGGCATCAATCGGTCGAAGTATGCTTGTTGGTTTTGGTCATGATGAGCCCTTGCCCTCCCATCACGCTCATGAGCTGCGCTGAGTTGAGCATTGGCGTGCGTTTGTTCACTTGCTTGTTCAGTCAAAATCTGGATAGGTTCAACAGTTGGAATGAACCTCTCCCGACTCATATTATAGTGCCCGTGGCTTGGCTATTTAATACCCATCTCTAGTAAATGTACAGGCTGATGCAATGCAGTTTGTTCTCAAGGATAAAATTCTTTCGTCTCCGGCGGTCCCCAGATCTTGACCGTCATGCCCATCCCTCCCGCTCTCTCAATGCCCGTAATGTTATTACTGGCTCCCTGCATCATGAACTTCTTGCTTGAATCCTGTTCCTTTAGCGGAAATAGATCCTCCTGGCCCTCCTCGTAATTTCTGTCATCCCAGGTTTTCCTCGACAGGCTTGCTTCTGTGCTTGAACTTCCCACGCTTTTCCGCCGCTCGACGACGACATGCACTTCTCGTTTTGCGTTAAAGGTTATGTCTCCCATTTTCGCGGATGCTCCGGTTGCACAAGAATCCATCTTCCAGTTGACATCCTTCGACGTTCCGAATGTCTTCGTAAGTGAAGTAGCGACGCTGTTGTGATGATGGCCCATTACATTCAGGTTCTCCTTATCCGAGGCTATCCTGACAATCATCTCGGCCATCGACATTTCAATGTTGAGTTTGACCATATATGCGACAGGGTGGAACTGCATGTATCTGTTCGATCAGTCGATTAGTGCTGAGATACACGGCTTGAGGAAGTATTTCCGAAAACACTTACACAAACCCATTGTTGAGGCTCATTGTTCCGATGATGAGACAGTCCATGCTGAGAGAGAGAACGACGATGCCTTGATTGAAATGCACCAGTCGATCATACTTGATCAAGCCTTGATGCACCAACCTGGACTTCACAATGCGGATAAAATAATAGTTCAGTGCCCCATCAACGAGTAAATAGATACACTTCTCACATCGATCCCAAATCTCGTTGATATTGATGTACCTTTCCGAAATCTGCAGTCGAGCTGGGATCCCTGGAGCATATACTATTAGCTTTCCTTTCTGGCCATCAGAACCCAAGCGAGCTTACATATGCAGTAAACAGATATGTTGATAGCAGTAATTAATACTGCAACTGCAATCTTGATTTTCATTGCCTTCGTCTTATCTGTGAGAAGAATAGCGACTCGGTTGATGATGATCTGGAGCAGGAACTGCACTTGGAGTGCCCATGTCGTCACTGAGCTTGTTAGGCTGCTGATGCTGATACTTTGTATGTTACTTACGAATAACGAAGAAGAAAGCAAAGCTTTTAAATGTCAGAGAAGACTCATCTGGATAGCTATTCCTGAAGATCATACCTTGGTGGAATATTGCCGTTTAAATGGAGCCAACATATAATGCAGAATACCATACAGACGAGGATCTCCAGCCATATCATGACAATATACGGCGAATGAACTCTGGAATATCCATATTGTCGACCCACCTCGGACGTCTGCTTGATGGCAGTCCCTACCAGTACCATTAGAACCATCTAGCATACACCTACGGCTCAATATCTCCTTACATGTGGTGAGAAAACCAAAACCAAGAGTGAACCCCCAAGCAATAGATGCAATGACCAGATCAGACTGAGTGACAACGAGCGGCTTGAAATCATCGGGAAGTAGAGTGATCATGTCGATTGATCAGGCTCGATGGAGAGGAGAAGAGGAAGATTGAGAATCCAGTGTTGTAACATCAAGACAGAGTCAATAAGTCTCAGCGTGGTTTAGACAGAATCAGAAGCAGAAGTGAGACTGGATGACCAGATGAATCAAGCCGTCCGTGGCTATCACCTTTGTATGCATCTGAGAATACCTCGCTGGAGGCAATTTCCATGTTGTTCGGCGAGTCAGTTCGCTTCTTGTATCACGGCGAGTAGAAAGAGGGTCATCATAGCCTATGGGAGGCGTTCCTTAATCCTTGAGCCTTGATGCTCTGTCGGAGATTTTCAAGCATCATCCAAATACCTGTGTTTTTAGAGTTTAGTTTCAAGGGCTTCGCGAAACTTCGTCGGCCAAGAAGAGAAAATCGAAGACCAGTCAAATGACCTAAGCGTCGGACAACGATACTAGTAAGTAGATTTCAGGGGTGCAGGACCGATTTTGCAATTCGCAGCAAATGTTGAAGGCTTAATCACGCTAGGATAAGCCTAGACTACTCGAAGGGAACCCCCCGCAAAAGAGCCGCAAGCTTGCCAATGCAATCGGGAATGGCGATCAATTTTGGAGCAACCAGGAAAGGGGTTTGCGAGAATTATGGACTGCTGAAGATCATGGAGGTATCCTTTGTGGGTTGCTAGGCCTGAAAACCATGGAGGTGGATGCGTCCTCCCGCAGAACGAGAGAATGTCTTCGAGAACTACTATCTTTGAAAACGGCTGCGAATGTCTAGCACCATGAGCAAGTCTATAGAGTTGTAAGTGGTTTCAGAGCGGTAAACATACACACGAACGGATGAAAATGTTGCCATTCAAAGCTTAAGTGGGGAAATATAGATACTCCAAAAGCAAAGCCGTACGATGGCCCAACGCCACCAGCCGAGGCATGTTCGCTGACAAAGTTATAGTTCTCGGTATCTCGTTTGATGTGGTGAACACAGCTGTGACTTTCAACTGTGCAGAAGCTTTTATGTACACTTGGACGAGATCTGAGCACTGCAGCATCGAAAAGCTCGGCTTCACGAGAACATTCGGTTCTGCGCAATGAAAGGCAAAATCGGATCAGCTGAAGCATACCAAGCTTATTATTAGACAAATAGGATAGAGAAGAAATCCGCTGCAGAAGGTATGGGATTCCCTTGTAAGAGCGCCTAGTGAGGAAAAATAACATGGTGGTTCAAAGGAAGGAGAGGAATAAAAGCTCCGCAGGAAATAGGCATAAGAATCAAGAAGCTCAACGCCTCCAAGTTAGACAGCCTATCCAAGAAGCCAAGAACTTGCAGACACGACTCGTTTCCAATTTGATGGCTGTGATATGGAACTATCTCCAGGTGTCGTTTCACGCCAAATCTTGTGTGGCGAATCCGACGACGGATGAATGGCTCCTTCCAAACTTTAATGGTCACGATTTGGCATATTGAACTATGATATTACTCGACAGACTCAAAAGCTTCTCGACTGGCAAGGTTGATTGAAGAGGAGCTCTGTCATGACGGATGATGGTACAGTCCGGAATTTTTATTTCTCTCTTTTGGCCACCACGCCATGGGCGAACACTGTCGTACTCTCCACATCGTAACCTAATCGCCGATGAAAGGGAAGTTTTGCTCCGATGAGTTCCTACAACAAGCCGATCTCCAAATCCGATCATGATTACAAGACTGCTATTCTGACTCGGGGAGTCTATTCTTGGGACGGCATTTCAAATCTCTCTCGCTCACTGCGACTTCCTGTGATCCCCAGTGTTCGTCACTATCGAACGGCTGTCATCCCGATCGAGCCCCACGGTCGTTGTTTGATTTCGTTGTTATTTTTTGTCCAATATCTGTCTATTTCCCATTATTCTACTCATTAATCCGATCTGTTCGCGCCAATTTATATTCCGGACACCAGTCGTCCAAGGGTATCATATGATCATGTGCAGCTATAAACCTCGTGGGTTGACTAAAGGATGTCAGTACGATGCCGCAAGGTAGGTTTTCGCACAAACTCACTGTAGTCCCAGCGGCGTCGGGTAGTCTATCGTCTCTACAGCAAACGTTCTCGCCGTTTCCATACTTGGTAACCGAATACCGTTTTCTATTCCACTCTCTTCATCAGCTGTTCTAAGCTCAGCCATTCTATGCAAGTCAGCGAGTTGTTCGTCTTCTTCAATACTGAGATTTGCATACCTGGCAAAATACCACTGATCTTCAGGACCTCCACCCCACTGGAACTCTTCCAGAACTCTCAACATTGTAGTTCTCTTCCTTAAGCTCAACCCTCCATTGTATCCAACTCCCAGCTCAGGTGCAATGGGCGCACCCACATAGTCATATTCAAAGAAATCTTCCACGCTCCTCACGCTGTTCGTGCACAGTACACTGTCACTCTGGAAAATAAGAACATGGTCTGCCGGCGCAAGATCATTCCACAACCACGGAGTGGTCAAAAAATTTGACACCGAGTCCCAGTTCGGGAAGAACAGCCCCTCAGGCAAGGACCGGATAACCACTCTCCCGCTTTTCTGATGCCGCAGCAAGGCTTGTGATGTAGTAAAAGACCCAAAATTCTCCGCAGAGGTATATATGATAACAGGCCAATCGGGACCCAATACAGCACTGAAATGTAGCACAAGAGGGATGATGGCAGCCGATCTCCGCGTCTCGATTATGACCGCAGACTTGATACTCGTGCTCGCATTGGCAGTGACGCCCGGCTGGTTTCCGCCATTCGATACGGATCCTGAGGAGTCCGAGTGTGAGAGATCGTGTACGATGTTTGACAGCGAGGAGTTCGTGAGGAGCCGAGTGGGTGCTCCATGGTAGTGACCGGTCTTATGGACGGTGGAACTGAGGAACCACACCACGAGTATGAACCACAACGTAGGGTACAGCCATTTCTTCGTCTGGGGGTTGTTGAGGACGGAGAGAGAGGGGAGCGCGAGAGCCATTCTCTGCCGTGCAGAAAGGGAAGCAGGTCAGTACAAATGCATTGCTGGCAGTTCAATCAGTGGGCAAAAGAGTGTAGTTGAAGAAGGAGATCAAAAGCTAGAAGATATATTTGGACGAGAAAAAGTACGCCGTCGGAGGAAAAGATGACGGGAAGTACCACTGCCTTACAGCAGGGATGTCTTCCAACCTCCAGGTTGGGATATTGTGGCGTTTGATACCGATATTGGTATTTTCTGGGCGTACGGCGTGGTCATTTACTCAGCTGAGAGAAGCCACATCAATGCACCTTGGAGGAGCTGGCTCTGCAACATCCTACTTCCGAAAGGTTGCATTTCTTAGTCGTGTTCAAGTATCCCGTTTCTTTGGGACCCTAAATAAAGGCGCTGGGGAGAACGTGGACAGTATTTCGAGCTTGCCAGTCTAGAATGGGTCCAGACTCGAAGATAGCCGGAAAGCTTGGGATCGCAGGGAGCGAGGCACTCGCTACCCCTATCTGGGATCAGCTATCTCCCGCCTAGTAGATAACGCTAGGACCTGATCTACCTACTCTACTGCTGGACGCCCCACCGATTTGTTGACCTGCCTTTCAGCGTCTCTTTGTTGAAAGACACCATTCTTGATACATGACAAGCCTTCTACGAATTCATGGTCAACTTATGATCCATTTCATTGCACAGCTATCATTCTCCCATCGCTTGCCGGAGTTTTGTATATGGTGAATCGCCAGTCCGTCCTGTGGTTTTCCCATCCAGCTTCTCTGATCTTCTTTGTTACTGTAATGCTTTCCATTAAACATCCTCTTCGGAAGTTTTAACATATTCCATTGTTTTTATTTACTTCAGGTCCTGATCAGTTGACGTCTGCCTGGATCATCTGTGGACTGAATCATTTCCTAGTGGGCTCGGTTTTGAGTTCTGTATTTATGAGTGTTCCTATGTTGAGCGAAAAACAAAGCAAAGTCTATTTGTGGTTTCTAGACCCATCAAACTTATATCAAGATGTTGTAGCTGCGATAGCTATCTTCACTTACTCTCGAAGCTGCTTGCCTAGCGTTCTGTTGTCGTGTCGCTACATTATGGCAGTTTCAATTCAGTTTAAAGTATGCTGTCTGCGCTGCGCTAGTATCATCACTGAGAATTGCTGCCATCATGCTCTCTAAAGGGCGCTCCGAAGGGCACCTAGCAGTTTAAAGCTTGCCATGCTGGCGTATCGACTCCTGTATTCTAGGCCCAGATCTTTGGTTCTATCTTGCACTTCACCAGAAACTTACCGACAAAGCTAGCAGCCACCATCTAATCACTGAAAGCTTCTCACTTCAGGTGTTCCTCGTTCCACCTGTGGCTATTTGTTACGAACTCGACAGCGTTACTTTACCGAAGCCTTTCCGTCTTTCTGGATCGAGTCGATGTAAACACAGCTTCGGTCTCGAGGCTGTCACCAGTCTCGTCTCACCTTCTCTAGAGTTGAGAGTTGGACAGCTCAATAGATTCTCGGTGATAGTGGAGATAAAGGGCAATCCTTCTGCAGATCCTCAGAGTCGCACAGAGAGCTTGAGTATGTGTGAATCTCTGTCGATGTGCGGGTGGAGAGAGCAAAGGCGACGGCAGGGTTCGAGAAATCTGTTGCAAGCGAATCCACAATGCTACAACTTGCACAAGCTTATCGTTTAATTTCTTCCACTCGACATTTGGCTCTTTGAGTTTATATTGGAGTTGGGGGTACCTCGAATGCGATGCCCGAGATTGAAGTAAGTCTGTGTCGCTTTCATGTGCCCCTCCTTGTTAATACCATAATGAATGCAGACAATCTTTTATACACAACAAGACTATTATTCAGGTGTCTGCGAAGCTTTGATCTGACTCTTGCTGGCCAAAAATGGCCATTGACACAGCAGATCGGCAAGACACTCCAGCTTTCCTCTGCGGCAAACTTACGCTGAAGGCAAAGGATGATCGAGCTCTGAGCCTCCTTCGCCGTTGTACTGTTATGCGGTCACGACATTCGCCTGGCCTGCGGTACCTATTCTCACAACATCATGTGAGCATTTAACTCTTCGAATGAGGATGGCTGCTGTCTTACCGTATCCGCGGTAGGAGAGAAAATGCGTCTACTATCTGATATGTCGAGGTCAGACTTTTGATGGATCCACTAGACACGCGACTGAGCAAGTTCCTCGCCATAGTGAGGCTCACAGGCTTGATGATTTGGAGAAGTCTGGGACGATGAACCGCGCCAATCCCATCAACCCAGGACGCTCACGAGCAAATATTTGGAGGGGATGGGTCCTTTTGTTCATGCCACAAGACATTTAAGGAAGGCTGAGGCTGAAGCCATGCACCATCCAAAGTACCTGGGTGGTACATTTGTACTCCATCCACAGGATGGGTACCACAACGACTAATGCAATGCATGCCTGCGCGACCAAGAAACGTGCTCGTCACGTCAGCGGGTATTTCGGGTCCTTACTTTGTCCCATTCTATGAGGTTCCCATTCCCATCGCACCGGATTGCTTAGTCCCTCAAACGCTGTCGGAAATTGGCGATGTGTTTGGAAGGTGTGGGAAAACACCTTGATGGTATTGATCCAGAAATGCTTGATGGCGCGAACGGAAGGCCCGACAAGGAATTAATGCAGACATAGCGGCGCGGCAGCATGGAATAAGCATCGGAAGGAAATCTTAGTTGACCTGCCGAGACTTTCCAGTACTACCATAGAGACTTTAAAACCTTTCTGGCTTGCTGCTTGTCAGTGTTGTACGTGTGCAACCTATGACATGCAGCTTGAGCCGGCTGTCACACCACACACTTGACTGCCATTTGCCAACGATGGAATCTCCCTCTTAGCCTTTACTCGAGCTGAAAATCATCCATCACACGGCCATGTGATGGAATGAGCAAAAGCAAGTCTCGCTGGTCGGGATGATTTGTTCTAAGTCCCGTCCTGGGACTGTGGAAGTTGAAGAAGAAACTCGCTCTAGCGCGACCATCAAGGTGTCTGTCGTACCCACCACTGCCCCCAATTGCGAACGGCGGCGCCGTGACCGAACAATCTGACATTCTTTTCTCAGGATTGGTCTGTTTGATCCCTCTAGTAGAGATATATATCCTTGTCAGCCTGCCGTGCTTCGGAGACGCTTTTCAGATAAAGAGGAGTTGGCTCCCTTCCTTCGAACTCTCGTTCTTACGTGAAGCGATCCCTTCGATTTCACAAGAACTCATCAAGCGGAACTCGACACAGCAGATATGTCGGCCTCTTTCGATCCAGCTAGTGTCAATCTCGACGAGGCTGACCCAACTCAGATTATCTGCTACTTGCAACGAGGAGAGAATGATTACGATGGTCGCATCGGAGCTCGAGTTTCAGCTCTTTTCGTGATTCTGATAGTTTCATCTGCAGCGACCTTCTTCCCAGTCCTCGCAGCACGCGTCAAATGGCTACGGATCAACATCTATGTATACCTGTTCGCTCGATACTTTGGTGCTGGTGTTATCATCGCAACAGCTTTCATTCAGTAAGTATCCCTGCAGTCCTCGCCTACAAACTGTTCTTGTTTACGGTACGCGAGCTAATGGGAGATAGTCTCCTTGACCCAGCATATGCAGAGATAGGTCCAAATACTTGTGTTGGAATGACTGGACATTGGGCCGACTACGCCTGGTGCCCTGGTATTGTCCTGACATCAATCATGCTTATCTTCCTGATGGATGTATGTTAACGTATCATGTCCTTGAGATCCTTACTTACTTTTAGCCAGTTCGGCGCAGAGCAATACGTCGATCACAAATACGGCTTTGCACACGGTCCCGCCATCGAGAGCGTTATCACCGATCGACCTGGCCAAACTGAAGGAGGAACACACGTCCATACGACCAATGCAGCGCACCCTCGTACGCAATCCATTACACACAACCAACTCCACTCCGGCGACCAAGACGAGAACTTCCACGACCAAATCGCAGCAGCACAAGCGCAGAAGGACCTCCCCAAGAAGGATTTCGACGATTCTGAGAAAGCCTCTCCCGCACCGTCCGTCAATGAAGTCATCGAGCGCTCCTTCCGTCAACAAATCGCTGCGTTCCTCATTCTCGAGTTCGGTGTAATCTTTCACTCTGTCATCATTGGTCTCAATCTCGGAACTACTGGCTCAGAATTTAGCACTTTGTACCCCGTTCTAGTCTTCCATCAGTCATTCGAGGGCCTGGGAATCGGTGCGAGAATGTCGGCTATTCCTTTCCCCAAGCGACTGCACTGGCTCCCTTGGTTCCTCTGTACAGTATATGGTCTCACTACCCCAATTGCTATTGCTATTGGATTGGGAGTTCGCAATACGTATAATGCTGGGAGCACAACGGCGAATATCATCAGTGGTGTGCTGGATGCGATCTCAGCTGGTATCTTGATCTACACTGGGTTGGTGGAATTGCTTGCTAGGGATTTCTTGTTTAATCCTGAGTTGTCCCGGAGCTCGAAGAGACTGACGTTTATGATTTGCTGTGTCTTGCTTGGCACGGCTTTGATGGCATTGCTTGGGAAGTGGGCCTAGGCTGGTCAGTCATTCATCTTTTTGTGCTTGCAATGGAGGGGTGGGTTGATGATACATAGAATGGTAATGGAATGGGAATATGAACTCCAAGTGGTAGAATAGGAACTGGAGGAAAAAGCCAAAAAGGGTCATAATGAAAACTCCTTGCCCACTCTCTCGTGCAAGCCTGAAAACCTCTATCAACAGTCGAATTACCGTGTTCGCAATCCACAGGGTTTCCTTACTCCATCTATCAATGTAACCCAAAACTCCATCAAATGCCGCGTTCAAGCCCTCTTTGAGATTTTGGTAACAGTGGATCAGCATCTGGCACAGCACACATCAGCCGCCGAGAATCCTGCAAGGCAGTCACTCGGCTCCACTACCATTCCAACACATACAACATTTATCACGGGCAGAAAAACCCCACTGAGCTGATGTCATAAATTCAATTCCCAACATTGAACGCACGCAGTTCGCCAAAGCCGATTGTACATCTCCAAACCTGTGAACATACAGACCGCATCGCCCCAGCAATGGAGCCCCCACCAGACTACAGTGAGCATCCGCAGCAACTCACAGACATCGATCTGAAGATGTGGATCCCCTTCGCGCAAGGCGATAATATGTTCTTCAACTATGCCGTAGGGGTATCGAGACGTATGGGGTTGATTGGGGAGCGCTTGTTTTGTGGTACGAGGACGGCGATGCGTGTTGAATTCTGGGATATTAAGCGTGAGTTTCGCTGAAGCCAGTCAAAATCATATTCGTCTTCTCTACCCTTCTTTATTTTTCAGGGAGGCTTTAGACTATTACAGGTGCATGGCATGTCCCGATTGAGATTGAGACTATTGTATTTTGAAATTGTTTGGGTGGTTGGGCGTTGGTTGACATTTTTGAAAGCGGTTCGGGGATCGATCCTAGGCAGGCCGGTTAACGCGGAAACGATACATGATATTGGGAGTATGAATACGTATTTGAAAGAGAACTTGACGATTGGAATAAGGACTATGTGAGTGTGTTAACATCATCTTGTTGCTTCCACACTAGCTCTCTGCTTCATATCAATTCTCTGTCACTCGACTCCTTCTTCAGCATTATTTACAAAAAAGGCGATGTGCATGAACAAGAATGCACAAGACTAAATGCAGAATTGTAGATCAATTCACGCCAACAGCCCAAACTCACCACTGTCCATTACGGCTGAAGCTATGAATGTACTCCTCACTCAGCTCCGTGTGGGACCTCAATTTCTCGACCTCCTGTTCTCATTTGCAGGACATGGGAAAGATGTTGAAGCTGGGTCCGGGAGTTTGGTGTACAAGTATGTGGCAAATGGCCCGAATGTTGCGGGCATTTTGGGTATGTAACAGCACTTTGTGAACACCACTCTATTTCTTCAGAAGAGAGCTGGTAGCTGCAGGTAGAATACAGAGACTAATGAAGAGACAGAGGTACAATACATCCTGCGATATCCCATTCTCACTAATGACAACACATGGATCATCTCTCAGACAGCAGTCTACCACCGCCATGTCCTCAAAACACATGGTAACATTCCCTCTCCTCTGTCATTCCCTCTTCCCAAACCAAAGCTATCTCTCCTGCGAACACATCGCCGGTTCACCAAAAAATTACTCTTACTGACACGGTCCTTACCAAAGGTAGCTTCTGGATCCTCCTCCACTCGGACGCCGATTCGCCTCTGCAGGCTCGTCTCCAAGCTTGCATGCGACAGTGGGAGCGCAGCCACAGCTATGTGCGTGATGGGTTTGATCACGTACATTTCCTCGCGCTGAGTAGCTATCTTGGGGAATGGAGGTGGTTCTTATTGGATTTGGAGAAGGAGGTTGAGGCGTTGGTGAGTGAAAAACGCAACTCTCTTTCGTTTCCTTCAGTTGTATCCTCTGGGTTTATGTCTCTCTTCTGAATGCTGTGGGCCGTGTTCTCAAGTTATGATTTCCCTTCCGATGACCCAAAACGTATGGAAGATAATTCTTCCCAAGCGCCACAGCTAACCCCTCCATCCAGGACACATCATCCCTCTCCCTCCTCCATAACACATCCTCAACCTCGCACTCCGACAGCACCCAAACTCGCCTCCACATCGAGAACACCACCCGTACTCTCCACCGACGCATCGCACCCCTCAAACCGATTCTAGAATCCACTCTCCAGACGGTCAAAAATTTAGGCGTGGTGGCAGGTAAGCCGCCGAAGATGGCTGATGAGTTCCGGACGTATGAGGTGATGATTACGGGATATTTGGCGGCTGTGGAGGGGTTGAGGGGCGCTGTTGAGAGGGTGGGGAGAGTTAGGGGAGATTTGAGTTAGGGAAGATGGGTGAGGGGTTGGGTGAATGAGTGTCGGTAGTTTGATGTCGGGACTTCAAGAAGGAGGAGGAGGAGGTGGAGGATTACGAGAAGCTTTCGACCTGTGATGACGACCGTAGGCGGTATCCATAGAGTGTCTAGTATATGTATCTAAGCATCTTGTTCAAGGTTTGACATATTACTGAACGACGTTTGTGTGTCTAGCTGTCGAAAACTAGAAATGGGCAGTCTCCCTTTTAACAGTTGAAGTTTCACATGGGCTCCAAACCGTTTCAAGCTTCTACTGTTCAGGGTTCAGGATCGATGAGTATGCGAAGCGCCTTGTACTTTGTTTCTGAACTGAGTATACAGAAGTCTGGAGCGAGTTCCAATTCTACCTTGTTTAGGTCTAGCTGGAATAGGAAGTTTCGCTTACATGCCCTCTTTGGAATCTCTAGGTCTGGATTTCTATCGGTTTCTGTGGCGCATATAATTTCTAAGTCTGTCCATTATGCCATGAAAGTCACGGATTACAGAGTCTGAACACCTAATCATAGGCTTCTCTTTCGTCATTTTCCTGGTCCTTCGGTACAGGGCTTGCCTGAATGTTTGTTGGAGCTGGACTCAAGGATATCTATCATTGCCACCAAATGTCAAGCCCCAACGGCGAAGTACAGCCAAGGCTCAAAGCCCAGTAGTTCAGACTTCATAGCCGGACTGATGTCATAACGTCTCGTCTCGAATCTCGTCATAAACCTACAGAGGTCCGACAGGATCGTAAACATGACTTGACTGAACAGGCAAACTCGAAACATCGGTCCTGAGCCAGCCCGTTCTTGGACTACATGCAAAACAGAAAGACGAAACTGGAGGTGCAGACAAGATGAACTACTTTTTGAATCCAAGATTCAAAGCTCTCTTTACAATCAAGTCAAAACGAGCGGACGGCTTAAATAGTTTTAGCTTTTCAATGTCGCAATCGAGTCTCAGATCGAGGCGGGTGAAGGTCGAATGGTTAATTTGTGGAGTAAGACGAAGATAAAGAATGTGCTGACAGTAAGAGAAAGCCTAACTCCAGCAAACTTCCGTACCTGACCATGCTTGCGAATAAACTGGTTGTGTACTGGTAGATAAATTGCACTTACACAGATCAAAGGTGATCTGTTCCAGCCTTGCAGGTCAAACCTCGGAGAATGGACTCGACTTGGCAAGTTCGTACGCGAGGGCAATGCGAGGGCATCATAGGCAGGGCATTCTGACGCTTCTGGTGCAGCTCGCTTAGTGATGCAGTCTTCGTCTTTGTCCCCGTCGACTCCCGTGTTGTGAGGGGCTTGGCGTGGCGCTGGGGGGCGTGCTGCCGGTGGGTAAGGGTTGGGTATGCTTGAATCGCTTGACAGGTTTTACTTGGTAAACGGTGTGGCCGTTAAGAATGGTTAGTCAGGAACTTGCTTGATTAGTCGGAGGATTGTTCCTTCTTGCTTTGAGAAGTGTTGATGCTGGCAGTGTGACACCAATGCCGGCGGAGAGGACTGAAAGAGGGAGGAGGCTTGAGGAGCACGCAGAATATCTTCAACTGTGGGCATGGTACAGCCGGAATAATTTGATGCGAGCCTATTGGACGGTTTACACGCTTGCAACAGGGCTTGACATCTCGAGATATGAGCTCTTGAATAGCACATGATTTTCCGGCTTCTCGAAAGGGAAGTTATAAATGCCATCCGTGCTGGGAATCAGTTTGATGCTCGGACTCGACTCCTCCAGACTTCGTTGAGCGGCACTGGATGAAGAAGCAGACCGGCTTCTCTCTATACACGTGGTGCCTCCATCTCTTCTCGGAATGAAAATTGCCCTTCAACTGGTCGCTCCTTCATTGTGTGCTCTCGGCTGAGGAAATGAAATAAAATGAAATCCATATGACTGAATAAGCGGAGGAGTGGGGACCTGTTGGGATATTGCCTGCCCTGGACGGGATGTCTCCAATTCACCCAGCCATACTCTAGGTATCTTCTTTGTGAATCTCAATCGATCTCTTTGACCTCGAACAGCGAATGAATGAATGTCTGCAACACCTCAAGGTATACTTCAGGTCAACGTGACTTAAGCTCTGGAAGCAGGTCTCAAGCCAGATCCAAAGTCCAAAGAGAGGCATATCTGTCTGACCTTACCTTGCATCCCCTACCTTGGTGAATTAAATATACATGCAACCACGCTGGTGTCAACGTGCCTGTAATCAAGCACCTGCAACGTCAAAGATAAATCGATAAATCCAACCCCCCCCCCCCCCCCCCCCACTCCTTCCTATTCGAGCGGTGATCCCTCCCCTCCTCGCCCCCATTGCCTCCAATCAGAGCATGTGCAGTCCAATCACGTGCTTGACCCTTCGGCAATTCGGCGACTGCGACCAGGCCTGGATCGCGCTTACACAATTAGCTCGTTTCCGCTCGAGCTTAACTTAAAGGGCGTGTTTCCTCCTGCTTTCAGATTCCCACTTGACCTCTTTGGATTATTGCAGCCAGCATTGAAACCCCAACGCAACGCAACGCAACGCAACGCTCACGCTCACGCTCACGCCCACGAGATTTCGAATCCCTGCACAACATCCGTACACCACAGACAGTGACTTGACGAGTACAAACAGTCACCCGCACGCATCCTCAGCTTCACCCGGCTGAGCCTTGCCTTACCTTACCTTACCTTACTTTACCCTCCTTAAACAGAACAGAACACATCATCCCACAGGTACGTCAGTCTTGAAAGTGTTTTCTTTTGCATTGGATATTATGGTTCGTCCGCGTTGTGTCAGTGCTTCTCCACCTCCACATCCTCATCCGCCGTTCCCCTAGCACATCTGCACCTCTGCACAGAAGATCACGACACTTTCCTGCAATCGAAAGACCCAGCATTGCGCACCAACAAGCCAGAGCTTTGCTCTGCTTTGATGTGCATCATCTCCTCGCATGCTTCCTTGGGCTTCAGCCTCGGGCCCATCGAAGAAGTCAAGACAGGAGATCGCTCCTCCCAGGCTCCAGGACGAGGCTGTTGTCGGTCGAGTCTCTGCTTTGAGTATCAAACATGGCGATCCGACATGCCCTCCCCCACCACCAACTCACCGCCACCCCTTTTCCCGTATGGGGTCGGACTCAGCTCCCTTAACCCCTCATTCCTCGAACACCAATGCCGCTCACATTGTTCTGGAGTTCGTCTGTTCTGAAGTTGGCGCAGAACAATCGCAACATCCGAACATTGTGATGTGACTGAAGGTGCAGCGAACGAACAATTGATTGAGGCACAGCAGAATGGACCAGATCCAGAGCAGAGCACGGCACGGCCAAGCAAGATTGCATGCATGTGCTCAACAGGGTGTGCCCAGCGCAAAGTTGTGCGGTGTGCTGTTTGGTAGCTGGGACACGGGCACATTCTTCCCCTTCCCCTCCCCTCCCCTCCCCCTTTTTTCGTCCTGTCCCTATCCGGCCACAGTTACTGCTCGTTCCACAAGCTATCCCCTTTTTTCTCTGCACCGCACTGGACATTCGCTGCACCGCACGGCACCGTTCAGTGAGATGGAGCAGCAACAAGGCAGAGCTGCTTCATAGCTTGCTTCGTCTGATCTCCGTCTCCTGGACTTGGCTTGGTGCGCTGCAGTTGGTGCAGTTGGTGCAGTTGGCTGCATATCTTGCCCAGCCCAAAGAAACCCCCAGGCCTGCGGAGCACAGCACCAGCATCTGCCAGTGGTGCCGGGGCATAGCTGCCGATATCCAGTGGTCTCACTGGTCCGCCTGTCCACTCCTGGCCACCGCAAGGAATGAGTCTTGGATGCACCAGTCGGCGCAGTCTATCCTGGGCGGAATTACCCCCATTCCTTAGCGGCCGCGCTGCATAGAAAGCACGACAGCGGTCCTCAGTGCACCAGAACCATACTCTCCAATGCTCCCCAGCCTCCGCTTTTTCCTCACTGCTTTCCCTTTCCTCTCCCACTACCCAAGCCAACCCTCCCAAGTCCGCCCGCCTGTGCTCGATCAATCTATTCTTCTTTCTGTCATCCCGCACCGCATCCGTTGCGCAGCCTCCATCGCCTTACCTGATCAATCATTAATCCCACTGTTTGTTATTCAGGTTTCCTATCCAGGTCTTCTAACCGGTCGGAACGCCTCCAGTCAAATCGGACCTCGATTCAGCTCTCTCACTCGCCGTCGCAAGCAGCCAGCCAGCCTGAATTACTCGGGTCATCCCTCGCGCCAACCTCAATCCAGCTCTTCGCGACCAGGTTTCTGCGACAAGCAAAGAGCAGCCTCCGCTCCCCATAACCAGTAAGGTCACCGGCACGCAACTCAAAAGAGTCAAACTCGTCATACCATAAACACAATGGCCGATATCACCGACCAACACGACCAAGGCTCGCCATCCGCCCTTGATGAACACGCTGTCGGAAATGGCAATTCAATTGCAGGAGAGAACCGTGGTGTCAAGCGCCAACGCCCATCAACTGCGGACGACGATGATGATGATGATGATAAGCCAGGACGCGAGCGCAGAAAGATCGAGATCAAATTCATCACGGACAAGTCGCGTCGCCACATCACCTTCTCCAAGCGCAAGGCTGGTATCATGAAGAAGGTTAGTGAAATGTTTTAAATCGCGCGTTGGCGCGCCAATCGCGATCGCGTTTCAACGACCTTTACTGATTTATCAATAACAGGCATACGAATTATCGGTCCTCACTGGAACTCAGGTCCTCCTACTCGTTGTCTCCGAAACTGGTCTTGTCTACACTTTCACCACACCAAAGCTCCAGCCACTCGTCACGAAGGCCGAGGGAAAGAACTTGATCCAAGTACGTTGTCTCGCCGATTGATATTATACATATACTGACCTATACCAGGCCTGTCTAAACGCCCCCGAGCCTGCCGGTAACGGAGAGAATGGGGTAGACGATCAAAATACTGTTGACTCTCCAGAGGAGCAACCTGCTCAACACATCCCAGCTCCGAACCGAGCCGGAATGCCACAACAAGCAAATATGCACCCTAACTACATGCCTCAGACTCTGGAGCACCAGCAAGCCCTCGCCTATCAGAATTACATTACTCAACAACAGAGGGGGGGTGGTTACCCAATACCTCCCCAGGGCGGTATTCCCCAGCAACATTCACATCAAGCATAGAGCCGAATCTTGAATCCCAGTACACGGAGGGTCGTCTTTAACTCTGATACCCGGCACATAATACAACGTCTGATAACGTTCGTGTCTTGCGAGACGTGAACCTTCAAAGTACTCGTTCTGATTGGTGTTTTGGTGTCATTTTCCATTGGGGGGTTTCTTTAGTCAACTTGCACCTTGTTTTCCAAAATCGAAAAACTATACCACGCGAGATAATGAGTTAATATTACCTCCAGTATCATCATCACTCTTGGGAGGGGTTTTGGTTTGGTCCGGTAGCATAGGTAGATGGATGGACGATGATGACGAAGTGGGTTTTCATGGTAGATGTCTGCATGTGGCTTGCACTTGATGGATGGGACGCAGAACTCTTTTAAGAATCTTTCTTGCGAGATATGTGCATGCTCACTGGGGCTTACGGGAGATCATGGATTGCTTGCGTTTTTCTTTGCCGCGCTTGGCTCTTTACTACTTACTAGCTACTGATTTGGTTGGGATCAGGGATGGTGGATGGTGGATGGTCTGTCATTCATGGTTCCTGTCTCTCTCTCGCCTCTCCACAACTCTCTCTCACTCTGTACAGTACAGGCCTCTCTGGCCGGCCATATGGGGGGTGGTCATGCGCGCGAATAGTGGAATTGACTTTTTGATAAGAAAGCTCTCCTCCGCTTCTATTGCTTCCACGTGAATCCGCCCCATTATCAGACCTCAAGCGTTGGGCTGAACCTCCTCCTCCTCTCCCACTTCACGACCGTTGTGGTCTCTCCACTTCCGGAAACAGTAAAGTGGAAGGTGGGTAAGCAAACTAAACAAAACGTGATATGATGTGAGATCTACCGGAGCCCCGAGACATCCAAGCTCAAGATCTCGATCTCGGCTTCAATGTTCGACTAGGCTCAACGTCCGATGAACTGAATCAAACTGATGTATGCTTAACGTTAAGCTTACCTGTACCTGTAAGCTTGGACTTTTACGTATGAGATTTGTAGTATGCAATAGTGGGGTTTGATTCGATTTGGTGTGTCATGAGTTGAGAAGTGTGGATGGAATGGTAAGTTGGAGGTCTGGAGATCTGGGAAGGTAAATGCTATCTCATATGTTACTTGGTGGGGTTTTTGTCGGAGGCCTGAATGAGCATAAGGAAACGTTTCTTAGCACAAGTAAACGGATGGTGGGGGGAGAGATATATGTCTGTGCTAGTATGGTGAAGTGGAGTGGTGGGGGTGATTGGGAATAGGCAATAAAGGAATGCTGTTGTTGGATAGGTTAGCAGATAATTTCATGGGTGCTAGAAAGATGGATGTTAAGTTACGTTATATTATATGAATAGGGACATATACGGGAAAGAGATGAGATATCGAATCACTGGGTCGAATTTATATGTCAGATCATATTATATAATATCATACTATAACATATGACTAACCCTGCTTGCTCTTATAAGTGGAGCTGCGTTGGAAGAAGAGGGCTTGTCAAACACTAGATGGCAGTGAAGCCTGGACGGAGTAAGTACGTACGAGATAGGATATGTTAGCGAGTCCGGAAGCTGTCTGAGCATTTGTTACAATCAATTATCTGCTCTTGTTTCTTCAGCTAGGTTAATCGATTTCCTAACTGCCCTATCTCTCTGCTTCCCTTTCCATTTCCTTGCTCTTTAACGCACTGATCCCCTCTTCACTTTGTATAGTGATCGAGAGAATAAGGCACAGCGCTGCTTCTGCTTTCCTTCAAGCACAACGTTAAACTTCTTTCTTCCAAGCCCAGGGTCCTGTTCCTCCTTTCCATCAAACGCCTCTGTATCCTGGATAGCTTACAACCCAACGCACCATCGATCATATCCCTAAGAGAACTCCGTTGTGATGCCAGACAGCCAAACGCCTTGCCGTGATCCGATCCTTGGACAAAAAGCTTTCTATGCTTTGACTGTGATATAAATTTATTATTCTCTCCTTCTCCACGACTCCAACATTTAGATTAAGTGGAGAGTTATAGGAGACAGGCAGAACTCATGAAGCAGTACCAGATGGACCAGCTCCCGGTCCATCAGAGCTAGGTGGCAAAGAAGGAGGTCCCTTCCCACTGTCATCCCTCTTCCACCACTTCATCTTCCAGAATCCGCCTGTTGCATCCTGGGATTTATGTCTCCTCCCGGACCCTCTTGGTGAAGGTCTAGCCGTAAAGCCCGGGAACCCAGTCGAGCGTCTCCTTCTGCGCCGAGAGAAGGTATTCGAGCGAAGTAATGAGGTATTCTCATCGGGCTCATCTCTTGCAGCAGATTCCGGTAGGCCAGAAGAGGCTCGTCTCGGTGGTCTAGCAGGTGACGGCGGTTTTGCCGCTGTATCATCTTCCAGCTCTCCCCAGATCTCATTCGCTTCAGTGACGCGCACTGTCTTGCGGACGTGTCTTGTAGCCCCTAGCACAGTGTCGAGCTTCGTGGTGGGTGTCATGGGTTCGTTGCGGAGGAGGGCTTGGTGTTCTGCGCCGATGGCAGCTTCTTCATCGGCGTTGAGAGAGTCGGATGATTCGTCGTTGTCGGTATCTTCGACGAAGCCTAGGCCAGGCGCGAGTGCGCTCTGCGAGACTGCTGAGGGGGTTTGTTCGTCGGAGAGGCGCCAGGATAAAGCGAGGACGCCGGAGAGGAGGATCACGGTGCCGAGAGCTATGAGGCAGGCTTGGAGAACTGTGAGGCGGTCGGTTTGTTTAAAATAGATGAGGCCATCGAGGATGGCGATGATGTTGTAAATGCAAAAGACGAGGGGATAGAGGACGCTTGTTGAGACCAGTTTCAGGCCTCGGTGAAGGTAGTAAAGCTGTGTGAGTGCGAGGGTGACCAGACTGAGGAGAATTGCCCAAGACTGCCACCTGTTAAACTGATTAATCCTGTCGATAATGGTACGGACCAAGAGCTCCACTGCTGATTTGGCCACCAGCAAAGAATGAGCTGACAGTATCCCACTGATTGAACCGTATGCCAGCCCTCGAAACAACCGTATTCGTGGTGTTGAGGAAATGCTCGGTATCCTGGCTAAGAAGCCAGCAACTGCAATGACTGCCAGAACCAGAATAAGCTGCAGTATCATCCAGATCACAAACGTCCTCCTGCCCAGCAATTGTAGCAACTGATCCAAACTATGCGCCGGTTCCGGAATGGCTCCAAAGATAGCAATCAATACAGCACCGCTCGAAACCAGCAATGTTCCTCCCAAAGACCAGCGAGTGAAAGGCTCCCCCAAAATCAACGTGGCGCATATCGAGTTAAAGACCAGTCCAGAAGCCTGGAGCGTCGAAAGAACAGGTAATGGTAGGGTCGTTATCTGAATGGTACTCCCGACAATATTGGATATAATGAACATTCCCATCCCAAGCTGCCACCGCCGCCTTCTGTATGGAGGCCGTCGCACATCATAAGGATCTTTCTCGTCTTCTAACAAGTGTGATTTGCGCTGGAGGGTGAGGCCGAGACTCTGCACGCTGGTCGAGATGAGACCAACGAGAATTCCAATCTGCGAGTCGCAGACCTGTCAGTTGCTTTCCTGAAGCTGGGTTGGGGGTTCTGGACTGGGGGGCAAATGTCAATGAAGCTAAGCAGGAGTTACGAACAGCTACGCTTCCTCCTGGCGACAGGTCGCCCAGGTTTCCCATCACGCAGATGATATTGTATCGCAAGGCTTCATTTCACTTGGATGGTTGTGTCTGTGTCTGTGGTGTAACTTCCTTTGAAATGGTTGAAGTGGGCGTTTTTCTGTGAGATGTGAGGACGTCACGTATTGAGCGACTCGCGGTCAAGGTCGAGTGACCTCCTGGATCGTCGTAGCCAAGTCTCGCTTGGATGGGGGGTGGGGGGTGGTTCTAGAATTGCGATCCAAAGTAAACACGGAAAATATCCAAGCTAGAAACTGGGACTAAAAGTATTTTATAAAGTCATAGATTTGATTCAGGACATTGAGCTATTAGTAGGATGCCACTCGAGGTCGAATCTGGGACTGGATACGGAAGAATGTGGGAAATGTTGCAATACTATTTTGAGACATTCCGATCAAGTATTGACTGTCAGATCCGGGCTTGGAACAAGCCCTGTGTATTACGAACAAATGACGTTTGTATTGCCATGTATAGACAACATGACATGGACATACCATGTATTGACAGTCGCTTCGCCTCTAAGAATGTCTAAGAATGCAGGACTTTCTCGACTGTGATGCTGCACACTATCACGCCCTGAAGGTCACAAGCTGAAATCAGCACATCAAAGACTTTTGTAATAGCACTTGATTAATATTTAAGCCCGTGATCCACGTGGAAACCTTGAGATTGGTCACTGCAACTTCGTAATAAATTGCTTCCATTGTATATTGCCTCCAGGTGATCTGAGAAAGTCCATTCCATAATATGCTGTAAGTTGGACGTCTCATGTCACCAAATTATGGTCCTGACAATGGAGGCCTTCAAGAATTACTATAAACCCGCTCGGTAAGCTCAGACTTCAGATACGGCTATACCAAGTTCTATATGTGTATTTCGATTTTAGTTCCATGTAGTAACAGGCCGATCTTGGTATTTTAGAAGAGGCCCTTTCAAACTTCCAGCATCTTCCTCTCCCCTGTGATCTTCAATAATCTCCTAGCCTCCTTCCAACCTCTGTCACTGTCTCTCCATCCATCCTGCTTCAACAACTCATTGATTTTCTCTTCCCGCTCATCTTCCTGCGAATTTCTAAGAGTCCAGAGCCGCGCCACTCTACCTCGTCTCTCTGCGATTATTCCTGAGTGAGTAGTCCACGCGCAAGTCATGAATATCCAGAAGATATGTGACAAAGCGGTTCTTATTTCTTTTTCAATCCCAAGATAGGCTGTACTTGTAAATACACACAGGAAACCACATGGAATGCTTTCTGATGAGTGGATTGGCTGTCTGAAAACTCGTCTCGAAAATTGGACATCACTTTGGAGAGTGAGCTCCTGGTGTCTCAAGAAGCGTACATATTGTTTCTGAGCTTATGCCGTGGGTGATATTGGTTGTGAGGATTGTAAATAGTAAGTTGGTGATAAAAATCTTCCCATCGAAAAGAAGTGAAGAATTTGAGAACGAGCCGGCTTGGCTTTATTTGGGTCGTGAGAAGGAAACGACGTTAGAATGTGCTTTGAACAAGCAGCTGTAAACCACTCAGTCCCATGCTATCGCGGAAGGTACCAATGACTAGAATCAAGAATCGCCGACGAAAATTGGACCCGAACAAATAAGACTTGAGCCAGTGAGAGCAGTATAGAAGTATGGCAATATGGTAATAAAATTAGCCGTAAATGGTGAACTTGGGCACTCGCCTCCTAGACACTCACCAGCTCCCACGCTCGAGACAGACTAATGCTCGCGCCATAAAAGTCAGAAGCCTGTCAATATTACAAAATAGACTGACCTGAACGGCAGTCTAAGATCTGGCAAATTGGCACTAACTTCTGATTCAGAGTCAGACGCTGCTATTCAACGCAAACAACACACAGCGAAAAGTTTCACACGTCCATTGAGAGAAGAAATCCCCTGGACAGGTGATTAGCTCCAATCTCAGTGGTAAAACAGCCAATTAGAAAACAACCATGAAGCTGGGTATAATTTTGTACATACTCACAGCAGTGCCAACAGAATTTCCAAGCATATGTATTGTCCTGAGCCATACAACATGCCGATTTTCTGGAAGATTGCCACTCTATTCTTGATCGTAGACTCTGCTGTGTCGGTGGCGGAACTAGTCATGCCCAAATTCCTGGCAGGAGACGAAAGCCTGACGTCGAGAGTCTCACGAAGGGAAAGAGAAGAGATGAATGATGTGTTTCAGAAGAGCTGGATGAGGTGGAGGAGTGGACAGGACACTGGCGGGTTGGTTGGCGTATTGGATGATTTTTGAGCCAGAAAGGAGCAAGGAGTTCGAAAAGAACCAAGTGACCAAGTTTTGTTTTCTCAGGCAAGGAAAGGAAATGTTAATTTTTCTCAAAGAGGCTACCAAGTAACCAGCGGAGAGGAAGATGCGGTCATTGCATGAGACTAAGCTGCCCCACATAGGATTGGAACGTTTAGCAGTTTCCGAGTACTAGAGAAATATCCAAAGCTCTAAAGGCAATGCTCGAAAACGACGAGCTGACATCATTTGAAAGCAATGTCGGTAAACGAATATCAGGGTGTGTGTACCAGCTCTGGTGAAAGCCCTTTCGGTAGGCCCTGGATAGTCGTCACGTTCCCTCTGAAGCCTCTGATGATCAGGCATGTAGAGAAACTTCGGTTTGGAATTACAGAATTGACCTAGTCCGTATGTTAATGAATGAATAGATCTAGCCAACTTGACGAGCTTTTGTGAGGGGGAAGGAAAGACTGGTTCAGACGAGCATAATCAACATACTGCCGTGGTCCAGGCTACTGATAGCCAACTTAATCTCAAAAGAAAGAAGGAAATAAGATCAGGAACCCCAGCTGGGTATGCTCACATGTTGTTGGCAAAGACTGAATCAACATCCTGTCAAGCTTGAACGACATGGCAATATCCACGTGATGCTCGCTACAATGACCATGCCAAGACCATGCTGATCGTTGCTCCTCTTATCGCAACAGCTCCATCCAGCTTGACAACCTCACAGCTCCAGCTCCCCAACTCCCCTCCTCCCACAAACAACCCACCCACAACCGTCAAGATGTCACAATCCCACGCTCTCTCGGACGACCAGGTCAGACCTCCCTCCCTCAATTTCCTAAGTTGCAATTGGCAGCTTGGACGAGCATCCCAAACCAAGGCAGAGACAGCAAGTAGCTAACAGCAATGGGAACAGGTCGGCCAGGAGCTGAAGAAGATGACAGCCTTCATCAAGCAAGAAGCCATGGAGAAAGGCCGTGAAATCGAGATAAAAGCCGACGAAGAATTCGCCATCGAGAAGTCCAAGCTTGTCCGCCAGGAAACCGCCGCCATCGACACAACATACGAGAAGAAGTTCAAGACAGCCCAGATGTCGCAGCAGATCACGCGCTCAACTGTTGCCAACAAGACACGCCTAAAGGTTCTCTCTGCCCGCCAGGAGCTCCTCGATACTATTTTTGAAGCTGCGCAGAAGAAGTTGGGAGAGCAGACGAAGGACAAGGGAAAGTATCAGACTGTTTTGAAGGGGTTACTGCTAGAGGGTTTCTATGCGTTGAATGAGGAGAAGTTAGTGGTTAGGGCGAGGAAGGCGGATAAGGATGTGGTTGGGAAGGCAATTAAGGATGCCGAGAAGGAGTATAAGGAGAAGACGAAGAAGGATATCAGTGCGAGCATTGATGAGTCGAATCCGTTGCCTGATGGATGGTATGTCCCTGTCTTTCGCGAGACTCCTTTGTCTCTTCACTAGGCACATCTGGGAAGAGAATGACATGTGCTAACTACAGGATTTAGCACCGGAGGTGTCTCGATTGTTGGCGGCAATGGCAAGATTGAAATCACCAATACCTTTGACGAGCGGCTGAAGCTGCTAGAGGACGTGGCTCTGCCCTCTATCCGAACCAAGCTGTTCGGACCCAACGAGAACAGGAAGTTCTATGAATAGAGTCGGCAGGTTGTAAGGGAAGATGAAGGGTACGTGGGATTTGCGGATACCCATGAGCGGAAAGAGAGAATTGGGATTGCTGTTCGTCAAGTCACAGTTCCTACAAATGGACATTGCTAGCGTTGGGAGATACAAGAAGAGGTTCTAGACTGCTGTGTATGATACAATGAACCCAAAAGAGACTAGATTGGAGTCTCTAATCGATTGGTCTTCTATTATGAATTATTCATCCTCTGAGCTAGGTCTCAGATCTCTACAGTTTTCTACGACTAGATAATGCTTCTCATCAACGCCACTGGCACTGGTGATCGTAAACATAGCAGGACGTCAGTCTACTCCGCAACCTGCTTTTTCAGGAAAGAAGCCATTCCCTTCTTCTCCTTCTCAAAAGTCTCCAACCTCTTCTTCTCCTTTTCCTCATTTTCATTATACCACGAATGCTTCAACTTGCTCTTCGTTCTCAACATCCCCACCGCCCTCTGCTTCACCAGCGTCAACGCCTCCTTCGTCTCCAACCGCGTGAAGAACGCAGCGCCCCCTGTCTGAATCTTCGACCCAATCCAGTCCAACTGCTTACCAAATTCCTCGATATCCTCATTGAATATCTCTTCCTGCTCTTTGTCGCTCAGGTCACGATCCGACGATAGGCCATCGTCGAGCGTGACGTCGAGGAGATAGACCAAGGCGCGGAGCTCGTGGTAGTCTGTTCCTGGGGAAGTGTCGGTTGCTGGTATGATGCGGAAACGAGGGCTGTGGAGGGTGTTCATTATAGAGCCCAGGGAGGTGCTGTAGTAGCTGGATTTGGAGGCGTGAATTAGGGAGTCGTGGAAAAAGCAGGCTGCAAGGCGGCGCCGGAGATCGTGGGTGCGTGACGAGGCGGAGGAGATGCACTCGACCGCTTGGAGGCGGAGGGGGGAGGAGGAGGTGCTTTTGAAGATGCTTTCGCAGACAAAGATGCACTGGCAGTTGTAAGTTTATAGCACGAACTTATGTGAAAGGAGGAGATAGGTAGGAAGGCTTACTGTATCATCCCAGTCATTAATATACTGACATAGCCGAGCAATGGTCTCTTGGACTGCATCTTGAATATCGGCGTTCTCGGAAACAATTCTGTCTAAACTCAACTTTAGAAGTACAAAGATGAGATGTCGTCTAGGCTTTTCGTTCAATAACTTCGCTACCTGCCCGAAGAACTTTATGGTCGCTAGTAGATTTCCCCAGTCTCGCCTCGGGTACGGATTTTTGAGCTTGTTGACTGGCTTCAGACCTTCTACTGCTTGAGCTTCCGGAGTGGCTCCTAAGCGGAGAAACGTGGAGCTTATAGCTTCGACCGTAATAAGTCTTTTGATTTGTTCATCGCTCTGTTTCATGACGTTGAGGTATGATGACCGAAGAGGATCTCTTGATTCCACTGATACCTCGTCCAATATCCAGAGGAAGAGCTCGTCTGGGAGATCATGGCCCATGGAAACCATATCTTCGGCAAAGCCAAATGCAAAGGTCTGTTGCCTCATCTGAGGATCAACTAGCACGTCTTTCCAAATATCAGGTACTGAAGCAACTGGAAAGCGTTTGCGTTCCGGCTTCGCTTGTTTGATCCCAGTCTCAAAAAAATACCATCGTTGCTCTGTTACTGTAGCTTCTGTCCTCTGTATAGCCCTTGCGACTCTGTGAGCTCCTCCATCTTCTCCGCTCGCAACCACTGATTCCAGCAAGGCACTGTGTTTGAATTTCCCTCGCTTCGCAGGATCTAGAGCAGATACATCATCTTCCTCGATACCTGGCTCCTCTAACATAGCTTTATACCTCTGGGTGGTAGCCTCAGCAGCCTCGTCATCTTGAGCATGACTGACTAGGGATTTCAGGTCGAACTTCTTTTTTGATAACACAGGCATTGGTGAAACATGGAAGTTATTTGTCCGTGTTTTATACCGTGGCGCCGTTGGCGTAGTAGGCTTTGCTTTATCACCTGACGTTTTAGACCGGTTTGCAGTGTTGGGAAATCTTGCTGCTAGGATTGTGGAGAGATCTTCTAGAGAGTCATCGGAATCATCTTCATCGTCTGAATTTTGGATAATACGGTCTGATGGCCTCTTTGCTGGCAAGGATTGCGGTGGTACATTCTCCCTTTGTTCTAAATGCGGCTGGTCTGAGGCATCACTGCTTGGCGGCGGTGATAAGCTGGAAGTGTAGCTTCGCTGATTTGAGGAGTTGGGCGCAGATGGAAGTCGAGGCGCCATTTGGAAACTTGATGCGGGTATATTGGAAGCTCTCATTGTTGGTGCAGGAGGGCCTTTGACTGCTGGTGACGGAGCAGATTTACCGGTAGCTGGCTCCATGACGACCTTTGGTTTGAAGAATTCTCGGATGGATTTATTGGTCGCCATAGTCATGTCACCGCGAGGTGGTTGATTTTGGAAGATGGTCTGCTTCGTGTGCAGTTATAGTAGCTCACAGACAGATGTGGCTATGATAGTGACGCGATGCTAATAAAGAAGTTCGCGTAGACCGTGTGAGTTTCGCGGACGAAGTCACGTGTAAATATAATAATCACGACTGGTGCGCCAGCCATTGAGTTGTTAAGTTTTTAGCCTTCAGGGCGTAAACAGCCCTCGCTTTCCCTCTGCATCAATTTCATCAAATAAGGTAGCCTCGTGGAGAGACAACAGCGCAATTCTACCAAGGAGGTGCGTGCCCTTCATCCACCACTCCTGTTTGGAAGACGTTTGGGCAGCAGCCACCTACCGGTTTCTTGTTCCGTGTGTTTTGACAGCGAGCGAGCTCTCTGCTACCCCCATCCCGCCTATCAAGACCGATTCCGAAGGATAGCGGACTCAAAGTTACGGATCATTGTGTTGTCAAAATACTGTACAGTTCACCTCTTAGGAACTTCGGATCTGGATGTTGTTGCGTCCGAACATTGGGCGGATCTGTCCAGTGTTCTGGCCTGTGCCCAAGGCCTTGGGACGATGGGATCATCTTCTTTGTCCGCCGTTCCCGGGCTCGGCTTTAAGAAAGCCGTATTGCTTTTAGATTTGATCCAGACGCGAATTAAATTCGTGAGCGGTGGAGAGGAGTGGACCTCTTTTGGGATGATCGTATCCGCTCGACTCGGTTGACGCATTATTATTTCTTAATTTGACTGCCCCTCCAATACAGGGACACGAGCCTTGGCCATCTCCAGAATTGTTGTGTTTGATCTCTGCACTCGAGGCCTTTTCCCTTTTCCCTCCGTACGAAGAACGGAACGAAAAGGGAGCGAATGTACCTCCGTACTCATCCACCATTTACGGCGGGCCAGACATAGCCTGGCGAAGTTGACTGCACTGCGCTGCACTGTACTGCACTGCACTGCACTGCAGTCTGTATCATACATTATCGGATCATAGTTGGTTGGACTGTACAGTCTGCACCAGAGAATAGCACTTGACTTTGCATCGCCAGTCGCGAATCGACTACGATCTACTCGCCTGCAACTTCAATACCCTCGAGCTTTTCCTCTGATGTTTAAGATTGACATGATGGAGCCGGAGCCGGGGCTTGGAGTTCGGTCGTCCTTCTTCCAGTCAGATTTCAGGAGCGCAACAAGAATTCGGCACCTTTCCAACTCCCACGCCCATCCTCCACCCAGCTGTGCCACGAATGCTAAAACAATAATAATCCCGCCGGCGAGCGCGACGACGGGTAGATATCCCCTGTAGCGTACATCTTACAATAATCAGTCCCTCTCCCGGAAATGCCCCTCTGATTGGTGAGCTCGCTGGCAGTAATGTCTGGTGCTGAATGTGTATTTGACGGCATCATCGTCAGTGGTGTCAGCTCGACTCATCCTTCGTCTGCTCAGGCAGGCAGTGCAAGCACCAGCAGTGCACGGTAGAACAGAAACAGACAATGCCATACTGTAGAATTAAATAATCTTAAACCCCCCTCTTATAGAATAAATGCTTATCAGATTTCGCTCTTGCACACCCAGTACAATACCAAAGTCCGAAGCCGAAGCTGAAGCCCAGCTTTGTACAGTACTCTTCCACCGGCCACAATTTGTTCTGACTTCTGACACGGGTTTCGGGTCGGGAGAAGTGGCGTTTCTTAGTCAAGTTCAGTTATTAAGCAGTCAGTCGCGCAGCTCCTGAAGGGTGGACAGAACAAAAAGGAACTAAAGTTTTATCTACTTACCTTACCTATCCAGCAACAAAACCTTGTTTTCTTTTACCGCAATATCTGGCCTTCTGAGAGGATCAATTCATCTCAGGATATCTTTCTCATCGCTTTTCACTTTCACAAGCCAGAGTTGACTGTCTACAACGCGCTTCCCCTGAGCAGCGGGCTGGGTCTTGGAATTTGAATAGAGCGCCTTGCTTGCTTACAGTGCCATACCCGCACCTACGCGATTGATCCGCCTCATCCGGTCCCCATTCAGCCAGCCAAAGTAAATTTCCCCTCGACTTCTCATTCCCTCGACATCAAACAATTCAACGCCGTCACTCGTTACGACACCATCTTTCAAGAGTATCCATGTTGTTGTAATAATATACCCTCACACCATCTGGCAGATCACCACGACATTCTGGGCTGGCTTTGAGGTGTCCAGAGGCAACTTGTCTCTCCGCGAGAGGCCCTCGGCCCTTCTCACCTGCTAATCTGCTAATCTGTCGCCATGGCTGCCTCAACCCACGAAGAACAGGACGCTGCGCCGAACCCGACGAAGCGATTACGATGGGCCACCCAGAGGCTGCCAGGGAAGAAAGGGAACAAGAAACGGGGTTCGATCTTGGGCCGTCTGGGACATAAAGGATCAACAGGTAGTGAGAAGAAGAGACAATCTACAGGAGGAGAATCATTAGGCACAGATTTGGGAGGCATTCAAGAAGAGCCAGAACTCAGTGAAGCTGCTGAGGAGGAGAAGCCAGACGACCAAGAAGGCCAGGGTCCAAGGACACTTTACTTCAACATCCCTTTACCTCGAGAAGCTGTCGATGATGAGGGACGTCCTTCACAGCATTTCAGGAGAAACAAGATCAGGACAGCCAAGTATACACCGATCAGCTTCATCCCGAAGAACTTAATGTTTCAATTCCAGAATGTTGCCAATGTGTACTTCTTGTTCTTAATTATTCTGGCTGTAAGATTAACGCGGAACGATCAACGCAACAAAGCTAACTAGCGAATAGTTCTTCAGCATTTTTGGTGCTTCGAATCCAGGCCTCAACGCTGTTCCTTTGATTGTTATTGTCTTCATAACGGCGGTGAAGGATGCGGTGGAAGATTACAGGCGGACAGTTCTTGACAACGAATTGAACAATTCCCCTGTACACAGATTGATCGACTGGAACAATGTTAATGTTAGCGACGATGATATTTCAATCTGGAGAAGATTTAAGAAAGCGACGACTCGAGGACTGGTGGGCATCTGGCGCAAAATGAAGAAGACAAAACAATCGCCTGGGAAAGAGAAACCCTCAGCCGCATTGGACCGTCCTAGGGAGTCTTACGAAAGCAGGGACACGAGAAGACAATCTGCGCTCACGGGCAATACCCGGGAATCATTCGCTTCCGCTCGAGAAGAGATCCAAATGACACCCGTTCCCTCGCCATTACCACGCGAAGAAAGCCTACAGATCCCAGAGCCCCATGTGCGTCCAGGTAGCGCCTTTTCCTATGAGGACGGGCATCGTTCCCCAGCCGTGAAGAATTTTGGTAGTTTGATCAACCCTGCCAGGACTGCCACTGGAAAGTCCAGATTCCATCTCGACTATTGGAAGAATGTAAAAGTGGGCGACTTTGTCCGACTTTACAATGATGACCAGATTCCAGCTGATGTGGTTATCCTATCAACGTCTGACCCTGATGGCGCTTGTTATGTCGAGACGAAGAACTTGGATGGAGAGACAAACTTGAAGGTCCGACATGCCCTTCGAAGTGGGCGTGATATCAAACATGCCCGCGATTGCGAAAAGACCGAGTTCACAATTGACAGCGAGCCTCCTCAAGCAAATCTCTATCAATACAGTGCTGTTGCGCGCTGGACACAAAGAAGTTCTCCGGATGCAGAGGGAGAGGAAATGGCAGAGCCTGTTTCTATCAACAACATGCTTCTCCGAGGATGCAATCTGCGCAATACTGATTGGGTGCTTGGTGTCGTGGTCTTTACCGGATTTGATACCAAGATCATGATCAACTCTGGAATCACACCTAGCAAGCGTTCCCGCATTTCACGAGAGCTTAACTGGAATGTCATCTATAACTTCGTTATCTTGCTCCTCATGTGTCTGGCTTCTGGACTATACCAAGGCATTTATTGGGGTCAGGGAGGAAACTCGATCCAATTTTTCGAGTACGGCTCGATTGGTGGCAAACCATCCTTGGACGGGTTCATTACATTCTGGGCTGCCATCATTCTGTTCCAGAATTTGGTCCCAATTTCCTTGTACATTTCATTGGAAATCATCAAAACTTGCCAGGCGTTCTTCATCTACAGCGACACCGACATGTACTACGATAAGATCGACTATCCTTGTACCCCTAAATCCTGGAATATTTCGGATGACCTGGGACAAATCGAATACATCTTCTCCGATAAAACGGGTACTCTTACTCAGAACGTGATGGAGTTCAAGAAGGCAACGATCAATGGCGTTCCGTACGGAGAGGCCTATACGGAAGCTCAAGCTGGCATGCAAAAGAGACAAGGCATCGACGTTGAAAAGGAGGGCGCGCGAGCACGCGAGGAAATTGCACGAGCCCGGGTGAAGATGATCGAAGATATTAGAAAGCTCCACGACAACCCGTACCTTCACGACGACGATTTGACTTTTGTTGCGCCGGACTTCATTTCCGATATGGCCGGTCAATCAGGTCCGGAACAACAGCATGCTAACGAGCAGTTTATGCTAGCACTGGCTCTCTGCCACACAGTCATTGCTGAGACGACTCCTGGCGATCCACCTAAGATTGAGTTCAAGGCACAGTCTCCTGACGAGGCTGCATTGGTTGCTACTGCTCGAGATGTTGGCTTCACCGTATTGGGCAACTCAACTGATGGAATCCGTTTGAACATCCAGGGTGAAGATCGATCTTTCAAGGTTCTAAATACGCTCGAATTCAACTCTACTCGGAAGCGTATGAGTGCTATTATCAGGATGCCTGACAACAGGATCATTCTGTACTGCAAAGGTGCAGATAGTATGATCTACTCGAGACTGAAGCGAGGAGAGCAATCCGAGCTACGAAGAACAACAGCTGAGCACCTCGAGATGTTTGCACGCGAAGGACTTCGAACTCTCTGTATCGCACAGAGGGAGCTCGGTGAGGAGGAATACCAAAAGTGGAATAAAGAGCACGAAATTGCTTCTGCTGCTATTCAGGACCGCGAGGATAAGCTCGAAGCAGTCTCTGACGTGATCGAGCGTGACCTAACTCTTCTTGGAGGTACTGCTATCGAAGATCGTCTTCAAGAGGGTGTTCCTGACACTATTGCTCTTCTCGCTGAGGCGGGTATTAAGCTTTGGGTTTTGACTGGAGACAAGGTTGAGACTGCTATCAACATCGGCTTCTCTTGTAACTTGCTCAATAACGACATGGAACTCATTGTCTTTAAGATTGAGGACGAAACAACTGCAAGCGCCGAAATTGAACTCGACAAGCACCTCGCCACATTCAACATGACAGGATCGGATGCAGAGCTGAAGGCCGCACGAAAGAACCATGAACCGCCTGCGCCTACTCATGCAATCGTTATCGACGGAGATTCTCTCAAGCTTGTTCTCGATCCAGAGATCCGCCAAAAGTTTCTGTTACTTTGCAAGCAGTGCAAGTCTGTTCTCTGCTGTCGTGTCAGTCCTGCCCAGAAGGCTGCCGTCGTTGCTATGGTTAAGAGTGGTCTGGATGTTATGACCCTGTCTATTGGTGACGGTGCAAATGATGTGGCAATGATTCAGGAGGCTGATGTCGGTGTTGGTATTGCTGGAGAGGAAGGTCGACAAGCTGTTATGTCTGCTGATTACGCTATTGGACAGTTCCGCTTCCTGCAGCGACTGGTGCTCGTACATGGACGCTGGTCTTATCGAAGACTGGCGGAAACTATTGCCAATTTCTTCTACAAGAATATTGTCTGGACGCTCACTATTTTCTGGTACCAGATTTACTGCAGTTTCGACCAAACCTATCTCTACGACTACACCTACATTCTGCTGTTCAACTTGGCCTTCACGTCTCTTCCTGTCATCTTCATGGGTGTGTTAGATCAGGATGTCAGCGACAAAGTGTCCCTTGCTGTTCCACAACTGTATCGCCGAGGTATCGAGCGACTCGAATGGACTCAACAGAAGTTCTGGTATGTTTTTTGTTTTTACATTTACTGAGATGATCGCTGCTAACTGCTCAATAGGTTGTACATGATTGATGGACTTTACCAATCCTTGATCTTGTTCTATATGGCTTACTTGGCCTTCCGCCCAGGAAATTTCGTCACTCACAATGGCTTGAACATTGACGACCGGGAGCGTTTCGGCGTGTACATTGCTCCAGCAGCCATCTTTGTCATCAATACCTACATTCTGCTCAACACCTACCGATGGGATTGGCTCATGTTGCTGCTTGTCATTATCAGTAGTCTGCTTGTCTGGTTCTGGACTGGTGTCTATTCAGCCTTCAAGTCTTCCGACTACTTCTATAAGGCTGCTACAGAGGTTTTCGCTCAGCCTACCTTCTGGGCAGTAACATGTTTGTCGATTGTCTTATCTCTGGCACCTCGATTCTTCGTCAAGGCTATTCAGAAGATATACTTTCCATATGATGTCGACATCATTCGTGAGCAAGTTCGTCAAGGCAAATTCGAGCACCTCGACAAGCCTGCGCAAGCCACTACCGAAGATACAATCTCAAATGGGTCAAGTTCAACATCATACGAAATCGCAAAGCCGAGTAAGCATACCCACTATCCGAGCGTTGATGAAGACCAACGACCCATTTACCCACCTTCAGTTGCTCCAACAGCTACCACACACAACCCTCGAAGCCAAAATGGCAGCGACGGAACAGACTTCACTCGGCATCGACCTTCCGTCGACCAACCGCCGTACAGCCGTCCATCAATGGACAGAGCAAGGCCATCCTACGATAGAATACGTGCCTCAATGGACCGTATACGACCAAGTTATGAGCAGAGCAATGACTTTACATCTGCGGCTCTGTTGACTCGTCTTGAGTCAAGTCACTCTTTCGGTCCAGTGCAAAGTAGGAGAAATGATAATCGCGATTAATTACCTACTCTGCATCCGCGAACCTCACACATTTCGCGACGCTCATCTCACTGAGCACGATGACTTTGTACATTACCAACAAACAATACCCTGTCTTTTGTTGCTAAGAAGGAGATCTCGGAATTCACGATGATCTGCATAAAGCGATCTACGACCTGGTTTACTTTTTCTTTTCAGTTTATGGCTTTCGTCCATGCATTCAAGTTTGCTGCACAGGCGTTGGGGGAGTTTTCCAATGAAGCGATTTGGTTTGGATGGGAAAGATGGACTCGGCACATTGGTCTTTCTCTTTTCGTTATCGGAGCTCCTTATTCCCTCTCTCAAACAGTCACACAGCTACACCTCTTTTACTTTTTACTTTTTCGCTCGAGACAAGCCTGCTTCTAGTACCCATTCTGTTTCTGGCGATGCGTGTCGATGGGTTGATGGGTCTGATAGACAGTTAGTCGCGGTTCAGTCGTTGTATCTACAACGAGTACAGTGGTTGGTTTGTCGGTTGGTTGGGTTGGTTGAATGAAATGGATTGAGCGAATTGACTGGATCGATGGATAGGTCGTGGATCTGACGATGTATATAAGGGTTTCGGTTGTAAGCGAGAAAGATAATTGAACAAAACTCTACATGTCTTTCCTCTCACTGTACGTGATACTTGCTTGACTACAACCTGTATCTAGGGGGCAGTGGCCTTGTTCACGTACACCACTGGGCAGCTTATAACCTTACCTCATGATGAACATTCTCGGACTCGTTCGAATCAAGCCTCAGTCAACAGCTGACCTCTCTGCAGCCCTGCCTCTTTCTATTAATTGGTGGGCAGTTATCTGTCGTGAAGACCATAGGAAAAGTGGTTAATTCGACGACTGTATTTGCTACTCCTCGACCTGCTTCGAGCATGTCTGTAGAATAGCTCGCAGTACCTTTAGCGGACACAAATATACTACTCGAATAATTCCCACAAATCAAACTTCCCAGCCTTCTTTCGCATGCCACGATATGAGTCTCAGCCCCAGTCGCATCCAATGTTGCGGCTGTACCGCGCTTCTCCAAGCTCTTAGCGACCGGAGTATTACTTCAAAGACCTCAGCCAACTCCTCCGGGGTACGTTCTTTTGTCTCAGGAAACAAGAAATGCACATAAAGTCGAGATCAATGAGATCCCAGAATGCGAGGAAGATGTAGAAGTAATAGCCAATATCGTGGAAGGCTGGGCCGGATGCGTTTCTGATCAAGACTTAATCATTTCCTCGGGATCCAAGAGAACGTTATAGGACATACTGGATGATGGTGCTTGCAACGGCGGAGGTAAGGTTGCCCATCGCGGTTCTTTTGGATCCCGTTGACGTCGTGAGAGTCTCGACGATATACATCGACTGAAGCGGTGTCCGTCCATAGAAAATCACAACCGAATACTTCGGATTTGGACCACGAGTAACACCGGTTGAACCTTAGGCACACTGTCCCTCCATTACACCACTTGAGCATCGTCTGATCCTCGAATCGGCGTCCGTACCGTCGGCCACATAGAATTCGGTCTATTTACTAGCGTAGTGCTGCCGTCTGACTGCTGGAATGAAATCGATGGCGTAGCTCCAGACATTGAACGTGTAAATGAAGGAGAGGAACCATTCACAAACGGCAGCTGGATTGTACTTTTTCTGATGGTTAAGGACCCCAAATGCGATTGCCAGTCCCAACTCCACGAATATGAAAACAAGTTTTATCCAAAAAGATACCCGAAGAATACGGTGTTCGCGATAATGAATCCCGAGACGTTGATATTCCACGCAGACGAAGATAGCGGAGACGATATATCCAGCACTGTAGAGGAACAGATGAGCTTAGAGCAAGAAACAAGTTCGAATAGATATACCCACATGAAAACAACGAGACATGCATCGTGAGTTGTAGAGTTGTGAATGTTGTTTTTGCAAATAAGAATGATTAAACCAATCATACCAATTACAGCAAACACGATTGCAAGAGTACTGAGAAGTTTCTGAAACCAGGAAGTGTTTCGAGCGATTGTCCCTCGGTGTCGTAGCCAGCGCTCTGTCACGAAGACGGTTGTGAAGGCCACGACAGTGGTCGTTCCCATAGCAATGAAGAGGGGCTGGAGTTGATGAGCCCCGATATCCGAAATGTACCTACGAATATGAGATATCGTGAGCAATAAGAGCAAGAGATTCCACAAACGCGATATGCTTAGTTGCATCCATCTGCACTAGGCGTACCGAATTCTCTTCCACACTCCACCATAGTAACATCCCAAGAAGCATTCCAAGCCAAATGAATCCACTGAATATCGGCACAATAATATATATTGTCGCCCACCACTGTGTCTCAACAACAACGTCTGACATTATGGTTACTATTTCAAGTTGTAATGGTATACAGTGTGAGGTGTTGACGTCGACCTTGTTGATGACTCGGATGTGCAGAAACAAGGCGAGCACACCTGGATCAAATCCCGGGAACTCTGATGAGAAAACGATTCAAGGAGAAAATTGAAAGAATTGAAAACAAACACGACGAGGAAACACCACTGTACCTATCTTGTTCTCAACGTGCTGCGTCATTCTTGCCGCAGATCTGAACTAGCTTTGGGTCTGAACACTCACAGTTTCGGCAATGAATTGTAGCCGAACCAAAACAAATAGCTATGCAGAGGATATGTTAAAGAACGAACTCTTGTAATACACTCTCTGTATGGATATTACACGACAGTTTTGACTGACAAATCTAGAGATGACAAGATGGACTTCCCAAGCTCGCTTTTAACGATATTTACAGACGGTCCAGCGAAGAAGATGCTGCCAACCAGAGTCGTAAGAGTAGGGTGCCAGATTGAGATACTCCCTAGGCAATGCTTTGAAAACCATACCGTGGAACCTCAATTCGATTAGTTTAAGTCTTAATTTTGTTCATATCATCGTAGGCTCGTAGACAATTCATGCCCGTTGAAAATTTGGAAATGCTTGCTGGTGTGCTGGTTCCCAGGACATCTTCGCACGGTTTTTGCCGGGCTGAACTATTTTGCTTCTTTCTTGACATCAAATGCGTAGAAGCTAAATCTTTCCTGAAAAACTACCGTCTCCGGGTCATACGTTCCAATACGTGACAAATTTGCAAGAATTGACCAACACCACAGCCTCGTCTAGCCTTGTTGCGAGGCTGAACGCACTAGTCCGGCATAAATTTAGGAGGCGCGATCTATGGCTCGCGTCGTCCGAAAACGACTTCAATATTTTGGTGAACTCGAAATTCAGCTTCACCATCTGCCACATTATTGGCTCTTGCTTGCTCTGAAGATTTCACCTCCATTGTAATAACGAATTTTAGCATAGCGTTTCCAAGACCAGAGTTAAAAGGTTTCTTCCAATCGAGATTCTTCTTCTTTCAACAGCAGATTCCAGGTCACCAGCCAACATTATTTTCCTCATACTACCAACTTTTCATATTCAACGCTTCGCTTTAGTCCGAGCTACAAATCAGGCTCTACTCAGATGATTGGCTCCTAGCAGACAATAGCCCTTCGCCATGAGGGAAGAGGAACTATGGGACCAGCTTCAGGAGCTCGACGGGTATGCAAGCCCCTCTTCGAATATTACGTCCCTGCTTTAATCAGTGCTCGCGCAACATTCCCATAGCGTCTGCTGCTGTACGTATACCGTACTGACTTTCCAACCGATAGTGAACTCAAGAGTTTTCCTCCCAGTGCGCACTGGTTCTGTCCCAAACGATTCGACGATGACAATGTCGACTATGATCAGCCGAACGAGCCAGAGGAGGGCATGAGCCAAGAGACCAAGAAGGAATTAATACAAGACTTCAAGAAGAGATGCAAAGTCGCATATCGATACTCTCAGATCCTTGGACTCAACGAAGACACAGCAGGTAAGGCAAGGGAGGATTATTCTGCGGCCTTAGACCATGCCCTGAAGCTTTGCGATAAATGTGTATTCAATTGGCATCTTGGACGTAAAGAGCATTTGAAATGGCTTTCCGAGTAGGTCTTGAAGAAGTGTTGTTTTCTATCTTACTAATCCATTACAGACAATATGACGATGAGGTGGTTACGGAACTTGCAAATCGAATCAATTCACTCGACTTCCAGAGGATCGACAAAGGTTTGAAATCAGGAGAAGAACTCCTCAGAGCGGTAGAACCTCAACGGCGCAACCAATCTTACCTGGCGAAACAAGATACCGCCGCCCTGATGGCTATCTATGAATCTCTCTGCTGTGCAGAGTACCATCGAGACGACTCAAAACTATCAAAGCACTTCGATTATGTTTTTGAACAAGTTCAACAGCGAAAGGTTCTCAGACTTGGCGATATGTTACCTGCAATGGCACGTTTTCTATTCAGTAGAAATCATTATAGACATCGATTTGCGGCGACTTGCTGGGATAAAATGACCGACAAATTATCAGCAAAGACATTCGACTGGGTTGTGAATGACAATCTTGCTGAAGCTATCGTTCATGTGGCAAATTTTTCCGCCGCACCGGAAGACATCATCGCGTTCTGGAAGGCGTTCCTGCTCATGCTGGAGAGAATGGATCAAGATCTTGTAACTCATCGCTTGCGTGGTATGGAGGTTCAGCCAGATATCTACCGCCTTGCACTCCAACACTTAGCCGCTAGCTCTGGAACAATTATTCAACTTGTTGTCAAGGCTCTCAGCGGACTTCTCGCCAAGGCCCCAAAAGTTTTCTGGTCAGCCATGGAAACCATCTCTCCGGGCGCAGTGATTGACTGCATATTTCAAAGTCCTGGATTTGAGAGGTTACTTATGAATGCTGAGTTCTTTCAAAATATAGCTGAATCCCCTCCGATATCCTGGATCCCGGGTTTCCTCAACTCGATAGGTACGGATCATCGGTACGATGCCTGCCGATCGCTACTTCGCCATCTTCTGGAACGATTTCAAAGTGACAAATACCCGGATGACACGAGAGTTGCCTGTTGTGCTGCTGGCATGGGAGCACTAAACCTTACCTTGGAGACTTTCGTCAGCTCCGAATACAAGATCAATCCTTCGACCTCCTTGATAGTCATCAGTGAGCTTATGGGACTTGTCAATAAGCACCGCAGCATGGTCGATGGATGTGCAGATTTGGAAGATGGCAACATAACAGCCGCACAAAAGACTTTGAGAACACTCGGAATGTCGGTCATAAAGAATGCTCTCAAACTGGATTGCAAGAGTGTAAGAGCTGAATTCGACAACTTATTACATGGTCAGCCTGTTCAACGTGGTCTGAGAAGCCATTCCCAACCAATATGGCAAGGCGTGTTAGACATCTTTCGACCTGGAAATATTGAACTGGCTAAGAGCATCATCCCTGCTACCTCAATTCTAGCTGGTCTGGATAGATTTCACCCGAAAGATAGAAAAAAGGCGGAGTTGATGCCCAAGGATCGGGTACAGTTCAACAAAGATTTGGATGAATTGATGGATAATATTTCACGAATTATTGACCGCTTAAGCGACTTTTCCAGCCTAGATCTGGCTCAATTTTCCCAAGACTCTTCAATGATTCAACCACTCGTTGCGACTTTAGTCTCCTGCGATCAAAGAGTGTGCGAGGCTACTGTCGGCGCCATCAAAGCTATAACTGGTGAAGATGTGAGGCAAGACGCCCTGCAAAATCTTCTTGAGACTTCATTCAGCCCAATGCTTGCTTCGATGAACTTAACTGTCAAAGAAGTAACTCGCGTACGGACTTTCGGCGCTGTTCCATACATGATCAAAATCAATAGTGAAGTGCTCACCGGCTTGGCTGGGAATACCGGTGTGCTTCGAGCCCGTTCGAACTTCTCCAAACAGGACCGATACCTCATCAAGGACTGGTGGCATTCGCAATGGCGAGCACTCCATGTATCGTTCGAATCGACTGAAGTATGGTCGCCTAGTGTCAACAAGAATACCGCAGAAATGCAGGATTTCTGCCGCGCTGTAATGGAGTACGCCGAAGCACTTTTCGATGAATATTCGGTTTTCGCAGCTGCTTTGAAGGGATCTATTCCTTCACCAAGCACTCAAGAAGACTCTGAGAGACATGGGTCTTCCAGCGAGTCCATTAAAGACATCTTGACTGTTGTTGGTAACAACATTAACGGAATGGTCACCTGGCTACGCCTCAGAGATGGTTACCTTGTTAGCATCATTACAAAACTTTTGGGCAAACTTCTCCGCGCCTTAGGAGAGTATAACGTAGATGTCCATGACTTTGCAGACAAGTATATTCGAAATGCTTGCATGTCTGATGGGTCGGTTAGGACCAATTTGACAATGCAGCAAAAGGGCGAACTACAGAGAGCACTTGATGAGCTTCATGGTTTCTCGGAAATCGTTGAAGTTTCCAAAGTTTCTTCGATCCCCCGAGCTCAAATTTCTCTTGATTCATGGTCAAGGTCTGCAGGCGGGATGCAGCATGAGCCAAGACTCCCCCCAAGAAGTGAGAAGAAGAGCACCGTGAAGACCGGGCTTGTATCGGCATTCCAGCCTTTAAGCAAAATCAAAGCAGACACAACCATGTCGGCCGAGGCTCAAGAAGCTTTCAAAGAGAATCGTCGGAAGATGCAAGAAGAACGAGAGCGCCAAAAAGCCGACGCGATCGCCAAAGCGAGAGCAATTCGAGCACCCGCAACCATTCGAGGGGAGGGCTCTGGTCTGAAGGGTATTGATGGAGTCGCTGGCAAAGACCATGCTCCAATCCGAAGTGAAATCATGGTTGGATCCTCCGACGAGGACTCAGATGATGACGACGACGAGGATGAGACTAACGCTCTCGTGAGACGAAGAAAAGAGACTTCAAAGGTCGTTTCCGAATATGAAGAAAGTAGGCGACGAGCCTTGAAGCAGTTGAACCAAGGGCCAGTAAAGAAGACCAAGGTGCAAAGATCAGCTAAGGATCTTCGTGCTCGCGTAGAACCGAATATGGATCCACTGTATGAGGAAATCCTCAGCTGGGACATCTTTCACGACAGCGACACTCCTCCCAGCAGCACCGTTTGTCGGAAGATTGATAACAAGTACTTGGACCTTGACCTCTACAGGTCAACCTTTGCACCTTTGCTCATTTCCGAAGTGTGGCGCTCTCTTGTTACCGCCAGGGACGAGAACAACTACAAACCTATTGAGATCAAGGTTCTAAATCGCATGTCTGTCGACAAGTTCATGGAAGTGAGTACGAGCATGCCAATGTCAAAGAACCGAGATCTTATGGTGTCTGAACGTGACATCGTCCTTTTATCCCAGAACCCAGACCCAATAAATAATCCGTCCGCTCCACATTGCCTGGCTCGAGTCCAACGGACGACTCGGAAGAAGGACGCTCTTGAGGTTACATATAGCATCAGCAGAGGAACCGCAGCAGTTCTTTTGAACAGCTTTGTGCCAAATGGCAAGGCATATGCAGTTAAGATTGCAGATATGACAACGACTCAACGGGAGTTCGCGGCTCTAAGTGCTTTGTTGTACTATGATTTGTGTAGTGAGATCTTGGAAGCGAAACCATCTCCTATCCAGAAGTACTCGGACGAAAAAATATCAGCATACTCATCCACCTACAAGCTCAATAAAGGGCAAGCCCGAGCCATCTTATCGGCCAACGAAAACGATGGTTTCACTCTAATTCAAGGGTAAATTTTGACCACTTCTCATAGCTGCATCCACTAAGTCATTCACAGGCCACCAGGATCTGGGAAGACGAAGACCATTGTAGCCATGGTTGGATGCCTTCTAACTCAGACTCTAAAAGAGCAAGCATCAAATGCGGTCCAACATAAGCCTGCGGTTCAAGGCCAACCAGCTGCGAAAGCAACAATGAAGAAGAAGCTTCTGATATGCGCTCCTAGTAATGCCGCTGTTGATGAACTGGTCGTCCGTTTGATGGAAGGAATTCAACCTTTGAACGGACCCCGTCAAAAGATTAATGTAATCCGGATTGGAAGAAGCGATGCGATCAATGCCGCGGTGAAAGAGGTCATGCTTGACGAGTTGGTACAGAAAAAGCTCGAGGGGGTTGATGGTGAGAAAAACAAGCTGTTGAACGAGCGCGAGAAACTGCATAAGGACGCTGCCCTTATCAAAGAACGGCTTAATGTTATCAGGCCGCTGATGGACGAGGCCCACAAGACGAATGATGTCAAGAAGGAGCGTGATCTGCGACGGGAGTTTGACGACCTAAAGAGAAAACAAGCCTCAATAGGTGCCAAGATCGATGAGGACAAGCAAAGTGGAAACACTTATACACGGCAAAACGAGATCAACCGACGTCGATTTCAGCAGGAAATCATTGATGGTGCTCATGTTCTTTGCTCCACTCTCAGTGGTAGTGGCCACGACATGTTTCGAAACATTGATGTCGAATTCGAGACAGTCATTATTGATGAAGCCGCACAGTGTATCGAACTTAGTGCGCTGATTCCACTGAAATACGGAGCTACTAAATGTATTCTAGTCGGAGACCCCGAACAACTTCCGCCAACTGTTCTCTCGAGATCTGCTCAGAGCTTTGGCTATGAGCAGAGTTTGTTTGTCCGCATGCAAAAAAATCATCCAAAGGATGTGCACTTGCTTGATACGCAATACCGCATGCATCCTGAGATCAGCAGTTTCCCATCGGAGCAATTCTACAATAGTAGACTGATCGATGGCCCTGGTATGGACAAATTGAGAGAACAACCATGGCACGCAAGTACAATCCTTGGGCCGTATCGATTTTTCGATGTCGAGGGTGTTCAGACCAAGCATGCGCAGGGCCACTCGTTTATCAATATTCCGGAACTGAATGCCGCACTGGCCCTGTATGCGAGATTGAAAGAGGACTACAGAAACGTTGATTTCAAGGGCAAAATCGGAATTATCACGAGTTACAAAGCTCAACTGACTGAGATGAAAGCGCGTTTTGCCAGAAAGTACGGCGACGACATTTTCGAAGAGATCGAGTTTAATACTACGGACGCATTTCAAGGCCGTGAGCGGGAAATCATTATATTCTCCTGCGTTCGAGCCAAGGCTACTGGTGGTATAGGCTTCCTTGGAGATATCAGACGTATGAATGTCGGCCTTACTCGTGCCAAATCGTCGCTTTGGGTTCTTGGAGATTCACGCTCCTTGCAGCAGGGCCAATTCTGGAATAGGCTCATCGAAGATGCCAAGGCTCGCGAGAGATATACAAGCGGAAATGTGATGGAGCTGTTTTCGAAGCCCACATCCCGCGGAGGCCAGCCAGCTTGGCAGCCACGACAAACTCCAGCCATTGAGAATCAAACACCCTCATCAAGCAACTACCCCGTTACTTCTCGTCCGAAGGAAGAACGCGAGGACCATGATATCGTGATGACAGACGCCCCAAGTCTTTCTAGCTCAAGGAAGACTTCTTTAACTGGAAATGGTGGTAATGCTGCAGTGACTACCAATAAACCTCAAGGGGCGCTGGGTATAAGACCAGGTGTTTGTAAGCCTACTGCGAGTAGCATAGAAGGAAGTCGTCCCAAGAGACCACGAGATTCGGATGTCAAAGATGAGCAAGGGCAAGGACCACCAAAAAAAGTAAGCACATCAAAACTCTACATTTGCTACATTTGAACCTTCGACAGCAATGACTAACAAGAATAGGCACATCCAACACCGCCCCCAGGTGCCGAAACGTCCGCTCTTGAGGCAGCTCTCCAAGCTCAGCAAGCAAAGAAGCCACCACCAACGTCCCGTCCTCGACCCCCAGGAGTTGTTCCGCCACCCCGACGTCCTAAACCGGCGGCTGATCCATTCATTCAGCGTAAGCCCCCAAAGCGGAGTTGAGATCGCCTTCCTTGCTCATGATATTCCCTTCGTGTGCTGTGGCTGGCGTTGATGCCGGATGGAGATGGAGCATTTTATTTAATAGAAGCATTTAGAAGCACAGCATAGATTCGGGGCCGGCATGTGGACCAAGACGTGTGGTCATGGAGGAGTTTTGTTATCACCTAGGTATTAGCCACCGGCGATGGCCGAGATGAAGCAACGCAAAGCCCGCACTTGATACGTGACATGAGAACCTGAGATGCCACTGACTGACCGTCCATTATCCCCTATGCCATTCAACATATGCCTTCGCTACCAATTTTCTGAAGCACACTTGCACATACGCCTAGGCCCGAGGTAGCGAGTTTGCCTCAACTAGACAGAATGTCTGCAAGATCTATGAAACTTGCCATTTAGTGGATTAAAAGAAATGCTGCCCTGGCTGGCGAGTTTTTCGTCCCACCTGTTCAGGACGGGTGGCAACGCTACAAGTCCGGCATGCTACGATATGGTCAAAATACAGTCTTCACCCACAAACTCTACCGAAGGAGGAGGACTGGCAAGGAAACGATATCTTCCCCATTTCTGGCTGGCTAGTGCTTCGCTTGGTCTCTTCTTTGAATTCCAATGGAATACTTTACGCGAGCGCGAGTGTCTTGATTGGGGTTGAGCGATATGGTGCCCACCACAACTGTTTCGCTTGCACAGAAGGGATGTCAACAGAAGCCTCGCTTAAACTGAGAGGCGGTGACCCAGCAAACCCAAGAACCGGTCGGGTTGGAAGTGACAATTTCTTGCGAGATCAGTTCATGCCTAGATCGTGCACAGCGTCTTGTCACCCATGAGCCTGCCAGGCGCTTGGACGCTCGTTCAAAAATACTTAGAACATAACGCACAACTGCTCGGACTCTGTCGATGCTGGCTTGTAGCGACCTCTAAAGCACTGGTACATCAGTGAAGGCCTCTACGTATTTAGACAAGAAGGGTACTGACTACGTGTACATGCATATGTAGAGCGTATGCGTACCAAAGTAAGGGCATGTAATAGCTCTAATGTCTGCCCTCAAAATCCAATCCGCCCTGAGGTAACCTCCGGAATCTGGACTTGAGCCTGATGGTGGCCAGTAGTGCCAGCGAAAGGAGTCTCCTGGCAAAAGTTCTGTTGCACTACCGGAACAGTACAATCAACGCTAAGTGCTGTCAACTGCATTGGCTGAATGCAAGCCACATCCAAGTTCGAACTCTTTTCTATCACAGGCCACCAAAAGGGGCAATTCCAACTCCGTTCCGTCTCTCGTTCACAACCACTCAAGAAGCTACTGTAGCGCAGCGCCCCCTTAGAGTTCACGGATCCCGGTGGTGCTCACTCCCCACATAAAATTACCCCCCCAACAAGCCCATCCCACCCCGCCTGAAGCTTTGTCAGATTTAAATTACTGCATTGTTTCGATAACTCAGTGCTTTTCTCGGGATTGCCATATCCGCACGATGGAAGATTGATTTTTGCTTCTTCGAGAAAAAGCTCGCACATAATATTGGGCCATGTGGTTTTGTAGACACTGGAAATTATCCCACTGCTCAGCTCGCGGCCTGGGCCTGAGCCAGGCGAGCCAGGGCCAGTGGGCGGCCAGTGGGGGGGGGGGGGGGGGGGGGGGGGGGGTGAGTGGGGATTGCTCAATGATGTGCGCTAGGATCTTGGTTTTCTCCTAGCGCAATCGCCCAGCTCAAGCCGCCGCGTCAACACTTCACCACCGGCACAGCAATTTACCAGCACCAGCACCAGCACCAGCACCAGTAGCAGCACCAGAACCAACACCATGGGATCCCCGGATTTCTTCATCGCTTATCCTGTTGATGAACAGGATCAATCTCCTGCAAGTAGCAGGATGCTGTTTCGGCAGAGGCAGTCGGAGCTCATGACTCCCCAGGTTCGATGACCTCCCAACCCTACTGAGGATCAACTGTGAAGTCTGGTACCAGTACAGAATCTGAGATGGTACCCCAACGGCTCTCTCTCTCCTGGGTATTTTACCAAGGCGTCCTTCGTCGAGGGACGGCAGCGGCAGCACGCCGATCACCAAACTTGTCCGCTCCCTCAGCCCTCGGGGAAATTCGACGTATCATGCCGCGATAGCTGCGGCTTTCCTGGCGCTAGAATTTAGCTGCTAATGCGAAAAGCCTCCTCGCGCAATCAAGTCGAAACTCCTCACTGGATTGGCTTCTTTGTGCGCCTGTGGACTTAGTACATTGAATGAGCGACGAGCGTCGTCTGAGACCTGCGCCGTGGACCGGCACATTTGCTTTGTCTTCTTTGTATTCCCTCCCAACCTCCTTTTCCTCGCATTACCAGTACAATTCCCTCTCTTATACTTCTGCTGGAGTTGGAGTTCTTGTCGTCTCGAAACACTTTCTCACGTTCCATTACTTTACTTCGCAATCGGGTTGTTGCGCTGACTCCAGTGCCTGTCATCCGAACTTTTTGGTATCGGTACCTGCGGCGTTGACGTCGTCTCATCACACTCAGCTCACCAGCGCACTTTCCTTACCTCTAGATCTCAATTGACTCTCGAGCCGCATCGCAGCATTACATTGGCATATTCTACTGCATTTCCAATCTAGATATAGTCGCAGCGGTCACTCTTGCTCATTACACCGAACTGCCGTACCACACTTTGTTCCAAGATTGCCATTCCTGACTGCTTGCTGGATTCAATCGATACATCCCGCATCACTCGGCGTATTCTGAGACTTCAACACTAAGAAATGGGGTGATGATTTCCCGGTACGTTTGCTACATTTGTTGCCTTCTACAATTTCAAATGTCTGGCAAGCTGCAGAAATTGACACAAGCTTATAGCCGCAATGCAAACTTCCGTTAGATCAGAGGCTCTCCGGCCTGTGGACATCAATTCTCTTTCGGATGAGTCTGTACATGTCAGTAGAGAGGTATCGGTTGTCTCGAGTCGGGTCCCTACACCAAACATCATCCCCGCCGTTATCGACGAACATGTCCCTGCCGAATTTGCACCAGGGATCACATCCGTCACGGCTCAAGGGCCCCAGTTGAATCGGTGGAACTCGAGAATATCTGATAGATCATGGAGGAATTCGAGGAGGACTAGCTTGCAGGCACCTCGAATCCCACAGGATACGGGCATGCTCCACAGTAATCGGGAGAGCATGAGAGCTCTGTCAGACTTTTTGATGACTAGAGAGCCCCCACCAAGCAATTTCATGAGTATTCCTTCCGACGATGAAGAAAACCTCTCTCCATTAAAGAAAACTGCTTTTAAGCTGTTTGGGAAGCAGAAGAGATTGTCCAAACCTCCACGGCTTATGCAGCTTCCTGATAGCGCTGTAGCTGCTCAAACTCGAAGTGGAGCCCGGCATATTGCAATTTCAATCCCAATGGAGCACGATCGTTTGAAAACACCGCCTCCTGTCAATCAACCAAATCCACTTCGGTCTCATCCGCCGACGAAAATGGAGAGAGGGGCTGTTACTGTCCTCAAGTCTGTTGCTGAAGTTCGAGAGTCTGCATCGACAAATCTCAGACCTGAGACAAGAAGTCGAGATGGGACAGGAGACAGTGGAAGTCGCCCCCAGAGTGCAGGGACACGTTTGCAGGGAGAAAAGGGCGGAATTGATGCGACTCGGATCATGAGTGCATATCATCCGGACTCAGTATCCACTGTAAGACAACCGAGAGTGGAACCATTACCAGCGAAGTACGACCAGCGGCCGCAGAAGAGCTACATTGCAGTATCTCCCACACATCAACAAGACAGTCAGCGAGCAGATCTTCGCCATTCAGGTGGCACCATCTACAGCCAACTGTCTTTTGCCAGTACTGGTATGGGTCATTCGCGGAACATCAGCAGTGTTTCCACAGCACCAAGTGCGACAATGATCAGTGGGCTAAAGTTGGATCTCCCTCCACGTACATCTAGCATATCCAAAGTCCCCAAAGCTATTCAGGAAGAACTTGTAATTGCTTCAATGCTAGCAAATGAGAAAGTGGCAGGTAATACGACAGTTTCGCCCAGGAAGTCCGCGGAGAGTGAGGGTACATCGCCTTCCCCACCAACTGTGTACGGAATTGCGGTACGGGGATATAATGCTTCCCCGGTTGGTCGTCCTCACGTTGTAACTCAGCGATCACATCATTCGAATCCCCGAGGCGCGCACGAGGAGCCTGTTCCTCGACCATCGACTGCGCCTCCTCTAAGAACACAGAACCTAACGGTACCTCGAAATAAGGACACAGCTAAGCGAACTGCATCAAATCGGGCTGCTGGAGCGACGGAGCCAATTGTAGTTACACGCCAAAGTCGACAGGAGAAAGTCAGGGCCAGAAAGCTCCGCGATCTGGAAAACATTCGATCACGTTCGAGTCCTCGTCGGCCATTATCAGAGGCAAGAGGCACGAGCATCAGTCAGAATCCAACGCATGTTGTAGCACCTCCACGAAATCCTAAGCGAGGCGCGAACGCAGACGGACATCGAAGAAGGGCAACCATCAACACACTATCACCAATCATGCTAGTGGCAAATCTCCCACCATACACAGGCCACGTTACTAAGGCAGATCTCCCACTTCAGCGATCTTCCAGACGATCTAAATCCGTAGCAGCCAATTCCCCAGAGTCAACAGCCAGGAGTACCCATACCCCTCCGCGCTCAATAACCTCATCCTTCGGCTCCGAAACTGATGCTGACAACGAGAACGATAACGACAACACCCTTCCCACCTCCTCCAGCAGCAAGAGGAAAAGTAAATCCAGGCGGCGGTCGCCTACACAGTCCCTTCGCAGCAGCGTCCTCGAAACTCGCCGCCAAGAGCGCCGCGCAAAGCGTAACATGAGTCTTCGCGAGAAAGAAATGGATGCGCGAATGTCGAAGATCGAAAACGACAATATGATGTTACTACAGACGCTCGGTGGCATTGCGAGGAGTTTCGGGGAGATCCATCGGATTGGGAAGGAGACGAGACGGGATAAGAGGGCTGCGGCGAGACTTTTAGACGAGGAGTGGAAGCCTAGTGATGATGAGAAGAAGAGGAGGGGGGAACTGGAGAGGATGGAGCCTGTTATGAGAGAGATGCAGGTTTTGGCGCCGAGGGTTAGTATGGAAATTCATAAGGTCAAGAAGGAGGGAGTGGAAGCGGATGAGGATTCGGATGATGCTATGAGTATTTTGGGGTGACGGATGGAAGGGAAATAGGGAAGGGTGACTTTGGGTTTGGACAAGCGAGGGGATTTATTGATACCAGGTTCTTTTTCGGCGTGTGAAGCGAGCGAGTTATTTGGTAATGCTTAATGGTATCCAATTTCATTAGTTATTCATACAACTATCAAAATGCTAGATCCTACATCAATCTGAATTGTTTGGCTGTCTCAGATTATCACATTTAGAGTGGTTCCGGCACTTACAAGTCATCCTGCCCCTTCCCAATTACAACACAATGAAAACAGGTTAAGAATAGACCTGCATTATTATTGTACCTCTACGAGTACCTTCACATGATTATCTTTGTCATTAATCAAAGTCTGAAAGCCTTCCGTCACTGTATCCTCCAACTTGACTTTCTTGGTGATCATTCTGCTGGGCTTGATGGCTCCTATTTCCTGTTAGCAAGACTACCAGACTGTCATACACCCACCAAAGATCATAATTGCCTGTATGAATCAATAGGAAGAGGGGAAGGTAAGTGGAAAGACGAGGAGGAAAGAAAGTAAAACCAACCAGAAACAATAGCCTCCAAAACCTCCTTGAAATCTCCCTCAACAAAAGTCGCCACCCCCATATACTTCTTCTCTTTAAACACCAAATCATTCGGAAAAATCGGCACCGGCTTCTCCCACACCGCAATATTCACCAGCGTTCCATGCGCCCTCAACGCCCCAATCGCCGCATTCATCCCGCTCTGCACACCCGCCGCATCAAACCCCACATGCACACCCTGCCCATCGCACAACCTCCTCACTTCACTCACGACATCGACTTCCGTCGGATCAAGCACATGATCCGCGCCGAATTCCAGACTGAACTGTTTGCGGCGGGGTGAGACTTCCGAGACGATTATCTTACCAGCGCCTTTGGCGCGGAGGGCTTGGATTACTGCTAGTCCGATGGGACCGCCGCCGATGATGAGCACGGAGTTGCCCGATTGGAAGGGGGAGGCTTTCACGGCGTGCCAGGCTACTGAGAGGGGTTCGATGAGGGCGCCGAGTTCCATGGGGATGGAGGGAGGGAGGGGGATTGCGCTGGTGGAGGGGCAGACCTGTGTGATATTAGATTGATGTTTTGCTTTGCTCTGGAAATATGATGTTGAAGGAGGGGGATCTTAGGTTAGTCTGAAGTCAAGAGCAGAATAACACGAACCATAAAATCAGAAAGGCCGCCTCCACAGCCTGTATCATGTGAGCATATATTCCGAATAGCGATGGTAGATGTGAGGAGAATGTTTGGCCTTGACATACCACTGAGACCGATGAACCCATTGCTGTAACAGCAGTTGATGTAACCCTCTACACAAGCTCCACACGTCCCATCGAAGATAATGGGCTGCACACACACCCTATCGCCAACATGGTGCGTGGTGACACCTTCGCCCACTTCAACCACCGTTCCGCTGAACTCGTGACCAATTGTCAGTGGAACTTTCTCCCCCGTGATGGGGTGAGGATGAGCTGAGGGTATGAGACTTGCTCCTCCCAGGTATTCGTGGAGATCTGGTTTGCCATGTTAACACCGAATTTTTGAAGCTCATGAAGCTTGAGATAACTTACCAGTCCCACAAATCCCGACAAAAGCAGGCTTCACTTTCACCTGGCCCTTCCCACATTTCGGAATTGGGATTTGATCAAGTCGGATATCTTTCTGGCCGTGGAAACGCAAAGCTCGCATAGTGGGCTCTTCGACGCCTTCTACCTTGGCATCGAAGGTCTGCTTGAAATTATATGAAGGCATTGCGATGCTGCCCATTGTCTCCACTGGGAGAGCTTCACTTGGACCTGGTAAACAGGATTGAGAAGGAGCAGTCAGCTAGCTACAGCTGAGTATGCCAGGTCACCCGTCTGTCAATGCGTAGTGATAGTAGTAACAAAAGCAAAAAAAAAGATGAAGCAAGGAACAATTGGAGCCTCAATCAACGAACGAACGCGCCCCCGAGTGGAACGAACGAATTTTTATAGACTAGCCCAGCCCACAAGTTCCGCGTGAACCTAACTGACAGCTGGCCTAGTCGCACAGAAACATCATCGTTATCTTCCCCTCCCCTCCCCTCCCCTCACCCCTCATCGTTGAGGTAACCTTTCGCCACATACGTCCTTGGTTGGAGGGTCGTCGTTCGCCAGCTCGAGACCGACTACCCCGCCCCCAAGATTTAGCCGAGTCGACCCCTATCTTTCGGGCCGTCCGTATTGGGAAACCCGAGAGGAATATCTCCATTCGAATGGATGACGGACTGGAAAGCTAGATGTGTTGGGGCCCCCGCGATGCTGGGATAGAAGGTTTCTGGAATGGGATATCCGGAGTGTGAATCTGCATGTGGTGGGTTGTTGTAGATGTGGTATCATTGGAGCGACTGGAATGAGGGGAACTACGAGAGTGTTGCGATTGTTTTGGTCTAGGCCGAGGTTTGGCTAGGGTGGATGTTGATTTCGATATCTTGAAGTGCTTGGCGAGTCAATTTGTTGCTTGGTTTCTACATTTGATTCCTTGTTGTATTTCGTCAAATTCTTTTCCTTGTTGCTGATATGCTCAGCTTGCTTCCCCCACTCCTCAAACTGATTCCAGGAAAGTCTCATCTATCGAGGCTGAGTTTTGTTGGCAGTGTACTTTATTCAACTTCTATCTGCAATTGCAGAAGCAATATGTCGATCGCCATGCTTCTTTCGATCGGATCCTTCACTTTCCAATCGTCTATTCTCTTCATGAGGAATTTGAACGTCTTCGGTCCACACTCTTTTAAATGCAAGATCCATACTATAAATCTTACACACTCTCCTTCTCTCCCATCTCCAAATGCTCAGTCCTCGTCATATCTCCTCCTGCCTTCCCCTCTGCCTCAAAATCTCTCTCCGTAAGTAATACCACCTTATCTCCAAAGGCGGCGGCAATCTCTTCGAGACTCTTCTGTTTGGTTTCCCTGTTTACTATTAGTGCTCTGTTCTTCACCATGTTCCTTCTTGAAGTGTTTTGATTCGCGTTTGATAGCTAAAAGAGAACTTACGGAAAGAAAAAGTAAGCTATGACGAGGAAGAAGAACGAGCAGGCTACGAAAACGTAGTAGTAGTTCTCATGAATTGTTGCGAAGGCGCTTGGTCCTGCTTCTGTGACTGTTGTTGCCAGGTTTTAGCATCGGGCATCTGTGGGTTTTAAAGGGACGTAGGGAGGGAAATTGAAAAAGTGAGACAACTATAATATGAGACATCGATGACTTACGAGCGACATTTACGATGAAATGCGACGCAGCAGCTAAGCCCATGACTTTACTCCTGTACACCAGAGGGAGAACTTCAGCGCCATAGAGCCACGTTGTACTGTTGAGCATGCCATCTGGAATTTGTCAGATTGCCCATACATGATTCCTTCCCCTTATTTTTGTTTATGTTTTCCGGGAGCGGATGTAACTTACAGTACACAACAACGAAGAGGTAAATACCCAGAACTGCGAAACCTTTCCCGATCTTGTTTTCCGTGTTCTGGAATTCTCGCTGCATTACCGCAGCGAAGATTTCAACGACGACTATGCCGGAAAGACCGGCGAGGATCATTCTTGTTAACCTGTTAGCTCTGTTCTCATGAAAAGAGGTGACGAAGATAGGGAGAGCCTAGGCAAAGCCGCCAGGAAAGAAGGAGAATGAAAGGACGTACTTTCGACGACCCCATTGATCAGTGAGAAATTTAGTTGTAATGGCATTGGAAACAAATGCCACTGTGCCGTAGACGCCTGCCAATGCTAGGATGGTTTTCGGATTGATGCCGAGAGATTTGTAGAGGATTGCTGTAAGGAGTCAGCTCGTAAAGGTGAGAAATCTGTTGATGGATGGAACTCACTCTGGTAGTACTGTTGACATGAAGTCAGCGTCATGTAAGCAAACCGATTTGAAGCTCTAACATACCTGAATGACATTAACACCGGTTAGACTTGTCATAGTCTGCACCGCAATCGACCTATATGCTGTCAGCTGTCTCTTTTCGCCATCAAAATACACACCGCGAAGAGCCCGAACTTACACCATCACCCTATGCCTAAACAATCGCCAAATTTCTCTATAAGACGTAATCTCCCTCTCCATTTCAAAGTCTATCTGGCTCCTCATCCCGGCAAACTCCCTCACGATCTCTCCCTCTTCCACACCCTCTCCCCTGTGAATACGTCCAAACTCCTTCCGCGCTAAGTCAATCTTGCCTGTCCGAATGAGCTGTCGAGGCGAATGTGGCATAAAGGTCGCCAGACCCGCGAACATAACGACTCCGAAAGGGATCTGAAGGCCAAGAGGAAGACGCCATTGTGTCGAGCCGTACGGTGCGTAGCTGCAGGCAAAACCGACCCAATTGGACATCATGGTGCCGAAGGAGATACCACAACCGGATATCCCGCCAATAAGGCCGCGATGAAGGGGAGAGGAAATTTCGGAGAGGTAGATGGGGACGGTTGCTACCATGCCGCTTTTATATTCGTCAGTCTCATTCACACTCACCAAGTCCCTTATTTGAAGTAAAGTGACGATCGAAGGAGGTCGAATTGACTTACCCAACAGCATACCCGGCCAACACTCGTCCGGCAAGGAACATTCCGAAGTTCACAGCTGCAGTCTGGATGGTCGTTCCAATTGTGACAACGATACACATCAATTGCATGAAGCGAATTCGTCCCAGCTTGTCACCAATGAATGTCTGCGTCAGAGCCCCGAGCGCTTCGCCTGCGATGTATACGGCTACGACCTACATAGGAGATCAGAAGTCATTCTTTATGACAGTTGGGAAAATGCTCCCTGAGAGTGGGATGAAATGTATAGTCTTACCGCCCCTGTGGCTCCATTTGACGGGTTTCCCATATACTCTATGAAGCTTTTGTGTGCGATTGCTGAGTTGGCCGTCAGTTTTTTATTGTATTAACTGTGGATAAGATGAAGAAGGGACTCACTTGTTGTCGCGATACCTGTATCAAAACCCTATCTGTATGTTAGAAGCTGTGTTCGGTTCAGATTCAAAAGAAGTACCCACGAAGAGAAATGTCCCAATCGCTGCAAAGAGCGCAAGGCCTATTGTATACCAGCCAGCCATTCTTCCCGACTCTTTCTGTAATTATCGCGGGAAAGGGGATAAGTGACTTCAAGCTCAGGATACATCTGTGATGTAATTGATGAACGAGGTTACACAAAGAGAGATAAATAAGATAGAGTCGGCATTAGACGGAGACGGATACTCATGGCGGGGTAATACATAGCGAAGAGTAAGTACGTGACAGGGGATCGTCAAGACGATCTCGGAAGTTTGGTGCCGTTGTAAGGTCAATAGTGGGGTCCCCGCGTTTTGAGGACTTCAATTGTGGGAAGCGAGTGTGGGCGATTTGAACAGAGTAAACATGTGTTTGATACTGTCATACAATCCATGCAGGTTTTCTGCAAAGAAGCGAGAACTTATGTTGTTGAGCTCCTGGTGGTTCTTGAGTCTTGCTCGCTACCCCTTTCCTGCCTCGCCTAAGATGTCGTCAACAACACAACTCAACATGGCTTGTCCTGCAACAATGACTCTCCACAACACCCAAGTCCATCAGCGCTCCAATTCTCCCAATCAATCAAGGTAGAATCTCCGTCCCCTTCCAATCCCAACATTTTCCCCTACCCTCAACCCCCAGACTCTTCACAACACCGACCATTTTCTCCACCGCAAACTCTGGACTAAACAGCTTCTCCTCTTTAACACCTGACCAAAACTCCTTACTCAGCTCCGTCTTCACCGTCCCAGGATGGTACGCCATAGCCATGGCCTTCTCACCACTTCTACCCCTCAGCCACAAGTCCAAGCTCTTACTCACACTATTTACACCCGCCTTGCTCGCTCGGTAGGAATACCACCCTCCAAGTCCATTGTCGGACGTCGAGCCCACCCGGGCAGACATGTTGAGCCAGACTGCTTGAGGAGGGATTCCTAATTCTTCACATTCGGAAGCGGAAAAGAGAGGGGTGGATTTCTTGGGGAGAAACGACGAGAAGTGTTTCGCGAGGAGGAGAGGTCCGATGGTGTTGATGGCGAAGGTTTGTGTAAGGTGTGAGTGGTCAAGTTGGGCAGGTGATTTTTCGGGATAGAGGATTCCTGGAATTGAAAAGGCGAGGTGGAGATGATGAGATGACGGGGGATAGAGGGTTTTGGCGTCTTCTGCTGCACGGAGGATGGTAGATTCGTCTGCCTTGTTGTCAGCTTTATTCCAAATATCTTATTCTCTAAACTGGGACGTAGGGTGAGATAGAGACAGGGAGGTCATACTTGTAACATCAACCTCCAAAACATGGAGTCGCTCGGGATCAACATCCGATAAATCTTCAAGAATGCTCTTCTTCACTCCCGCGACATCTTGCCTAGCTGTTGCAACGACAGGGATCTTGGTCGTTTGTAAGAGATGCCGTGTCAAGTGGAAGCCAATTCCCCGGCTTGCTGGACAGACTAGTGACCAAGCCATCTCAAGGAGTTTTCAATTAAGTCCTTATGGAATGAGAAGAATGAATACATCAGCGGAAAGCGCCTGATATAGACTTCGATGTTGAATATCAAGTGACAGAATGTACAGGGTTGATGATCGTCAATCCCCTTACAAGCGGCGGGAGCTATGCCCAAATCAGCATGGCTCGTATCTTTGATGAACAAGTTGTCTCAGCTTCGAGTACAGATTTCAGGGTCATCGATCGAAAGCTGGGAAACATTCATGACTTACGAGGTTTAACATCAAAGAGAATCCGGTGAATGCACTTAAGCCCAAGCAGGAAACAAGACTGACAGCCGCTTGGCTTTCTGGAAAGTAAAAGAGTTGGACCTCACTCTCATGAAAAGCTACTTGTACAAAGTGTCCATCTTATTTTTTGAAGCTCTTCTAGCTACACACCAAATATCCCCCAACACCATGCTGCTCAAGCAGATCGCAGCCAGCCGAAGGAATCCTAGGTATATTGTGAAAAGCGAAGCATTGGTGACCCAAACCAGTCCAACTAGAGAGCTACATCTTGGAAACTCGAATTACCTGGCGTCTGAGAACCTGATCCACTGTTCTCATCAGCAGGCTCTTTCAACTTCTCGTCTTTTTCCTCTGATTCGGATGTTGATGCAGGCGCTGCGGGCCGTAGTGCAACTTTATGCTGATCTCTGTCCTCAACCCTGACTTTCTGCTCGTCCTGAACGGCGGTCTTGTCTTCCTTGTCTTCTTCCTCATCATCGCTACTCTCCTGTTCCTCCTTGGGCGCATCCTTCGCGGGTGGTGTAGGAGGAATTGCTTGACTTGAGCCGTTGGTTGCAGGTGGACTAGGTAAAGGCGATTCTTTAGCTGGCTCCGGTGGTGACTGAGCAGGTATTTCGGCTTGAGCAATCTGGCGTTGTCTTGGATCGGCATCCAAATAATACTGCCTGACACCCACGATCCTGCCTCCTCTCTCACAACCCTCGACCCATTCCGGCCGAACCACTGGGATGTTCATCTCAACCGCCTTCTCCCAAAGTAGACCTCTCCCTTCCGTAGTCACGAAGTGTGTAGTATCGATCCGGACTGTATCCGCCAACTTGGCTCCTATCCTCTCCACGGCCCTGGTGAGACTATCCCTCAACTGCGCAGGTAGAATACCAGGTGTGACTGTAATACCACTCAAGTCCGTCATCTTATGCGTCTTAACAACGACTTTATCACTGCTGAAAGTGCCTGCACTTGTCCTCAATACCAAGTGAAATGTGTATTCCGTATCGACTGCCAGACCACTGATCTTCGTGCTGTGCATCGTCGTGGGTCGGGGGATGTTGCCGGCTTTCTGGCCATTGCGGAAGAGGGAGAGGGAGATAACATCTGCCGTTGCGACCTCGATTGGGTCCCATTCAAGGACTACGGATGTTTGAGTTGCATTTCTGCAGCTTAGTTTGGGTGCGACAGGTTCCGAGTCGCCGAAGGAGGAGTAGATGGAGTCTTGGAGCGCAAGGAAAGCAGCTTGGGATTTGGTTTCTGAGTTGAGGTTTCGGGCGACTGTGATGTCTACTATACTTCCAGAGGAGATATTGGGAGGTAGTAGAATCGAAGGAAATTCGATCTGGACGAGTAGTTAGATTGCTGGCATCTGGTAAGGGGCCATCCGGCGTGAATGCGAACATACAAGTCGTTTGTCTTGGGTCAGAAGGACTGCAACACCGGCATCGACCTTGCCGACTGTCAATGAGATCAGCATTGTTGCGATTAGATTTCGAATGGATCAGTTGGTTTGTGAGATACGTTGCGACAACCTCGAACTTGGTTCAATGAACGCGACTGGGGGAGCTCGGACCCGTAGTGCAGCCTCATTGGCTGAAATGGCAAGGCTGGGAAAGTAAGTCGTGCAAGGAAGCCCTGTGGACTTCGACTTCACAGCATGGGAACGTCTGCATGGTTTCACAACTACAAGCTTTTGGCACATTTGTTCTTAGCGTGGGAGAGTTTACATTCACTTCCTATTATTTGTGGTCCATGGAGTGTGTCCTCGAATTTTCCTTTGGCCGCTCCTTCGGCTCTCTTTGCCATTGCCATTGGGAAATCCAGCGGCCTTCTTTTTGAGCCCTTTCTCCCTAATCCTCAACACTTCCTCCAAAGCAGCATCTGTCTGGATAACCAGATCGCTCAGTCTGGTCTTGAGAATAGTCTCATTAGGAGTGAGTTGAGCCGTCCCAGTCAAAGGACCTGCCTCCCCTCCCATAAGCGTATTCCCGTCTGGCGCAAAGCCCTTCTTCTTCAAAGACTCTGTGAACGCTATCCTCAATTTCCTTGCTGCATAACTCCTCACCACCCTCTTTGATTCCAAGCTTTTGTACGCAATTGCCGACCACCAGAAAGGATCCATCCTTTCGTCCCATCGCTGCTCAAAGAGCTTTCTGAGTGGGAAGTTATTGGGGTGTGTATCGCGCCATCGCAAGGCGGTAACGGTGTAGACTCGCGCATCTCTGTACCTGATGGTGAAGGCGCTCCAGGTATTGCGGCCTGCAGGGTTCAGTGAGGTGAGCCAGGTGATGTCAAAGATTCTTGAAGCGGACTTTGTTGTTGTGGCATTCCAGGCCATCGTTGGAGAGAAGAAGGTAAAGACTGTGGATTGTGGAGCTGGAAATGGACTATCGTTCCATTATCGGCCTTTGGATGCCATATTTTCTGGCACTGCCTTTCGTGACTGGTCGTAGCGAGGGAAGGGTGTTGCTGAAGAGCAAACAACTTTCATTTGGAACGAAGCTCAAGTTGTCACAAAGTACCTTCAGTCCCAAAATAAATGCTGGGCTCGCTTCGGGAACAAAGCGCCGCTCGAATGTGGATTTTGACGCTAGTGGTGACGCACCACAGAATTTAGCCCCTCCACTGCAGTCCAAATCACAACAGCCAGCGGCGACCTTCTCTACTTAAAGACACAACCACCCAGGCTCACTTCGGTATTGACCCACTCAAATATACCCCTCAAAACCGTATCCAGAAAACCAAGCCACCACAGACAACTTCGATAAAGAAAATCGGTCGATATGCCTAAGAATAAGGGAAAGGTAGGCAGCCGCGCAGACTTCAGGCTGATCCGTCTTCAGCACATCGCACACAGACAAGGCAGATGCTGACTGGGATAATTACATAGGGTGGTAAGAACAGGCGTCGTGGAAAGAACGAGAACGACAACGAGAAGCGTGAACTCACCTTCAAGGAAGAGGGTCAAGGTAAGACAATTCATCCCCTCATTCCGACGTACCCCACCATGCCACCATCCCATCCAACAGCACCCTCCAAGCACTCCCTCCAAAGCATCAAAATATGAAGAAAATACTCTTTACTAACTCTCTTTCCTACAGAATATGCCCAAGTCCTCAAGATGCTCGGCAACGGCCGCCTCGAAGCCCTCTGCTTCGATGGGTCCAAACGCCTCGCACACATCCGAGGCAAGCTCCGCAAGAAGGTCTGGATCAACCAGGGCGACATCATCCTGCTCTCGCTCCGCGACTACCAGGACGAGAAGGGCGACGTGATCCTCAAGTACAGCGCGGACGAGGCGCGTTCGCTCAAGGCGTACGGCGAGCTGCCCGAGAGCGCGAAGATCAACGAGACGGATACTTATGGCCAGGAGGGAGACGGAGATTGCAACTTTGAGTTCGATGAGGATAGGAGTGAGAGTGAGGATGAGGATGGAAAGGGCAAGGAGGTTGATGTTGATGAGATCTAGAGGGGCGGTGGGGCTCTACTGGCTGTTCGGCTGTATCACTACCTCCTACTTCTCCTTCTTCACCTGACTCTAGATTTATGTCTAGATTTTGGCATTGGCAAAGAGAGATTCGGGCGCGTTGGTACGGGCGCTACTGGTGGTGATGGCGGTGACGAAAAGAAAGTCTGTCTTCTCTCTCAATCTCGCGGAAGTGGCCGTGGTCGTTCGTCAGGACCGAGACGCAACCCATCCATTTCCCGAGAACCTCGACAGCATGTTTCTTTTGGTTGTGGTTGTTTGACTGGTGGTGGCCTGCAGTGGGAGAGACGTTGCAAGTCATCGGCTAGGCTGTTTTCGCTTCTTCTTGCATTCGTACGCAATCCTGCACGTTCTGCCTTTTTACACTCTCGGGTGAAGGGTGGCTTGGATTCGGGATGTGCTGTGGTCTCTCTAGGTACTCATGGATTCGGGCACTTCACTTCATAGAAAATAGAAATACGCTGCATTTACATACACCGCTTGAGACCATAACTGATCCTGGTTTGACGTATTTGGTATTCAACACTAACTACACTACCCTCTCTTTAGCAGCAAGCTTTGCAATCGGCGGGGCCAAAATTCGCCCTGTAGGCACAACGCCTGTTACACCTATCATCAAACTACCCCCGAGAACCAACATTCATCTACCAATCATCATCATCCGCTTCATCATCTGAGTAAACATTAGCATGCGTTTTTTCTTGGACTCTGTGGAGTTACTTACCACTTGCACTAACTTTCTGCTTCCTCTTATTCAAAGCAGCCGCCAACGCACCAGCCAAACCACCATCTGCTCCACCACCACTGGCTCCAGCTGGAGGCAATCCGCTTCCAGCAGGTCCTGTATCCGCTCCGGGAACCATTGCTTGACTCCTGTCTCGGATTTGAGATCGGTCCACCTTCTTAAGTGCTCCAATGCCGCCTGCTTTCTGGATGTTCGCCATCAAGTCTGCACGATCACCAGTAGGCTGTGGCAAAGAGGCGGGAACTCCAGACTGATATCCCGAATCCCGGTTTGGTGGTGGTGGAGGAGGAGCGGGCGGTCCACCGGACGAGGGCAAAGGGGGCGGTGGAGGAGCACTGGAAGACGGTAAGGGCGGTGGAGGAGGGGCATTTGAGGAAGGGAGAGGAGGTGGAGGGGGAGCATTGGAAGAGGGTAATGGAGGTGGAGGAGGGGCACTCGATTGTGGTAATGGCGGTGGCGGAGGAGCATTGGAGTGTGGTAAAGGTGGAGGAGGTGGTGCAAATGATTGTGGGGCCCCGCTGTCTCTTGAAGGAGGTGGAGGAACAGGCCTTGAAGAGGCAGGCGGCAAAGGAGGTCCAGATGGAGTCTTGGGAGGTAAAGGGGGTGGAGGTACACTCGCTGGAGGGACCGCATGCGCAAGTCCTGTTGAGTCTCTTTGTGGAGTCTCTCGTTGAGGAGGAGGTGGGGGAACTGCTCCTCTGGCTGGTGTCGGAGGAGGAACTTGCTTTCTCTGGCCCATGAAAGGAGGAGGTACTCCAAATTTGGAACCAGACTCTCCAGGCTCGTATGAGTCTTCGATTGGTGACTTTGGGGGTCTTGGGGGAGGAGGGGGGCCTGGATTTGACAGGCTTTGAGCATGAGCACGTTGTGGTTTGGCATTGGTATTGGCGAATTTGCCAGCATCTGGCAAAGGAGGTGGAGCCGCAAATCTGGGAGGGGGAGGTCCTCTGGGTGGAGATGGTTCTCGAGGTGGAGTAGGTTCTCTCGGTGCGTCGACTTTCGCTGCTGATCTTCTGGCTGGAGGTGGTGCTGGCGGTGCTCCCCTCCCACGTCCCGAGGAAACGTTCTGTGGACTTTCAGATCGTGTGCGTGAAGGTGCTGCGGGAGGAGGCGGTGGTGGAGGGGCTCTGTTTCGTTGATTCTCAATCCCATTTGCTGGAGTTGGGACATTTTGCGCGGCCTGTTGTTGGCGAATGTAATCCGCGATGAAATCCTGGTTGTCTCGAATCAAGTCATCTGTAATCCCCATTTGCTTCAAATCGTCGCCCCAGGTTTCCCTCCAATTCGGATCAATAGCATCTAATGCAGCAAACTGGGATGCTTGCGGTTTCCCTCCATTGAAGCTTCCACCTGACATTCGGTTGTTCTGTGCTGGTGGAAGTGTATAACTCGGCGAGTCTGGAGGAGTTGGCTGTATCGATGGAGCGGATGAGTGTCTGTGTCCACCGAATAGACCCCCAAGTAAGCCATGTTTCTGTTGCTGCTGTCCACCTCCACCGAATGGATTAGATTTGGTCATTTTGCTGGCATTCTTCTCTCGATCATTCATCTTCTTCAGGAATTGCTTCGCCTCTTTCTCATCCACAAAGGATAGTCCGGCTAAGCAATCCTCAGTTTCGAAGGTATGGAAGAATGTCCTGTCCTGGTTATAGGACCAAGTGTCGTAGATTTCCTGATCCCATATTACCCCTCGATTAAGTGGCTACCTCGATGTTAGCATGTGGTGTCTCGATATGTATCTTTAGTCCAAGATATGGAGATGGGCTGACGAACCGACACATCAACAAGCTTCAGCCAATATGTATTTCCCACTAAATCGTTCGCAAGGACCGCAGCCCCCTGAAGTCCGGTATATGTCCATTTGTTCCTGTTTGGGTACGCAATGTACAGTCTGGCCACGGCCACCGCCTGTATCTTATTCGTAGCCTTTGGAACCTGCCTCTTGACCGTCTCCTTATCGTCGTCGGTGAGAATTGAAGGCATCTCTATCGATCAAAGTTGTACTTTTCCCAAGAGATCCGCGTAGATCCCGCCCTCGAGCTCTATCGCTCTGTTTGTCGAGATGGTTTCGAAACAGGCAGTGGTCGTGTGGGAGATTGGCCTTGCCTGGCACTGCCTGAGCGCATTGGGACGTGGAATTAAAGGATGCCTTCGAAATCTGCTACTGGCGAGCGCGTTGGATGTTGTTGTGCAATTAGTGAGTCGACGATAGGCAGCCAGTGGCAGATGCCATTCACGGAACAAACGATGCGATGTGTTGGTCAGGTAGGTAGGTGGGAGCTTGATGTTCACAAAGTGCCCAGTGCCTGTCCTGTCGGCGGTACGTAACAAAGGCCGCCAAGAGATGTTGGGTCAAGCCTCACCAAGTCCACTCAGCTGCGCTGGAAGTGCTGCACTCAGCCACGTCGAAGGCGGGAGAAGCAAGACAAGGCGCTTCGATGCGAGCTTCAACGCGCGTCTCTACTCTATGATTACCGAAAGAGAGGGCAACATTGGAAAGGAATAGATATGAAAATGTATACAGAACTACTTTCTTGCTTTATGTTCTTTGATCTGGATCTGAGTTACTTACTCGGCCAACTTAGTCTGTTCCTTTTTAGACTTTGGAGGACCTTGCTCGGAAACAGAGCCGAGTAACACTAATAAATCACCGTCATTACCTCCTCCAAGATACATCATGCCTAGGTATTACGCGAGTTTGAATATTCTCTAGACCAACCAAGCCAATAATAAATGGGTGCAGAATGGCGGCATGCATTCATGATTCATCGGCCTAGCTGGAGGTGTTTTGCTAATGTACAGCTGTTTGAAAGCCTCCATCCTCTCTGCGAGCTCCTCCCTTAGGTTACCACTTGGACTAACGCCATATGCCCAAACCGAATATGCCACCCAACAATCATAATTTAGAGTCTCGATACAAACCAATTAGCTATCAAGAGCACAAGTAGTATAATACAAGTTTGAAAGCATACCGGGAAAGCATTACTTGTTCAGCTCCTGAGTCTTAGCAGCACGCTCTTCCTTGGTACCCTCTTGCTGGACATTGAACTCTTTGGGAACAGCTGGTCCTGGGTGTGCCTGGTGGTGAATAAATTCGACCTTGTCACCCTTTGGCTCGCCTTGGTCATGAAGAGGATGAGTGCTGGCATTTGACTCTGTCTTGGAGGAAGCGTGCTTTGCTGTGAGCTCGGTGGCAGCGCCAGCGGCGTGGTTATCAGTCTCGTCTGGTCCGGCAGGCATTATGGATGGTTTTGAGAGTAGGTGTTTAGAATGTCCAAAATAAATTTGTGGTTTAAAGTTGGAAGAATAGATTTAGAGAACTTTACTTAAATACTTATCATACAGTATTGTACTTACAAGATGGAACAGCCTTTTATAATATGAAAGCACTTGCCCCTCCATGCTAAGACCATGACGTCGCGAGGGTGAGGACTTGGAGGCGAGAGGGGAAGCACGCGAGATCCATTGCCAAATGCCAATCAGTTCAACCGCTAGGGTATAAGTAGCTCAGCGCAGTTCAGCACCTAGCCTCTCTAGCGTGACCTACCTACTTATACCTGGTGATACAGTACCGTACTTTCCATTCTGACGCGTCTTCCCGATGTCCACTTCCCGGAATCGAGATCCAATGCATTGATTATCCGAGTCCACACTCCAAGACTACGAGCCAACTTCTGATTACAATACAATACTGAATTTATCCGCGTCCCAGACCTTGTGCTCATGGAGGGGTCAGGTCGATCATGACCGCCACAGCTGCAGATGTCTTCCGGGAACGGTGATCAACAGCCAGTGAAGCTGTCCCTGCCACTCGTAAAGACCTTCAGAACAGCATGAAGACCCCGCTAACCAGCCCAGAAATACCAGCAAGAGATATTCCAAGAGCTTCGCCAAAAGGATGAGCTCGTTGTCATTGCACGCGGCCTTGGCCTGCTGCGATTAGTTACGAACCTCCTCCATTCCTACGATGCGGCTGGAAACAACCTGATACTGCTCGTCGGGGCCGAAGACAGAGAGAACGGATGGATTGGGGAAGCTCTGGCGGAACATGCTGCCATCAGCATGGCTCCTAAAGCTAGGGGGCTCAGCGTGGTCAACACAGATGTCATGAGCGTGGGCACAAGAGAGAAAATGTATAGCCAAGGCGGCATTTTCAGTGTCACTTCACGAATCCTCGTTGTCGACCTCCTTACAAGCTTATTGAATCCGGAAACCATTACAGGGTTAGTGGTACTCCATGCAGACAAGATTGTGGCTACGTCTCTGGAGGCTTTCATATTGCGGATATATAGGCAGCGGAACAAAGTCGGTTTCCTGAAAGCCTTCTCTGATAACCCAGAGCCAATTGCCACTGGATTCTCGCCTCTTTCAACCATGATGCGAAATTTATTTCTACGGAATGTGTCATTGTGGCCACGGTTCCAGGTCACTGTGGGCCAGGCACTGGAAGGCAAGAAGAAAGCCGAGGTCATTGAATTGGAAGTCCCTATGTCCGATTCTATGCGCGACATCCAAAATGCCATTATGGAGTGTGTTGAAGTGAGCATTTCAGATCTCAAAAAGAGTAATTCGGGCTTGGAGATGGAAGATTGGAATTTTGACAGCGCTCTCCACAAGCAATTTGATATGGTTGTCAGGCGGCAGCTAGATCCAGTTTGGCATCGAGTCAGCTGGAAAACCAAACAAATTGTTAACGACTTGGGGGTGCTAAGAGGCATGCTTCATAGTCTTCTCACATATGATGCTGTCTCTTTTAACCGCCATCTCGATACTATTCTGGCAGCTCACTCTCCGCCACCAGGATCTACAAGACAGAATCAATCTCCATGGCTATTTCTCGATGCAGCTCATACCATATTTGATACCGCTAAGCGAAGAGTGTACACCGGGAAAGCAGCACCAGGAGCCACAGAGAATCTAGAGTCACTTCGACCTGTCTTGGAAGAGCAACCTAAGTGGGCAGTTCTTGCCGAAGTCTTGGAAGAAATTGACCGAGACCTTTATTTCAATCCTACCATCAGAGACGATTCAAATGGATCGATACTGATCATGTGTAGCGATACGAACCAGTGTCGTCAATTACGAGATTACCTCCAGACTATGCATGTCCGAACAGAGATCACTGAGACAGATGGTGACGAGGAGACCGAGCATGAGCCATCTGCCAATTTCATGATGAGGAAGAGACTGCGCGGTTATTTCAAGTGGAAGAAGGAGTTTGCAAAAGTTAGTGCGGAATTATTCAAGGAGACTCAAAATTCCTTGAACGGTACAACGGAAACAAAAAGCACAAGCGGTAGCTATCGAGGGAAGCAACCACCAAACAAGCGACGCCGAGTCCGAGGTGGCGGAAACGCTGGAGCTGGTCCTACACGAGCTGCAAATGGGAGCATTCTAGCATCCGAGGATAAACCACTTGAAGTCGCTACGCTTATGACTGAGATCCAGCCGACGGAAACAGAGGCTGCTCAGAAAGAAGACATCATTGCAGATCCATTAGATGACATGGAGGACTTCTACCAACTCTACGATACCCAGAATCTGGTTGTAATCCATGCCTACGATGGGGATATGGACGAACATGTGCTCGAAGAGGTCAAGCCTCGATACATCATCATGTATGAGCCAGATACTTCGTTCGTTCGCCGAGTGGAGGTCTACCGCTCATCTCATAACGACCGCAATGTACGGGTCTACTTCCTTTATTACGGCGGCTCTGTTGAAGAGCAACGATATCTGTCTTCCGTCCGGCGCGAGAAGGATGCTTTCACCAAACTCATCAAAGAGAAATCTAGCATGTCCGTTGTCATGACACTCGATGCTCATGGCATCGAAGATCCCGAAGAGGCCTTCCTACGCACGATTAATACTCGAATAGCAGGCGGCGGTCGGCTAGCCGCTACGGCCCAACCACCTCGGGTCGTCGTCGACGTCCGCGAATTCCGCTCCTCTCTTCCCTCTCTCCTTCATGGCCGCTCCATGGTAATAGTTCCCTGCATGCTCACGGTCGGCGACTACATTCTCTCACCCAGCATCTGTGTTGAGCGTAAATCCATCAAAGATCTCATCTCCTCCTTCAAAGACGGCCGTCTTTACAGCCAAGCCGAGACCATGCAATTGCACTACAAATCCCCTATGCTGCTCATTGAATTCGACCAGAACAAGTCCTTCACCCTCGAACCTTTTGCCGATCTCTCAGGCACATTGAATTCCGTCTCCGCGTCCAATGCCACCTCAGACCTTCAATCCAAACTCGTCCTCCTCACCCTTGCATTCCCTCGCCTCCGTATCATCTGGTCATCTTCACCCTACCAAACAGCCGAGATCTTCGAGTCCCTCAAAACACAAGAGCCAGAACCGGATCCCATCGCTGCAGTGCGCATTGGGCTCGAAGGCGGTCAAAAGGCCGAGGATCAGAGCTTCAATAGGGAACCGCAGGACATGTTGAGGATTGTACCTGGTGTTACGGGCAAGAATATCAAGAATTTAGTAGTGGAGATGGGGAGTTTGAGGGAGGTTGCGAATGCATCTGTGAATGAGTTAGAGCCGGCTGTTGGGAGGGAGGCGGGGAGGGTGATACATAGGTTTTTCAATAAGAGTGTGTTGGGTGATGAGTAGAGTAATAGGTTGAAATATTAGAATTAAACATTGTCGAGACCAGGACTTTGAATATCGTACAATGCAAGCAGTTATCGAAAGTGAATACACAAGCCACAGAGAGGTTCGTAATACAATGATTCATTTCAGTAATCTTATAAACTACCACAGCATAGAATTTACAGACGTCACCACCGTGCCAAGTAATATCTCTAATACCTATGTCTCGCCAAAGTCAACAGCCCTCTCAGTGTCCTGAAAGTAGCTCGGGGTTGAAACCAAGGGCAATGTTGAGTGTTCGCTTAATCTCGTCATTGTTTACCTACACTTTGAAGTTTGATAAATACAAACATCCGAAACAACTTGGCGCCAGTGACCACTTTCAACGTGAGGATCCAGCTGTATCTTACAGTATTCACGTGAAAGAAAGCCAAAGATGTCCTTGGAAAGTTATATAGGCGCGTATGAGGATCGCCATAGTTTCTAAGTCTATATTTATGGATTCTGCTATAGCCAACACTCTAGACTCTTACGTCCACCACACCCTTCAACGTCTCACTTCCTACAATTCTTCTCACAAACTCCAATCCCTCCTCATAATCCCTCATAATTGCCTCATCCCTCATCACCAATAACTCCGCTTCGATCCTGCCCCTCTCCCAGGAGTCCATTGCTGTAAATCCAAGTCTCAATATTTGATTAATAGTTCGCACTTTCTCTTCCAGACTTAATACCTTCCCTTTTCCTAGTCTTTGTTCGTCCTCATCACCAATATTAGGAGTGGGAGCAAGTCCAGCACTGGATCCAACATTCCTCATCGCCCAAACTAGCACCTCAACATCCATCCTCTCGAGTAACCCACTCCACATCAAAAGATGCACAGCTTCTACATTACCCTCCCTGATCGCCTCCTTCAATCCCTCGAATGCTACTTCACCGCTCGTAGACGTCAACCACGATACTCTAGCGCCGGACTTGAGTAGATAGAAGAGGTGTTGGAGCGAGATGGAAGTGAAAGGGGGTGTGAGGAGGGAGTTCGGGATTTCGATGTTGGGGGAGAGGGTGGAGGTGGAGGACCAGGTTATATGTGGCCAGGGGGAGGGGCCGTCGGGTGAGGAGACGAAGTCCAAGAAGTAGGCGTAGTCCTGGTCGTGGTATTGTGTGGACGTTAGGCGAGATGTTGGGGGTTCTGGTGATTCTGATGGAGGCGGTGGTTGCTCGGGTGGTGGAGTATTTGGTGTTTGGGAGCTGAGGGGTTCGAATGGAATAGACGAAGGTGGTGGAAGACCTCTGGGCTTGTTTTTGGCTTTGAGGAAATCTGTAGAGTCTGTTAGTTGCTGTTTTGGAAAGTCCAGATTTGATGTAGTGCTCAAGCAGAGAATAAACTTACACAACGGTACAAACGGACTATCCGCTGCATATCTCTGTATCCAAGCCTCCTTCGCTTTCAGCAGAACTTCCAGGCTTGTCCAACGACACCTCAGTACTTGACTCTGTAAGTCGCTATCTTCTTCACCCCAATCTCCTCTGCCACCCATCTCCCGGTCTCTCTCGTCACCAGCCTCGTCCAAGTCCTTCTCACCAACCACTGTGTCCTTCGCATATGCCCTCTCCCAACTCGCACCAAAAACCCTCATCACAGTCCAATTGAATACTGTATTACTACTCAGTTTTCCCGCAATCACAGGACTGGCTTTTGGTAAATCGAGATTTAGACAGAATTGGAAGACGCGCTCGAGGAGTTCGGTGGGGAGTTTTTCTAGAAGGGACATTTTGTGTCTGGATTTTAGGGTTTTGAGGGTTCGGATTTTTGGTGGTTTGGCTACCTGAATGGTACTATGTCGGGGGTTCGAAAGTTCATTTTGGAATGGTTTGAGGGGACGGCCTGGTTTGCGATTCTGGGAGATTTGTTAGCTTTCATTTCCTGAAGTGACGGGGTAATGTTTGTGGCGAGCAAGGAATTACCAGGGCTTTCCGGGCTGCTACGGCGCTTTTCGTATTAGATCGTTTTCTTTTGCCGGGAATTCTGATGGGCGTGAGTTCCATAGGTGGACTGAGCGAGTGTGTGGTTCGTGATGTATTTTGACAAACAATACTTTCGAGAAATTATTTTGTCAGCCTTGTCTAGCCCCGCGCTAGACGGAAGCTGGGCCGAGGTGGAGCTCTTCAGCCTTCTCTCTACCTTATGAACTCTAAAATATCCAACCTTCCATCATGAACATGGAGCACACAGCAACCCATACGAGATCCCAATGTTGAGAAGCTAGATATGTGCGATCTTTCTCTGAATCAAAGGGCGTCTGCTAAAGCTGCCCTTCCTCAAATCGAACATCTTTCCCTCTCAACTCTCCCAATCGAACTCCGACAACACATCTACAGTTACATCTACACCGAACATACCAACGTCCCTCTAAGCCGCTTTCCCTACTCAGACTACAATCACACCGGCTGTCGCTGTGGCGAAGGGCTCTCCCTCACGAACCGATTATTTTACTTCGAGACCAGACATCTCTTCTACGACCATGCTCGTTTTTCTTTCAAAACACCCGTGTCCTGCAAACGCTTCCTAGATGGCATCGGACCTCACATCAAAGATCTCGGTGCTCTAGTCATCACACTCGAATACAATGAGATACACCTGCTGCGCAGCATATTCAATAACTTCCCATCTGAGTCTAGCTTGCACACTCTGTATCTTGAGTATACCAGTCAATCTGCTTGGCCGACACCAGGCCCTATATATTTGCCGTCTGTACAGGAGAAAGATGCGAGTATTACGTATGATGTGAGATTCAGACCCGAGTTACATCCGTTGTCGAAGTTGAAATCTATGAGGAAAATCACAGTCATTGGCGATATTGAAAGCCAGGAGGTGCAAGAGGCTGTTGTTAAGCTGAGTTTGAAGATTGAAGATGCGGCTTGTAGAGATGGCGCGATGGCTAAGAAGATAGAGCTTGTTGAGCTCACGTATTTTGGGAAACCCCAGATATGGTTCAGCATCGAACACCCCGCACTGAATGCGGTATCAATTTGAGCCCGAAAGACATCCCGGCTTACCTTTCCCTTTCGTCCATGCGCTGGAGCAATAAAAATTCATGAAAGTCGAGTAACTCGACTTCAAAGACGGCTTGTTTCGTCGTTTGGTAGCCAACAAGTCTCAGTCGCGATTCTACTCAGCCTATTACAGCCCTTGGCAAGGTCCGGGAGTCATATCCATCAGCCCATATCGACTGTATCCAACCAGTCAACTAGTCAACAATCATGAAGGGCCCTTCAGCGTCTGGTTTGATTGTACTGCTTAATTCTCAGGAGATTTCTGCAGCCAGCTCTGCATCTAGAGTCACATCCGAACATCACATCGGAGCATTCCGGACCTACGAGATAGCCTCGCTAGCCAGGCCAAAGAGCTTGTGATCAAAAACTGGAAGGTGGAGCAAGGAAAAGATGTATTATTGAAGTTCGGAGGTTTCAGTAGAGATCTTTCAATACAAATTGGTTGGAGGTCGTGACGGTGAAAGTCTGTGAAAGTCTGTGAAAGTCTGTGAAAGTCAAGAGGTCATTTGAGACTTTGTGCCAAGGTGGGAAGTGGGCGGTTATGGAAGTTCTGCTCAGAAAAGCATTCGGTCTGTCTGGGTATGTTGCTGAGTTTGACGAAGGCTCGGGAGGTTAACTCGACTTGAGCTGACCAGCTGGGACTTCCTCAATTTCTGGGCACTCGGAAAATAGCCAGGACTCTGGTCACAAAATCGTTGGACTACGCTCCTACCCCAGACGAGACGCAGAAGAACCACGTGTCAATATAATGCCCTGTGCAATGACAACAGAGGAAGCAAATCGGTTGTACACCACTCTGGCCATTTTCCCCGTCCCGGTTCATATTGATGCAAATATCAGACTGTCGGAGGTACCTGCGCTCCAGATCCTTTTTCAGCCATTTGAATCAGGGTCATGGCCTCCGGGTATGCTTCAAAATAAAGATCTTTGGCAAAACTGACGATTGAGTTCATCTCCGTATTCATGGTTGGAGGTGGAGATTTGCTTCGGTGTAATTTGGCTCTTCCTCGTTTTCGACCATGTCGCGCCAATAAGCCCTAGCTTAGCCTGGCCCAAGTTTGACTTTTTCCTCGAGATCAAGCTTCGGGCTCTAAAAGCTGCAAGGGCTGCTTTGATACCGCCTTTGGCTTTCCCTCAAATTCGATCATGGGTTTCGTTCAGGCCAATCACAGCCCTTGGGTGTCTGGAGGCTGAGTTTATATTGAAGTCCAAGACGTTGCGAGTCCCCAGAGGCTCTTGGGGCCAGTCTGGGTGTCCATACCGGAAGGTTTGCCTTGGTAAAGATAGTACAGTACTTCAATTTCCCTTTCCAGGCCCTTTCCAGGAGTGTGCGTGTCACCAGTCCCATCTCACCACCGACGTCATCGTCAATTTCTCAACATTTGTTCGACAAGATTTTCATGGAAGAAGAGATCATGACCTGTACTGTACTGTACTGTACTGTACTGTACTGTATGCATGTTCTCCACCGAGTCAACTCCAATGATACAGTAAACGGACCATTCAGCGAAGCACGAGTCAGCTAGTGATCGATCGAGTTTTTCGCATCTTGCCGAGTATTCCGTAGTCCAACGACGGACCGCTGTCAAAACAGACGACCTTGGTTAGGAAAACTCGTGGTGCGGGATGTGGGTCTCTGACCTCACCAGCCACACCTTAAGTGTGGCGCAAGTAACATCGCAGCGATCATTGCCGCCCCCGGATCTCATCTTCCTGCCTTCCTTGATTTTGACCTCTACTTGAATTGTGAGGGTACCAATGAGAGAGTTCTCCGGTCACACCCTGGGCATGCAGTTTCAGTTCAAAGACAAAGGCGGCAGTGGAAATTTCAATATGCGGGAAGCTGACAAGGGAAATTCGTAGGTAACGACGTCACACTTTACGGCTCGTGACCCCTGCTCGCGCGTTGACTTTTGACGAGGCGGAACGAGCAGGATCAGATCAGTTGTTTGTGTTTGGTTGCGAAGCTGCCTATGACGCGCCTTCTCAAGGTGAGGTGACACGGTGAATGCCATGAGCAAGGCTGGCTGGCCAAAGGTGAGGGAGCGTATATATTTCGAGCCTCCCTTCCTTCTGCCCAAGGACTTTCCTCATTCAAACCACAACACAAACAAACAAACAAATAAAGCCACTCAATTTCGAGACAACAAATCTTGAAGCTCTCCACCATTACCACTTCAAAAACATAATCAACAACAAGCCGCAAAGTGCAACTTCTTCAAAATGGGTGCCGTCGTATCATGCGTATGTTCTCCGCCTGAGCTCAGCCTTGCCACATTCAGATCGATGCAGTCGCTAACGTCAACAATAGATCAAATCTGTCTTCCAGACTATCGGAGCCTGCATCATGGCAGTCGTTAACGGCATTGCGGGCATACTCAAGGCCATCATCAACGCAATCGCATCCTTCTTCGGTATCATCGTCAGCTGCCTGACCTGCGGTCGTGGTGGTAGAAAGCGAGGACATGGAGGACGCGGAGGACACACAACGAGCCATGTCTGAGCTTTCCCATCTTATTCGGCACCAACCCAAACCAGCACAACTTTAAACCGTAAGCTATTCGAATAATACCAGCACACGCCACTCGAATTAGTTGGTCTGAGCAGATGGATTGAGGAGGATGCTAGAGAGTGGATGGGAGTTTATACGATAGGATCGCAAGGGGGGTCATGGATGGACGGAGCGATGGCATGAGACGACTTCTCTTTGTTTTCTTTCAATACCCGGCATGAGACTGCCACTCAGCGCTTGCTTGCTTGTACCTCTCTGATAATAGAGCAATGATGACGACATGAGCCAAATCTGCTTTGCAATGATTCCCTCGTGTACTGTGACTTTAATGCGGTGATTCCAGAACTTGTACAACTAAGACTTGATGTCATGTTGGCTGGTGCAGAGTATGTTACGCATATAGCTAATGTAACAAAGATTGTCTGACTGCGCACGGTATGTTCTTCGCTGCAAACTACCTATACAATCCTTATATTCCAGGTTGTTTAGGAGAGTTGAGGCGGTTTGTTATGTATTCGAGGCCGCTTGGAAGTCAGAGAACCTCAAAACTTACGTGAGACCTAACATAACCACATAGGATTGATAGAATCTACTTCGAATGTTCAAAAAAAATCACACTGTTCAAAATAATCGCCTTCCTTCAACAAGAAGAAATGTCAAGCACATGTAAATCAATCATGTGACCTATAGCTGCCAAGGATCAGACCTCGAATTTCCAAGCTTCAAATTGAGTCGATGCCAGCATCTCAACCCTCCACAGCAGATGAAGGTATACACCTCATCCCACCATAACAGACACACTGCATAGCGGCTATGCGGTCTCTGCACGCACCCGCCCCTTCTTCTACCCTCCTGAAATTCCTCAAATCGCAGTCAGAGTGCATCTGCTTCTTCAGCCCCAACCCTCGACCAGGCTTCTCCTTCGACCATGCTGCCCCTCGGGTTCGAGTACCACAGCTGCCAACATGTCGTAGCGTAAAATCGCCTTCAAATGCGAGAAGATTATCTACGTCTTCTCCGCGACGCGCCACTGTTGAAGCTTCGTTCCTGAATCTGGAGTTTCTCTGGCCGAGATCTGCTCCGGCGCTCAAAGCAATGACAACCGATTCACATGATATAGCTCGGAATCGGAGTCTGGCATATAAGGGCTCACTGACGGTTCAGCGGAATGCCCATTCGGGCTCGAAGAAATGGCACCAGAAGCTCTGGGGAGTAACTTCTTTGCGAGGGGGACGACCTCTACGGCCAGACGATTTACCAGCGACTTTGCATGGCTCTGAGGAGGATAGTGACAATTCGATGTTCAGTCTTGGAAGGCATATATCTGCCAAAGCGGCAGCGCAGCCGAAGCTTCGCTGTACTGAGTTTGATGAGAATGGGAATGTGGTTTTGGCGAGTGGGGAGTTCAAGAAGAGCGAATTGATTGCGAAGGTATGTACCTCTTTCTCCCTAATCTCTTTATGTTCTTATGTACTTTATGCTGAAAGCAATGCTAATTTTGGATCTGACATAGTATGGACTCCTCCCCCGCGATCTCAGGAAAATAGACAGTAGTCTCCTTCCCCATATCCTCGTCCGCCCCTCCGCAATTCTAATAAATCTCCTCCACCTCCGTGTCCTCATCAAAGCCAATCGCGTGCTCGTGTTTGACGCCTACGGCACAACAGACTCCTACAACCAAAGCGCTTTCATCTACGACCTAGAAGACAAGCTACGACAGAAACAGGCCTCGCCTCTAGCAGGCGGCCTACCCTATGAATTCCGGGCTCTGGAAGCTGTTCTCATATCCGCGATAACCAGCTTAGAGAAAGAGTTTGAGGGTGTGCGAAAGCCGGTTGTGAGAGTCCTGCGACAACTAGAAGAGGATATTGATAGGGACAAGCTTCGGGTCCTGCTTATCTATTCGAAGAAATTGGGAACGTTTGAGCAGAAAGCTAAATTGGTGAGAGATGCTATTGATGAGCTACTAGAAGCAGATGATGATCTGGCCGCCATGTACCTCACTGAGAAGAGCCATGATTTGGTCCGTGGAGAGGACGACCATACGGAAGTCGAGATGCTGCTTGAGTCGTATCATAAGCTATGCGATGAGATCGTGCAGGAGTCTGGGAACTTGGTGTCGAATATCCGGAATACGGAGGAGATGTACGTTTTCCTTTCTCAACTTTCATTCCTAATTCATCGGACATTACAGCCAATTCCATTCCCTGAGATTGCCTAATAACTCTATACTGAAATCAAGCACTAACTCCTCCTAGCGTAAAAGCCATTCTAGACGCCAACCGCAACTCTCTCATGCTCCTAGACCTCAAATTCTCCATCGGCACGCTCGGTATCGGCTCAGGAGCCTTCATTGCTGCCCTTTACGGCATGAACTTGAAGAACTTCATCGAGGAGTCTGACATCGGCTTCTGGGGGGTCACGGGCTGGAGTATGGTCTTCGCGGGCGTCGTCTGCGCCTATGGTCTCACAAAGCTGAGGAAAGTCCAGAGGGTGAGTATGTGGGGTGAGGGTGGGAGGAGAGGTCGCAGTTGGAGAGATGAGGATTTGGACAGGGCGCTGGTCAATAGGGAACTCGAGGCCGGGCGTAGGGAGAGGAGTGAGAGGGAGAGGGTGAGGAGGCTGAAGGAGGGGAGAGTCGATGATAGGGCGGCGCCTGTTATGGCATTGGGGAAGGTGAACACTAAGCTCATCTAGGCAAGCAATGGTGTGCTCCCTGCGGTGTAAGAGAGCTTTAGGTGCATTTTCGGCGTTCAGTGCTTGGGAATGTGCTGGGCTGTAAATTACCACTACCACCACGGGCGGTGTATGGCGTTGAGCCCATGTAGATCCGACAGATCTGTTAGATATCTACACACTTCTCTCTTGTAGTTGTCGTCTGGATCTTGCACGCGCCTACCTCACTCTATGTTGGGCCACATGGCCAGTCCTTGCTTCCGGAAGTCGTTGTTCTAGCGGCGCCACAGGACAACTGCAGTCCGTTCTCTGTTCTGCGTGCCTGGTTGATTGCTAACAACACGCATTGTATGCCACATACTTCAGGTTATTGATCTAGGCGCGCGTCATGGTAAAGTGGTTTCTGGTGAAGCGAATTTGTCGAGATATTAGATGAGTGATGGTGGCAGGATGCGACATGAGAAGCGAAAATGGAGAATTTCCTGAGTGGTTAGAGTATCGCCAAATTTCATCTCTGCTCGCAGTCAAAAGCTAATAGCACGGACTGCAAGATATACCTGGCTATCTTGAAGTTGTACCCGAGAGTTTGAGTAGCTTGTGCAGCCAGCAGCCGGCTCGCTTAATTGGAGTTTGGAAACAAGCTATGATATCGCTTTTGCCAAGATGGTCTGTCCAGAGCTTGAGAAGAGTCGTACGAGCAGTGGGAGTTTGGGTTCTCGTTTCGAGCTCATAAGCTTCGCCGTCAGAGCTGGGAATCACGGGAGGTAAGCTGAAATTGTGGCTGTTAGATCCGAAAAATTTCTGGTTCTGCTCCAAGTCAAAATCCAAAAAGTTGAAGTCCTCGTCCTGGCATGACTCATCCTGACTGGATAACAGCCAATTCATGTTAACCAGGTCATAATTTTGTGGCCCTGGTGCGTAGAGAGATTCATTGGCTGGTCGGCTGATTCTGACTATCTTCAGCTGCGCAAAATACTCATACTCCAATCCTAGACGGTGAGCGAGAGCTTGAAGTATTCTCTGCTCTGAGTTCGCCCTATCTCTGAATACTAACTCTTGCCGCAGGAGATCGTCTTTGAATACCAGTATCTCAGAGTAAAGATGAAGATTTGTTGGGTCATTCATGTCTATGAGAGTCAACGGAGCCTCGAGATAATTGGAAAAGCCTTGGAAACTGACCTACCCTCGAAAGATCGATCAAAGTTGTCATGATTGCCAACAAGTAAAGCTATCAGAAGTGCTCCACAAACGATCGATGCTCTAATCCGAGGCTGAGGTTTTAATCGTAGATATAAGCTGGACGCTTGAGCCTAGTCAATGCTTCAGCCACGCTCCAATCGATGTAGGAGTGGGATTACAATGTTCGACATGAATGGATTGCAAAAAGTCTCTTGTAAGAGAGATAACCGATATTTGATGGCGGAACTCCAGCAGAAGCATTGGAAGAAGCAATTATTGTCGAGGCTGAGGGCGGTCTCCCAAAATGGAAATGCGAGGCTATACCGGATTGGGAAGACCACCATTGCTGTGATCGAATTTTCTTCAGCATACCGCGTTACAAGACCACTTTCACTCTATTTCATTCCTTGTCTGAGAACAAAATAATGGCGGTCCTGGCATTTGAGCTGGCCATGGGTGTCTCTTTCGAAAACGGCACCAGAAATCATCGAGCGGTCTCCTGCAATGTGCCTGCTGGTCACGGCCATAAAACTAAGCGTGTCAGCGACTTCAACAAGAACGTCAAGACTATCCTTCAATTATTGTACTGTGTCAATCTTTCTGTATTATCCAACTCGGCAGTGCTTTCCAAGTCATATTAGCAGAAATGTCGAACAGTGCTTTGATGAACGCTGCCAAGCCCTCCAGCCCGCCCGCTACAGGAGCCACTCCTGGAGCGAGGTCTTTACGCTGTCCTTCGAAAAAGACGTACACATGCAAAGGCTATTTGTCTACGACTCGTCAATTGGATGCGGATAGATCTTCTGCAACGCAGCAAGTCAATTTTGGTAAGTAAGGTGCGGTCGAGTGCTTCTCTGAACACCGTCCACACACCATGTACCATCCCACATCATTGGTGTCAAGTACTTACCACACTCAAGATATTATCCATGATATTCAAGACTTTTACGTTGTCGAAAGTAACGGCACACAGAGCTGTCACACCGTAGAGTACGACAGCCCCGATTCGAGCGCGGCAGCCACAGAAGACAGTCCCATGCACCTCTCATATCCTTTTGGAATCACCAGAGATTTGGACCTGGACACATTTGCCATTGGTTCTTGGGTTGATGATGCCAGTCTCATGAACCATGCATGGGACCAACCACCAACCTCGAGGAATACCAACACCCGTCCATGTGTGTTGAGCATTGGGTCTGCGGACTTCATATTGACTGATGGAGAAAAATTCATGGTAAAGGAATAATACACGAACATCAGAGATTTGAGTATCGCTTTGAATGTTAGGGTTATAACTGTTGAAGGAGGAGCTGGGACGATTTCATGACTGGAGACTTTAGATATGTTGTTCGGTTGAGTTATATTCTCAGTCATGTCATGAGCGTAGGGGAATGACAGTTTCAGGAGATTTCAACTGGACTCATATCACATCATTCGTAGTTCCGCCGTGATGTTGATAATTCATTCGGCCATTAAGTAGATCGTCAACAATGACTCGGCTATTTTCTATTCAACTTGAGCTGACTCCATTTTCCTAATTCTCCCTTCTATCCCAAAATCAACTGCGACATTTTTCACCGATATTTCCTGTTTCTGTTTCTCTGTTATCTTTTCGGTCTCGAGGCTTCAAGTTCTTGTGAGAAGCCTGCTTTGCTCCCTGTTGTTTCTAACTTAATTTGCCGAGCGTTAGCTTCCATCGACGAGGCACCAGCGCTACGAGAAAGCAAACTCTCTGAAGGTATGGTAAACTGAATATGGTTTGGGCAATCAGCCATTACGCTCTACCTTATGAACCCTATGAAATGTAACCAGTCGATCAATGGCGCCCCAATAGGAACTGGTCACTCTTTAGCTGTCGAGCTGAGAGCAGCCCCCGAATCGAGCGGGTTCATGGAATAATCTGGAGAAAAAAGATTGTGAACATCAGAACTAAGGCGATACGTGAATAACCAGTGCTATATAGATATAAAACATCTCACATTGCACACTTAGCTGTGGACTTTTTGTTTATTTATCTAACTACTCGGTTACGCCGCGCTTATTATCCTCGCTTAGCAAAACTTCTCAACAGCTCACGCGACACAGTCCATAATTCCGAGACAAAACATTTAGCGTAGCACCATCAATCGAATCATACACGAGTTTCACACTATCTCGATTCAAGACCTCTGGAAGTCGCACTTGGTGATTCCCCATTGCGATTCGCACATGACCCGTTTACTTGGAGAGCTCCAGAAAGTCGAGCCGATGTCCCAAGCTTGGCTGACGACAAGGCGTTGCTTAATTTTGCAAGCGAGAGTGATAGAACTGACTCTTTCACTTCAGTGGAGAGAACAATAGATTGCAGGTATGATGAGGCAGAAAGACGAAATATCAAGCAGTCTCAAGCTGACCTAGTAGCTGTATGCTATCTTATCTTTGCTGAGGCTGGATTGATTTTGGGGACCGATTCCAAAAAGTAAATTTGAATGGCTTTGGAAGTCTGTATTATGGTGCCGAAAACGAGGATACAGTATTGTAGTCAGGCTGTTCTTAGTTGAAAAGAAGATAATGATATTATCTATATGCTCACCAACAACACCAGATCAGAATGTGGTTCTGCTTGACGAATATGTAGACATGCTACCAAATGAGTTTGTTTCGCTCGCCACCCTCTCACCACTCCGCTGATGCTCACATGTTCCGGCCGATCGATGCATAGTGTTCAAATCCACTTTCGTCATCACTTATGAAAGACGTTTCGTCAGTCATAGCCCATGAAGAACTTCATTTTTGGCTGTAGCACTCGGCCACAGGCTCCACCACAACTTTATCCCAAAAGCTTCTAAGTGTCATGTCGAAGTCAGGTACCGCTACATGCTTCCTTGCGGCCTCAACTAATAAATCTGTTGATCATCATACGCCCTGACACTTTCCAGATAGTTGATGACCTGGCTATAATCCTTGCAAACTACCAATTGTTAGCCGAATCCACCTTGACTGAAGGATGGTCAAACTTACCATGCTTCGAATCCCAACCATCCGAGCCTCCATTGTGATCCGGGAATGTTGTTTCCAAGCCCTCCAAGGCCATATCGGCCGAACACATAATTGCCTGGCGCATGTAATCAAAGCAATGGATCATATGCCAGTGGTGGTCTTCTGGTAAGGTTGTATTGGACGTCAAACCAGAGTAAGTCTCTACAATGGCGAACAAGCAGTGCAGCTGATGTGTCATGGAAGTCGTAAAAACGGTCTTATTCGGCCAAATGATGGGAGTTGGAAGATCGTGGTATCTGTGTGTATCGTTGACCCATTGAAATCCGATTCCATCTGCTTCATTGTCAGTATTTGATGCTTCAACATTGCCGGACTTCTGCTCACGAGGCATCAATTCATTCCATGCCACGAGCACCTCTTCTCGGAAAAACTCCGAAGTGTTGTAAGGAGCGAATGTCTGATTGATGTGGAAGGTCGTGACTTGGGTCCCAACTTTTCTCTTGTTAGATCTTCCGCTCCCATGGTTGGAATCTGGGTCTTACAGTGGGGTCCAACACCCGTCATATCTCCGCCCACTTCATGTTCGCTGGTCTTTGGAACAGCATTCTCGGATTGATTCCGTAGCAATAATGCAATAATAACAAGCAGTAATCCGATGTCCAGAAACCATCGTGCTTCTTTCAACACAGATAGGCATGAGGTTCTTTTCGACCTCCTTGAATATCTCTGTCTGAACTCCTCGGCAGTCAAAAGTTTCTCGTCTCCCATCAACGACTCGTCTACCTCAGTGATGGAGGAATCATCCTGTTCGTCCATATGCACATTCTCGTATTTTGGCTGACTGGCCATGGTGATTATCGAAAAGAAACAAACAACGCCAGCGTGTTGGAATTAAAATATGGTAAAGAAATCAGAGAATACAAAAGTATATGGATGAGTACAGAAACTGCACTGCAGAGAGACGGGATGATTGAAAGAAGGTGCTGCAAGCAAGACTTCTAAAGTGATCTCTGGTGTGGCGACAGCAGAGACAAGTGATGTTTGACAATCACGATCCTCTTGGCAAGGCCAACCCAGGTTCTTCGCATTTCTGCTCTTGTCAATGACCTCGCAGACCATTCCATTTTGGAGATCTTCAAACAATTATGTTTCGGGTCTGTTCCTCACCAGCCCGTTGGATCGCTTAAGTCTCCCCATGAAACGGCCCAAACAGGAAGCGAAGGAGGTTGGCACTAAAATCGTTTCACCACCTCACCTCGCCTCGCTCGCCTCGACATTCCTCTAGCACGCCCTGTTGCCGATCATCCAGGTCAGAGACACTCTTCATTGATCTTCGTCTGGTTTCCAGTTGCAAATCTTTTCACGAGACCTTTTTTTAGGGACCATAGAGGCTCCTCTCTACTCGTATGCCGGCTTGGTGTTTGCTTGACCCCGCTGACGAGCAAGCACTGTCAACTTCTAAACAAAAACCCGTTCGACGTACCATGAGCTTTCCTCACATGATTTGACGGGATTCTACGTATACATGACTTCTCAAATGGGTTATTGCAACATCGGAATATAGTTCGAGGTAGTCTTGGCTGCTGGGTTACACTGAATGCTCGTCTCTTAGAGCCATGAAGACCAATCTTTCGTCGCTCATCAACCATGCTATCATCGTCGTGCTGGCTCTGCAAAGCTTTCTGATAACTACTCATGCTTATATGCCACTATCGGATGATTTCTTACGAAACATAACTTCCGGTGGTCCAGACTTCGAGCCAGGAAATGGAGCTATTCTTTCTCCCATTTTGACGCCTCGTGTGCCTGGAACTACCGGTCATGCATCCGTCCAACACCACTTCATTAATTTCTTCAGCACCCAGCTACCAAAATGGAATTTTCAGTGGTACAACTCAACAGCCAAAACTGCCAAAGGGGGCCAGATTCCAATATCAAATCTTGTTTTCAGCAGAGAGCCACCGTGGACGAAGGTCGGTCAAGCAAATTGGCTGACACTAGCTGTCCACTATGACAGCAAGAGCATGCCACAAGGGCACATCGGCGCTACGAGTGCTGTTCCGTGTGCTATTCTGATGCATGTGGCTCGAAGTATCGATGGATACATGACCCAGATGCATGACGAGATGAATGCGCTTGGTGAAGGAGGAACAGTTGCGATGGATATGGGTATCCAGTTGATGTTTCTTGACGGCACTGAATCCCTCGATGGAAGAGAACCGGCTCTTTATGGCTCAAGGTAGGTCTTTCTATTAATGATTATGAATGAATACTGATGTGTAGTAAAGAGACTTGAGCAACACTCTGGAGAAGAGCATAAATCCCGTTGGCTCTGGATATCCAAACGCACTGAGCCAGATTCGCATTTTTGCATTGTTGGATGGCTTAGGATTAGCAAGCCCAACGGTCCCTTCGTACTGTCTCGTGACAAGTTGGGTCTATGAGAAAATTGCCAACCTTGAAGCAAGAATGCGTATCATCGGCCTCCTGGAGACGACAAAACCTACTGGGTTTCTGTCCGAAGCAAACGCGACGAGCATACAAGCTGGCATGATTGCAGATTCTGTACCATTCATGGAGCGTGGAACTCCTTTCTTGAATATTCAGCCTTGGCCTCTTCCTACCAGCCAGAATGCTCTGGATGATGCCTCAAATCTTGATTCGTCAACGGTCAGAGATTGGGTAAAAATTGTCACGGGATTTACCTTGGAATGGTTGGACATGATGGAGGTATGGCCAGAGTAGAACTAAGCGTAGACTGCAAGCGGCATAGTCACAACGTGTCTGTGATGAGAGTAGACAGCTTTGGATCTTGGAGGATGGAAAGGGTCACATAGAAGACGTGTTCAATCAACGTCAATGAGCTCAGGGTCCGGACTGTTCCCCCCAAGACTCACGAGAAATACGGAGCAACAAGAAGGAGAAGTCAGCCATGTTGATGGAATGTCAATAACATTGCTGGCTATAGGGGTCTATAACCTGGGGACGATGTGCCATTCCCCTCCACAGCGAATATGAAGCTCTTAGTGCATTTCATCTTCGCAGGCCAGGGGAATGCTATCAACATACCCTACTGGTAGATATAACAAAAGGGGCCAGAAAGGGTGCTGACCAAATCTTTGCTCGGAATACCTGCGTATCCCTTTGGTGCCGTGACAGATAAGTTCTGGATATCAGTGATCTTTCCAGGTGGGCTGTTCGGCTGCATCATGATAGTTCCACCTTTGTACTGCTGAACGCGATTCGCTGAATCCTGATTCTGCCAGATCCACCAATGTCTATCAACCTGTCCATGATGCAACCAGAAGACAGGCTCAGCAGGACTGACGTAGAAATCTCCACCAGGATCTCCCCAAATGCTGTAGTGACCACCCGTGTGAAGTGAAAAGGCTTTGGTGGTGTCGGTTTGGAGGGTCTTCTCGAAGGCTTCGATGTCTTTGGATGAGGTTATGTGGTTGGCGATATCTTGGGGACGGAGGTATTGCGACGTGAAGTAGTTGTTCACGTCCCGGCGGAGACAACGAGGGTTGTATCCGTAGCCATCCGAGCGAGGGTTTTTGGGGATCTTCAGAGCAGGATCAACAGAGCCTGCGAGTGGACCGAGGTTTACAGTCATACTAAAATGTATTAGTGGAAGTGTCAAATATTTGATAAAATACTGGCTTACTTTGCGAATGGGCCTGTCTTTACACATCCGCCTCCTTTCCCAGGTGGCACCATGACCGATGCCATTCCGAGGGCGTAACCTTTGTGAGTGACCGACTCGCCATTACCGCCCATGCTGTGAGCATCTCCATTGAAAATTGGGGAGACGGTTGGGTCTGGATATTTACCCCAGTTCCAGTACTGTATCTAGGTAAGGATCGTTCGAAAAGTGGGAGACACTTTCACTCACAGGTTGATATCCCTTGTATCCACACTCATCACGCAAGGCTACCTCGTAAGCCCAGATATAATACCGATGCCAGTGAAGAAAGTTTGCCTCAAGGTAGTCAGTACTGATATTGCTTGCTTCGATGACAATACTCACCGTGTCATGTACACCCATCGTCATGTTGATATGTACAACAACGAAGTCATCATAGCGAGACTTTGCTCCTGGGTATTGCGTCGCACTTAACTTGGAGGGTGTAGCAAGCAAACACTTGACAGCCTTGACGTAGTCGTCCTTCTCATCGTTCGTCAAATCACCACTGGATATCAAAGTCAGCACTAGTCTTCGCATCTGATCTCAACTGCTCACTATTCTTTTCTCACAGCAAGCTTCTCTTTCGTGCATGTCGTTCTCACGCTTCCATCCGACAGCGTGCCGCTCAAAACTTTGTAGGCATTCTCAAGTGCTTTAGCAGCAAGATCATCATCAGGCCCTCGCTTCAATGACGGGTTCGCAAGAGACAACGTCGATAACAACAAAAGAAGCAGTCCCATGGACCTGAAAGTGAGGATAGCCATTCTCTCCCTGATTATCGTTTGAAAGATTCACACAGAAGAAACTGGATGCAGCCACAGGTCAAGCAGACTATATGCTTCACCTCCCGAGATACATTTGTGAGATAATATGCCATCTCAGGGAAACTTTCTGCCCAAGCAATATAATTTGAAATTGTAGTGATGGTCACATTACCCTCAATGGTAAAAGTGATTGCTGACTACTGGTAAGCAATATCAAAGGTTAATTCGAAACGTATCCCAAGTCCTTCGCATACCTTATTTCCATGATCTTGATTTTCTCTTGCGACACAGCAAATGAAGATCCAGTGTCGTGTTTAATTATCCTTGCTACTGTTCTCATTTTGCCAAAAGGCGGTTGAGTGGTGTCCAATGAAAGCCCAGAGCTCTCGCCTGTCCGGTTGTATAAACATGTGGCGGGGAAGCCGACATGTCGTGCGGTGTTGGGAGGGATTCATTGTAAGAAATAATGGAGTCTTATTCCCCAGGCAGGTTGCTTCTACGAATTTCTCCCTGCCAGCCAAGCGTCATGTGAACTGCCTTACTGGCGAGGATCTGCGAATTGCCCGCAGCGGCACTTCATGGGTACCACCTCGCCAGTGAAAAATAAACAAGACTCACAAGTATGTTTCACCCGCTGGATATCAGTGGTTACCAATTACTGGTAGCTGGTTGGACACGGCGACACAAGTCGGCAGTGGACGACCATGTGCCATCCATAAATTGGCTCGATCCGAGTAACCCAACTCCGCTTTCAAATAGAGAGGAAATAATTGCGGATGATAAAGGCAAAATTCTTACAGGTTCAGCCAGGATGAAAGTTTTTACCTGTAAGCACTTGAGCAGACTGGATTGAAATTTTGGAATCATTTCTTGGAAGCAGAGATAATGGTAGGCTGCGAATCCGGAAGCGACTGTGACACTACTTACGCTGAGGAACTTGAGCCGCAGCGAACATTATAGGTAATACGTCCAAGCAATTTATCGGGGAGGATAAGTTGCATAAACCCTGGTTGATGCTTTGAATCTCCCCGATGCCTGAATGAAAAAGTGGCGAGGTCGCCTTGGTAAGGAGTAAGCTGGCCCGACTTTCCACAAGACTGATGAGTCGAGCAGTAATGGAAGACGATACGAAGAAACAGTAACTAAGCGGGAAACCTCATGCATTTAGTCTAAGACCATTAATATCAAAGGAGACTACATGACAGTACTTGAGACTGATCTTGTATTCTGCTCGTTGAGCTTGGCCCCCTTCTCCCTGCACTTCTCTACCTCTAGCTTCAATTGTGTCAGGAGTTGAAGTTGAAAGCACAAATGGATATCAAAAATATCACAAAAGTTGTTAAAATATAAATCAGATAAAACAACGGATAGAGATACCATGGGAAAGAAACCACCCAGAATCCCCGACCATACTTTGACTGATCATGGATGACTGAGGAAACCCATGCTGGAAACCACTTTCTTCAAAGGATAATAGTATACAATGGTCAAAATGCCGCCAACAACTATGTAGAACATATGAATCCAAATTCACAAGCGAGTTAAATGAATCTATAAAATACAAACGGTCTAAAAGGCGCCAGTTGTTCATCCACAAGGATGCGCACTTGCGCGAGGTGTTGTACAATGTCGTTGCAGAATAATCGTAAAGGCTGCCACTTAAACCCTCGAATCGATAGGCAACAGCCCTTTCGCGAGACGCTGAATCTGATCGGCGTAGTATTTGGACTGGAGGCCGCCGCCCAAGGCCTTGATAGGGATCCATTTGATCCATCTAGGTACTGGTATGGGGCCAAGCACCACACGTGCATCCTCGTCCGAGACTTTTTCATTCAGGATAATCTCCTTCGGCAACTTGGGGAGTACTGCCGCAGGACGGGCCAGTCCGATGAGATCGCATCCACCGCTCTTCAGTGCTGCTTCCATGCCGACGCGGGTCCGGAAACCTCCAGTTACCATGAGAATGGCCTTGGGAAAGCGTTCTCGAACTTCTTGGGCAAATTGTAGAAAGAAAGCTTCCCGTAGGAGAGTGCTTTGTTTAGTTTTTGGCTCGCTGGTGGCAGGTTTCTCGGTATCATGAGAGTCTCCTTGCATCATTCGGGGGTTCTCATAGGTGCCTCCTGAAATCTCCATGAAGTCGACTCCGACCTCGTTAATCAACCTGATTTGCTCCATGACTTCTTCTGGGGATTCTGATGAAGCAGCGTCAACGCTGTTGAGCTTGATGCCGATGCAAAATTCTGGACTCGTTTGCTTGCGAACCTCTCGGATGATGCGGAGAACGACTTCAACTCGCTTGGCGGCTGATCCTCCGAATTCGTCTGTTCGGTAATTTGTTGTTGAGGACATGAACTGCGCAAGAAGATATCCATGACTTGCATGCAGCTCGACGCCTTTGAATCCGGCCTCATAACACTGCTTCGAGCCTTCCACAAATTGTGCAATGATCCCTTCAGGACCGGTTATCTCATCGATTGTCATTTCTCGTGGTGTACCGAAAAGTAAAGACACAGCTGTCTTTGCAATTATGGATTCTCCCAGATTCAGCTTTACTGGGGATGGCGCGATGTTCTTTTGGAAGAGTCCACTAGACCCAGCTCCCAAGGGTGATTGACGTCCTGGGTGGCAGAGCTGAATGACAGTAGGAGTTCCTGACCGTTGACAAACAGCTGCCCAATTCTTCCACTGGGCTTTTTGCTCGGGAGTTTGACCGTGTAAAGATGTCTCCACGTCGCCTGGCGATCCGTGAAAGATGGTTGAGACTTGGACGTTGCCTGAATCTGTGTTAACAACAAATTCAAATGCATTCGCTTGAAATTCATGTCTTGCCTGTTATGACCAATCCCCATCCACCATCGGCCCATTCCCCATAAGCTGAAGAAAACCCTTTGCTAGGATTGTGATCAGTGGACATATTTTCCGCCATTGCAGCTTTTGCAAGCCTACTGAATGTTAGAATCGGAATTCTAGTGCTCGATTGTCGCAGCAAAGTCTCGAGTTGTCACCGCGAGACGTCATTTTCGTCACGAGGCCAATGGAGAGGTAAACTGACCTGTTTGGAAGCTCGAGACCGCATGGCAGTTGAATCTTTTCTGAAAGCTGCATTATGTAGAAATATCAACTGGACTCTGTACCATATATTTTGATATGTAGCAAATCATGCGGTGGCCAGATGCTTGGAAGAAACGAGAAACTATTTTTCCACAAGATATGGGACGAAGATATACTTGATCTCCACGCCACTTCGGAGAGATAAGAAGAAGCAATGACAGACAAATACAACCCCTTGATTGAAAAGCAGGCGATGAAGTGAAAATTCATGTCTCCGAAGCTTGTCGCGATTGATGATAGCCTTTCCAGTAGTCTCAGAATTCGCTCGGGTATTGTCCCAGACCCTTGGGATTCTCGCATCAAACTCTGCCGCGATTGGCTGGCAGTAGCGGTATTCACGGTGAAGCGGCATGATAGCACGTCCGACCCCTGCCAAGACGGTGCTTCTCTCAACCGAACCGAGGTACATCGATTTGATGTAAATAGAAGAGTTTTGGCCAAAAAGTCAAACTTGTCCGAAGTTTGTTGAAGAGACGGAGAGACTGGTAGGAAGAATGAAGCTCACGTCCCAGTGAGATCCCTGTGTGTCTCGGGTGTCAGCACTCTAAATTATAGCCATCTCGGCTATGTGATGCCAAGCTTCTTCTTTACAAATCAGTCCTGGTCCCCAAGTTGCCAAAGCTTCTTCCATCGTGTCTCCATTCTTTCTTCTCTTCAACCAAAAAGAAAACGCATGATGAGAATGCCATCACATCAACTCACTGACAAGTTTTGCTCAGCCAAGGTCTCTGGCAATAACTTGCTCTCATGGCCTCCGAGCTCAGATCTTCGACCTGTAAACATACAGCTTGATCTCGCGCCCATTCAGTTGTTCCATAAGTTTCGCAAATATGTGATCATATTGCTATGCATTATCCCCAGTTGTCTGTGGTCGACGCGCCGATTCTACGAGGGACGAGTCTATGATGGTTTGTCGTGGCATACGTTGCGAAGCGAGACTGATTTTGTATCGCAAGTCTACGAATCGACTTCTCGTTGCCTGGTTTGTTTTGATCTGGGCAAATACTATTGCATTAGTAGGCTCGCTCAAGTCTTCACCCCAGATGCCCAGGCAATACTCGCAGACCCTGGTTGCATGGTTTGAGAATATCGGACATGTTCTGTTAGAAGCTTTGGAATTGGTCTGTCCGTACGTCTTTTGAGTCTTTTCTGGAGCCTGAATAGGCCTTCCATAGCAATCTTGATCTTCATCTGCGACTGGGAATTTGCGCCTAGAGGCTTCCCAGGCTCTGTTCGAATGAACCAATGAGCGCCAAGTTTTCGCGAATACAGCCAAGACATGGAAAATGGCTCGGACTTTGCACATTATTTCCGCTCTGCGAACACAGTTTCCAGTGAGTGGCTACTGCCTACATATTCATGCTCAAATAATTCCACAATCATTCGAAAAGGATACGTCTCGCCGTATCAGGCGATACTCGCGATCGCCAAGGACCAACTAGTGGTTCGGATATCGCACGTACACGAAGGGCACAGCTACATATTCTTCTTGCAGTATCAGTTCGAAGAAAGTGGTACTCGTAGATAATGGCTTTACCTCCGTAAGTCCCGTCACCTCTATGTCATCAAGTTCAGAGTGGAGACGACCAACTGTGACACAAGTTATGGAGGTATAAAGGGAGGATGGAAAGCATATCGAGACATCATCAGACGACCGAGCAAGGTTCTTCTACATCGAAATACCTGCATAGGAAGCCAAAATTTCGATCCTCCAATTTCACCCTTTACTGAGCCAGAAATAGACCGATGGAAGGAGTAGCTCAAAACGAAATATGCAATTCTTCATAACCGGCGCAACAGGCTATGTTGGCAGCACTTTGACAGAGCAATCCATCGCACAAGGCCACACTGTTCACGGTCTCTCTCGGACTGAAAGCGGCGATTCAAAACTAAAAGCTCTAGGAGCAATCCCGGTCCGTGGTGATCTGACAACGCTCGATGTCCTCCGCCAAGAAGCTGCTCAAGCAGACGCAGTATGCCACCTAGCATACATCCACGACTTCACAGCAAATTATGAAGAAATCCTCGCCATCGATGCTGCAGCAGTAGATGCTCTCGCTGAACCTCTTCGCGGCACCAACAAAGCTCTTGTAATCACCTCCGGCACTCCGGTCGCGGAGCCGGATCCTGCAGGTGGCGAGACTAACGAGAGCTCGCCCTTATTGAAGAATCCTCCTGTTGATCGACATCGTTCGGAGAAGCACGCCTTGAGCAAAGCCAAAGAAGGAGTGCGAGTCAGCGCTATCCGTCTCACGCCGTATGTTCATGGCAGGGGTGGTTCAGGATTCATCCCAATGCTCCTTGACCGGGCTGCCAAGGACGGGGAGTCAATCTATATCGACGACGGAGCCACTCATACTAGCGGGGTCAATGTCGATGATGCAGCTGCTATGTATCTCCTTGCGGTGGAGAAATCCAAGCCAGGTGATGTTTGGAATTGCTGTGAGGATAAGTCTGTTTCGATGAAGGACTTGGCGGGGGCTGTCGGCGAACTGATGAGAGTACCCGTGAAGTCTATTACGGCGGAAGAGGCGACGAAGAAGGGCGGCCAATTCCTGGCTTTGATCTTGACTATGGTCAATCGTCCATCGAACCGGAAAGCAAAGAGAGAACTGGGTTGGAAGCCAACACGACTCGATATTTTGGAGGATGTGAGAGCCGGCTCTTATTCGGAGTTGGCGTCGAAGTTGCTGCAGGGCGAAGGTGTCGTCAAGCACTATAGTACGGAGTCGTCATAAAGAGTTTCTATCCTACAAGGAAGGGAAAAAGTCGGTCTCTGGGCACGCCAACTGCTTTACCTTAATGCGCGAATCTAAAATCCAATCTTTTGTTACCCTCGTCCGTTGTCGTCGTCAAATAGTTCAGCTTCTCCTCTTCAGTCATCCCATTCCATATTCTATCTCTATATGCATTCCTCTTTACATAGTAGATCTTTGTACCCAAATAGAGAAAAATGTTGAGAGCGAGTAGGGAGAGTAGGATGTGGTTTCCTCGTTTGTAGCGGGGTGCGTCGTCTTCTTGGTAGATGTTTGCCGCAATTATCCCGGACGTCTGGACGCACATGTTGTATAAAGCTGCAGAGACGGTACGTGATCTTACAGTGTTTGAGTTGCGGGAATTCCAGCCGACCTGGATTGGATGCGCTAGAAATTATCAGTTGATATCTAAAAGGTGTAACTCTGATGGGGGACATTGAATCTTACCGTCAGGATAACACAACAAAGCTGTCATGATTGCCCAAGCTAACCATTTGTTGATCTGATTGATATCGACGAGGTTGATGAAGATCAAAAAGGGTAGCGCCCAGATCTGACCGATCAAAGCAGTTATCGTGAGCTCCCCAAACACTTCCCCAGCATAAGTCAGAGCTAGCATGGTTGTCACATGCAATACTTTGCTCGGAATGACGAGCAGGTTCGTTTTGAACGTGTCGAATCCAAGACCCTTCAACGAGAGAGTCAGGTAGTTAGCTGGCGTAGACATGGGAGTCTGGAAATTGAGGCCGAGGATATAGATCGGCCAGAGATCAAAATCCTTGATGCTTCGCCACACCAGTGCTGGGGTCAGTGGCTCGCGATTGTGCATTGAGCTTTTGCTGGGGTCTTCGCGAATGATTCTATTCACCATGATCTTCTCTTCCCGCTCAGTGAACCATCCTCGCTCTCCGCGGAACCAGCTTGCAGTAGAAGTTGGACTCGATGGCATAAGAACGAAGGCAAGAAGACCGACGACAAGAGTGAGCAGGGCCTATGATGAGTTAGAACGAGTCTATGAGTCAATGGTAATGCCATACTTCAATTAGGAATAGCCATCGCCATCCGGCATGACCGTCAACATCCCGCATATGTAAAATCCCAAACGCAAGAAAGCCACCCATGACATCCGCAAGAGCAGATGCGGTCCAAAAAAAGCCAAGTCTTAACGATAATTCATGATGCTTGTAGAAGTACGACAAGTATAAGATGACCTGCTTCAAATAAGTTCTACAATCACCACAGGCAGGAAAGCTGACTTGCCTCAGGAATGAAACCGCCTTGCAGGGCTCCAAGCAGTGCGCGAGTAATGAAGAATGATGTTCTTCCATTGAGGAAAAATTGACCTGAGGCTACCAAAGACCAGACCACCATCTGTGTCGGTATCCATATGTCTGGTCCTATCCACTTTGCGATGAGCTGAGAGGGTAGCTCTGCAAATAAGAAGGCAAATTTGAAAGCTGTTTGACCATAATTATAATCTGACAGCATTCAGCATTCGTTTTAACGCATCTACACGACTCTTACCGTTGGTGGTCATTCCTAGATCTTCTAGAAAGTTGTCTGTCAAAGCCTGAGAGATATTCGATCGATCTAGCTCCAGTGCCATGAACATGACCGCTGCAAATACCATGATCCTTGAATCGATTTTGCGGATCAGCAGGTGCTCTTCTCCCCATGTCCACCTCTCGTCAGGATCAAAGCGATGTATATTTTCCCAATCATCGCCAGGTCGAAACTCTTCCAAGGTATCCGGGTCATCAAATACCGAAGCCTGTGTTGCTATTGCAGATGGGTCATAGACAACTCTCGATCTTTGGAAGAAGAATCTCCTCTCTTCGCCTGGAACACCTAAAGCCAAAGACTTGCCGCTTTTAAGTAAGGCTGCAGTGGCATGGCTGCCATCTCTGCTTGGATGTGCATATCCTAAAGGAAAGTCATGTGAGTCCTCGTGATCGTCTTTATCAAGTTCCAGGTCTTGGTCCTCGAACCGTCCTGGATGTCCAGTGCTCGATGTCCATTCCGGACCCTCCGAATCGAGACGCTGATAACGAGTACTTGAGAAGCGTTTCATTGGGATATCCGGATGGGTTTCCTTACCGGACGCTAACGGCGCCCTCATGATGGAACTATATATGGAGGTCGGAGCTCGAAAGTGAAAGGATGACACCTTGAGCGGATCCAAGACACCATATGCAGTGAAGTCGCGTGAACGAGTTATATCGAATAGGATTGCGAGATCGATATCCCTATGCGCGTCAAGCGACGTGTCTGAGCTGTCGTAATTCGCCAGCATTTTGCGTGCTCGATAAGATCACGTGATCGAGCTCTATGCAGGTGCTCACCAGGGTCAGCTGTCAAATCGCCAACGCCAAACCAAGCCTCCTGACTGGTAGAGTCTGGATTCTTGAAACCAGTGGTGTGCAGAGTAGCTACTATTGTGAGTTTCTGGAGCATAATGGTTGAGTGATGCTTCAGGAAAGGTTGGCACTAAGTTTTGGTAAGCGACGCCACTAGGAAAATGTCAACAAGCAGCCGAGCATTCGGGAAAAGCCAAGATTATTGCCTGAGAGACAGTCACAGCTACAGATTGATTGAGATATTGATCTGAGCTAGAATAGTCGTATTGTGGGCTGAAAATAATATAGAGCGGTATCCCCTGCAGAGTCGAATCAATCCATTATTGCCTGAAGGAGACCGAAATGAGCCCAGAAGCGCTTGAAAAGGGCATCATTCAAATAGCGAGGAGATAATAGATCAATAGAACAGGATAGAAGTGAGATAGCCATGTGCCTGTAACATGACGCTTTCATTTTAGAGTTCTGCCAAGAGCAACAAGTCTCATTAACGCAGGTAAAAGTACACGTTGATCATAGGTCCAAACGCCTTAACTCCATCTGGAAATCTACTACTGGTACATAAAGGCGATGTGTAGCCAATTGCAAGACAACATCATAATGCGATCATGAATTGTGGAAAATTGCAACCACCGGGTTACCAACAAGTTTTGGATATTTTGAACTCAACAAAACACTGCCAAGACTTTCCTGCCGTATGATGTGAGGCTGGTCCTTCGGAATTTCGAAATTATCGTGGCGATTGTAGATGTTATTTGCTTCGTCACAGGCTCCACCCTAAGCTCGAAGCCGGCGTATATTTCTCACGCTTGAATGGAGGTTTACCACCCGCTGCATTGTGAACAGGACGAGTTATCCGCCATAATCTGGATAATTTGTTAGCAAAATGCCAACAATCGTAGCCTTGTAGGGCTCTCAACCTCCATCGTTTGCAGGATAGGGGTCTGGGATATCGACATCCTGTGTGTCGCCCTCCTGCCAATTTGTATCTTTGCAACGTCTGGAATTATGTCGATTACTACTTGACATTTGGTCTTTTCTTCGTTGGTAGGACGCGATAATAATGGCCGAAGCTCAGATTCAATTGAGCAAAAAGTAAAGATTAACTCGGATTCACGATTAAAGGAACAATTTGATGCGTTGAATGATCCAAGGAGAGGATTGTAGAATTGTGTTTAGGTGGCATAGTATATCAATCACAGTCCGAGGAGAATATCCAAAGTTATAAAGTATTGGTGCCCTACAATAAGGATGATTTCTTTCCTACTGCAATGATTCACCGGGTCCTTGCGGTCAGCATTTATTCCTCCTTGCGCATGTGAGGCTGCTGGACATCCACACCGAGACTTCCAGAGTTCATACTTGCCGTGAGGGCGTGATGTTTAGGAGGGTGATGCGCCCAGTAGCTATGAAGTTGAAGTGGCAAAATCAGAGGCTGTGCTATGATTTCGGAACATTGGGCGGAATGAGGCCAAACCGCCCGATTGGCATGCTTCATGACGAGAAACTCTGCCAGGATTCGGAAAGCCGAGATCTCACGAAAATCGCCCTGTTAGTCAATGAATAGTTTCATTGGCCTTACCCTTAGATTGAAGGCTATGCTGCAGCCTACGTAGGCTCCAACATCTGGAGGCAGTGCGGCGGGCGTTGCGTGCGAGGCGAGCCGTTGTGCATGACGGGCGAAGCTCTGCCCTGAGGCTTTAGAATATCTGACGTGCCAAACTATAGCACAATAAAAGACTAAGAGCAAGCAAAACACTCATAGATAAAGAATGAGGCACAACTGAGAGCTGATGTGCCACTGAATGCCTCGACGTCATTAAATCTACCTTGTGCCGTTCGTCTCATCTCCTGGCCGTGCTTTCGCTTCAGTTCAGGGGTGACAATAATGCAAGGTCCAGCCTGCTGGTAGATTGCAATGTTATTTGCTGAAATTTGAGTTTCACCATCCACATAAGCTTGAGCAACAGAAGCATTCTCACGAAAAGTTAGATTCAAAGACAGGCCACTTGGGGGTACAGATTACCCCTCGATGCTGCCGCTGCACTGAAATACTGGTGTCGTTTCGCGCCACTTTCTCATGTGTAATAATCATGTTCGTTTCAAAACATGCATTCCTGCGAATCTCATTGTTGCGTTTGGAGGGGGTGCCACTCGAGAATATGTGCCCACATCGGAGCGCATGCCTCAAGAGGGCATAGTGGACCTCTTTCTCGGGACCTTGCGAGGCGCCAGCAAGAGATAGATAGCGCCCAGGCTCGGTTAAGCAGCCACCTCGGTACAGCCATCCGAATGGGAAGCAAGGTCAGGCTCGAGGTCAGGGTTCGAAACAGCAGACAATAACAGGCAATCTTAGACGTGATCTTGGCGATCATAACCATGCTTAAGCGACTCCAGGATATATTAAATATATAGTTTTTTTGGTTTCACTGATCCCGAAGGAACATGCGTGCAGCCCAGAACCCGCAGAGTCGGCGTCTCGACACTTCCAACTGGTGGTGTTCCTGCGGCACTCAGGGCGGATGGAGAATTGGACGATGTCTAGACTTCGATATCCATTCTGACTTGGCTCCTCTCTGTGGAATGAGCGCCTCCACTGCGGCAAGGTTAGAGAAGTACATATGGTCTGCGGTTCCCAATTGTTCGATTCCTTTTCTCTCCTCATCGCGCCAGTCGCTCATTACTTGCACATTCTTGCACATTACATTCATTTGAATTGTCCTTCTTTTGCTGCTCATTCACTCGTTTGTCCATCTTTGATTTTATCCTTCAACAATCAACTCATCTCGATCGTCGTTCTCCCTCATCAAAATGAAGTACTCTCAGTTCATCGCCAGTGCTGCTCTTGCCTCTGTGGCACACGGGCACGCAACCATCTGGAACATGTTCGTCAATGATGTTAACCAAGGCGTTGGAAACACTGATGGTGGATACATTCGTTTCCCACCATCCAACAGCCCAATCAAGGACATCACCTCGACTGATATGACTTGCAACGTTGCCAACAAGAAAGCTGCTAAGACAGTTGCTGTTGCAGCTGGTGACAAGGTAATTCACCAACAGTTGCCTGCTTTTCGCTGGTACTAACTTCCGCCCAGCTCACCCTCGAGTGGCACCACGACACCAACACTGCTGCAGACGACATCATTGCCGCTTCCCATGTTGGCCCGGTCATGGTGTACATTGCACCAACAGCATCCAACGGTGCAGGCGATGTCTGGGTCAAGTTGGCGGAAGACGGTTACGATGGTTCTAAATGGGCCGTCCAGAAGTTGATTGCCAACAAGGGAAAGCATGATGTTACTCTTCCATCCACCTTGGCTGATGGTGACTACCTTATCCGTGGGGAGATCATTGCTCTTCACGAAGCCGACAAGGCATTCAGTGCTGATCCTGCTCGTGGTGCTCAATTCTATATGGAGTGTATCCAGATCACCGTTTCTGGAGGCGGCGCAACGGTAAATATCTGTTCTCCTTGATGACTTCCATGACTAACAATTTCCAGGTTCTCCCAGCCGGTGTATCGATCCCAGGTGCCTACTCGTACTCTGACCCAGGAGTTGTGTTCAGCGTCTATGAGGCATACACTTCCTACACCATTCCCGGCCCAGCTGTTTGGGACGGCGCCAGCTCTGGATCAGCTCCAGTTGCCTCTTCCGCCGCCCCAGTCGCTTCTAGCACAGCTGCTGGCATCCCAGCCACGACTGTTGCTCCAGTTTCCAGCAGTCAAGCACCTGTCGCCACCGATGTTGCAAGTGACCTCGAGCCTGTCACCGAGTTCCCATCTTTAACCACCCCTGCTGCAACAGCAGCCCCAATTGCGACCTCAGCACCAGCTGTTACATCCGTCAAGAGCGCATGCAAGAGCAAGTCTTCTGCCGTTGCCCCCGTTGCCACCTCCAGCAAGAGTGCATGCAAGGCGAAGACTTCTACTGTGGCTCCAGGTCCCACAAAGTCCGCATGCTCGGCTAAAAGCATCGCCGCTGTTCCAACTACTTTGGCCACTGTTGCTAAGCCAGCTGCATCCGGAGTTTCTGGAGCTGCAGTTGCAAAGTACGGACAATGGTAAGCAGACCGAACAACCCCGAGGCATCACGCTCAATCTAACATCTCTTAGTGGCGGAACCGGATTCACTGGATCGTCTACCTGTGCTGAGGGAAGCACTTGCACTGTGCAAAACCCATACTACTCTCAGTGCATCTAAACATAACATCATGAACTCCTTTACGAATAACTCGATTTAAGCGACGACGTCAAAGGACGAATGAAAAAAACACAAAACTAACAGCAGAAGCAAAACTATCGGACACTTCGATTCACTGTATATCTTCTTCCCTGCTGTGCAGGATTTGCTTCCCGGAGACACTTTGATCAATGGGAGCCTTTGGGTAGAGAGTGGAGGCAGCTTTGCCTATATTCCTGTATATATATGCAAGCACAAATGTGTTGAATCATGAGACTATCATGTCTAACTCTTATCTTGAACTTCCCAAGCTGCCGTGAATAACAGCGCCCATGCGTATCTTGAACGGGAAGCTGCAGAGACTTGATTCTGTAAGGCCAAGTCCCAGCCGAAGCTTTCAAGGTGATAAAACCCCTCCCTTTGTGGCTTGGAATAATCTTATGCTCATAGAGACTTGGGAAGCCTAATAACAAAATTGTTCAATTGTGTAAAATGATAGTGTCGAAACATCAGTATGATTCTCTTCAATCTCGCCATCATGTTTGCAGGCATAGAACACACGAGCAAATCTGATCTGATCAGTGGCTACACCACCAAGACATGAGGTAGAACTTTGCAACTAACGCCACATTATAAAAGACAAAACCTTAGCACTGAAAGTTTGCAGATAAAGCTCGACTATACAGACAAACAATCTTGCCGGGCCTCGACTGGAGGATGGCTAATTCCGGACAGAAATGGAAGCTCCTAAGGATGAGGACGCTGCCATGGATATTGAAATGGTCAGCTCACGTCGGGAAGCCCATTTTGTCGTGTAAACGCAGAAGTTGAAGTTGTTCAGTTCCGAACCAGGTTCAGTTAAGGTTACATTTTGGCGCCGAGGCTCTTCCCCTGCTTGTTGATCTCCCGTACAGCCGAAACCATTCTGTTATCGATAACTTGACCGTGATTCCAAGCATAACTTTCCATCACCAACTCATCCCTCTCATATTCCTTGAGATCTCCAGTCAATCTGAACATAACCAAATGGCCACTAAAACACAAGAACAGCTCACCCTCGAGGGAGCGAAGGTCGCTGTCGCAGCCGCGGAGAGAGAAGCCAAGCAAATCGGGGTAGACATGAATATTGCGGTTGTTGACGCCTCAACGCATTTACTGCATTTCTCAAGGATGTCAAATGCGAAAATCACAAGCATTAGTAGTAAGTCTTTGTGTGTTTATCAAGATGTGTTTGTCTGGTCCAGGTAGAATAATGGGTACACAGCTGCCCCTCTACTTGATCATGGCTTAAGTGGGATAATGTGACTTCAAGTCAAAGAATCACCTGAAAATTACCAAGAAGGAATACAAGATGCATTGGACAGTTGATACTAACAAGACCTCTAGTCGCGATGGATAAGGCATTCACCGCAGCTGGCCATCGTGTTGGCACACATACCTACAAGGAAGCTGTTTGGCCGGGTGGACCAGCCTACGGACTTGGCAATAGCAATGGAGGCCGGTTTACGACTTTTGGAGGAGGATTGCCGATTCTAAACGCAAAGGGTGAAGTTATTGGTGGTATTGGTGCGAGCACGGGGACACCAGCGCAGGATCAGCAAGTTGTTCAAGCTGGGGTTGATGCTTTGGAGGAGGTACTGAAGGGCAAGTTGAAGTCGAAGCTATGAGGATTAAAAAGGCAACTAATCTGGGTTTATATTGCATTCTGATCACAGACGATGTGACCTGAATCAGTGCTATTGGTATCTAGTCTTCGTACGCCTCGTTTCTAACCTCATAAATACCATGTACCATAATGTACTGTACACCCAGCTCGAACCTCGACTCCTAATGTACACCCCTAGTTGACTGTGCAATCATCCCCATCCTACACAGAACCCAAAAGAGCCATCAAATGCATCAAACTCGCCTTCCATTGCTTTCAGACAGTCGTATCGGGGAACTTGACCTGGCGCATAGAATCGTAACAACGTTTCCATATCCTTTTCGTCCATTGCACATAGGTCCTCCAAGCTGTAGGCATCGCTGACCTTGATCATCCTGTTCTCGTCAGTGCTTTGCGCCGTCTTGTATGCCACGGATTTAACCTACCATGCCATTCTTTTGGGACCCTCTTCAATACCTGGCGCAACCTTCCTCAGCATCTGTCTCAATTTCCCAACCTTTGTGATAGCCTCTCCAGTATTCGCGGGTAGCTTCTCTGCTATTGATCTCCTCACAATATTCGCAAAACGTGGACCCTTGCCATTCGTGCTAACCATAATCTGCAGAGGGCCATCTCGATGTACACTTCCGAAATAGAAATCACACTCAGGTGGTACGTCTGCGATGTTTGCCGCAATCTTTCTCTCTTTGCATAGCTTCCATATTTGCGACGAGGCCTCTGGGTCGTCGACGGCGGTTAATACCATATCAACATTATCCAGGTCTGAAGGTTCGAACTTTCGGTCCACATAGTCAACTTCTCCTTTTTCAATTCGATATGCGACTTCTGGGTTCAATCCCTCTCGGGGAGACACCACTGTAACTTTAGCGTCTGCATTCAGCACATTTAGAATTCGACCTGCGGCGACCTGGGAGGAGTTAGTAAGCTTTGATGGAAGTAATGAAATACTCGCCTCTCCACCACCAACAACAAGAACTCTCTTATTCCGAATCTGCCATGCTAGTATCAATGAACCACCACCTTGAACCTCTGGGAATTGTGCCTCGCCCATGTTGCGAATTGTGAAGTTATTCAAAAGTATTTTCGGGGAGATCCCTACCTTACCACTCCGATAAGACATCGACGCTAGGGCTTATCGGAAAGCTTGGCTCGCCTCGCCACATGTCTTAGGTTGTTCCAGGGACAGTCTGCAGACGAGGCGGAGATCCCTTAAACACCTCGAGCTGGCAAGGCTCTGAGGCAACAGATTTCGATATACTCCCGCCATGTCTGGTCGAAAGCTGGGAGGCGGGAGGATTCTGGGTAGCGGGAAGTCTCTGGCACCTCCTGCCCCTCCAGCGCATCAACGAACCTCCGATCTCATATCCTCACCAGCAGCAAGCACAGTTTCGTCCGGAGGATCGTCTGCATCTCCTTTGGCTACGTCGCCATTACCGGAGAGTAGTCAGGACTTGAGCTCTATTGTCTCTTTGCAAAATGGGGTGTCATCCGTCACGGCGGCAAGCAGTAGGCTTCTATGCCCGATTTGCAATGAGGAGATGGTAAGTGCCTGGTATATCTTAATAAATAGCTACTAACAGCTCTAGATGACCTTGTTACAGCTCAATAGGTATGGGTGCTTTCATGCATCTGCAAGTACTAGCTAATGGAAATAGACATCTCGACGATAACCATCAGGAATTGCCAGAGGTGGAGCAGGACGAAGTTAAGAATTGGTTCGACAAGCAAGTCATTAAGGCCAAGAAGTTTCAACCGCTGGCAGTGATTAATCAGAAGTTGAAGGGGCTGGATGTTTTCGAATCAAACGACTCGCCAAACCTAGCAGTTTCCGCTCCAAGTGCGCTTCCTGGAAATCGAATATCGACCTCCGAACCAGCTCGAGTGGATCCTGACGAAGTAGTCACTCGGGCACATTGGCAGAGGTCTGGATTTAATGACCTATGTACGGAGCCAGCATGTGGCAAGAGGCTGGGAGCTGTCAATGGAACTGTAAATTGCAGGAAATGCGGGCGTTTATTCTGCGAGGATCACACCATGTACCAGATGAAACTATCGAGATCAGCTCAACACGAACCGGTGCGAGGGTTATGGTGTCGAACCTGCGAGACCTGTTTTAAGTCGAGGGAGGGATACAACGATCACAACGGGCTTATTCGGGATGACACTGCCGACTTTCTTGCCATGAGAAGGAAAAAAGTCGACAAGGCATACCTAGAGATTTCGAGGCTAGAAAAGAGACTCACGAAACTCACCCAACTACTTGCAAATCCACCGGAAGACTTGTCGGGAAATAATAACGGAATATTATCACTCTCTGGGCAGAAAAATCAAAGGAAAATACTGGAACAGTCAGTTGTAACCTGGGAAGAGGATGCAAAAGTCCTTAAATGCCCGTTTTGCCAACAAGAATTTGGATCTTGGTCATTCAGAAGGCATCATTGTCGACTGTGTGGACGAGTTGTCTGCGCAGATCCAAGAACAGGATGCTCATCCGAAATAGGTCTCAACGTCACGGCGCGTAAGTGAAATATTGATCCTCATATCTGTCGTCCATTGACATCCTTCAGTGACTGACATTCAGTCAGAAAAAAACGGTACCTCAGATATGAACATCGATGTGCGAATGTGCAGGGACTGCAAAGCCACCGTTTTCAGCAAGAAGGACTTTGCGGCCGAAGCATCACATAAACCAGCTGATCAACGATCCTACGAAAATCTCCTCCAATTCGAGCGAGGAATTCGGACCCTTCTCCCTAATTTCCAGCGTCTTCTCATGGCACTCCAAGATCCAGACAAGCCGCCATCACAACAAACACTAACCGAAGCCTCCAAAGTCCGAAAACGCCTCATCGACTCCTTTGGAAAATACGATCTTGCAGCAAAACGAATACGTGACCTACCAACCAAGAGTCCAGCACAAGCAAAGCTTCAAAAGGCAATCTATCAACAAAGCGCCAATTTCTTAAGCATCCACATGCTCCCTCTCCAATCCCTCCCCAAGATCCTGAAGCACGCCTCCCCACACGGCTTCAGCTCCAACGGCCTACCCAGCAGCGGCCGCAGCGCTCTCGCAGCGATAAAGTACAACGACATTGATTCCGCTTCTCAGATGAGTTCCAGCTCAGCCGTCTCGGCTATGGAAGCCGAAGAAAAGGAACTTCGTGAACGGCTTATTGTGTTGGAGGAGCAGAAGTTTATGGTCGCGGATATGGTGGCTGATGCAAAGAAGGCCAGGAGATTCGATGAAGTGACGGCTCTAAGTGGGAATCTGGATGATTTGAGTAGAGAGATTGACAGTGTTAATGGGATGATTGGGCAGTTGGACTTTGCCGGCGTTTATGCAAGGGAGCAGGGAAGTGGAGCTGGTGGTGCGGGGCCATTGGCATTGGTGAGGTAGTCTTAAGCATTGGAGTAGGAGGCAGTTTGATTTATGGTTATTACTTGTTGACTGTTACAGAGCGGCATTGGGTGGCGTTATGGCTTGCGGGGAATATAGTCGGCTTCAGTGGCCATGGTTGGGCGGGAGTTTCAGGAAGATGAATGAGGCAATTTCACAACAGGCTTACTACATAGTTCAAATACTTACTATACACAATATTTTCTTCTCTTTGAGGATACCCCTTACTCTCCTTTTGAGGCGGATACAATGACATTTAGTCCTCTTATTGATGAGAGAGTTCGGCGACTTTTCAAGCGAGTGCGAAATAATAACACAAAAAAATGGAGCCGCAAGGTTTCTTTTGAGTTGCAAGAAATGCAGAGGTCATTGTACACGGTTACATGGGGAATCTCTATGCCAATTACAGTCACAAGGAGCCTCCCCATCTCCCAACTTCGAGTCCTTCGTCACCACCTTCTGAGCTCGATGTCCTGTCCATTAACACCAACTTATAGCAACAGCTCCAAAGGATTCTCAACCACCTTCTTGAACTCCTTGATCCACTCGCCTCCAACAGCACCGTCAACAACCTTGTGGTCAAAGCTACCGGTGACTACTATCTGGTCGTCCCACTCGATTGATGTGCCCTCCTCTGTCTCGACGGGAATGGCGACCTTCTTGGTGGTTCCGACAGCAAGGATACCAGCTTGTGGGGGGTTGATGACAGCTGTGAAGCGGTCGATGGCTGAATTCATACCCATGTTGCTAATAGTGAAAGTTCCGCCCTGGTACTCCTCTGGCTTGAGCTTGCCGTCTCTGGCGCGCTTGCCGAGATCCTTAACTTGTGCGGAGATGGATTCGAGTCCGAGGCCTTCAACTGACTTGACGATTGGGGTCATAAGACCAACTGGAGTTGCAACGGCGACCTGTTTGATTTTGTTAGGTAGAGCTCAGACAGGGATTGTATGACTCGAACTTACGCTGATATCAACATTGTTGAATTGGCGGATGAAACCGTCCCTCCAGCTCGAGTTGACGGTAGGAACCTTCTTGCATGCAACACCACAGGCCTTGATCAGGAAATCATTGACTGAGAGCTTGTACTTGCCATCTGCGGAGGCGTTAAGAGCAGCACGGAGCTTCAAGAGCTTGGTAACTGAGACTGAGGCAGCAACGAAGTAGTGGGGGTTTTGGTTCATAGACTCGGTAAGGCGGTTAGCGATGGTTTTGCGCATAGAGGAGATAGGTGTGTCGGTATATGAAGCTGCTGGGGTGGCGCCCGGTGCAGCAGATGAGCTTCCAGATGAAGCCTTCTTGACATCAGCCTCAGTGATCTGTCCACCGGTTCCGGTCCCTTTTAGACCAGTGATCTTAACTCCGCTCTCAATTGCCAACCTGACAGCAGCTGCGCTTGCATTTGGTGCTCTCTCCAGAGCTGGTTGTAATCTGCCCCCACTCGACACGGGTTGCTCGGGAGCTGGTGTTGATTCGGCCTTTGGTGGAGCAGTTCCGGACTTGGTGTCCGCAGGCTCTGAGGATTCGCTTGCCTCCTCCTTTGGTGGTGGTGCTGGTGCGCTCTCTCCTCCAGCATCTTCGAGTGTGAATGATTCGAACGCCGATGCATCCTCACCCTCCCCAACCATAACTGCGATAGGCTATAAAATGTCAATCATTGAACGCTTTGAAGCTTAAAAGAATACTAACGTTACCAACTGCGATATCCTTCTCGCCTGATTGCTTCAAGATCTTTGCCAAAACACCATCTTCTTGGAACTCGAAGTCCATCTGTGCCTTGTCGGTTTCGATCTCCACCAGTACATCTCCAGGAGCGATTGAGTCGCCGACTTTCTTCTGCCACGTCCCGATATTACCAGCTGTCATAGTAGGGGACAGAGCAGGCATTGTGACCACTGTGTGGGGCGGGAAAGATTTCGAGGCATAGCATCGCGCGAATTGGTAGGAGAATGAGGTGGTGGATTGCACCGCGCGCCGTCTAAGCACCGCAGAGAGCATTTTGAAAACGTGGCAGAACGAAGGACAGGTAGAGAAGAGGACGAGACGAGAGGTGAGGAACTGGTCCAGACAATTGAGGCCGTGGACAATCTGCGTCGAGGTTGATGGATTGAGGAAAAGGGCCCGACGACGAGAGGTGGATAAATCGTTGAGTTCGGAGCTTTCGAGTAATTTTCTGGGCTGGGCTGCACAGGCGTTGGGAAGGCCAACCAGCGGCCACAAGGGGATAAGCGCGAGAACGGCCGGGCTTGCTCTCCGTGATAAAGCGGCACTACCTGGACACAATATCACTGATGCCTTTGCAGCTTCTTCTTGACTTGATTCTATGAATTTTTATGCACATATACTATTTCATATGCTCATTTGCGTCCAGTTAAGATATTTTTCTTCTGCGTTGGGTAGCCCTGTTTGGACCTTGGTCAGCCCGCAATCTAAATAGCCCGAATCATTACGGAGGTACTTCTTAGAATACCATCGTGTTTGAGAGACAGCATCTAGTGCCGCTTTTCAGGTTCTCGACAGGCCAGTGAAGGACGAGGCTCAAAGACACCACTACTGAGCACCTGGAAAGGGACCACACGGGAGCGACAGGGATCACGGAGGCCAGACCATCTCAGCCGTGCTGATGCTGGATACGTGGTTAGAGCTTCAAACAATATTTCGAACCGACAAGCAACTCCGCGACCCCGGAAAACCCGGCAAATTGACGACCAAAGCAGTGGAAGGGTCACGAATGGAAACCTGCACCAGTGCATCCACAAGCCCATGATGAGCTCCATCGTCTTTGTCGTGTCCGCTTTGGAAACTATTGCTGCCTCCAAAGAGGCACATAAGAACAAACCTCTCTCGGAATCCGTTCAGAAAGCGCTCAAGGATATCAAGGAACATGCGCCTCAATTGCCGGACCCAGAAGTCATCTTCGCCCCATTGCAATTAGCTACGAAAACTGGCAGTAGCATCCCTTTAATCACAACTGCCCTCGACTGCATCGGGAAGCTGATTAGCTACTCCTACTTCTCCGTTCCATCCTCTCCCAATGCCGACAAGGAAGCATCTCGAGAGCCCCTTATAGACCGAGCTATCAACACAATATGCGACTGCTTCCAGGGAGAGACCACGCCGGTGGAAATTCAATTACAGATTGTCAAATCACTGCTTGCGGCTGTGCTGAATGACAAGATTGTGGTACATGGCGCTGGACTCCTGAAAGCTGTTCGGCAGGTCTACAATGTCTTTCTTCTCTCGAAAAGTAGTGCCAATCAGCAGGTTGCGCAGGGGACTTTAACGCAGATGGTCGGGACGGTGTTCGAGAGAGTCAAGACACGCATACACATGAAAGAAGCCAGGTTGAATCTTGGGAAGCTCGAGAAGAGTGGAGGAAATACAAGCTCTTACACAGTCGATGCCTCGCCAGAAGCCAATGGAGATAACGAAAGAGAGGAGTCGGTGGAGGAAAGTGTGGCCTCCGAAGTGCCGTCCGACGGAGATGGACCAAAACTTACTCTGAAGGACCTCGAACATCGGAAAAGCTTCGACGATTCACAGATGGGAGATGGATCGACCATGGTAACACAACTGAAGCATGCGCAAGCTTCCCCTCGATATGCAGAAGGCGAAACTCCCCCAGAGAGCACAATAGATGAAGGAATGGACTCCGAGGATAACGAGGACGAAGTCTACATAAGAGATGCGTATCTGGTATTTCGGTCCTTCTGCAATCTCAGCACGAAAGTGCTCCCGCCAGATCAACTCTATGATTCGAAGGGCCAGGCTATGCGCTCAAAACTGATTTCGCTTCATCTCATCCACACCTTACTCAATAATAATATGCTCGTTTTCACTTCCCCCCTATGTACTATTACGAACAGCAAAAGCAATGAGCCCACGGGGTTCTTACAGGCTATCAAATTCTACTTGTGTCTGAGCATCACTCGTAATGGCGCCAGCTCTGTGGACAGGGTCTTCGAGGTTTGCTGTGAAATATTCTGGCTCATGTTGAAATTCATGAGAGCTCCTTTCAAGGTTTGCTGAATCTATCCACTTTAATTATCGGCGCTGATGATTTGTAGAAAGAGATTGAGGTATTTCTTAACGAGATTTACCTGGCGCTCCTAGAGAGACGAAATGCCCCTGTTTCACAGAAGCTGTATTTTATGGGAATTCTCCAGAGATATTGCGGTGACCCAAGAGCGCTAGTCGAGACCTACTTGAATTACGACTGCGACCGGAATGTCGATAATATGTTCCAAACGCTCATCGAAGATCTTTCCAAAGCAGCCAGTCAAGCGGTAATGGTCAGCCCCCTCCACCAACAGCAGTACGAAGAGCGAGCTGCCAAAGGGGCGTTGAACGGATCTGGATCAGAGTGGCAAGCGCGTGGCACACTTCCACCATCACTAACGGCCGCTCATCTGACAGACAGACACGCGAGTGTTGATGAAGAGATACCGAAGGAATACATCATCAAGCGTCAAGCTCTAGACTGTCTTGTTGAAGCGCTAAGATCTATGGTCAACTGGTCTCAGCAGGGCATTGCCGATGTTACTGGTGGCTTAGAGGGAGACACCAGACAATCGGAAGATACCAGACAGTCACTGGATCCATCTCAAAATGACAGCTCCTCACGAATTATCAATGGTGACACACCTCTACCTCCTTCTACCCCAGTTGCCGACGATGACCCGAATCAACTGGAACGAGAAAAGCAGCGGAAAACTGCTTTAAGCAACGCCATCAAGCAATTCAACTTCAAGCCCAAGCGGGGGATTGAGCTCCTGGTAAGGGAAGGGTTCATTCCTAGCGACAGTGCTGCAGATATTGCACGTTTCCTCATCTCTGAAGAACGCTTGGATAAAGCCCAGATTGGAGAGTACCTTGGTGAAGGTGACGAACGGAATATTGCAATCATGCACGAGTTCGTGGACACCATGGACTTCACCAAACGGCGATTCGTTGATGCCTTGAGACAATTTCTGCAATCATTCAGGTTGCCTGGAGAGTCACAGAAGATTGACAGATTCATGCTCAAATTCGCAAATCGATATGTTACCGGAAATCCGAATGCCTTCGCCAATGCAGATACAGCTTATGTTCTTGCTTATTCCGTCATCATGCTGAACACCGATGCTCATAGTCGTCAAGTGGTGAAGCGTATGACGAAAGAAGATTTCATCAAGAACAACCGCGGTATCAACGATAATGCAAATCTTCCCGATGAGTATCTCAACGGCATATTTGATGAGATCGCGCAGAACGAGATCGTGCTCAAGAGTGAACGCGAAGCTGCAGCAGCTATGGGAACTGTACCGCAGCAGTCGGGCGGAATTGCGGCAGGTCTTGGTCAAGCCCTAGCAACCGTCGGACGAGATCTCCAGAGAGAGGCGTACTTGCAACAGTCTGAGGAAATCTCGCACAGGTCAGAGCAGCTGTTCAAAAACTTATTCCGCAACCAAAGAAAGAATGCTGCAAAGTCTGGAGGCATCAAGTTCATCCCGGCCACCTCTTTCAAGCACGTTGGCCCTATGTTTGATGTGACTTGGATGTCATTCTTCTCAGGCCTTTCAGGACAAATGCAGAACGCACACAACATTGAGATTGTCAAGTTGTGTATGGAGGGAATGAAGCTCGCTATTCGAATTGCATGTCTGTTTGATCTGGAGACTGCCCGAGAAGCTTTTGTGTCAGCTTTGAAGAATGCCACGAACCTCAACACACCCACCGAGATGCAGGCAAAGAACGTCGAGGCTCTGAAGGTACTGATCGAGATTGGACAAACGGAGGGCAATCTCTTGAAAGGCTCTTGGCGAGATATTTTGATGTGCATCAGCCAATTGGATAGGTTACAACTGATATCTGACGGTATTGACGAGGGGTCAATTCCTGATGTTTCGAAAGCGAGAATCGTCCCTGCATCAAAAACAGATGCACAATCGGCGTCTAGGAAATCGAGTCAGTCACAAAGACCAACACGCCCCAGACCTCGTTCAACAACTACGAGCACAAGCTACTCCATGGAAATCGCTATGGAAAGTCGGTCGGACGAGGTTATTAAAGGCGTTGACCGGATATTTACCAACAGCGCGAATCTTTCTGGTGAAGCTATTGTACACTTCGTACGTGCTTTGACGGAAGTCAGCTGGGAAGAAATCAAGATCTCAGGTCAAACAGAAAATCCGCGAACATACTGTTTGCAAAAATTGGTCGAGATCAGTTACTACAATATGACCCGTGTCAGGTTCGAATGGACAAACATCTGGGCTGTTTTGGGCGAACATTTTAATCGCGTGGGGTGCTACAATAACACTCGGGTTGTCTTCTTCGCGCTGGACTCGCTCCGCCAACTTTCCATGCGTTTCCTAGAAATCGAGGAGTTGCCGGGTTTCAAATTCCAAAAGGACTTTCTGAAACCATTCGAGCATGTCATGGCAAATAGCAGTGTCGTCACCGTCAAGGACATGGCACTGCGCTGTCTGATTCAAATGATTCAAGCTCGAGGATCCAATATCCGATCTGGATGGCGGACGATGTTTGGTGTCTTTACTGTGGCTGCTCGAGAGCCATACGAGAGTATCGTCAATCTTGCCTTTGAGAACGTCAATCAAGTGTACAAGACGCATTTTGGAATGGTTATATCCCAAGGAGCATTCGCAGATCTTGTTGTGTGCTTGACAGAATTCTCAAAGAATATGAGGTTCCAGAAGAAGGGTCTACAAGCCATGGATACTTTGAAGTCGATCATTCCAAGGATGCTCAAGACTCCCGAGTGTCCTCTATCAAACAAGTCTGACGCAAACTCCGACGGGTCTATCAAAACCGACACCTCTAAACAGGTCAGCCGGACGTCGCAAGAAGAAGCCTTCTGGTTCCCTGTTCTATTCGCCTTCCATGATGTCCTGATGACGGGTGAGGATTTGGAAGTCAGATCCAACGCTCTCAACTACCTTTTTGAGTCCCTCATCAACTACGGCCGCGACTTTCCCCATGATTTCTGGGACATCCTTTGGCGACAACTGCTCTACCCTATCTTCATGGTGCTAAAGTCGAAATCGGAAATGTCAAATGTTCTCACACATGAAGAGCTTTCTGTGTGGTTGTCAACGACCATGATTCAAGCCTTGCGAAACATGATATCTCTATTCACATACTACTTCAAATCGCTCGAGTATATGCTCGATAGATTTCTAGATCTTTTGACATTGTGCATCTGTCAGGAGAATGATACGATTGCCAGAATTGGTAGCAATTGCCTCCAACAGTTGATCCTGCAGAACGTGACGAAGTTCCAGCCGGGCCATTGGTCGAAAATTGTTGGAGCTTTCGTAGAGCTCTTTGAAAAGACGACGGCATATCAATTATTCTCAGCTACAACATCAGCAGGGAGCGGAATGGAGAATGGAATGTCACCAGTAGATGAAGCAACTTCAGATGAGAAATCATTGAGGATAACCACTGCAAATGGATCTTCGACATCCGATGCCGAAAGCATCAACGACGATGAGGCTAGGACACCAACTTCAGCTGCGACAGATCTGGAGGACTATAAGCCCCAGTCCGGACCCCAACAACAGCCGGTTGTGGTCACAGCTGCTCGCCGACGTTTCTTCAACAAGATTATCACGAAATGCGTTCTGCAACTCCTCATGATCGAAACCGTGAACGAACTTTTCTCAAATGACGCTGTTTATACTCAGATACCTAGTCCAGAGCTCCTCCGCTTGATGGGTCTACTGAAGAAGAGCTTCCTTTTTGCCAAGAAGTTCAACGAGAACAAGGAGCTCCGCATGCGTCTTTGGCGTGAAGGCTTCATGAAGCAGCCTCCCAATCTTCTGAAGCAAGAAAGTGGTAGCGCCGCTACATATGTCAGTATCCTGCTCCGGATGTACCATGATGACAGCGAAGAACGAAAGAGCAATCGGGCGGACACAGAAGCGGCTTTGGTACCGTTGTGCGCGGACATCATCCGTGGCTTCACAGTACTAGAAGAGGAATCTCAGCAGCGGAACATTATCGCCTGGAGACCTGTTGTGGTGGATGTACTGGAGGGTTACGTGAACTTTCCTCGAGAGGACTTTGAGAGATACATTGAGACTTTCTATCCATTGGGTGTTGATCTCTTAAATAGAGACATGGGGGCCGAAGTGAGGATGGCTTTGCAGGGCTTGTTGAGAAGGGTAGGAGAGATAAAATTAGGACTGCCAGAACGAGCAGAGATGCCGTCCAGCCCAACGAATTCAATGACTCCTGCGAGGAGGAGGTCGAGTTTCAAGTAAGCGGCATGGAGAGCTGAGTGTTTACGGGAGAACACCAACTTCCTGGAAGAATATTTTCGAGGTCGTTTTGGGTCTTGCTATTTGAGCGTGGCATTTACGGCATCCATTTTTGGACTGATGTTCGCCAAACAGGTTGCCTGCTATCTTTTGGTGAATGGGTTGCCAGGGAGTTGACGGATGGGTTTGGCAATTCAAGACTTGTAAATTGGGTTTCTGTATGATATGATATAGGTATACCGTGTGCTTGTGTATGTCTTTGTGTGATGTTTGTAGACTTTGGAGTCGCCATGGCGATTTTATCTTCAATGCATATTCATTCTTACTTCAGCCCCCTCTTTCTTTGGTCTGGTCTGGGCTGGAACCAGCAGAGGAGAGATGGTGCAGGTGTATGGCCATCTTGAATGGTAAACTGAACAGGACAGGCGGAACTTGTTTGTGTCTCATGATCATCTCGTCAACACCGTTTGCTTAGATCAGGTAAGAGGCAGGTGAAATAGCTTTTCCCACGAGTCGAAGCAGAATCGATTTTCCAAGCGTTGGAGCAGTGTCTATCTGCTCAAGGGACATGAATAGCTATGGTAATCATCCTGGTACTGTTACTGGAGGAAGATGGTTCGACCCTTTCACACAAGCCGAATGCACTCATGCGCGACTACCATTCCTGACTCCGACGAAGGTGAGCCCGTCCAAATTGGGAAGTCACAGTGCTTACCACTCCCGCTTCTCTCTGCTTCCTCACTTCCAGTCCACCTCAACTCCACCCTTCCCAACGTCTCTTCTGATCCCATCGTATCTCGTCCCCTCTCCCTCCGCCTCTATACGGATGGTCACATCCGCAGCTGCAATCAGGCACAACCCAAGGCCGGTTCTCAAATTCGCGGCCCGACCGTCAAGATGCCGAAGAACATGATCAACCTCAATTCCCTGCCATTGGGCGACATGCCTGATGGTGGGCTGACTACCCGTCCGGGTGATAATATCACGATCAGGGATAGGGTTATCATCTATGAGACGATTGAGAATGGGAAGGTGGGTTGATTTTTACCATCCCTTTTTTTCTTGTATATTGTTTGGTCGTTGAATGGGGGTGCTAATTGGTGGTGTCTTGTAGAAGGTGGTGAAGCTGTATAGGCAAGATAACAGACCACAGCAGATTCAGCCAGTAGCCCAACAACAAAGCGAGAAGCAGAATAGGAAGAGGGCTGCAACTCCGGATACCGATCGACTTGTGAGGAAACGACCAAAGCCGTCAAGAGGAAGTGGTTCTCAACTCGTAAGTTAAGAAAGGACACGATTTCCGGGGCAACACTGATATAGCCAGACTGCCGAGCAAGAACGACGACGGATGGAAATCAACACAGAGTCGAAAAGACTTGGAGTGGAGAATGCCGCAGTCAGCCAAGAATATGCCGCCATCAAGCTGCTCAAGCATCTAAATCCGCTGAATCCCGAGGTTGCCCGTCGAACGGCTCTTAATAAAGCACGAGCGACAGATATCAATAGACGTGGAAAAGAAAACGGCGACAGGCGCCGAGCATTGAAGCTTGAGCTGGATCCTGAAAGTGGAGGCAAAAGAGAAGATGAGCAGAAGAGAGCCTATTTGAGCGACACGAAGGCGCACGAAAAGGACTTCGAATACTTTGACAGCTGTTCGAATAGCTCTCGCATCTCTAACAACACCACGTTAACCAATGAACACAATTCCAATCCAAGCATATTTAGATACAATGCTACAAGCATGGACTCAACCACTGCCGTCCAAGACCGATTTCGACAATCGTATGCCAGTGCCCCAGGATGCCCGACTCATCCGTCAAGCTTCCAGACTAAGTTGATAGAATATGCTACTCCTAATAGGACTGCTCTTCCTGAGAACAAAATCCACCCTGCGCGTCTTTCGTTGATGAAATCCGATTTCCAAACCCCCGTATACACTTCGACGGAGCCAAAAGTCTTGATGAAGGTTACAGGCGAGAATATGGTTCCGATTGCAAGGCCGAGGATTGCAGATAGACAAGCAAAAGTACCCTTGAAGCATGAGGCAGGAGCACCCAAATCGGAAACGATACACGAAGGAGCATCAAGCCATATAGATCAATATGTGAAGAGTCAAGAACCTCACAGAGATGCCCCTCCTATAGGGCAACAAAGCCTGGTCATTTCCAGTTTGCTAGACGAGCAGATCGAAAGGTTCAATCCAGATGACGCGGTGGCTTGGTTGGATGCAAACATATCACTGAAAGGAGAATCTTCTTTTGATACGAATGTTCTGGCACAAGTACATGGCCTACCCGCGTCTGGTCGTCAAACCATTCAAGAAGTTTTGAAGCCCAGATGCGTCGAAACTCGTTCCACCGAACAAGCTCACGGCATAAATATCATTACCAAGTTAGGACTACAACCCTACTACGGCGGTGAAGAATTCGCATATGACTGTGGGAATTTCAAGCTTTCCCCAAGTCCCAACGTCCCCAACATTCATCCGAATGATATCAAAATCAAGAAGGAGGCTATTGATCCCCATGCTTCCGAAGAGGACAGGGATGTTTATGTTCCAATCCAGAGAGACCTGATCCTTGGGTACGATAGAGAGTTAGAAGAGAGCCACGGAGGTAACATGGCCATTAAGCAGGAGCCACATCCTGAACATCAACATGCTGCCACACGAATACAAATTGAAAATGTCGCCATCAGTAAGCATCAATCAGATTCATTCGTTTTTTCTTTATGCTGATACGTAGGAGAAATGGAGCCCGATGAAGATGAGGAAGCCCTGTCATGTATAGGAGCTTATGTTGAGCCCAAGAAAGTCGCGGAATATATAGACGCTCCGTCACCTAGGAGACAAGTACTTGGAGAACGAAGTATTAATACGATCACCATTCCTCAAGATGAGACTGTACAGGAGATGGATTAAGATAGTTTCCGAAGTATCGAGGAGGAGAGTTGTACGCTTCGCACAAAGTCATTATTAGCCGTTAGCTAGTTGGAGGGGCCGGATTTCCGAGTATCGCTATCAAGTACAGTATTTTAGGCAGATAAACACACTGTCATGTTCGGATATTTTGAATTGTAGGTACGATGGTAGTACACAGTGATTTGGAAGCCCATACTCGGATGCGTGTGAGGTTCCAATCTACAAACCTAATTGAATAGGTTTTCCGACTCGGTTTCGCCATTTGTTTGTTGTTAGTGGCTATAGATGGCGCTGGTGTTCGATTGGTGATGGGAGGAGCCGCTTTGACCTGAACCACCGAGGTGGCCGCCCACGGATGGAGGGGTTTTGGTTATTTGGGTTCATGAGGCGGTTGTAATTTATGGTGGGGTGTGGTGGGAAAGTGGATGGCGGAAGGGAGGGGAGTTTACAATCAATTTGAACTTGAGATTATATTTGACGCTCTACTAATTGAGCTATTCTGTCCTTTCAATTGCGGCTTTCATGTGTTTGCAATATTCCTTCGCCGGGACGTGAACACGAAGGGGAATGGTACAGTGAAGTGGTATCAGCAAGGGAACTGGAGTTTCGGAATTCTTTCTCTTTATGATATATTGGTCTCGGTCATAGTTCTGCTGCGTTTTGTAGACGCTTGGTAACTAGTGGTGGGGATTGGAGATGATTTCTTGGAGGTGGGGACGCGTTTTCTGTCCTCGCTTAATCCTAATGTCAACAAATACACTAGCAGTGAGCAGTTAAGGGGTGCAGTAGACTATGAAGACCGCGTTTCTGCTTCACTTCATTTTCACATGATAGAAGGCGGATTAACTGATCATTATCTGTTTCCTTCTTGTTGGCCATTAAGTTGATAACTTTTGAAATCAGCGCCAACCCCTACAAAGCAAGTTTGCCAGGACAGCGTTCCTATTTCTTCGAAACTGCCTACTGCGCCTACCACTCTCTACTCAGCTCCTCCTTTATCCCAGTCACCCTCCACACGCCACCCCTCCCAACAACCCACAGCTCTTCCTTATCTCCAAAAGCTATATTAACCGCCTGATGCCCCACCAAATCACTCTTCGTCCTAATCCTCCCCAAAGTCGTCCCCTCCTCATCAAGGACATCCACCCCATCACCCATCGCACAAAACACGAATTCGTGCTTACTAATTCTCACACCATCACAGTAATTATTAACGGTCGTGCTGAACAGCCTCTCATCCCTCAACTGAGGCTTTCCTCCTCGCGTGTCATACGCCATCAGCTGTCGATCTTTGTAAGGATCTTTGACATTGGGACGACCGGATGAGATCCCTGTGCTGGAGATGTAGAGCGTAAAGGAGGATGAGATGCGATTCCGTTTGCGTTGCCAGGGGTTTGGAACACCCATTTGGGGACGAGGGTGGTGGCGTTGTTGAAGTAGACTGCGGGTGTTGTTTGCGGGGTGAAAGCCGTTACATCACGGCCCTATTTGAGTCAGACTAACTTCCATTCTTATACATGAAGGAATGAGTGGGAGAAGTGATAACATACCCATGCGGAAATCGAATCCGTGACCCAGAAATTCCCGTTCCGGTCAATATCTAAATCATTGAACCCCAAGAACGGCATCTCGTAGAAATTGTTTATCACCGTCTCAGCCGTCCAGTTCTTCGGGTCAATCTTCACAATAATAGCATACTGGCCGCCTTCACCATCATCTCCTCCATCCGTAGCTACATACAGGAAGTCGTCATAGTGCACACACCCGTGAACATTCCATGTTGGCGGCGAAGTCGTGATGTTTTTCAAGGTGTTGGTCTCGACGTCGAGTACGAGCTGCCAGTTATGGGAGTAGCCCCAGGCGACGAAGAAGAGCTGCTTCGTTGAGGGGATGTAGCAGGAGGCTTCGTGGTTGGTGATGTCTGCGAAGGAGATTTCGCGGGAGACTTGAGCGGAAGGACCGATGAGGGAGAAGAAGGAGGGGGAGAAGGCGATGAAGTCGCTTGTGTTGAAGACCTCGTTGCTGGGAGAATATTAGCCTTGGTTTCTGCGAGCGGAGAGAGCACAAAGAAGGGACTTACGTGGAGAGGAGAGAAGGATTCTCCACTTCAGCTACCCATGGCGGATCGAAGACTGTTTGATGTCATGTGAGTTTTCGTCTCTCGTATGAAGTGACAATAGAGAGTATAGTGAGAATTGAAGACGTACTCGAGCGATTGAAATGACCAGGTAACACAGCAAGTTTCTTCGCATCATAATGTGCCCACGATGACCCTGAGACATTGCTGCTAAAGCCAGCAGGCAACGCACCAAGAAGACTCAGTCCAGAAGCCATGATAAAGGTCCTAAAGTTTGTAGATCCCAACACTCGTGGATCTAACTGAGAAGCTTAATACCAGTAACGGATGAGGTGCCGGTGCAGGCCAAGCTGTCAAGTGCAGATCCATCTTCACTACTTATACTTCTCAAATCACATCCCACTTCTAAGATCTCGGAGGGTTCATCTCGTGTTGTTCCGATCGAGGTGATCTGCAGCTGTGGGCTGTAATATGGGGTTAAGTCAGTTGTGGGGGAGATGGGTGGATACCCGGATGGCTGCCGGTAGTTTTCCCATGTTTTGTTTTGTTTTGTGCGCGGATGGCGCGACGTGGATGTAGAAATAACAAATTTATTGTAGAAAGGTAGAGGAAACAATTCAACACTTTTCCTGTCTTGACATAGACAGGCTTTCGCACCGTCACACCGTTTTTGTGGCTTCCCTTTTATTTCATATCAGTGTCGCTGCTCATGAGACGCCCCTGAGGACAGTCGCGAATACTGATAATACAGTACCTACCTGGCCATTTTTGTCGCAATAAGACGTGAGATTGACTTTCTCTAGTAGAGGCAGTTGCTGGGAACATGCATCGCCTTAATTGTTGATCAGACGGATGCTTCCGTCGCAGAGGAGGACTGTTCCGCCACCCCAGCTAGTCTCGCTAGCCGATAGTACCTACCATCCGAATAAAACTCCTTACCTCTCACAATGTTGTAAGTTGCTCACTGTATTTGTTTAGTTCCGTGCTCAGAAGTAATGGGCTGTATGAATCGTCATGTAATTATCATCGCTCATCAAATCCTCATCCACCATCCTGTGTGTCGTTAAACCGAGGCGGATTCAAAACAGAAATCAAATCAGTAGCACGCCAAATCAAAGAAGCTACAGAAATAAGATAATAGCTCGGAGAACCGTCTGCGAGAGCTCTTGGAATAACTCGAGAGAGACTGCGAATATGAGGAGAAGCGATTTCCAATTCCGTATCCAGAGACTCTTCCAAAATGTCAATAAACCTCTCGGTTGCGACAAGAGCTATAGTATGCGGGCGGAGTATCTCGATACAAGAGTGGTGATAAATGGAATGTCCTGGCCTCTTTGGGGGCAGAAAGTGTAGAGATTTTTGCTATTGGTTGATGTTGACATTTCCCCTTCAGATCGCTTTCCTGAGAAGAACCACGTTACTGATCTCAGACTGATCCCGAACGGAGCTTTGCAGGACGTGAAGCTTGGCCTCAATATTCCTCTTCCCTCATCATCCTACTCCAAGCCGAACCTCTGACTACACAACCTCTCAAAGTAGTTTCCTGGTTGATCACCATGAGGTGGTGGTCATGCCGCTGAGTTTGATGTAGCAGTGCTTGAACTTGGTATGAGGAGAGGTAGGAGGTGTGAGATAGAAGCGAGGACTCAAGAGGCACTCAAGAGGAGCGAGGAGATGGGAATGAAAAGTCAAAAGTTGAGAAAATAGGAAGAAAAACCTGATGCAGGCGAAGAGTAGAAGGTAGATGATGGAGTGTTTGGAGGAAGGTTACTTGTTCGATCTATATTGTTTATTGATATGTGAAAATGACCCTCTCTTCGGTATGCGGCTCTCAACAATTTCGCAGCCTTTTCTCCCGAATGCCTGTATACAAGGGTACTCAGTGCAGCTTAGGACCGAACTTCTTTCGTAATGATAGGTTCACGGCTCTCTGTATCAAGTTGTGTTCAAGAAGCGAGCAAGTGGGCCGCTCATCGATGAGCGACCGTGATTTCCTGGGCATCGATTTCGAGTACCACCGCTATTTCTGACCAGTTGAGTAACAGTTGGTAGCACATGACTGGAGACGGATTAAAGAAAGTCAGAATTGAAGCTATCTGCATGTAGTCAAAACGTTGCAGGAGTGAGAGGAAGAGTGACTGCGTTGAATAACGACTGCGTTGTTGTTCAACGATGGCGCGGGAAGCAAACAAGCGAGAAGGACCCTGTGCCAAGACCAAATCTTCCGACCCACAAATCCGTCTTCAAGAAGGCAAGCGCGAATTTCGATAGCTTATCAGGTCTCACTCATCCATTTCAATCTGTGGAGGGGTTCGGTGGGGTATTGTTTTTGGAGAGATGCGGACTCTCCAATTGGTAATGGCCAGACTGGGAATGTTTGCTGGGACGTCTGAAGGGAGAGGCGGTGAAGGCTGACTACTCCATGCATTGAGTTTTGGCGGTAAACGGAAATAGAAATCGTGGTTGGAAGTGGGGATGTGATTGGTGAGCAAGGGATCGAAGAATCGTCCGGATTGGAAGGCAGAATATGGATGATCGGTAAGTATCTTGTGCTTGGGTAGGGGAGCTGGAAAGAGCTGATGTGAACTTGAGATAAAGTCCGATATCTTATGGAAAGAATTTGAAGTACCTGAACTGGCCTTTTTCGAGTCATAGAGATTAGGACAGTCGTTCCCTCAACCCCAAATGCCGGCATTTAACTTACTTGCAGCCGCGGCCAGTATCGGACGGAGCTCAAACGTCCAGGCTCAAACAGAATAACGGCAATCCCGGCGCGTAATTTTCTTCTATTGCAATTCATGCTTGGACGTACCAAATACGCTTGTTCAAAGTGTTGGGGTACTTGGGGGGACTCCGGGGTCAAAGACGACATTAAGGGCCCCAAACATCTTTCCCTGCAAAATTAGTGGTGGTCTGGCATCGCATTACCTGGCTATCCAAGAGGCTTCACTGGTTCCGAGGCTGTGATAAGCGGCGAAGCTGTATTCCATAGTCCATCCTTCCATGCATGCTCATTTTCTCATATTCGGGGCTGAGTAAGGAAGGGGTTGCTGTGCGACGTTGAGATTCTTGTCGTGCACACCACAGAATGCGGCACTTCAAAGTGTGAATTTCGGGATAGGTACTTTGATAAGCAAAGATGAAAATCGAGGGGATGTTTGCCTCGATGTAATAATCAATATCCGGATTCACTTCTCCATCATTATCAATATCACCAAATCACGTTTACGGTGGCAAGAACTTTCACTGTTTTGGCCTGGTCTCGTCTTCGCCGGGCCGTGTTGGGAGGAAGTCCACTCGCTTCTGACGGGCTAAACACGCTAGTTCGCCGACCCCTGCCATAATTTTTCGACAGAACCCAGAGGCCAGAAATTTATTAGGTATTAAAGACTGTTCGCCCTCTGCAATTTTCTCGTCTTGCTCATTTCTTCCCTTCTCCTCCCACTATACAAACAAATCTCCCCTCACTCCTTTCTTGCTTCACAGACCTTCTTCTGCGCAGGAAGAAGAGCTGCGAACCCCCCCGCCACAAGGACACTCTCTCCAGCGTATCGATTGCCCCTCCAACCTTTTTGCGGGCCCGCCGATAACGACGATCGCACTAGTGGTCGACAATTTTTCTCCCTCTCCCACACTTGATCCCCTCCGCCGTCTCCCCTTCTTCTCTTCTTCTACAACATGCCCGCTGTGACCGATACATCAGCAACCGCAAGCATGGCCTCAAAAGAGAATCAAAACAGTGTCAAGGTCCTTGATGAACTTATGGCAAAGCTCTTGATTTCCAAGGCTCAGGAGGACATCAATGCCGCCACCCACAACCTGGCTATCTTCATTAACTCGCCCATCGAGGAGAACGACGCCCCAACCAAGTAAGTACAGCCTTGCAATTTTTTCACAGCAGTCGATTGTTTTTATATACTTGGAAATCTATGTGTTTCAGTGCTGGATTCTGCGTCTGCGCACTGATTTGGAGAGGCGTGGCCACTTCAGCGGTCGCACTGTGGATTTTTGAAAATGGGGATTTAAACAATTGCTGACCCGACTCCCAACAGGACCGTCGAAACCCTCAAGAAGCAACTTGGAAACAAGAAGGATGGCAACGTCAGAGAACGCGCTCTCAATGCCATCCAGGCTATTGCTGAGCATGCCGATACCTCCCCATCTGTCGAGCCATACCTGGTTGTCCTCCTCCCCTCGGTCCTCTCGGCCGTTGGTGACAAGATGGTCCCAGTCAAGAACGCCGCTCAAGCTGCTGCCCTTGCCATCATCAAGGCTGTCAGTGCCAACGCCGTCAAGGCTGTCCTCCCACCCATCATCAACTCCATCTTGACCGCTCAAAAATGGCAAGAGAAGATCACCGGTCTCACCTGTATCGAGGCTCTCGTCGAATCCGCCCCATCACAACTCGCCCTCCGCGTCCCAGATCTGATCCCAGTCGTCTCCGAATCCATGTGGGACACCAAGCCTGAGGTCAAGAAGATGGCATACGGTACAATGGAGAAGGTCTGCGGTCTTATCGTCAACAAGGATATCGATCGTTTCATTCCCGAGTTGATCAAGTGTATCGCCAAGCCAGAGAATGTCCCAGAGACTATTCATTTGCTCGGTGCCACCACTTTCGTCACTGATGTTCACGAGCCAACTTTGGCCATTATGGTTCCTCTTTTGGATCGTGGTCTTGCTGAGCGTGAGACTGCCATCAAGCGAAAGTCTGCCGTTATCGTTGACAACATGTGCAAGCTTGTCGAGGACCCCAACATTGTTGCGGCCTTCTTGCCAAAGCTTATGCCTCAACTCACCAAGAACTACGAGAACTTGGCTGACCCCGAAGCCCGTGAGAAGACCAAGCAAGGTCTCGATACTCTCATCCGTGTCGGTGCCGTTGTCGACGGAAAGATCCCAGAAGTTTCCCACGCTGGTGATGTCTCGACCGTTTCCGCTATCTTAAAGGAGATCCTCGAGTCTGGCAAGCACAAGGCTGTTGTTAACAAGTTCGCTCCAATCCTCGACTTCGTTTCCGCCCTCGCTGGTCAACTTATTGATGAGAAGGATGCCGATACCCAGAGCTGGACTTCAAACATCAAGCCATACATCGCCTCAATCATTCCTGAGTCTGACGCTCAGGCTGTTGTGGATGCTCTCCGAAAGAAGGCTTCCCCACTTGCCGAGGACGCAGATGCTGAGGAGGCTGATGATGAGGAGGGAGAGGATCTCTGCAACTGCACATTCAACTTGGCCTACGGTGCTAAGATTCTCCTCAACCAGACCCATCTCCGCCTGAAGCGTGGTCAGCGATATGGTCTCTGCGGTCCTAACGGTTCCGGAAAGTCCACTCTCATGCGTGCCATCAACAACGAACAAGTCGAGGGTTTCCCCAAGAAGAGCGAAGTCAAGACTGTTTTCGTTGAGCACGATCTTGATGCCGCTGATACCGAGCAAACCACCATCGACTGGACCATGAAGAAGTTGAAGGAGGTTGGTGTCGAGACTTCCCGTGAGGAGGTCGTCAAGCAATTGACTGAGTTCGGTTTCACCGATGCTATGATCACCAACTTGATCACCGCCCTTTCCGGTGGATGGAAGATGAAGTTGGCTCTTGCCCGTGCCGTTTTCGAAAACCCAGATATTCTCCTCCTTGATGAGCCGACTAACCATTTGGACGTCAAGAACGTCAAGTGGCTCGAGGACTACTTGATGGCTTCCCCTTGCACATCCATCATTGTTTCCCACGACACTGGCTTCCTCAACAACGTCTGCCAACACATTATCAACTACGAGAGATTCAAGCTCAAGCGTTACCGTGGTAACGTCCGTGAGTTCGTCAAGAAGTGCCCATCTGCCAAGTCATACTTTGAGCTTGGTGCTTCTGAGATGGAATTCAAGTTCCCTGAGCCAGGTTTCCTCGAGGGTGTCAAGACTAAGGCCAAGGCCATTGTTCGTGTCTCCAAGATGAGCTTCCAGTACCCAGGTACACCAAAGCCCCAGATTTCCGACATCTCTTTCCAATGTTCGCTCGGTTCCCGTATTGCCGTCATTGGTCCCAACGGTGCTGGTAAATCTACTCTCATTAACGTCTTGACCGGTGAACTCATCCCAACCATCGGTGATGTCTACACCCACGAGAATATTCGTATCGCATACATCAAACAACACGCTTTCGCACACATCGATCACCACTTGGAGAAGACTCCTTCAGAGTACATCCAATGGCGTTTCCAGACTGGTGAGGATCGTGAGACTATGGATCGTGCCAACAAGATCGTCACCGATGAGGATGAGAAGGCAATGGACAAGATCTACAAGATTGAGGGTTCCCAAAGACGTGTTATTGGTATCCACTCCCGCCGCAAGTTCAAGAACTCTTACGAGTACGAGTGTTCGTTCGCTCTTGGAGAGAACGTTGGCATGAAGAACGAGAGATGGGTTCCTATGATGACAGCCGACAACGCTTGGATTCCCCGTACCGAGATCTTGGCTTCCCATCAAAAGATGGTTGCTGAGGTTGATCAGAAGGAGGCTCTTGCCAGTGGTCAGTTCAGACCTCTGGTCCGAAAGGAGATTGAGGCTCACGGTGCCAACTTCGGTCTCGATGCCGAGTTGATCTCCCATTCCCGCATGTTGGGTCTTTCCGGTGGACAGCGTGTCAAGGTCGTTCTCGCTGCATGCTCGTGGCAACGTCCTCATTTGATCGTTCTTGATGAACCTACCAACTATCTTGATCGTGACTCTCTCGGTGCTCTTTCCAAGGCTCTCAAGTCCTTCGAGGGTGGTGTTATTATCATTACTCACTCCAAGGAGTTCACTGAGAACTTGACTGAGGAAGTTTGGGCCGTTGTTGACGGAAAGATGACTCCATCTGGCCACAACTGGGTTCAAGGACAGGGTGCTGGACCTCGTCTAAAGGGTGACGATGATGATGAGGAAGAGAAGTTTGATGCTATGGGGTATGTCTAATTCCGCTCAGATGTCGTTGAAGCATATGCTAACTATTTGACTAGTAATAAGATTGTGTCGACGAAGAAGGCCAAGAAGCTTACTTCCGCCGAGTTACGGAAGAAGAAGAAGGACCGTATGGCCCGACGCAAGAGAGGAGAGGAGGTCTTTTCGGATGAAGATGATTAGATGCACAAGTCGACGTAGGGAAGGGAAAAGTGTTATCTGTAGGGTTTTGCGCATTGGGAATTGTCTCCGGAGTTTTTCTGCGTTACTCTTTCGTGGTCACCATGGTTTTTGCAGACTAGAAGATAGATCAGCAAATAGACACTTCAAAATTGCAATACAAAAATCAATTGTACAAGAACATTTACTGCTTACATTACCTTACGAATAACAATTGGTGAAATCATATGCCTCTGGCGAGAAGCGGAATGCCATAACACATAGCGGCAACCCTTACCAGAATCTGGACGCCTCCTTCCCATCCATGCCTGCAAAAATCCGCGAGTGAATTTGTATCTTATAGAAAAGAAATATGTCCATAATCCAGCCTCAACTAGTGAAATTATCCTGGTTCTACCTATGAGCCACGTTTCTAACTTGACTAAAGAATTGACACTCGGTTTTCATCACAAAATCGTGAGGTAATGAATAGATTTATGGATGTGAGGACATCCCAAATCATCCTTACCTTTCTCTCCTCTTCCAAACGAAGAAGAAAGAAAAGTTAAAAGTCCAACAAGCCTTCTGTAATAATCTCAGGCCCGAGCCGGAAAGCTTCGTCCAGGAACTCACCCACCTCTTCATGAATCCTTCCTTGCACCAGACCTCGTTTTTGCGCTGTATAGGAAGCTTAATGTGATTGCCAGCCGGTCCGCCTCGTGGTTTTTGCTCGGGGCTCGGATACCTACAATCAGGGCAAGCAATTATCACGGCAAGCAAAGGTGTCGCGGCCGACAACACACTACAATCTAGTAGAATTTCCTGACACTTCTATATATGCGCGAATAGTTGTTCTCTAACATAGCTCAATATAACTTGATAATTCTACCTTTTAATTGACTAAAAATTAAAAATATATATTTTATCTATTGATATATCTTTATTTAATTCCTTACTTATTAAGAAATAAGTAGTATAAAAATAAGTTTTTCTTATAAAAACAACTCCCCCCTCCCCCCCGAAAGTCCGAGTTCTATATTTTGTAGTGTTTTGTAATGTCTTTTTTGGTGCATGGAAAGCTCCGCTGCGTGGCACCTTTGCTTGCCCTGAGTGTACCTATGCAAGCCCCGAGCCCGAGCAAAAAAAAAAAACGAGGTGGGCTGGCTAGTAAGTTTATCCACAAGCTATCCCAAGTTGCTTCATTGCCTCTTGGACCGGGGAAAAGCGAGTTAGTCTATCTGTCTCAACAAAGATCTCAACCCGGATCTTCAAGTCAGAGTAAATTGGATGCAATCAGAAGCCGCGGGTAAGCCTCGTGGCTTCTTCTCCAGGTGTCTTCCCCCGGCGATTCTCCGAATGGAAGGAAGATTCCTTGCCGGGCAGGGGATTGTGCATCTGTGTTCCTGTGGAGGAAGTCCAGAACGCGTAATGCGTTACAGTGAGATCGTCGGCGACGAGAGGGCAGGTGAGAACAGGAACAGGAAGGTCTTGTGATGGTCTTGCCCACGCCCTCGCTTACAGTTCTGACAATAATAGGTGCATCAGGGGACTCTAGCTAGGTAAGTTACAGGGCAGGAGTGCGCCGCGCTACCGCGAAGCGAAAGCCTACCGACAGTAGAGGAGACAGTGAACGTCTTTGCATGAACTTAGCCACTCTCACGAATCTCCACTACTGACTCCTGGGGAGCCAGATACGGGATGCATACGCAGTTCAATCCAGCTCTACAAGATGAGACGACATATCTAAAGCCGTAAAATTGATAATTCAGATTGGAAGTTTAAGATCAGATGCGCAGGCATATCATATCTCCCGGGACTGCCCAAGGAAGACCGGCGATGGGGCCCAGTTTTGGGGTATGTTTCCGCGTGGAAGGGAGAGAATGGGACTTCAGTAGGTAATTAATTACCTTATACTTTTGTGAGGCTGTCACGTTCTGATTTCTATTGTTTTGTGAGGGTCGGACGTAACGGAGAAGGTGAGTTGAGCTTTCGCCAAGCTTCCACTGCCGGTGGGGTTAGTGAGAAGAAAGCCTGGAATATGGTTCTACTGCAGGAGGATGTTTGGAGTTGCAGAGGGAGGATGGACGGTGTACAACGTGGTGAGGGCAAGTATTTGATTGGTAAATTATCTCCCGAGGAGGAAACGTCTCTCTGCAAGAGGTAGTCTTTGTCCGGTAGTAGGTGCTGTCAGTAAGGGTAGCACGGGCCTGTAATGGATGGAGGTATTACTTATTTGGGAACCTGAACCTGGTCATGTTTCCATCTCGTGAGGAGGGGCAGCGGAGAAGATGGCCAGGAACATGAAAGCTTCTTCTCCAGATGGGTGGGAGGGAAGAGGAGATATAAACTGCTGTGATTCTGCTGTTTGATTGTGTTTCGCCACCTCACCCTTCTCTCATCCTCTTAGCCCTCTTCAAGTCTCACTCAAGACTTTGTTTGCCAACTCGCTTATTTCGAATCAGAATAGCTAGATACTTGATAAATCATTCACTCGAGACAAGTATATCAACATGGTAGTCTTCTCCTCCCTCCTCAAAGCCCTCGCTGTCGCCAGCGCTGTCATCGCCTCACCAATTGAGCAACAGCTCGAGAAGCGCGCTGTCATTGGCCATGATAAAGTCGTTGGTTTCCCACAGACGGTGCCGAGTGGAAGTCTAGGTTCTTTGTACCTTGCGTACAAGCCTTTGCTGAAGGTTGTCAACGGCTGTGTGCCTTTCCCTGCTGTGGATTCTGCTGGCAATACAGGGTATGTTTTACGTTTCTCTGTTGTCTTGTGACTTTGGAGATTAGAGAATGTATAGCTAATGTTTGATATAGTGGCGGACTCGCTACTTCTGGCGCTTCAAACGGAGGATGTAGTTCCAGCACCGGACAAGTCTATGTCCGTAGTGGTGCACATAACGGAATGTACGCCGTGATGTACTCTTGGTAAGTACATCTATGTCGATATAAACCTGCAGGACTTATATATCCCCCGTAGGTACTTCCCTAAAGATTCACCATCCAATGGCCTAGGCCACCGCCACGACTGGGAAGGAGTCATCGTCTACCTCTCCTCCTCAACCAGCACCGACGCCTCCAACATCCTCGCCGTCTGTCCTTCCGCTCACGGCGGCTGGGATTGTGCCACTTCCGGCTACTCTCTCACCGGAACCTCTCCTCGCATCAAGTACGAGAGTATATTCCCTGTCAACCACGCCTGTGGTCTTACGACTGCTGTTGGTGGCACGCAGCCGCTGATTGCATGGCAAAGTTTGCCTGCTGCGGCGAGGACGGCGTTGGAGAATACGAATTTTGGGGATGCGAATGTGCCGTTTAAGGATGCTAATTTCGAAGCGAATTTGGCGAAGGCGACTTTCTAGATTGGTAACTTCCAAGTTGATGAGAGAGGGGTTTGAATGAGAAGGGTTGAAAAGATATGGTTATGAATGATTTGCTGATAGTGTTGTCATGGAGTTGAGGCATCCGTCGATACGGCCTCGCTATTGTATATACTTCTATTTTCATTTGTTATGGGGATTGATGGGGACGCATTGCCTTTGCATATGCAGGAGTTTTGTATTCATGGCATGACGAAAGTTGGGGACTGGCTTGAGATGAGATGAGTAGGAGAAATTGCAGAGATGATTGATCAACTTCAATCAATGTGTGCTGAATGCTTAAACAGAACCTCTCTGGAGTCTTACTTGCTTGAACGAAAGAGAGTCTAGTGAATTATGACCCGAGTGACACTCTGGCAGGAATAACAGAGTGGTCCGACTTCTCGGAGGGCCTTGAATGGAGATTGATGGTACCATTGCATACTCGAGCGTACGTTGACTTCAAACATAGTGGCACCAGGTGGAGGCTGAAGGATGCTTTCTGACAAGGTTCCGGGTCATGCATGGAAGGATATAAAGTTCGAAGGGACCGCAATCCATAAATGCAACTCTTGAAACAGGAGAGCACAGCCACCTTTCAGGATGACAGGCAACAAACTTGAAATAGAATGCGAAGCAGTGGGTAGTAGATATAAATATCAGGTTGAAGACTAAGTGAAGTGGAAGCCACCAGAGACTTGGAGTTCAAATCTTTGGTCAAACGCCAGCGTGGCTATTGCAATTTTGCTCGTTGTTTTTTGGGAGCTCTTATAAGAGATGGCGCAAACTAAATAACACAAAAAACATGATTTAAGATCAGTACCATTCTACCTGGAAGTTTCGAAGTGAGTCGGAATAGATCTACTCTTCAGCATTTGGATGTCTTGGATGAGAATCTGGGGAGAGGGGTCATTGCGTAAAGTTGAGGCCGAAGGTCGATAGCTTTCCGAGCCAGCCTTTGTGACAGCAATAATACTTCACATAGCATCCGATTTTTTTTTCTCTTTGTATCTCTTAGAAGTCGATATTTCGTACTTGTAAACCTGCTCTCACAACGACCTCGAAATCTTGTTTTCGGTCACTTTACACGTGACCAACCGACGCCGCTTCATCCGGTCGGGGATTAGCTTGCACAATCAATCCCTCTCGGACCGGAAGCTCTGGTCACGCCTAGCTCAAAATTCTCTCAGCTACTCCTGCTCTTCCTTCCCTCCAGTCCATCCGTCCGACTTTCACATATACCCAAATCTTCATCCCCCTTCTCCACAACAACCACATATTCACATAATGTTTGCTGCACGCAGAGCATTGTCGGGCGCTGCCCAGAGACGAGCATTCTCCGCAACTGCCAGAGACGTGAGTGCAACCTTTCAAGACGCAATTACCCCGAACTATCTCCAGATCCTCGAGCCGAGGCTGCAAAGCTTCAATTGCTGGTCGCAGAGTCAAATATACTTCTGCAGATATATGGAAATGTTCTGGCTGCTCTGAAGGTGTCAATTGATGCATTGGCGATGCAGATTCATTTTGTTGAATGCTGGCAACCGGAGTCAACGCAATAAGCCATTGTTTTGATTTGTCCATTTGCTAATCCATCCATTTCAGTTGTCGAAAGTCACAGTCCTCGGTGCTGCTGGTGGAATTGGACAACCTCTGTCTCTTCTCTTGAAGCTCAACCCCCGGGTTACAGATCTCGCTCTTTACGATATCCGTCTCGCCCCAGGTACGTCGACTTTCTATATGGAGGAGATTTACGTCTGAAGGAGGAAGAATGTCTTCTGGGCACAACTTGGCATCTATGAGTCTGACTTTATACAGGTGTTGCCGCTGATATTAGCCACATCAACACCAAGAGCAAGGTTACCGGATATGACCCAACACCAAGCGGTCTCGCTGCTGCCTTGAAGGGTGCTGAGATCGTTCTCATCCCCGCAGGTGTCCCCCGTAAGCCAGGAATGACCCGTGATGATCTTTTCAACACCAACGCCTCGATTGTCCGTGATCTCGCAAAGGCCGCTGCCGAGTCTGCCCCAGATGCCAACATCTTGGTCATCTCCAACCCAGTCAACAGCACCGTCCCAATCGTTGCCGAGATCTTCAAGGCGAAGGGAGTTTACAACCCAAAGCGTCTGTTCGGTGTTACCACCCTCGATGTTGTCCGTGCTTCCCGATTCGTTTCTGAGATCAAGAAGACCGACCCAGCTGATGAGGCTATTACCGTTGTCGGAGGTCACTCCGGTGTTACCATTGTTCCTCTCTTCTCGCAGTCCAACCACCCAGATCTTGTCGGTAACGCTGAGCTCCTAAACCGTGTCCAATTCGGTGGTGACGAGGTTGTCAAGGCCAAGGATGGTGCTGGATCTGCAACCCTCTCTATGGCTATGGCTGGTGCTCGTTTCGCCGAGAGCTTGTTGAAGGCTGCTCAGGGTGAGAAGGGTGTTGTCGAGCCAACTTTCGTCGACAGCCCATTGTACAAGGACCAAGGTGTTGAGTTCTTCGCCAGCAAGGTCCTCTTGGGCCCCAGCGGTGTTGAGGAGATCCAGGATGTTGGCAAGGTTACTGCTGAGGAGCAGAAGCTTTTGGATGCCTGCTTGGAGGACTTGAAGAAGGTAAACAATCCAATCCCCATCATTGACATGTCATATGCTGACTCAATATCCTCAGAACATCCAGAAGGGTGTTGCATTCGTCGAGGCCAACCCAGGAAAGTAAACTTTCCTACACAAACAAACTGGGGGATACGGAAGGGGATCTGGGGCGGGCGTCTAGAAGGAAAGGGAATTTTTGATGGATAATTTGCCTAAATACCAGCAAAACACCTCTGTCACTACCCTCGGAGTCTGCATTTTAAGCGTGTAGATTTCGAAAACACCACCACCTTTTGTACTATCAAACCTCAATGCTTCTTCGTTTATGATTTCAAAAGCTCTCCACTCTATTTTTTCTTGCAGATATTTTGTGCTTCATCTTACTGTGTCTTTTGCTTCAGAGCTGGATCAGGAATGGCGTGCATACCTCCGTTGATTTGAGGTAAGGCTCGGTAAGTGTATAGTGAATGATTTGCTGTGTGCGAGGGAATTCAGTCTACATAAAAGCTGTCTCAAAATATTGCTCTCGTTTCTACATCGGATCTTGACACCAGCACAAATACGCAATATGTGCGTAGACGTGGTGCTAGATGTTATCCATATTGATCTGTTTTGTCAATAGGCCATTTTCAATCTATATTATGATATCCCTTAAGTATAAATCCTTTCTGAGTTGCAGCGAGGTAGCTCTTCCTCACAATATATGTCTCATCTACGTGCAATGTGTTGACGATGTATCTGTTGCTGTCAAAAGCAAGTGTTAGTCTTCTTGGTAGTTTGAGCGCTGTGATTGAAATTGATGTGCCAATCATCGATGGATGTAGCGGAAATCCTGGCAGAACAGATTATCCCTATTTGCGTTGACCATGCCAGGATCATGCAACAACTCTGGTCTTTCATACTCAAGCTTGAGATCTCTAGCAAGCTCTTGCGTTGTTATAGCTTTCATAGGCCCCTTCACGATGTCCTCAATCTTCAAAAGATTCTTCGACCTTCGACGGAATACGAAAAGAGATCAGACAAGAGCGCTCCTCTCTTTCCCACACGTCTCGCCATTCACCATCCATGTCCAAATCCAAGTCCACCCTACGCCACCGAAGATCCCCCTCCCCCCCTCCCCCTCTCCCCCTCAAAGCAATATATAAGTCTCCTCCTGTCATTACTGGACAACAGCAGCCGCAGAATCAACCTAGCTCATGAATCATGCCTCCTGCCCCTGCGTTGACTTGTATTCTGTACGACCACCCATCAGAATGGAACAGCACTACCCAATTCCCTACGTCTCAACTTTGCTCTTGTTGTTTGTATCGAAAGTAGGATGGTAGTTACATGAGATTTGTAGCTAATGACACTAGGATTTGAAATGGATGTGTTGAGTGTGGTTGATAATAAAATTGACGATACTGAATCTGTGAGATGTGGTAGTTGAGCTGCACTGAAGTATTGAAAGAGTGGAATATGTATCAAATCTCATAGTCACGTCGTTGAGTAAATCCCATGCTAATAAAATATCTTCTTTTGCTAGTTAGAACTGCTAGGTTTAATTCTCGGCGGGATTCACACTGCTGTCAAACAAACTTGTGATGTTGTCAATGAATTTGGCACTGTCATGTTAGAGGTCATCATACCTGGCTTGTTTTCTATCCAAGCACTGGAGAACTCCTCTGAGGTGCTGGTATTGACGAGCAGCTGGAAAGGTTTGAGCGTGCAACAATGCAATAGGCTGAGAGATTTCATCTTGGTTGAAGGTTGCTCGTGGAGCACCGAGGACACAGGGTCTCGTTCGTGAGGCGGTTTCGCGGCTGAAGTCTGTGAGTGGAGAAGTTACTTGTATATAGCAGTGAGTCGGATCAATGAACAAGCAGTCCTCCGAAATGAAAGTGAAGTTTCAAGAATATCAGGCAAGTAGACTCAATATGAAGAATGTTGTATTGAGGAGAGAATTCATGCAGCCAGCCGCCCAAGCAACCCATAATTACTTCCCTTCCCTTCGCTCGCCGTTCTCAATACCACGCACGACATCTACTTGCTAATCAACCAATCCGATAATCACGAACCATGGCAGAAAATTCGAAATAGACTCGATATCTACGGTATCGGCATTTTCAATCCATAAACACACCCCATCACGTCTCATCACACAAACCAACAATCCAGAAGGGCTAGAGCGGGGGGTTTATGTTCTACCTAAATTACAGCGCATTCCGTTCGTCCCAGCAGAGTAAGCAGAAGGAGCAAAAATCAAAAAGCATAATTCGCAAATGAACAACAAATTCAAATTATGCTCGCTTGCTCGCCGAAATAGCATTCCATTCCATTTGTTCAGTTCAACCCTAAATAGTGTGCTGTACTGTGCTGTGCCGTGCTTCCATGTCATACCCGTCATATCCATAATCATGCGCCGTGAAAATTCTGCCTGAATCAGGAGAATTGAAATGAAGAATCGAAAAAGAAAACGAGAAGTAAAGTGCAATGAACAAGTAGGACGATGGTCATGTTGTAAAGGACGAGGGCAGTGACAGCTTAGAAATAGCCACGCATGGCCTCCTCGAAGCCTGTACCTCCCTTGAGGTCGCGGTCGAAAGCATTCGAGACGTCGAGGACACGCTTGATGTGTTCCATGCTGAGAGGCTCGCCCTTGTTGACAGCCAGAGCCTGGGCTGTGCGAATTGTGTTCTTGATCTACGAAATTGTCAGCTTGAGCCTCAGCAATAGGAGTTGTTAGTGGACATACCTGGCGACCATTGAGGTTATTCCGAGCAAGAGAGTTGTAGTCTTCCTCCGTGAAAGGCATCGTGTCGACACCCTCGAGGATCCGTACACGCTCAATGAACATCTTGAAGACGCTCTTCTTGGCCTTTGCAGTCAATTCGCCATATCGAAGAGCGATGTGAATTCTGGATTGGAAGGCATCATCGAAAGTCTCCACACGGTTTGTGGTCAAGAAGAGAATGCCCTGGAAGTACTCCAACAAACGAAGGAAGATGGAAACGAGAGCATTTCGGTGGATGTCCTGAATGGTTCGCTTCTCCAAGAACACATCTGCCTCATCCAAGAGAAGAACCGCACCCCAAGCGTGTGCGATATCAAGGATCTTCTGCAGCTCGCCCTCAAGTGTTCGAGGATCAGTGCCTAACTCGCCCGCTGAGACCATGTAGAGTGGGCACTTGAGGAGTTCTGAAATGCCTTCAGCGGTTAGAGTCTTGCCGGTACCTGGAGGACCATGAAGGACCGCAACCAGACCCTTGCCCTTGCCCTGAATGACATCGTCGATGCTCTCTGCTGGATGGTACTTGTGAGACTCGACCAAAGCCTTGACAATTTCCTTCGTATTGTCCTCCAAAACAAGTGATTCGTAAGCACCTTCGTTCCAGACAATCTCCTTGACACCAGAGACCGTGAATTCAAGCCAAAGCTTCTCGGCGAACGCAAATCCTAGAACCACAGGAGAAGCAATTAGATACTCCTCGTCGGTAAAGACGGGAAGTGCCTTCTTGTCCTCCTCTACAACAGCGGCAGACTCGCCTTCCTTGGAGACCATCTTGCTTGGGACTTCCTCAAGTTTCTCGACTGCGATTTCTTGGCCGTCGGCATCCACTGGAACTTCAACTAGACGAGGTTCGTTCTTCTCGTCCAGAACCACCTTCATCTTCATCTTTGGTTCATCATCGTCCTCCTTGCTCTGGCGAGTTTCGAAGGTATGATTTTTTTCCTCGTCGGAGCTGGTCAAGGATGTCAGTGAAAGCATGGGTTTATGGGGACGGGAGGACATACTCGTCGCCACAGCAACAGCCACCTTCAGAGTCAGACTCATCAGAATCGGAGTCGATGATATCTGGGTCCTTTGGCTTGACGGTGCTGACATTGTAATTTGGTAAGATCCGACGATGGATTGCTGGATCAATCATGATTCTGCCGTTGATGTTGACCTTGATGACCTGTCTCTTTTTCTTGACGTAAGCCATACCCTCGTGGCATTTGTAGTGGACGCCTTGGAGAGAGACGAATTTCTTGCCGCGCGTGATGAGTTCTTCTCGGAGCTTCTCTTCGTTCTTATGATACTTCAAGGGATAGCAGTTCAGACTGGTGATCTTTCGTGCCCCTTTGAAAGCCGGAACTTCGGATTCCATTGTGCCTAAATATTGTCAGTAGGATCAAGCAAACATGCTTGGAATGAAGCTTACCCATTCCCCAGGTCTTTCCATCATACTCAAGGTACTTGCCCTCGATGCTGTACCATTCGCCCTTCATGAAACTGAACTCCTTCTCGGCCAACTCAATCTTGAAAGCGCGAGGTTCATCGACGGAGCCATAGGTGGTAGTGTATGCCAGGGTATTAGGCTTGTACAGTGCCCAGAGATACTCGAAAGAAATCAAGCCTGACTCCAGCATAGGGTACAAGGTCTTCTTGGTCGCGGCATAGTCTTTATCGAGATACTTGAGGAGGACTTTCAGGTGCTTTCTCTTAGTTTCGTTGCGCTTGATGGCCTTCTTCTTGCCCTTCTTGACAGTGATCTTCGTGTTCTTGAGCTCCTTGGAAAGCTTGCGAAGATCCTCGAGATAAAGGAAGAGGAGGTTTGGGTCAACACAAGGTGTCTCTTCAACGAGACTGACACCCTTAACACCGTCCATAACATCAGTCAGAGCTTCCTTAATCAGTTTGCTTTTGATGTCTACGACAGTAGTCTAGATCAGATATCAGCGAATATTCTTGACTCAAAGTAACCTGTTGGCTTCGGCACAGAAAGCCGGAAAATGTCAAGAAGGACGGCTTACCTTGTACTTCCCCTCCCAGTCAAATGTTCTTCGGACGTTGAAGAGGTACTGATCGTACTCAGAGCTCTCTTCGTCTTCAGCCGTGTCGGTGAGTTTGTAGTTGTGGATTGTAGAATCCCACAGCTGATCAACTCTCTTGAACTCGAGCTTGCTGCCCCGCTTGCCCTTCTTCTTCTTGTCCTTCTTGATCTTCTTACCACTAGGATCAAGACCGAGAGCTGCCAGTTGCTTAGCATTTCTCACAGCCTGCAATCGAGCAGCAGCTCCTCCTCCCAAACCTCCCAAGGCTCGGCGGCCAGGTCTAATGCGTGATCCTAATCCGCCTCCAAGACCAGCCTGACCAAGACCTTGTAGTTGTTGCATCTGCTGCATTTGTAGAAGCTGTTGTTGAAGTTCCGCATTCGCATCAACCTCATCGTCCTCATCTTCGTCTTCTATATCGGTCTCGACTTCGCTCTCACTTTCGGAGTCTGAATCGGAATCTGAGGATACCTATAACCTGTTAGAAGCTGTCTTGAGGGGAGACCAGACTTTGAACGTACCTCTTTACGAGACTTCTTCTTGGATTTCGTCTTGCGTTTGTCCTTAGCTTTCTTTGCCTTCTTCTTCGCTTTACGCTTCCGCTTCTCCTTCTCAGTCTCTGTTTCTGAATCCTCACTTGACTCGCTTGAATCAGAATCACTATCATCAGAGTCAGAGTCGCTCGAGCTATCAGAAGAATCGCTCTCAACGACTTCCTCCTCCTTTGCCTTCTTCGACTTGGTCTTGCAAGCTTTGTCTGGTTCCTTGTGTTTCTTGGTCTTCTTTGATTGCGTAGTCGACTTCTCGGAGGATTTTGGTGACTTGATCTCTGCTTGTGTGCTTGAGCTTCCTTCTCCAGCTGCAGGAGCTCCGCCCTCTCTCTCGACCACCTGCTCACTCTGACTTGTGCTTGGAGTATCCATGATGCTGATTGTCTGTGTGATTGGGAACTTGGAACTTGGAGGTTGGAGGGAGTATTTGAGGTTCGGGAAGCTGCAAAGAGTTGCAGGATCTCTCAGCTTGTTGGAGAGTTGCCTTGTTGCTGCCTTGACTGTGGCTGCAAACGGAGCTTGATATTCACTATCCCTGTGGCACTGCAGCGCTTCGTATTAGCATGAAGGTCGTTATTTGGACATGAGGATCCGTCGCCGGAAGAGAAAACAACCAACATCTGGCTGTGAAAGGTGGTTCAACAAGGGTGTAACTTGGAAGGCTCCCTTTCACAAGGCAGGCGGCTACAGTGTAGACGGGATGATCAGCGGGTAGGTAGGCTTACCGATGTGTTCTACTCCAGCGGCTTTCCAGACTGAACGGCGAAACCGAGGATGGGTCTCTTCTTATGTGACCCGGCTGCTGGGATCTCGGTGACGATGACACGACTGTTCTCTTATGCCAACGGTTTTTATGACTGGAGAAAGGCGTTGCAAGCTGCAGATACGCGGCAGTGCAGTGCAGCTGCACTGGAAGATGTCTTGTCAAGACTGATTGGGTAAGGCTGTACTAGCGTCATAGTCATCGGCTGACCCCCCTGTCAACACCAACAAGGCTGAAAGGGCGAGAAGAGGTGGGCAGAATGTGAAGCTCGGAATGCCCGAAATGGCCATGATATGAGGATAGTTTCGGCTTGGATCAGGTATCGCTCCACGAGAAAAACCTCGTGGGGCCTCTCGAGGGCCTCTCTGCCTACTGTAGGTACGGTACATGGTACATTGACTCAGGCCGAGTAGAAGGCGTTCAGGCGTCAGGCGTCAGGCGGAGAACTGGAGACAAGGACAGGCAGCCGTGAGGCTGAAGTGGAGACATGATTGTGGCAAATTGTGGCCATAGCTCCTTTGATGTGGGTTGCCGTTGCCGATGTCAATAACGGAAAGCTACTTTATCGAGATACAGTACAGTATTATGGGGCTCTTTGATTTTTTCTCCTCTTCTTTGATCATCCTGTCAGCACGGTAGGGTTTCACAGGGTATTTGAACTGGCATTGCCAAATATAGCAAGCACTTTGAGACTTGGCTACACAACCCTTACCTGCGTACTCATATAGATACTCTATCGGCATGTGCTTTGTCGAGTCCTGGTTCAAAAATGCCTGGTAGCGATATTCACCAATAGAGATTCTCATAATACCCCCCCAACCAAATATAAACATCCCTCCAAAAGTCTGGATGTCCCTGCTCTAGAGCCTTGAAGCAAATCCTCAACAGAACATTTCACTTACGTATCATTACAGCAGACAAACCTAAATACCACGCACAGTGGAAAATATCTAAATTTTCAGAAAAGTCAACAATAATACACTGCTCCGTGAGACGCTGAGTTCTTCCTAGCAAATCAAACCTGCAGGTGGAGAATCTGGGGCAAGGCCCAGCCACAAATGTGGGGCCATCTATTTGTGGCACTGCAGGTGCTGCTTTGAGACTCGATTAGCAGTGGAACCTTTGTTCAGAACAACGAAGAGGAAACGTCATTACAATGAGGGCAACAGTCAATTTCATAGGTATACTTGATGATCAACAGTTTATTTGTTCCATCTTATTTGTTGATGCTGTACTATGAACAATCAGATATGATTGCTTGAATCTGTAAGTGTGAGAGTTTGCTGTCTGAAGGCAGCTGCAAACAAATCACAAGCAGGTTAACAGCTAAGTCTGAACAAGTCTAGAATTATCAATCCAACTTGCAAGAAGTATTGATGCTATATGTTGGCAGATATCCATTTTGCTCAAATTGTTCAAGTGTTTGTAGCAAATATCTGCTCTATGACTGGAAGGTAACCACACCCCCCGTCACGTGCACTGCAGGCAGATTTTGAAACCAGGTTGAGATGAGATATAAAGCTGTGGGGCCTCTGCAAGTTCTAGCGGAAAATGGTTCTATTAGCACTAATGGACGTGGCTTTGGCGCTGAAGGAGGGAAATCGGATGTTGAGGGAGAGTGTGAGGGAGCTAGGGGTGGAAGAGAACCAAGTTGGCTTGTCCTACTCTTGCACTCGATTGATGTGATCGAAGCTACTTCACAACTCATTTCGAAAGTCTATTTTGCTCCTACAATCTATTATTGAATCGTACTTTGGAGCCTCATCTGTGACCTCTCTTTCATAGCTGGGACTTCCTTCTGTGGGTTCAAACACATCTGGTCATCATCTCCCCTCCCCCCGTCTTCATCCACATATTTGAAACACTTTCACTTTAACCTACAGCATGAAGTAAGTTCATGCAGCAAATGTAAAAGCATGATCCTGAAGTCCTCGAAGCGGGCAGAGCATCCAAGGAACCGACATCAACGCTCGATCCGGCAACAGACATGCATACTCATCACGCTTATTGTTCTAGAACTTCTATCTATTTCGAGTCATACGCCGTGAAAAGAAACCTCGAGCCGTGAATTCTTCTTTGTTGGTGATGTATACCTGCGAATCGGAATGGAGGTCCAGTAGAACTAGAAGAAGAGTAGTAGGTAGGGCTAGGGGTAGAATGATGGAGACAAGCTTTTGAAGCAAGATTCTTGCAGAAACGACTGCTGAGAAAAGGTACTTAAAGGGTGCATCACTGGAGGAGATTCTTTTTCCCTTTTGGAAGGTAATTTCGACCTCGTTCTCGACACCACACAGAATCTTCACGCAACAGCCTAGATCTTCTGGTCCACTAAGCTAACAAGTAATAAGTGACCAAACATATCTGCACTTTCTACATCAAAAACAGACCAAAATCCATCAAGATCAATCATAAGGTAAACATCTCACCAACGACAAGTACACCTATTCTAAAATCTCTTCTACCAGAAGATGTCCGGACGTCAACCCGCACCACATATCCACATCCAAGGCCGTATCGGCATGCAATACCCATCACAAACTCGAGACGTCCTGTTCGGCACCATGGGTCTTCCTCCCCACTCCAACCCTCCTCGCCTCCCACAAGCATCCATCGACGCCGCACCCCCAACCGGTCGTCCCATCGTCCGACAGGCACCTAGAGGTATTCGAGGCCGAGGTCAACAAATTGCCCGTCGGGTCGTCAATGCTGTTCGACGAAAAAGTCACGCCTCAAAAGTCTCCGGTAATGGTTCTGATCAGGCTGATAATCACGCTCTGATTCCAGCTCCCGCATTCGTTCGACCAGTTCCTGGAAAGATCATGTACTTGGGAGCGGGTATTTGGCATTATGCTGCTGATGTAGCTGGCTGGCCGACTGAGGATGAAAGTCGGGTTGATGTTGGATCGGTTAAGCTTTTAGGAAAGAAAGACACGTATGTTGCTAATATTCATGAATTGACGGAAAGATACGGTAACACTCATGGTCTCTGAAGTCTTGATTGGCTATTAATCTCTTCTTTAAAATACATAGAATCTCGGAGTTAATGGGTACCGAGACAGAAGGAGTCATAATCCTTGCCAGAGAGCGGAGCTGGACGCATGGGTTGATTATGCCTCTCATTGGAAAATAGAAACTATAGACTGGCGGAACAGCTTCGGAACTCTGGCAATGATCCTGTCAATTGAGTACTCTCGGGAAGTGGGTGGATTCTTGGGTGTTGCGTCAAAACATCTTGTATATGAAGGAGTAGTTCTGATTAAGAAGAAGTTGTATTGATGCTTGCTCCCTTCCAGACTTTCGTTGAAGTCCTTCACTCTTTGATATACATTTCAGGCGACAACTCAAAAGAAGGGTTCCTTGTGATCATGCCCTCAGTCAGAAGCTCATGTGATGCAGTCTTAACAAAGCCTTAGCGCATAACATGTTGCAAGAAACCTCACCAACTGCAAGGAACACGGCATCTATTAGCGAAGCTGAAATTGTTTCGATGGAATGTCACACCAATGAGAAAGTACTTGGTGTCGGGCGAGTGAGTCCAAAGTCGCGCGCGCGACACAAGTCGCACGCACAATATAAGACAAAAAAATAGTTCTTTGTCCAGTTGAAAATAGAACTTTTTATATGAAATTCAAAACAGCAAAGTGAAGGAAGTCTCTCCTTGCCATCTGAACAATCATGCCGGTACTTCCAGCATCTCTGATTGGATTGAGCGGAGGCTTGTCAGAGTCGGACTACTTAGTATCACACGCTCTGAAAGCCCTAACTTGTGGTAATATATATAGCGTAGTAAGAAATCAGCGTGTTCATTAAAGTGTCGCTGAGTCTTGGCGGCTCTCGCTTAAGTGACTTGACGATTCCCTGAGGTAAACAAAGTGAAAGAATGCGGCATGTCGCATGTCACGACACGCCTTGAACAATCCAGAGTTATATTAAATGACTCAAAAACGTCTTGTCGCAGACCGCGCGTGATTCTGTTGATGGGGCAGCTGGCATGGGCGGCGAGCGCCTCTATATTTGCCCATCTAGAACCAGCTCCGTGCCTCCTCCTCTTGTTTCTTCAACAACTTCGACAACTTCCCTGTCCTACTTTGTAACTCCACCTGAAAATTCTGCTGTCTTAATTACTGTACATCAACAGCAAAGAGATCAAGTCTTCATACGCTGAAGCATATCTCCATCGTCACACCACCTCGGCTACCTCTGGGCAGTCTCGAGGCATCAACACTCACAGTACCGCATCAACAAGCAAACTTCCTCTACTCGTCAGTACATTATAGGATCGTAATAGAAAGGAAATGTAGCTGCTAACATCATCCAGACAATGTCAGACCGCAGACTTCCCCTCGGTCCAAACTCCAAGATCAGCGCCTCCGGCAGACGTACGGCTGTGCATCCACCACTCCGCCGCTCAGCCGGCCACAACAAAAGCAACCCCGTGGAGGAAGTCGACGACTTGGACTCGGAAGACCCAGCTCTTCTACTTTACCAGCGTCCGAAAATGCCTCGATTCAAAGGCCCAACAAAGGCACAACTGACGGCGCGGCAATTCAACCCGCGGTCAGGAGTCCCGCTGAGCAAGGATGAGCAGTGGAGAAACTGGGAGGCAGACCAAATCAGGCTCGAGAGAGAGCACAATCAGAGAAGAGAAGTCCTTCTCCGAGAGCGCGACTTACAAAGAGGCCAACAAGCAGTTGAGGAGGAGGAGGAAGACCTTGAGATGGAAGAGGAACAGGAGAACAGGTTCCCATACCTTCCACCAAGAAGACACTTTACTCCCGAACCTTTCCATGACGAGATGCTGGAAGGCGACATTCACGATCTTGCACCTGCTTCTAAACGACGAAAGCTGGGTAGGGAAAGACAGAAATCTTCTCACGCCTCAGAAATGCTTCGAGGGCCTCGAGGCAATCCAAGTCCACTTAGACGCCGGAACAGACAGGAAAATGAGTGGCACCCTCCCCAAAACCGCTTTCGGTATCGCGCGGGAGAGACATATGGTTCCTCTCCACCACAGCCACCACAGCCACCTCGTCCAGAGTCTGGATACCAGCCCTCACATCCAGGCTCAATGAGACCTTGGCTTCTTCAAACAAACTCCGGCATTCCGACCAGGTTTTCTCCTCCACGTCCAAGACCACGCTCTCGACTCCCAGAAATGCCTATACCTCGGCCCCGTCAAACAACAGAGCCGGCCTCCCCTGGTCTATTTGTTGACCAGTCACCACCACCGCCAGTACCACAGGGCGAAGAAGACTCTTCAATGGCTGCCGTCAAGGAAGAAGAGCCAGAGGAAGACTTCTACGACAAATCTGTACTGAGCAACCCTATATCTTCGTCTCCAGTTCGGGGAACACAACCAGCAACTGGTGAAGAAGAAGATACTGGTGATGGTCAGACTACCAATCCCGGAGATCTTCCATATCTGCCCTTCAAGGACGTAGTTTTCGCACCATTAGAAGCTTTGCTTGGAGCCGAAGTCGGAGATATGGAAGTCGTTAGTAACGGCGAGTCCAAGAAGACTCTTCCAGTAACAGAAGTTTTCCGAAAGTAAGTATTCTCTCTGCCCGCACATATGTCCCTTAGAAGACGTCACTAACATGCACCCCGACAGAATTGAGGGATACACCAAAAGGGCGGTGACTCAAGGCTCTTTGGATGAGATCGCTGTGGTGCAAAAGAAAGGTCTTATCGACTTGAAGCAGGGTTATCGACAAGCCACAGCAAAGGTCGAGAAACAAGAGGAGGAACTGGCAGACAAGGACCGTGAGATTGATCGTCTGAAGGAGATCATTCAGCGGAAGAGAAGGGATCCTGAAGAGGATTGGGAAGAATGAATCTTGGTGTGTAATGGTTAATCAAGATGCTTTCGTTGCTGCAAGAGATAGGAAAGGATAATATAAGAACCTCATCTTAACATCCCATGATTCCTCTATTGTACTCGTGTACCGCTCGTGGACTGAATGAGATTCTGTTGTTTGGTCTCCCTGTGTGCCAGCTGCCGTTCAAATAATGATAGTGATATTTTCAGTAGGGCGGGTGATGCCGGAATATACCAATATAAAATCAAATCTGCAATCCGAAAGGTAACTTGACTTGCAACTTGGATGGAGCAAGCTGAAAGGTCCTGTGACGTCCGAATTGCTTCCAACTCTTTCGTGTGGTGCCAGTGTAGGTGGGCCCGCTCAGTGTACAAAATTCCTATGAACGAACACTTGCTCCTGAGATTCTTTCCCACAGTTCTCCGTTCAACCACAGAGCTATATTGGAAATGAACTGCGGCAATGCTCTGTAAACGTCAAATAATTTCGCGCTGAATGATGACACAGGTCGTGGAAGCACGTCCCAGGATATCAGCAAGGGATACCAGAAATTATGAAATCACGAATAGCGGAAAGAAATCAGGATATTGAAAGACCCATTTCATATCGAGTGCCTCAGCACAGATGTCATGCACGTAAGGTGCTTGCCTGCATATGCAACTACGCCATCCTGAGTTCAGAATCCCCATCCTAGTATTGCAAGCAGACACGAATGTGCAGAAATTATTCCCCATATTGCAGAAACCCTAAGCAGCAGCAGCAATTGCGCGAGCAAGTATGTATCAAGCTGTTGCGAGAAATGAACATTTATCCAGATCAAGCGTGCAAGACGGAACGAGCAAGCAGCTAATAACAGCAAAGAATATCAAAAGAGGAGCAAAGAAGAAAAGTGAACCTCAATATCCTCCGGAAACAAATGAACCAGAGTCAAAGAGTATGGCCAAGGCAGGTGATAGAGCAGAGATCGAGCGAATCAATCAACAAGGTATCGAACCAAAGTGCTGTCCATCTATTGCTCCATGCGGTCACCCTCAGCGTCCTCGACGTAATCGATACAATTTGTGTCAGCAGCGTCATCAGAAACCGATAGGTTCTCCATATCGCCATCGACGGCATCATCATCTTCTGCGACAGGACCTGGGAGGTTGCCATTAGCATCGATTTCACCTGCATGTGTCAGTGAGGTTCGCAAAGCAGGAATGGAGTCCAAGTACCGCTCTTCTCCAAAGCCTTCCACTTCTTTTCCAGCAAGAATGCCTTGTAATCGTCACCACCAGCAGTCTTAATGTGCTCAGAGATCTTGCCCCACATGGCAGTCTCTTGCTTCTTGAGAGCGTTAATCTGGTCATTCTTCATCTTCTCAAGGGCGGCTGCTTGGTCAATTTGCATTTGTTCCTTTAGTGCGATGAAATCGGCATCGATGGATTTCTTGGCGGCAACAAGCTTGGGGAGCTGAACAAAACAAAGTCAACACGCTGGTAAGAAAGAGGTATGGGGGCGAAGAGAACTTCAAACGAAGGGAATGGATGAAATAACTTACATCAGCCTCATTGAAGTCTTGAGCAACAGCTTCCAATTTGGCGAAACGCTTTCGAAGAGAATCCTTGCCAGGAACTGTACCGGTAATCTCAGTCCAAGCCGGCTCAATCTCCTCCCACTTCTTGCCCTGGCGGCGCATATTGACAATAAGCTTGTCCTCCTCACAAAACTCAGCCCAGCACTCAGGGAACTTGGTACCAGCAGCGCGCTTAGCAGGAGTATCACCATTGGTAGCCTTAGCTTTCTTGGTGGGTGTCTCGCCATTGGCAGCCTTGGTTGGACCACGCTTCTTGCCGGCAGACTTTGGGGCACCGTTGGTGGCGGGTGTGGTCATCTCAACATCACCGTTCTCAGCACCATTTGGGGTTGCAGGAGTCGCATCGGCCTTCTTCTTTGCAGGACCGCGCTTCTTTGGTGCCGCAGCCTAAGAATATATAAGCAGAGATCAAGAGCAACGAAGACCGTTTATAATTACCTTGGGGGTAGTTGGCTCCTCAGCATCACCAGTGGCTTCTTCACCCTCCCTGGGAGCAGGCTTTTCCTTCTTGACCGCAGGCTTGCGTGGCTTCTTAGCTGTCTTTGTTGGGGTTTCTGCTTCAGCATCATGGGTAGCAGTCTCGCCATCCTCGGCGTCGTTGGTGACTGGCTTTTCCTTCTTTACTGGAGTCTTGCGGGGTTTCTTGACCTTGGTTGGAGTCTCGGTGATAACAGGCTCTGGGGCACTGACAGCTGCGGTATCGTCGGCCATCTGAATGAAAGAGAGATATTAGCAATAGATCGCTGGCACAAGCTGTGAATAATAGAAGCTAGGATAGATCGAGACCTTGACTTGATGTAATCGAGAAAGCAAGCTGAGAAGATGGAGAATCTCAAGAACTTGAAGTTGAGGAAGTGCGCGGCTTGTACGATGTTACAGAAGAGCGAGAGCGAAGTACTGTGATGTACACAATATGGAGTGGGTGGAGCGAGGAAATGGGGGTTTTGTACAGAAGCGGACGAGAAAGAAAACAAAGCCTGCTCGCGTGGCGAAGGCGCTTGTTTGTTTTGATTGATTTGAGTGGGGCAGGGAAGGAAAGCGAACGTGAAGGTGAGCGACCGATAAAATAACAACCACAACCCAAGACATGGAGAAGGTTGTGGCTCAAGCAGGTAGCCAGGAGATTGAGATTGGGACTTTAGACAGATCGAAGGCTGAATTAGTCAACCACAAATTGCGATTGCTTTCTGACAATGCCATCTCCAAGAAGCCAGAACACTGCAAAGATCGTGCAAGAAAAGCGCTCTGCAAGGTCCAGTAACTCGACAATATGGGACAGAGGTAGGAGAATATAGCGTGGCAGACTTACCTCAGGTTGATCAACAGCCTCTACGATAAGGTCTCCTAGAGACATGCTGGGCCCGGTGGGAGTTGCGAGGTCGACTGTAGACATTTTGAATGTTGAGAGCGATGAATCACAGACGTTGTATGAAGTATGTGGGCTGGATGTTGTATTGCTGATCGAGGTGTAGATAGATCGAAGCAAGGCGCTGAAAAGAATTCTGTTTGTTGTGTATAGGTGGAAGAGATGTTGGAAATGGCGGGCGACGGGCCTTTTGTAGGCTCAACGATGAGTGGTGACAATCAGAATCAGGCAGCAAAAGTTTAGTGGAATTGATGAGAGTAGCGAGAAAAAGGTGAAGAGCCTCAAATTACTTGACAACACCAAAATGGTAGGCTCTGGACTAGATTAGGTTCAGAATTAGACACTCACAGAAAACATACAACCCGCAATAGAAATACTCACGCCAAATAATCTCAGCTCCAGTAGAGCAGGAATGCATCTCGAGAATGACTTTAGATTCTGGCTCCTGCGACTTTAAAACAAGTCACAAATCAGCAGATCCAGGAAAGTGTCGAGTGAATCTGTTTATACGCTTCAAGAACGCAACCGTTCCACCAAGCTCTCACGAATTTTGAGAATCAAACATTAGAGTCTAGATGATAAGGCAGCACATAGGATATTTCTAAAGCAAAACTCAAGTAAGATTGCAGGATTATCTTCGAAATGAATTCGATGGTCTGCAGAATTGCAAGAATTATATAGCCCTCACATGACATGGGGGATGAGCAACGATTCGGAGGCAAGAATAGAAGACCTCAAATGAGACCATATGCAGGTTAAGCTTTGCCTTTGCACGAAAAGAAAGATGTCTTCATGACAATGAGATGTCCGAAGTGAATGCGACCAGGTCACGTGACACATATGTGACAGGAAATAAATGCTAGCTTCCATTTCGACGTTGCTAGCTGAGGAAGATGCCCGATCATGGCTCCCAAACAGTTTTCCTTCGGAAAACGGCGAGAAAAGCATGAAATAAATCATACCCATATTCCAGATCTAAACACTCTTCACAGTCTTGCGACTGTGACCTGTGTTGACAGCAAAACTTGGCTAATCAAAACCAGCGAGACAAAAACCAATCCTCTGGAGAAGCCAAACTCAATTTCTGAAAAACATAAACATACATGGAAGTACAGAAAAAATAGCACAGTGCTTGAAGGTCTTGTCTGTCCCTTATGGTCATTTCAAGGACTACTTGATGCTCCAACGACCCTGATCAAATGAAGTAATAGATGTCTGCTGAGTATGCGATCAAGCTTACTGAGCATAGTGCTCGTTCAAATGCTCTCGTTCTCTCAGATGATATGATCTGACCATAGGTATGATCTCCGGCTCAGCAAATGTCGTTAGATTAGGTATCCAAGGACTGCTTTGTCATCAGCCGAGGCTCCGACCAATTCCACTTCTTGGATTCCAGCCTTCTGCTCTCCGTCAAACTCTTTATTCGGACTACAAAGCCACGCATAATATCTTCTAAATATTTTGTTTGTCAAATGGGTTTATGTGTAATGTCAGTCGATGTTTGCCATACATACTGGGCAGTATGCCCTTGGTCCCGTCTCGCGGACATGCCAATGGTTCCTGAGCTTCACGACATTACACGGTCAACAGAGACTTAGCAAACAGCCCCGTTGACAGATGTACAGGGTAGAGGTTTGAATACTTCAGCCCGCCCCGTTCTCTTGTATCCATCGAGTGGCGGTTCAGATTCTCGTATTCTTGATTCGAGCGTCATGTGACATTCGCTCTCCACTCTCATCTATTGGAGAAAAGTGCAAACGCACCATTCCGCTCATCGTAGTGTTCGACCGAAGATCTGGAATACATGGACACATGTTTCTTAACCTGCCAAGTTGTTTGTCTTGAGGACAACAGGCTGCCATCCCTTTTGTTAGTTCTGGTTACTTTTCCGCACTCATCGAGTTCATTGTCTCGGCTCGTTGCATACGAGTGAACAGCCATGCTGTACGCTGGATTGATTCATTTTCCTACTGCCAACACTTCGTACGACAGCCTCACGGGGTGGTACGAGTCATCTAGATTCCAGTCGAAGGTCTGAGCCTCGACTACTTCATGCTTTTGTACCCCATAACCGCTTCGTGGATTTTTCTCCATCTCTGCTCTGCACTGTGATTCGCATCAGCAAGCATCATAACACTTCTCAAGTTGGAGCCAAACTTTTTCTTATGTCACAATGTTTGCTCTCCCCTTCGCTCCTCCTTTTGCCCCTCCCATTCCTCCTCCAGCTCTTCCTCCATATATTGCTCCTTTCGGGCCCCCTCGACAGCCATTCGGCAGGGGTTTACGGCAGCATAGGTCTCTCGGGAGTCCTCTCAAAAGAATCGGAGGAAATGAGCACCTCTACATTGAATCACCAATGACGAACAGCATTTGGCCAATCCGTCAACGAAAACTAGCAAGGCACATGCCAGGACTTTTTCAGAAGATGCGAGAATCTGGCAACAGAATCATGAATCCTTTGAAACTTGTTCCTTGCAACACACAGCAAGATATGGACGAGGACCCAATTGTGCTCGATTTATTGATGAACGGGATTGGACAGCCTTATGTAGGCTCACTGTTTCGCTTTCCCTCGCCTACTGGGGGTCTCGATATCAACGACTACTTCCTACAACTCTACATCGCGGGCACCCAGGCGATTTCAGCTCCGTTGGTTCAAACCATTTTGAATATATTCCAAAGACTTTCTGCCATTTTGAGAAATGACTCTGCATGTGGCTTCGGGGATGATATCTACAAAGTCATCGTGGAATGGGCTGTGAAGTTTATGCCAATCATTGGCCCTATACCAGCGGCTATATACATGCTCATTGATGCATTGTATACAATGACAAACAAAGACGAAGCTACCCTGAGAATCTTGCTGGGAAAGGTTCCGGCTCAGTATCAATTGCCACTGGTAGGGGAGGCGTACCAACGCACAATGACAGAGCAAAGTTTTCTCTCCAACAATATTATGGAAGTATACCAGGGCCTTCCTCTAAGCTACCCAATATGAGAGCCTATATATGATATGGCTGCAGTCACCAGGTTATTTATCTCCAGACGAATTCCGGTCCACTTTACTAACTTTTTCTAGAACGTCGGTGAGACAGCTTTCCTTTCTAGTCTAGCATCAACCCCTCTATTCAGTGGATCCGCATAGCTATTTCCGTCACGTCAACCTTGCACTACTACCTGTCAGGACCAATCATGTCCACACAGTTAATTTTTAACTCAAGCATGCCCCGGGATCGGAACTCAGCCTTACTTTAACTCCAACTCTATCGTCATGCTATATAGCATAATGACGGCGAATCCGAACGTTGGTACAAGAGGGATTTTATTTCCGATAAAGACATGTTTCTTTCAACTACAAAAGTTTGCGGAGAGCAAAAATGCCGGACAGTACACACAAATTGGAGGATAGAACCATGAATGATGTAGTGGAGGTGGAAGAGGACACTATTAGCCAATTATCTGAGCAGGAGAAACCCAAATCTACATGGCAGCTGGCCTATCAATACAGAGCAGCAATACTCTGGTCAGCCTTCGTTGGTTTGGCTGGTATCAATTGGGGAATGGACACACTTGTGAGTATAAATCGATCTAATTTATGGACACCAACTAACAGGCTGTCGAGCTCTCGAACGGCGTAATCGCAGTTCCCTCTTTCCAGAAAGACTTTGGATATCTCTTCAATGACCATTTCATTGTCAGTGCTTCTTGGCAGATTGATTTCAACACTGCATCATCAATCGGCGGCTGTTTTGGGGCATTTGCATCTGGATATTTGGCAGATAAGATAGGAAAGAGGTTTGCGCTTGGTATCGGCTGCTTCATTAGCATTGGCGCGGTTTTCGCACAGCTATTTGCGAAGCAGCCAGGAACGTTACTGGTGGGAAAGGTGAGAGACCACTTTTAATTAATTTCTTTCATTAGGCTTGAACTGACCATTCCTAGCTCATCAATGGCCTGTCGCTCGGCTCCTTCCTGGCAATACCATCCTCTTATGCCGCGGAAATCTGCCCTGTCGAGCTTAGAGGCCTCACAACCTCCGCTGTCCAACTGTTCATCGGTTTTGGACAACTAGTGGCAAACCTTATTCTCAAGGGCACTGGCACATTGGACTCAGCGTGGGCGTATAAGATACCATTTGCGCTACAATTCGTCTTCCCAGTCATCCTTCTAGTCGGCCTGCCTATGTGCCCAGAATCACCATGGTACCTCCTCAGGTCTCGAAACCCGAACACAGCAACCAGCACGCTGGCACAACTCGGATACGATAATCCTCTCAAAACACTCGCAGAAATGCAAAAGACCATTACATTCGAGGAACAGAGGGTAGAAGCTACAACTTACCTCGACTGTTTCCGCGGTTCCGACCTACGGCGAACAGAGATCGCCATCGGAATCTTCTCTGTCTCGCAACTGGTCGGTGTAGTTTTCGTCATCGGGTACAGCAGTTACTTCTTCCAACTTGCCGGCCTAACACCTTCAGTGTCATTCTCCATGTCTGTTGGCGTCTCCGTCCTTGGTCTCGTAGGTGTCGTATGTTCCTGGTTCTTGCTTAACCGAGTTGGCCGACGACCAACTGCTATGTTCGGCACCAGCATACTCGTCTTAATTCTCTTCTTGATTGGAATCCTTGACGTTATCCCTATTCGAGCAAGCAACCTTGGTCCCGTCTACGGCCAAGTAGCTTGCATCATTGTCTTTGCGTTCATCTACCTTCTCACCATTGGGCCCGTGGGCTATGCACTCTTCGCGGAGGTATCAAGCTCACGTCTTCGATCTCGTACAGTCAGTCTTGGCATCGTGGTACAGAGTCTGTTCGGTATCTTGATGAATATCGTAATCCCGCTTCTGATCAATCCTGATGCTCCAGCTCTGGGTGGAAAAATTGGGTTCATATTTGGGGGTACGGCGTTGATGTCTGTTTTTTGGCTTTATTTCAGGGTACCGGAGACAGCGCATAGGACATTTGAGGAGTTAGACTATCTGTTTGCGAAGGGAGTTTCAGCGAGGGCGTTCAAAAGGGTGCAGGTGATTGTTACTTAGGACAGAGATACCCAAGATGTCGAAGATGTCGGAGACAATGATAGCCGATTGGTGTGTATACATACCTTCTCGATCCAAAGTGCTTGTGGACCATTCCTTGTCAGCCATGCTGGTTAACCTGTTCATGGGGTTCCTGGCCTGATTCAACTTATCAACCCTTCGATCGCCCGGTGTTCTCATAAGCTGAGTCGAAAATGTGGGTCTGGAGAATCTTCCCCTTGAGCAATTCGTCCCACAAGGTGTCCATAATGTTTTTTTGATCACAGATATGACAGCAGTTAGTAATGTTCTGCGAGTCGTTCACCCTATTCCACGAAAACTTTTGACTGCTAAGTTTGGCATTCGCTCAAAATCCCACAAGATCAAGCACATTGTTGCTCCTTCTTAGCTAATTCATTTATATAGGTAATTGCGAATGCTTCGGAGTCGCTGTGGCTTGGAGAATCCTTCACAAGGAGACCAGTCGTAGTTTTGTATCCCAACTAAACTTCGTGGTTTTCACCATAAGCCGATTTTTTTTCCATTGAATTTTTTTGTCCCATTTGAAGAAATGCCAACAAGCTTCGATGACTTTTCTGCAAGTGCTTTAATCGCTCAGTAAGGTATTCCCCCTTCACGTGAGCTCAGCACGAAATTCGGACTCGCTCGGTTTTGTGCTTGTACTACTCCTTGAATAAGGCTACGAAAGCTGTGCTTCGTCGAAAGGATTATAAGTGTGCATCTTGTTTCCATAATTTTGACGGCACTTGTCAACCTGCAAGATTGCAACCCAAGACAAACTATGGAAGTTCTGGTGGAGGTTCAACACACAGGAGTCTATTTCATGATATACAAGTGTTTCTGGTTGTTTCTTGCACATTGCTAAGTGCTTGAAGGGAACCAACAACTTCACTGGGCACTCATTACCGACCTATTTTGGCATATCTTGTCATCACCTGACAGCAAGGTAAATACATATAGACAGTACTCAAATACCCTCAGTTTGACATCTCATCAGATAAGACAGAGGGACTTTTGAAATAAACAAATTCTACATCCTCACAAAAGTCGTGCCTTCAAATGAAACCTCGCTCTCAGGAGTTCTGGGGCAATGAGTATCTCGGGAACCACCCGCAGTCAAGACGAGGGAAAGAAAATGCCGCAGAAGAAGATCTTCTGCTCTAGAAACCAGCTAGAAGTAAAGTTGAAGATCGTTAACATAACCAGTTTGGTGTACGCACAGTGCTCGCAGACTAGGAAATGCACCAAACTGATCGTCAACGGGAAGAACGGAAAGTGGAGGTGGGTAACTGTCTTAGTCCTCCAATCGTGTGCTATTGCTTGTAAAAGTCGACTGTGATCTTCAAAACAAGAAACTACGCCCTGGGTATTTCCCGTTCCCGCCCTCCTTAAGACCAAATATATCTTTAATAGTGGCATTGCAAAAGGGATGTGAGAATATGCAGGGACTCCAAACCTCGACAACGCCCTCTCATTCATCCCAGAATTTGACATGAATCTGGTTTTACTTTGAGGACATTGACGTGAAAACACAAACATTCCAAATAGCTCGAAAAGATCGACACGGCCCCTCGATATGTCCCGTCAAAACTAGGAGGAAGCGAACCAGGGAATTCAAAGAAGGCAACGAATAGTTACCTCGATACAGAAAAGTACAAAGTATAAACAGTGCCTAAAAAGAAGCCAAAAAGACGGGAAGACTTCTAAACGCAGGAATCAGAGGTGTTTTCGATCAAGAAGTCAGTTGGGGCTGGTGAGGAGGGTCCTAAGACTGTCAGGACTGCAAGCAACATCCCCTTGATCTTGAATCTGGATGGATACGTGGCATCGAAACAAATGGCCTGCTTCCAATAAAAAAGGTAACTATCCAGATATGATCGAAATGTACCATATCCGCGGGTTCTCCAGATGTATCGTGGTGTTGGTGGATGGGACTGATCACTAGGTAGGCAGATCCACGACCTTGAGCCGGGAAGTGGGGTGGGTGCATAGGGGTGTTTGCATGTGCAGCACTTGGCGTGGAAGCCCTGTCAGCTCATGCAAGCCACCCGCCATCCTGCCCTGCATTTACCCCACATTCTCGACTTCAGCCTGAAGATGGCGGGCGTATTTCACCCATCTTCATTACACTGGCCGACAACATCAACACTTTGAAGCTTCATAGCAAGTCCATGAGAGCAGCGAAGATATCACAAACGCGAGTGGTTTTACACTGCGCAGCACAGCTGAAACCCAACAGCCAATTCGAATCTCCACAAAACTCAAGCTCCGTCCTTTTATCCCTCCACATCCTTTCCGTAGTTCTGTCGATCGATGTCCTTTGATCTGCGCCCGCCCAGAGATCGTCAATTCTCTGCTGCTGGGTACAATAAATGTACATATTAAGAGACAGGGACTTGCTGAGATGCTAATCATCCAGGACTGGGTTGACGCCCATATCATGAAGATACAATGGGGGTCAATGGCAAACGGTCTGGTGGTAAGGTACCTTGACTCCAAGTAGAGGATCATATGCATCTGACTCTGTGCAAGCATGCCATACATGCCGAAGACGGCGTGTGAAGTGCGATTTCGAAGCACCAAATTGTCAACGATGTACCAAAGCGAAATTGCACTGTGAGGGATATGAAAGGAAAGGAGGTTTGAGGTTTGTGGACGAGAAGGAGAAGGCGGAGAAGAGAGTCCAGCTCAAGAGGGAGGCCTATCTACAAGCTGTACAGGCGGAAGAAGCGAGGGATGAGGCAAGGCAGAATCATCTGAAGTCCCCGAAGGAAGTTGGCCAGTTGCAAAGAACAGCAACATTCTGTTCTCCTGAAAGATACGTGCAATCTACCGACGACATTGTGGCATCTCGAAAGTCGAAAATGAAGGACTTCAGCAATGTAGCCATTGGGAAGGTACTCTCGATGATCGGCTTTCAGGACGAAATTCACCTGTCATTTCTGCTGTCCAAATTCTTCGTTGGAGCAAGAATGTTTACACCATGGATGCTGAGGGGTTGCAGATGGAGCGAAGATTGTACAACAACACAGACAGTGAGAGCTCTTAGTGGTATTTATTTTGGTCGAATGCACCATCGGAAGCAGAGTCTAGACTTGGGTTTTCAGTGTTACAGCAAGGCTCTGCGGTTACTCAGCAAAGATCTTCTCTCAAAGAAGGCTTGGGAGCTACCTTCCTTGACGAATGTGCTGTCTCTAACTGTATTCGAGGTACATCAATTATGCATTCATTCGCTCATGGTAGACTGATAGACTGGACAGATCATGGCGTCGCCAACCGGGACTGGATTCCTCCAACACAACTGTGGCATAGCAAGACTTATACAAGGCTCCAGCCCAGAACGATTCCAATCAATGCCTGACCTAGAAGTCTTTGAGTCCGCCAGAATGCCTATCGCTTTTGGATGTGCAGATTGACGAATTCGGTGCTTTCTGGAGGAACCTAGATGGAAGACCATTCCATGGCTAAAGCATCCAAAAGCCAAAGACTTGTTTTCACTCCTATGCGACCGCATCTGCGACTTCCCCAGTATACTGCAAGATCTCGAAGCTTTCCAAACTGGCAGGTTGCAGGACCCGGCTTTTGTAGCAAGACTTTACCAAACCATTTGCAACCAGCTCAAGAAGCTCTATGAATGGCGAGTACAGTGGGAATTACAGAATGGCCACTGTTGCAGCGTAAAATCCTCACAAGATCCAAGATCACCATTCCCTCAAGCGCTACATTTCCAAAATCTCCAGCAAGCCGTAGAAATCGCGCACTACGACACTATTCTTCTTATCCTGCTACGAGCTGGTCGCATGCTGAAGGGACCAAGCTTCTCCTCCAACACATCTTTCAAAACCATTACCGTTACTCGATCCAACCCGGACCTCCTGCTTCCCCAAGATCCCAAAACACTGCACGAGATTGCACGCGAGATTTTACGTTCTGTCGAGTTCTGTTTCATGGAGCCTCATACCAACGGGGGCTGTTTCCAAATGCTGTTTCCGTTGAGAGGTGCCGTTGAAGTGTATCAGCCGGGCTGTCCTGAGAGAGATTACTTGATCAGGGCACTTTCTGATCTCGCGGATAAGGGAGGCTTTGAGATGAGCCGCGGGCTGGCGCCAGCTGGACTTTGCGGGAGGATGATTGAGGATGAGCACCTTAACACTTAAAGGCTGGAGATCGCTTTGATGCTAACACTTCCGCATTCCCCGAGTCTCCTGCTTTGAGAAAGAGATGCCGAAGATATGACGATGGCTTGCGGTTACAAATTGCCCATGAGAATGGATTGAAAGAAATGGCATCAGACCGAGTACTTCCGTCGAACTATCCCCTTCGGACATGTCCATGGTATCCAAATCACACCGGCGGAGAGACATGAGCCGCACAGCTGGACCAGTTTCTCCAACAAGACTGGCCACGCCGAGTCATGCTGCCATAAAGAATACCGGAGACTCATCGACATGATCTCGGGGTCCAAAATATCCATCCAAGTGCAGGAGGAAAGAAAGAAAGAACGAAAGTGGCATGGAACCATGAGATTCGAATACAACATCCCAGTGTAGCAAGTCGAGACGTTTTGGAGAAACCATGCGAGGCTTGATGTCGTATCTACATTCTGTGTGCCTCGACGAATGTCATTGAAGTCCATCGTATCTACGAAGTCTATGTTGACTTCCGTCTTTACTTCTCGCGAACGGTGCGAAAATTCAAGCAGATAATTGGTCAGGTAGGCAGGATGGAGAATTAAATCTGGCGACAAGCGGTTGGGTATAATGGATCTGTATGCTAGAATTGTATACTTCTATCGTATTTATGAACCATATCTAGCTCCCTTGATCCCTTCTTTGTATTTGATCTTGAGTTATCAACTTATCATACCTTGCCCCTACCACCCAGTGCCTATATAACCATCATCCACGTCCGTGAAGCTTCCATTCTCTCTTCTCCTTTCGTCTTTTCGGTGTACGACGTTGAGTTGACAGCATATTACGCCTGCTGAAGACCTCGTATCCGGTATCCAAGCTTCGGCCTCTAGGCCTCCAATCACTTGAATGAGGAACTCCTTAATGTGTACTTGCCATCACAGTGGTCAAGTGCGGAGTGCTCATGAGTCTATTGATGGGAAATGGGAATTGGGGCGGGACAGATATAACCTTCAAATTTGTTTGAGGGTGGAGAGTGGTACTGGCCCTGTTGTGTTCTAGGTGTCATTTGTGTCGAAAGCTTCAAGAGTACAACTCCGTTGTGTGCAGTGATTATTACATGAGACGGTTCACTATTTACCATGGGTCGGTGGGAATGGGCTACCTGTTTGTGAATTCGAGAATGGGATTCGACATGGGAATTGACAGCGGTTATCGGGTTGATATGTCTTGCTGAAAGAGAAGGAATGAGACTTGTGGGAGTATGGACGGCGGCAGAAGTGTATGCTGAGGCGCTTTGTGGTTGCTGTTCTTCTTTGGATGGTAAGTGGACTGTACTTATTGATCTCTGCCGTTGAAGTCTCGACGACAAGGAGTTCAACCAGGGCAGCAAGTAGCTGTCCTTGGACAAAACTGCCATGTACACAGCACTTCAATGTATCCTTTTCCCAATTCGACTTCCTCATTGTTGGCTATTTGGCTTTCGTTGTCATTTTTCGAAGTTGTGGAGTGATGATCGAGAGTTCGGTGTTTGTTTACTGCAAAGTCTCGCGTCAGCCAGTGTCTCTTTCTGCTTGGGGTTCTTGGATAGAACCGGAAAACACCTTACCTAGACGATTGAGGAGTGAGGGAAGGAGAGAAAAGCTCTAGCAGAAATCAAGGCTTTCTTTCGAGGAATTGAAATGTTGAAAGTGGCGCGCGGAGGCCTCGAGACAGCACATCATCGCTGAGTAGTACAAGATCAACACCTCCTCCGGACAGTCTGCCCCAGGTACATAGTCACTGAAGGAAGGAGAATTCGAAGTGTGTCCGATCGAAAGGCAGTCCCGGACGGAGGGAGATAAGATGCAGAGAAGTGCGTGAACTTGATCGAAGAGATTTTAGAGCTTCCCAGAACAGTTTGTACTGTCTTGAGCATTTTGTAGCTACAGGTGGATAGGGACACAGAAAGTAAAATTCTTATACAACTATTCGATATCTCTAAGTGCTGAGAGGAATCAAAAGCACAAAATAATAAAATCACAGCCTCCAGCCCCCCCCTCTACCCAGTCAACAGCAATGACGCGCCGGCACTCATCATTGCTCCAACTGCACTTGCCTCACCGATCTTTATATTAGGTCTCAGAATACTCTATACAAGGCAGTAGACGCCACGAGCCAAGACTTGTCTTCTCTTCCTCACACGGAATAACAGTGTCTCCTACTCTCCTCTCCTCAGCTTTGATTTTCGAACCCACCCACTCTATTTGCCTCTACCCCTCTCCCGTTACATTTTCTCTTTCTCATCCACAACGATCTCCTTTACCATCAAGCCAAGCTGGCACACCCGGCCGAATGTAACGCATCCCATCTCTCGAAGATCAACCGAGTCCAGCCGGTGCAACTGTCTCCAGCATACCAGACTCAGCAGTGTCAGCACACGCCCTGCTGCATCTTCAAGACCCGCTCCACCGCCACCCCCTCCTTGAAAGGAGATGTAAGACGAGGGGTCTGAGCGAGGCAAGCGACGCGCTCAGAGCACTGAAAGCAGGAATTACTCCTGCGAATGGCCCGTTCCGGATATTAACGGTTGGCTGTGAAGCCTGCTCGATGCACGGCAGCAGTCAAGGTGAGATGAGCGGAAAGGGGAACACAGGGGAGCAAAAGACTAAAACAGGCGTGGGGAGTTAATGGCTTAATCTGTATGGTGGAAACGAAACCCTCAAAGTTTGGATAAGCCTGTGGGGAAGGAAGGGAAAGTATCATACACAGTAAGTAAATACAGTGTCAATGCAACTTTGCTTGGTATAGGGACAACTTTGTGGAGCCTGTAAGTTGCGAGATGGCCTTGATGAACCAACGAGGCAGCAGGCAGGCATATATCAGAGTTTAATGCTTTCATGTGACTGTGATGAGGATGAATGACCGCAGGTGAGAAATGCTATCTGACAAGCACAAAGATTTTGGACGTGAGAAGTAAACGTCTGTGAGCGTTTTGCGTTTTGCGTTTCGCATCTTGTTTGCGTGATTTGTGTTTGAAGTGAATTTGAAACTCTTACTGGACGTTACTGAACCCTGCCCTGTTCATACACTGCCTCGCTACCTAACATGTCAGTTGCTGAGACTCGGCCACGCCGATCGAAGAAACGTGAGCACTGACAGTTCGAACCTCGGTGACCGGAGGACATGAGAGAAAAGGGAAAGATCGAGAGTTCTATCCGGTGCTCATGCTTTTGGAGCTATAGTACCGAGGTATAAGTGTTCGGAGGATCAACATAAACAAAACACCTAGTCAAGCATCTAGGTTCGACGGAAAGCCGTGGTGATCAAACAAAGCTGAACCGGGGCTGAAGTTATGTCACTTGACAGTCAAACGTCTTGAAAGCGAAATCAAGCCGTTGATTATCAGAGCTCTAAGATGTCCACACGGCGTTCAGACAGTGGAGAGAAAAAGAAAATACTATGCTCAAGGACGAGCAAGTTCACCAGAAGGACAAAGCTCAAGACAGCCAGTCCAGATCAACTAAAACTACCCAATCCGGCCGAAGAGATGCTCTTCACTCATGCCAGGGAATCAATTTTGCAATAACTGGATGTGCTTAAGGGGTTTTTGCTGGATGGGGAAATTGAGGTGCTGGTCATGTTGGCTCTCAGATCATTCGGAGAATAAAATAATTCGAACATCAAACCACTAGACCGTAATTGAGGAAATAGCCGATCAATAATCCGGCGCCATGGGAGACCCCCAGCGAATTAGAGACGTAGCCCTGTGAGGGGGCGCTTGTGCTTGTTGCTGATTTTAAGTGATATGAATATTGAAGGGGTCAATTGTTTGTTTACATTTTTGGAAATTGACGTTGGATGTTGGAAACGGGAATTGGCATCAGCAGCTGGGAAGTGTAAAATGAGGGATAGAATAAGATATTCTGCAGTGCCAAAATGATGTGTAGGGAGAATTGATAGATGCGCTGATCATATTTTGGTCAATATTTGTCTGCGATGATCAGGTTTATGTTCGTATTCTGCAAGCGAGCTGTGAAGCGCCACCCAAAATTCTTCAACGTTAGGTCCTAGAACCCATTTTTCGATGCAAAGTCCTTGCTTTCTATTCGAAATATTGATCTGCCGATATCATACTCCCTTCCTCAGTGGACAGGACAATGAAGCCTATCCACCATCAAAGAAAGGGAAAATTTGTTAGCTCTCACTGGAGGCCCTCGGAGTGGATCCGCTCCAAAATCAGTCCCTTGAATGAAAAGGGTTTTTGTATACACGACGCCAGACTCCTCACTTGAAGTATAAGATATTGAATCGAGATCCCTCGATTGAAGCCCTCCGGAGCTCGTGTCCGCCGCCACAGATCATCGCAAGGGAGTTTAACAAAGTTATCTCGGTATTGCCTGTCTCATCTCAGAAACATAATCTCAGAAGAATGGGGCTGTATTTCCAGCGAGGTGGTACCGACGCGAGACCGTGAGGTCAGATCACTCGGAAATGTCTTGACTCTTGAGATTCAAGTCTGAGAGCGGGTGCAGGGAAAGACAACGCAAGGAGATTTTGGATTGGACTTGTGAGGGGTAGATTGAATAATGGGGCCCAAATTTAATTTTGAGGTAAGGAAGGAAAGGACGAAGGAAAAAAATCAAAGAATAAGTGGTTTACTAGAGAAATCTCATGATGAGAAAATCACGTGATTGGACGCGAGACTAAATCTTGTGCAGGACCTGATCAAAAATATCAGGAGACAGGGTATAGAACTGTAGCTGAAGTAACAAGCGAATGGAAAGAAACAGCACAATTGAAGTCCAATATGCGTGGAATCGCTGTGAAAAGAAAAGTACAGCGCCGATGCGTAGGTGAATTCAACAAAACTAGACGTTCGAGATGATTAACGACATCAAAAACACAGCATGGGACTGACGTCTCCCCCGTCTGTTTTCCAACCTACTCGCTCAATCCACCACTCAGCCTTCTCTCCGCCAAATACGGCAGACATGAAGCTATTGATCCAGCCGTTCAGCTCCAGCAGCAATACCAAGCCACCCCCCGTCTCCCAATAAAAGAGGCCAAAATTACCAACCAAGCAAACAAAAGTGCAATCAATGCTCATTCCGTTCCAATCGACAGCGACCCCGAAAACGCCCGTATGCAAGGCCAAGCTCAAAGCTCCAAAGCCCAAAGTCTGGAGACGAGCAAGGGATCGTGCATGATGGGTGAGCTGTCGACAGATACCTGGGACCAATAATGGAGTGGAGTGGCTTGGGAGCCATTGCAGGGTCGCATTTGGGTGTGCAGTGCAGTGCAGTGCAGGGTAAGGGTAGGGGTGTGTGGGATGAACCGCCAGCCTGCCCTGCCCTGCCCAACATCACTTCACTTGACGGGTAATTCCCAGTAGAAAGGGATTGCCTGGAGACGAAGCTTGCCTTTTGCCGAGAAGTTTTTTTTCTGACGACGGTCATCGCGATCCACTGCGTTATCGAGGATGCAGGAAGGGGTTGAATTCGACTTACCTGAATTGAATTGAATGGGTTTCGATAGTTTTATTCCTTGTCTTTGGATGGATTGCGACGAGAAGAGAAGAGGGATGGATGGTGTGTACCTTGGTAGCTTTTCGCTGGTCTCCACAATCCACGTCCAAGCATGCAATCCCTTATCAACTGGTGAAGGCCTGTCATATGTGAGTTGTGATACATACCACGGAAGTACGGCTTGACCAGATCTCTCAGGGAAGGGAACCCGCCGGTAATGTACGCGTGGCGTTTGCCAATGGAAGGAATGTGTGATAATATGAAGTCGCGGGGTCTGAATCGTAGCCGCGATATCCTCTTTTACGATGACATACGGTGACAATCGCGCTGGAGTTTTTGGCTCAACTCGTACATGGCGGAAAACGTGGCTTGGAGGAGGATTCGGTAGCGACAGACTGGTTCTTTGCATTCGCTGAGAGGAATTGGTGTAGAGGGGGTTGTATACGAGACTTTCTCCGCTTGTCGTGTCTTCTCCACGATGAGACTGGAAGTATCGTGCCATGTGGCCTAGGTGGGGTGGGCAGCATCTCGTAGAGTTTTTACACCTCCACTTCCTCGCATCTCAGCGCCGAACGCGCTGAAATCCTTGCTTGTCCACGTGGAAGTTGTTTTGCACGGGCCAGCTGTTCAATCCTTTTCAAAGTAGCCGGCGAGCGGTTCCTGGGTTATTGAGAGACATCTGCCAGGTACCTTGACGAATGTCAGATGTCGTTGTCCTTTTCTCGCTTGGTTGCGGATGGCTTGACAAGGAAGAAGGGAGCGAGAAGCAAGGGATTGGTAGATTTCATGGCGCAAGTGCAGGGCCAGGATTCATATTTTGTTTCTCCGGGATCCGAGATGACAAGCAGGAAGCGAGGGAATGATGGTTCATTTGCAAGGAAAAAAATATTCCGAGTTGAGGATCTTAGCCGGCGATGTGCGATTCCAGGAATGGAGATGCTGGTCTAGACCAAGACTCTAGAATGAGACGCATGAACTAGCAATTGAACAAACTTGAAAGACGCGAGTAAGGAAAACGAGCAAGAAAGAAAATAGTTCGTGAAAGGAAGGAATGGAAAAGAAAGAATGAGACAGATGCAACGGGTGTCTGACAACTCGGATAATCATGCCGTCCTTGTTCGTGAAGGTATATGCTAGCCTTGCCAGGGTAATAGTTACTCAATGATCACCATGAAGCATTGATGAAATACAGATAACTAAGGCACCAAGATTCTAAAACGAAACTAATTGTGCAAGGGAAGAAACTGAAGCCAGAACCAAAGCACGAGACGTGCCGGAAATGGAGGGCAAGCTTTTGGACCCTTGGACAGATCGCGGTAGCATGTATCAGTTCCTGCAGGTTGCCATCCTGCTGAAGATGGCAGTTTTTTGATAGGCTGGTTGCTGAACAGACTTAGTAGTGGTGGTTCCGAGAAGTCTTCTTGCATAGACGGCAAAGCCCAGCATACCTATCGCCAAAGTAACCATCATCATGTGGATCGAATTGGAAACTGAAGAGGAAAGTCTCAGGTAAGGTACAAAAGTACAGCAAGGGATGCGTGCGGCATTCTTGTACTACTTATGGTTTCCTCCACCTTTGGAGCAAGATGTCAGAAAAGCAATGCTACTGTAGCAGACAACGGCCTGATGTCTCTCCCTAAGCGTTCGTTCCTGGATCTGAGTCCAGCCCGCCCACCGCTTGTGGGATGGTCCAACGGGAACGGCAACATTTCTCCGCGCGGAATTTGAAGGAGACTTGGATTTCTACGTATGGATCTGAGACAGTCGATCGGAACTAATACTTCGACTTTTATCGCACGATGTCGTGATCCAGTCGACCTCGCCTTACTACCTACCCCTCGCTACTTCCTGCGATCGACGCATATAAGCACAGTGAATTCACCTACGTACTCGATACCTTGATTTGGGCCGGGCTGGGCTGGGCTGGATTGGTCGGCGAAAGAGAAAGGGACCTTGCATGGTGTAACTCGAACTGGTAGAATACTGGTACACTAAAGCTAGTACTAGACTCTTTCAATGGTGGTGGTACGTCAAATTTCACGCCTTCCAGGAGACTCAACAGAGTGCGTGATGCTCCTGTGCTGTGCTGTGCTGTGTACCCTGCCGAGCCGCTGGATGATTACCCTCACCTCAGTGCTGCAGGAATTAGACTTTGTGATCTGGAATCCCAACAATCTGATCTGAGCCGATGTCACGCAACTAAGAGGAGATCTTAACGGTTGTTCCCAGACCATAAAATGACAATCGCCGTCCGTAAAAAGCCGATCTCGTCACCTGGGCGTCACCTGTCTGAAGACCAATGCCAAATCCAGCTAAACGCCAAGGAACCTGACCAAAGTCTCCCATGTCCCCCATGTCACTCACATCTGCCCTCCTCTCCCATCTCTCCCATCTCTCCCATCTCTCCCTAGCCTGCTGCCGATCCGACCCTAGAGGGCCGGCCCCCAAATGCTACGAAGGTATCAATCCATCCTCCTTTACCAAGGCTTGCTGGCCTAATACTGTATTAATTGCCAGCCAAGCCTCGCATATCTGACAGCTGGCATTCCAGCTTTCCAAGAATGTGATTGGGCGTTCTTTGCAGCTCGCTTCCTAATAAGGTTCTCAGTGGCAGATGCGTGCTGGTGTTGGCTAGCTGATTATTGCCGTGCTGGGTGCTGGGTGCTGGAGAACGCGTATCTTTCCTTACTCTGGGTGTGGAGATACTATACATTACGGCGCATGTGTGCGGAATGGTCCGGGACTAAGGTGATCCCAGAAGAGCAAGAGGAATTGTGAGTATGGCAAGGGCAAGATGAGAGAAGGCTGAAAAAGCAAGGAAAAGGTGGATTATGATAGGGTAGTGACCCTGGTGAGGTGACATTCGACCGTTTGGGTGGTCCTCGCGGTTGTCCTTGGTGAATTGACTTTGACCGGTTCGTATTGATCGATATTCACGACCGGCAAGGAACAAAATAGACTTTTGCACAAAAAAGCAAACACCCATTCCCAGCCGGTCAATCATCATGAACACCTCCTCCTCCAGAACCCCAGATCAAATCAGTAATTTTGCTGGAATTGCCAAATCAAATCCTGGTCGTCCAAAAGCCTAAAGAAATCGTTTCCGTCCCTGCATAGCGGCGATCTTTGGTGATCTGCGTTTCCGTAGACGGTCTAGCATACTGAGTGGCTTGCTTCCCTTGCACAGCGAGCACAGCTAGAATAATAATGCGGACGGGCTAGCTGTAGCTGTCGGGTACTTTAGTTGTTGGCCTGAACCATGCAGGTTTTCAGCTGACAGGTGCTCGGGCTTGAGGCTTGGGGCATCAGGGGTTTGTTTGCGTTCTGGTTGGCTCGACCCGCTAAAGCTAAAACGCTGTGATGGCATTGGAGGCAAACTGAAAAGGGGTCACAACTCAATACCGTATCGTGCCGCGGTTGATAGAAAAGCCAAACCAAACGTGCGGGCTCGATGGCTGGGGTTGGTTCACTCGCGCCACAATAATGGTTTATTGGAATCGTTTTGGGTTCGAAGTTTTGATGCGGAGGCGAAAAGTGACATTTTGGAGGCGAATAATGGCCAGCGCCGTTGTTGGTAGCAAAGTATTGTAGGTACGTGTGGAGGTGCAGACACGAGGGTTTCGTGACGTCGTTGTGCGTGAGCTGGACTTCTGGGAGGTCTATTTTTGAGCATTTGTACCTGTGCTGCCCATCAAGCAAGCTTCAACACAAGAGTGTTTGAGGATAGAGATGAATGAATAGCTGAAGATGCAATCAAGAGGTGAGTGTGGCGATTGGAGCTCGTAGTAACTTCTCAGCTGCCAGTTTTTGGGGTTTCTGGTTTGGTCGTCGTCTGTTCTAATTGTGGCAGCCGATGAGGCGAGAGCAGGTGAGGACAAGGCGATGTGAGAGAGATGATACGATGACGGAGGCCAGCGCACACAGAACGGATATGCAGAAATCAAGTTGTTCGGTATCACGAAATGAGGTCCTTGGTAATTGAGACTGCGCCGTTCGAATGCGCGCTGTCGCCGGCCAGATGGTTCGACGACGTCGTTACAAGTTCTGGTCCCGTATCTGCTGTTGTAGCATGTTTCTGGTGACATTTTCAACATGATGAGGCGCGGGATGTTGCACTACTCTTTCGACGATGAGATGATGCAGTACAGCTCGTACAGCTCACTGCTAGTTACGCGTAAAGCACAGGACACAACAGCGGTGAGCTGCCCTTGTTGGTGGTCGATGATCACGACAGGAAGTTCGAGAACGGTGACTCGGGCTTCTGTAGTAATATTCTCCAGGTGCCACGCTTCAGAGATTCAGAGATTAATTGGAGAGATCTTCCTGTATATTTCGACCAAGATTGAACCAATTTTGATTCGCAATTCCAAAGTATTGAAACCCATTTTTAAAAAAGGAGGGGGCTCGGGGGGTAAGGTATTTCCTCCTGCATATTGTTTAAAGTTTCTGTTCGCTCTCGGGCTCGTCTCCCGAAATGCCTTGTCGTGGTGGCTGTGGCTGTCAGGATAATGCGATCTGGGATACCCTGGACCCTGACCCCGACCTTATCCCTGTCAGTCTCGATGGTTTGGAGAGAGATGCTGGATAACCTGACACACCCGTCAACCACATCCAGGTGTCGATCAGCAGCGCGAGCGATGATTGGGTGAGGATGGCCTGGTGTGAAAGCGCGACATCAGCCTTCCCTTAGTTTGGAAAAGATACCAAGATACTTGTTGACAAAAGTACATGCCGAGCGTCTAGACAGAGGGGTGATCTGAGGTGTCTATCTTGGACATAGTGATGATCGTATCGTGTCCAGCTTTATCAATCGTGCATTTTCTATATTTCGATAGGGATCAAATATTGGATTTGGAGGGCTGGTGTTGTGTAGAAGGCTTCTTTAGGCAATAATTAGGTCACAGGGCTAGGCGAATCTATTGGGAATGCACGGCCAGGGTTTGTTTTTTCTCATCCAGGTTAGTTTTCACAACAATTTTCAAGGAAAATGAATTGAAGGAGAAAATAAGGTATCTGCTTACCATTTCAATTGCTCAGCGGTCCCGCGCCGGTTATGATCCCGAGGTTCGGTCGGGTAGGGGAATTGTAGAGATTGCTAGGCCGGCTGTTTGTTCGCTAGCTGTATTTGGATGGGATACTTGACTCGTATTGCGCAAGCAGCCTGGCTTACTAAAAAGCAATGGGCAGGGCTGATTCCACACCCGTTTGGTTTATGTACAGTCGGGGTACTTATATCGCGGCTCGTGAAGAGGTGATTCGATGTATGGATGCGAGCAAAAGATAGAGGTGGTCATCAAGTCGGTCATACGTGTAAGTGATGAGATGAGATGAGATGAGACGAGATGAAGATGGCCGACGCGATACAATGGAACAGAGAGAAGTAGAGCATAGACCCTTCTCTTCCCCCGACCGAAGATTGCCGGAATTGCCTACAATACTAATTGAGTGTAATTATTAGACTCAAGCGAATACCAATCTGGCGACGCCGACGGCTGCTAGATGTTGGTTGTTGGAAATATTGCCCTCTGGAAATTGCTGGTTGAATTGGGGTTTGTCGATGTAGGCTATCCTTGTCTATCATTGAACCAAGATTCATCGGTGCCAGGACAGCGCTGCCATGCCATGGATGCCAGGGCAGAAGTCTCATCGCCCTTCAAGTGCCGGGACGATCTGTCCACTGTGCCGGAGTGGTCTCAACGCTGGTTTGGCTTTTGGTTCCCCATCCTCGCATCCCCATCCGCATTCCGCGTACTTGCATCATCAGAGAGCTGCACTGTACCGCATCGCTGCAGCAAGTGACGTTGGACATGACATGGTCGCCGGTTACGACTCCGAGAGCATGGATGAGGCGGCGAAGGGTAGTTGCATAAGATGGGCACTGGTTCTGCAGAGAGAATCGAAGTGGAGCAGGCCGTGGCTCTCTCGTTTGGATTAATATTGCCCGTCCCGTAGATTGCCGTAGCTATTAGGTAGCTAGGCAGTAGGCTAGGTAAATAGCAACCCATAAGTTATCTCCGTAGTCCACTCAGGCCAGCGTCGCATTAAATTGGCTGCTACGATTGACGATTTGCAGTGCATGCTGCACGACGTGCAGGCTTTAGCTATGCCTGCAATCATCATCATCAGCATCAGCATCAGCGGACGCCTGAAAGGGACTGAAGTGTTCGCATTGGGACAGGCTGCTCATTTGCAGTCAAAATTAAGGCCATGTGCAGGTGTCCATCGCGGCAGAAATCGAGACGGTGGGCTTGAAGAGCTGCGCGGATTGGGCAATGCTTCATGAGGCTGGGCTGGCCTTCTGGGCTTGCGATGGATGTGCTTCAGGGAGAGGGTCTGACAGGGCCGGGCAGGGGACGCTGGACTTTTGCTTGCAGGCATCGTGTCTGAAGGAAGGCTGCTGGAGGAGGGCTTTGGAAGACGACAGGGCAGGTAGGCAGGCGGGCGGGCAGGCAGACAGGCATTCCATGGAGGTCGCTCCTCAGTACTGTAGGTAAATTTACCTAGGTAGGTAGGAGGTAGGGACGGTAGGTAGGTACGGTAGTGCTCGAAGTCTTTACAGCCTTTACAGCCTTTACAGCCTTTGCAGCCTTTGCAGCCTTTGCAGCCTTTGCAGCCTTTGCAGCCTTTGCAGCCTTTGTAGCCTTTGCAGCTTTTTCGCAGACGCCAGCCCTCGGCCGCCTATCTTTAGCTACGAAGGTATCTTTAGCTTTGGAGGCTTGCGGGCGATGCCTCTTCGGGGCGCCTCTATGGGGGGTGGGCCAGCAGGGCGGTGCGGTACACAGGGGTGCGGACGCTAAAACACCCGAAAAGCTACCTGAAGCTATGTCGAGCTAGAGCGGACTAGGGGCCTGTCATGCCCTGTCATTTTGCAAGGAGCTGCCCCCGGCTTGCTGCACTGCACGCCCACGAACCCTGGGTATCAATCGGATGGGGTTTGGCTTGTTCTGATTCTCGACGTCCGGGCGACCCAGAGAGAGGAGAGAGCAGAGCAGAGAGGAAAGAGGAGATGCGATCGAGGAACCCCTTTGCCTGCCTTGGGCTTGGTGTGGTGTCCTTTGCGTCTCCTCTGGTCTGCTCCGATCTGGTAGAGAAGGGCTTCGTGGCTGATTCTCGCGATGTCATCGTTCTCGCTGCGTGGGTGGACCGAGGGACATCAGAGCTGAGTCGAGTACCTTGTGCCCGGCCCGGATACCTGGCGTATTGTATTGTCCAGTGCAGTACTGCTTTGCTTGCTTCCTTTGCCCTTGGGTACCAGTCCATCTATTGCCTAGCGAGTAGTCAGGAGTCAAGATCTAGGTCATCTAGGTAGTCTAGGTTGCCTTGCCTTGTCTACACTAGCACTCCTCCCGTTGTCGACTTACCTGCCTTCCGTACGATCCATACCAATACCTTCTCACATATCATCCCCATCCTACTGCGATCACCAGCAGATCACTGGTGTGGCTTTCAGTCCCCCACCACACCACACCACACCACTACCGATTTCCAGCACCTCCACATCACACGTCGCTGCCGCCATAGTCCATCTACACCATTCCTCGTGCCTAGCCGCAGGTCGCCGAAGTGAGGTCGACTGGACAGAAGAGGACTGGACGGATAGGAAGCTAGCCCTGCCGGGACAGGATAGGAAAGGACTGGACAGAACAGAGAGAACAATACTTTGGAGAAACAGAGAGAGAGGGATAGGGAGAGAGACAGAGAAAGATAGAGATAGAGAGAGCCCTCGACTCGACTTAACCTGGAATACTTGGTTGCGCCTACCTCCACCGCAACTTGATACAGAAAAGGAAGGAAAAAACCGAATCAATATCCATATCCAATCCGCGCGTGTCCTCCTTTAATCCCAGCTCCAGCTCCAGCTCCAGCTCCAGCCCCAGATCCAAGAGACAGACGTATCTGCGCCCAACCTCAGGACGCCTCTGCTGCTTCTCAATCACACCAACTCCTTTTCACCATATGCGGGCTGCGGAAAGGGGCAGACATATCATACCAGACAGACATACAACCCGCAGAAACGCTTCCACATTTTCAGGCCATCCTCATCCAGACCACCGTCTCCTTGGAACAACTACCAGTAATTCCTTCTCGTCTCCCTACAGCGCGCGCCTTCCAGAAGACGCCTTTGAGATTTCCTTCTGCTGGAAAATCTCGAGCTTCATGTCCGTCGCCTACTTATAATCCTAATTTGTGCCCAGCTCATTCGTTCGTTTGGCGGCGCGCATATACTATAAGTTTCCCCGAGTCTCAACATCTCAACGTCTTTTTACTCTCCTGTATGCCACAGCGATTGGACTTGCAGCCCGAATTATATCTTTAAAGGCGCGATCCCCCCACGTCGTCTCTAATCTCCATTCTTGCTTTCAGCTCTTCAACAAGGCCGAGGCATATTCGACAGAAGGCTGTAAAGCATCTGGCCTGATCAGGATACATTCCCCCGCTTTCCAGATCCTCCTTACGAGAAACCGGCCACAGCTTAGATCAGTTGTGTTCAGCTGCCCCGGATTACTGTGGTTTGGTTACCGGAAGTGCACAGCACCCTCTCCACAAGTCACAGCATATTCCCGCTCGCGAGCGCCCATAAGACAGTAGACCACGAACAGACAGACGGCCGGACAGAGAGACAGCGGTACGGATCGTTCAGAAAGAGGCTCAAGGACTGACTCTCGGCACGCACCGGAACCCCACTTAACTTGTCCAGCTCCCTTTCCGTGTGCAGTGGCAATTTGCGTGTTTTCAGCCAGCAAGAATCCAGAAGGCTGCAAATCGAGCATCATCCGTTTGGGGGCGTGGCCTGATTGAGAATCTCAGCCATCAGCCGCCTACCCAGCACGAGATCTAAGTGGAGAGCCCACAAGCTTGGCGCCAGCTTGCTCTGTCTCTATCTACCCTATCCGGACTGTCTGCTGCACTTGCTCCTGCGCTTATATTTGCAGGCCATTTCAACACTGCTGGCGCTGTCGTTTGCACTATTGCACTATTGCACTCCCTTTCTGGCACTACTGAAAAGCCGCAGTTGAGTTGAGAGGAGCTACTCTGCTCTCTCGACCCCACCACCCACCACCCACCACCCACCACCCACCACCCACCTACGGTACGCTACGCTACCTTACGCTACCTTGCCTCACGCTACCGGCATCGACATACCTTACCTACTGACCTCCAATCATAATAATAAATACGCTAATACCGTACGTTGCCTGTAAGTCTCGCCCTATCCGTTTCCTGCCTATGCATCTGTCACTTCCCCATTATTACTCATTACCTGCCTGTTCGCGATCCACTCTCCTTGCCCTTTTCAGGCCCCCTTGCCTGGCACTTAACTGTCATCTGTGCGCACGCATCTGTCTTGTCTTAGTCTTAGTCTTGGAACCTTCCGCTCCACCTCCCCTTCCCTGCCCTCCCCTACCCAGCACCTACCTACCTTGGCGCCGCTCGAGCAAGGACCCTGGTCCCATCTGCCATTAAGCTTGCGCACATCTCCTGTCCGTTTACACTTCCCCTCCTGCTCCAACAACATTTCCCAATCTTTGCGAACTGTCTGTTGTCACCCGGTACTTACAAGCATGATCATGACAACCACCCGTACAGACCGGACCGCATAGCATAAACTGACTCTGACCGCCCATCCGAACAGGTTCATCTCTCTACGGGTAGCTGCATAAGTTCAAGAGACCCCGACCACTGGTTGAGCATCAACAGCTTCAAGTCTTTGTCTCTTCATCAGTAAGTGATTCAGAACTCTTCCGCTATGAACGAATCCCAGTAGCTGCCAGCCTTTCATCGCTGCAACACTTTGCCCAAAATCCGGCTGACCCGTTGTCAATATAGGGCGATTACTTGCAATACTTTATTCTTAGTTTCAGCCTCCCGAGACCTCCATTCAAATAGAGAAAACCGCCACTCGTTGACTTGGTACAAGATTCGGATAGTAAGCGCAGTGAAAGTCCCATCGTCTAATACTTCTTTCCAATCTATTCTGCAACTCTCGGCTCTTCTGTCTAGTTTGACACTGGACGACACCTTCAGCCTTCCACGTTCAAAGGAAGCCAAAACGGCTGCCCCGTGAACGGTTCTCCGAAGAGAGGGCAAATTTGGGCTGAGATCTGCACGAAGTGCTTGTCGGAGTTGTCACATTGGCAGTAGCGTTTGGTCAATTTCCTCCACATTCCATGGAACGGCACAACCTTACGCAACACTCCAATATCCACCACAGACTTTCGTCAGAAATTGGGTTGTTTCTCCTCGCTGCTCGCTTTTGAGCTTTTACCTTTACCACCGCCAAACTGGCATATTCAACGTACAGACTGTTCGACGTAGGTGCATCCTCTGAAGCTGTGACGGGTTTTCTCGAATTCTCACTAACACTTGAACACAGCCTGAACCCCCTTCCTCGAACAGACCGATTATACTCGACGATTCGTACGCGTCGCCCGAGACTGCGGCTTTTCACGAAGAAGGGTACGAGGGCGGCCTTGTGGCCAGGGCGGATTCCCCAAAGGATTCCCTCTCCATGTCTGCCTACGGGAAAGCGCAACCGCCACAGCTTCATGGTATGTTCATTTTGAGGCGGGATTCTACAATGCGTATTTGTGGTATCCAAGTTTACTTACAATTCAGCAGGCTATGATTCTGGGCGAAGTTACCCCGACAACACTTTTCCTTACGCTGCCCCTAGCTATGGCTCTCAACCCCCCGGTCCGGCATCAACTACCGCCCCAGTCTACCAGACGGCGCCTCAGCTGACACCCATGGCATACCCTCCGAATCAGGTGCGGACTCCTTATGACGACCAATCTGGTCCTTACTTGAACGTGGGGACTACGGTACCAGAGATAACATCGTACACTCCCCAAAGAGGAACATCTGGCACCAAGATTTACGTTTATATCACATCTCTGTACGAGCTGATCACAGATACTGCGCCCGTTTTCTCTCTGATGTTTGGACAACGCAAATGCCCTGCGTCTTTACAGAAAGTGAGCCAGCAAGGAGCTGTCTGCTCATACACAGTGACTGCTGAAGTTCCACCCTTCAGTGTAACCGGATGGAGCTCTTCAGTAGTCCCTCTATGCATGTTCATGGAGACTGGCGACGGAGACGCGATTGAGAAAGTAGATGCTGGACAGTTTACGTTCATTGATGGCCAGAACGAGAATACCATGACACAGGAGAATTCCAGGAAGCGGAAGCTTTCCACGGATTCCACTGATCTGATGAGAAGTCCTCTGAAGCGAACTTCTAGTCAACATCTGAGGCCAAAAGAGGAGTACGGCACTTATAGCTATGCTCAAACCGAGGCAACTCAAACATTCTCACCTTACCTCCAGCCCAGTAGCAACAGCTACAACAATCATGTTCCACAATACGGTCGTCCCGCGGGAGGTTACCAGGGACAACAAGCACGGAATCTAGGATACTATTCAACGTCCGCTGCAGCATCTCCGCCAACGATCAAGGCACAGTCGCCCCAAGCGGGCAACTGGGGTTCCTACGCAAATGCTTCGATGGCACGGAGTCCAGGTATACAATCAAGTCTAGGGGGACAACGGCCAAGTCTAGGGTCGCTGCCGACACCTGCGTCAACGGCAAACCCACCCCTAATTAGGACTTCGACACTTCAACAAAGTACACCGAGTCCAGCATCTACCCCGCACGGAGGTCATCCGGGCCCCTTCAACGCTTATGCTTTGTACCACCAGAAAGCGAAATTAGAGATTACGGGAGATCTGGATGAGATGGCAGCACATTGGTCAGACGAAGAATTCGAGTCGAGAAGACGACTTGTCCATTTCAGACGGTCACAGTCAGGAAGTACAATTACGACGACCTTCCAAGCTGTTTCACCAGACGATCGACCTCCGAACAGCGTCTGTATCAGCTGCATATACTGGGAGGAGAAGAATGAGTGTTTCGTTACAAGCGTTGACACAATTTATCTGTTGGAACAACTAGTGGCTGCTCGATTTACAGTGGAGGAAAAGAACCGGATACGGAGGAACTTGGAAGGATTCCGGCCACTAACTGTATCCAAAGGGAAGCCTGACAGTGAAGAATTTTTCAAGGTCATCATGGCTTTCCCGGCACCGAAACCAAGAAACATCGAGAAAGATGTCAAAGTCTTCCACTGGAAAGATCTGGCTTCCGCGTTGAAGAAGATCATTGGTAAATACGTAAGTGTTGCGCGCGATGTTGACCGTAGTTCAGATGCTGACGTTGGACCAGTCTGCTAGCCCATCCTCGACACTGCCTCCAGGACCGACACTTCTGACGCCATTCAGTTCGTCAGGGAATGGCCCCGACGGATCCAATGCGGGCATCGCATCATACGCAAGTGACCATCATGGAGGAGTCTCTCCCCGATCGATATCTGGCTCAACCCCTTCGGCCTACAATTCCAATATTCCCGCTCGAATTGTCTCGCCTCACGACCAGAAGTCCATGGCTCTTCAAGGTGGTCCTTCTGATCTTCGACTGCCACAACACCCCCACGAAGGACCGAGCCACTGGCAAGGAGGACAGCATCACATGCAAACACCAAATCAATATCAAACTTTGGGCAACCCTAGCCATCGAGGCTCATGGGACATGTTTGGCGAAGCTGGCTCTGCGACTGCCGGCGGCACTTCTACCCACTTGCAAAACTTGAACTATCCAAATCATCGAAATACCGCGGAGTCGGCGGCTGCAGGGGGTGACAACAGGATCGCCAGGATATTATCAGCGCAGCAACAAAGCCAGAGTCAGCAGATGCCGCGTACGTGAGTTGCGTGCGCTCGATGATTGGCGAGGGCGGATGTTGAGGGTGTCCTCGACAAATCAGATGATCCGTGGTTTAGCGCGTCTCAATCCTAGTCCGATCTCGTATTCCCTCACATGCGCATACCCTCTGCACAACATCTTGCAACCTGGTCGATATTGCGAGTTGGACTCATCATTGGATTCGTGATATCGATATCACGATGATAGGTCTTCGTCCTCCCATTCGACGGTTGCCTGGACACCCTCTTCCTGGACGGAGTCATCATCTTCACTTCCATGACGCCCCAAACACTGAGTCGAATCGAGTAGAACTCGTTCTAGTTCTCATTACTTGTTTTCTCAACAGCAATACCTTGTTTATCTTGCAACAGTCAGCAGACATTAGATATCCTTTTCGCATCATGCATTTGTTTATGGTGGGGGATTTGGGTTGGGTTCAGGTCAGGGGATGGCATTCTTGGACTTAAGTCCTGGCCAAGGTCAAGGTCTGGCTGTCAGGAGTCTTTGGTGGCGTTCAACGATCCATGAGCGGGCTGCATATTCAGGGGAGTGTAGCATATACCTGATAATTAGGGTTTGTTTTGGTATTGGCGTTGTCCTGCTCATTTGTGTGCTAATCTACAATATCGTCATATTTCCTTCTATTGTCTCTATCATATTATTTATCAGTACCAGATATCCCTCATGTTCTTTATGTTGAAGTTACATTGCATTTGGCTTGGTGTTATTGTTTGGCCATTAGTACGCTGGAGAAAGGAGAATTCGTTCATACAGATATGGAACTGTAACCAATACAATAGTCTGCTCCGTCTTTAAACTGCTTGTTCATTGCTTACTCGCGCTATGGAACACGCTTGCTCGCCCAGCACACCTTGGGCGAAACCAAGGACCGTATCTTGTATTATTATGTGGTGGATTGCATCGGAAGTCTGCGCTGTGGTGATTTGGATTAGGTCTGCATTCTGCCTAGTCTGTGTTCGATTTCTAATATTGAATTTTTATGGGTCTATCAGTATTCTGGTATAGAGATGAAGAGGAAGGGGCATTCTGAATCGTGCTTCAACGAGGTGGTGGTGTGGCAATTTCGTCTTGGACTATGTGTGTTGGTGTGCATCTCAAGCATCGGGACGATCTGTTTCCGAAGCGATGAGGGTGGTCAAGAATCCAGTAAAGAGGAGATGGGAAACAGGATCCGGACGGCAAACATGATCCGGGCTTCTATATGCGTCGCCAATTTTTTGAGTTGCGCTGGGAGACATTGAGGAGGTAAGTTCACCAACATAGATAATTCATACTGCATAGGCGGCGACTGGTGGAGGGATTTGCGAGATTGTAACAAAATAAATACCTTGCGATTTGGGACTTCGGATTGGTTATTCGTGTGCGCAGTATACCTATTTATTTACCACTTCTACTCAGTATTATTTAACATCTAAAATCCGAATTACACCTTGCTCTGCTTCAAGAATTACTGAATCTATTCATTCCTCAGTCCGAAGGCCGAACCTGTCCATCCGAGCCATCTCAACACCCCGCGCAAGCCATCCATCACCAGGGATCCTCGCTAACGCATCACCAACACAAACAAGCATCAATCCTGCAGCCGCCGCCCCCCATCGAGGATCATCGATCATCAAGCTCAAGGTTTACCACCATCGAATCGGGTTGAACTCTCAATTTTAATGCTGGTCGTCGATCCTTCTCTACCAGATATCAATATCCTTGGATCTTGCTCGGATGTTGGGATGTCCGATAAACTGTATCTGTATCTGGGGTTGCATCTCCCAATCATGGCGTCATGATCTACGCGGGCTGGCTGCTTTGGAGAGGCGGGCGGCTTGCATTTTTCAGGGATTTTTCAGGGTGCTGGCTCTGGCTGTGGTTGAATGCAAAGGACAGGCTAGATGCTGGGAAGTAGTGATGAGGCTAGGAGGGGAGATATCTCCGTGCCGTGTGCGGTGCGGTGCGGTTCGGCCCCCAAGGGGTTTGTCTGGTTGGGTTGGGTTGGGCTGGGTTGGTTAGTTAGACTGATCGGAAGAGGACTGGAGAAGACGACTCGACTGACAGCGGCCTGTGAGCTGCTGCGGCCTGCGGCCTGCGCTGCAAGGGGTGGAAATGTTGGAGAGGTGAGGTTAAGCTTATTCCCTTGGACGGACGGGATGGAAATGGGAAGGGAGGGACGGAGGGAGGGATTAGACCCTGATGAAATTGAGGGATCGGATGGAGGGATTTTGTGTGGAAGGAAGGGATGATGGATGGGACGGGTGACGGGTGTGAGGAGAGGGGGAAGAAGATAACTGACTTCGACTTGAAGTGAGTGCTTGATAAGTGGATTATTGTGGTGTGGTGTTAAGACTGGAAGTCAGGGAGTAGCCTGGGGGACGGGGTGTTTTGGAGGGGTGAAAGGTGGGGTAGGGAAGTGAGGGGTAGTATATGAGCTACGTAGACATCGGTACTTCTTGGCATATCTACTAAGTAGTTTTGAAATTCACTTCTTCGACGGCTAGTATTTCTGTCAGTTCTTGATGCTAGGCCTGCATGAAGCAGCGGAATATCAATTGATGTCTCGTTTTATTCAACCGCATCCAGCATCTATCTATCATATCTCTCACTTTCCTATCCGAACGAGCCGAACTCATTTCCACGAAGTTGATTTCTCTGCCTTGTCATTACTCATATGCTCCCTTTCTTCAATGGACCGGTTGATGAGCCAATAAATCTCGTGTTCACTCCTAGTGGAGAACTAAATTACCGGTGTAATAACTTAGAGAAATACGTACAACTCAAATCACTCAGTCTCTGCTGCACCTGTTTTTCGGATACCTCAGCCTAGGTAGCTATCGATAGATCTTTCGCGAGAAAATAATTTTAAGATCCCGAGTTTTACTGCCAAGAAAGGACAGACTACTACAACAATTAGATCTAGATCTAGAGCAATGACTAGATCAATGGGAAAGCGAAAAGGGTAGGACCTAATTGTCCTTACTTCGCACCAGATTGGACTGGGATGATGCTTGTGGCGGGCTTGAGAGAGATGGCGGGGTGAACTTTTGGGATGTTGGAGGCTCAGGGAGGACGAAGGTTTGATGGCGGTCTTGATGAGGCTGTTGAAAGGTCTGGTTGCACCATTGATTGATCATCGTGCTGATATCAAAAATTGTTTGGCCGCCTAACGTTTTACCGTCTAACATAAGGAGAATCTATCTTTCAAAATAGCACATAGCGTTAGGCATTTTACGAGCAGGTAAGCATGCATATATTACTTGAAAGATGGTATCGTCATGACATAGGGGGACAAAAAGAGCCTATAGGTTTCGTAGATCATTCTTCGTCTCATACTATCAGATTTTACTATACTTACATGTTTCTCTCAGCCTTTTTTTTTACTATCAGTCGTACATGAGTTTCTCTTGCCACACTCAAATCGGAAAGATCCTCTTACCCTCCAGCGTGTTTTTCTAGTATCCTAATAGTGCGAAAGAAGCGGTGTTCCTAGCATTGAGGAAGACATATCTGAAGCAAGAATACCGCCGCAGAATATATAAAGGGGTCCACCTCATAGACTAACAAATCAGAGACTGACGTCTGGATATCATTCGCGACTTTAGCTTTACATGTAACTTTCCGCCTGAGCTATCCCTCTCGGGGACATTGCAACTTTCGATTGTTGCGGTACGTCACAATAGTTACCAACGACCAGTTAAATCCAGACTGCGCGGCCTAGGTGTTACGAAGAAACTTTGCACCTTGATCTCGATGAATTGTAGAGGAAAATAAGAAGAACCCTTGAGGTCCTAGCTAGGAGTGTAGGTAAACACCACTATTTTAAGCGAGCACACCTGGACCAATCATGCACCCTGCACAGGAGTTTGAAGGTGGACCTCAGAAGAGTTCTAGAGAGAGATTCCGTTTAGATAAGCAGAAGGTAGTCAATGGTATGACAAAGGTAGTATAATTTATTGAGGAAAACCAGCTATTTACAAATTTCATAACTCCCCTGCCCAAGTTACGTTATTTCATGTGCTACCCTGCTTCCCTATCTACAAAAGACTGTCAGGAGCTAAAACACCTCCACGTATTGAACATTCAAGTGCATAGGAATCATGAAGCTAGGCAAGACAGAAGAAAGAATGGAGCTAGCCAGAGCAGGTGCCAGCGACAAGTCCTTAGCCCGACTCAGAGCCCCAATCGCAGGTGTTGTCACGGTTGTCTTCGGAAGCTTTGGCTGCACAAAGTCGTGTTCTGTTCCCAAACCTTGTACATCACCGCCCGTCATCTGCTTCACCGATGTCAGAGACGAGTCCAGCGCACCTGCAATCCATGTGTGGTGCTTGGAGAGATGCTCGCCAGCGAAATGGACATTTCCCTCCGCCTTCTTCCCCACCTCGTGGAAACGCGTGAATTGACCTGGTAGGAACATGGCATCACCACCGCAGGACTCGTTAGACCATAGCATATCGAAGGCTTCCATGAACTGGTCATGAACGTCAACATTATCATCATCGGCGAAGTACTTCGCGAGATCATGAAGACAGATGTGAATGCGCTCTTCGCGAGTTAGTGAGCCCCACTTTAAAGCATCGGACATCCAACAATAGAGCAACAGAACGCCAGAGCCAGTATTGCCTATGTGGTCAGACGGGTAGACGATCCACCTGAAACGTAAATCCGTTGCACTACAATTCGCGATCCAGTCAGCATATGCGTAGAGAAACCCCTCTAGTACTCGAAACGCGAGTGATCCATTTACTCGTCAAGGAAAATTCGTAGGTGATCACTAACCTTTGACCCCCGAAGCATGGCTTCGGTGTATGCTCCCAAAATCGAGTACGAAAGTGCAAGCCGATCTTGTACAGAGGCTCAAACCAGGCCCCGCGAAACGACTGCTCTTTCATGAAAGACCACCGAGGCCGCTGTTGAATGCTTGCTATAGCCCCTGTCGGAATAGCGAGGAGAACCTTATCAAAGGAATACGCCCGACTACTGTGCCCGGAGACTTCGACCTCAATATTGTCGTGGTCGCCATCGGCAATACTCCAAACGGGTGCATTCAAGCGAATGTTGTTGCGACCGACCATGTTTGCACAAGCATCTATCATATTGGACATGCCTCCATGGACAGTGCACCAATCCTTGGTGTCGAAGTCGAGGTTTTGCATGATGAGTTCGGTGAAGCTTAGGTCATACTGGTTGGTCTGGCTAGTGGTGAGCTCGACGTGCTCAATCACCTCATGGGGCCATCCCTGCTTGCGAAGGTATCCACGGAATGAGTATTCGTCATACTCTAGTAGCTTCTGAAATCCGGTTTCGAAATCCAGTCGTAACAATGCCAGCCAAGGGAATACTATTTCTTCGAGGAGAGCCCTGGGAGATCTTTTGAGAAACTCTGCTGGGATATTTAGGGCTTCTCCCCAGAAAACGTCGTCGACATCGAGCTTTCGGCCCATGATGAAGTCCTTGTTGTTTTTGTGCTCAAGGACATAGGGTATCAAATTAACCTTCATTTCCGGAGGGTTGTGCGTGTTGAGGTACTTGATGAGATCGTATACCGGTTTATGGAGTGACGATCGAGGGATCCGCATTGCACCAGCTTCAAAGTAAACTTCGCTGCCATCGGTGCCTTTACCAAATCTGTGGGTGTAAATGCGTCCTCCGAGTCGAGAACTGGCTTCAAAGACAGTAACTTGGTGGCCATTGCGACGGAGAAGCATGGCAGCGCTAAGTCCAGAAATGCCCGCGCCTACAATACCGACATGCATCTTGAAGGTGTGGATTGAGTGAGTTGAGTAAATTGAGGGAGTTAGGTGAATTGGGTGAACTGGGTGGACTGGATGGACTAGGTGAACTGAGTAACTTTGGGGAATTGAGTGATTTGGCTGATTTTGGTGCGTTGGGTGAATCGAGTGAATTGAGTGGTTTCATGGAAGATTGAGTTTAAGAACGTTTGAAGATAGTGTGAATGATTGATGTGTGCAAATTCTTCGTTCTGTGTGGAAACTTGGATCATATAAATACATTGAGTCCCTTCCCTTCATCTATCATGATGCCCAACACAACTTGGTGATCTTCATGATCATCGTCCACGGAAGGCGACAAACAGTTACAGGATGTCAGATTAATCATTTCAAGTGCGGATTGCTTCAAGAATGAGATGAATGCGATTATCATTTGGTGATCCCTCTGTACTTGAAGGGGAGTAGATACCCGAGAAGGCGTTCTAACTACCTAGGTGGGCAGCGCAACGTTGATCTTCCGGTCGGCCAAGCTTGCTGTGAGATCATTGCTGTGTGATGTTACATTCACCGACTGCTAAAGTTACTGAAAGGTGTAAGATCCTGCCATGCAGTATCCTGACGTCACGGAAGGCCATTTCCGAAGTTGACGAGAGACCTCAGATCATATCCGTCATGACACCTCTGTCTCGATTAATATGTGAAAAAAGGCCAATTAGCTGCTGTGTTTTATTCCTAAGAGATCTTTGACTACATTGGGCAAGAAACAAGGCCATAGCCCTTGTCCAATTACGCCCTGTTGGGCATAGAAATGTGACGGGGATTCATCAACAATAGAAGTTAGCAATATGTACATTCTCGCCAGAAATAAAAGTTAAGATAAAGACTTAATTCAAACATCGTACATTTTTTCAAGCACATATAGAGATCTCAAAGTTCTTGGGTAGATATTTCCTTACCGTAATAGCTAATTGATACAATTCACCAGTTTCCAAAATTTTGCAAATGTCACAGATCTCAGCATTTCGTCTTGCTGCGGCTATCCCCGCACAAAGTCAAATCTGCCAGAATTCTCCTTTATTGCCATGGCCCAATCAAAGGAAGCATTTTTTACATGTGGAGGGGTAAATTGAGACCGATGCATGGTGATTGAATGTGAGCCACACGCATACACGCTTACGTGGGGGCATCCAAATAAATCTGCACCTCAAGGAAACCAAAGGACAGAAGGGTGGAATGAAACCTGCATTCTCTGTACACCCATAGGAAATCGGATCATTCCCATATTAAACGGCTGCACGTCATGTCCACCCACTAAAACATTGCCGTTGTAGGCTGCTGCAAGCCTTACGCGATATTGACGCCACTCAGCAGAGAATTTCTTGTTCCTCCCAGGCACATATTGCACGATGCAGGTTTGAAGCATAACATTTTCGGTCGTGTATGCTTAAAGTGCCAATCAACAGATCGACAGTACTGTCAGGACCTTGCATGCGTTGAGAACGGCCACCAATCATGGTGCCATGCTCGGGAACGAAATGACAACCATGCAGCTGGGACGCAAAGAGCGCTTAAGTCGGTCTACATGGAAGCCGCATTGAGCCTGAACGGGAATGGACGAGGACTTCACACTATTTCCGTTGGTGCTACGTCCCCCCTTGTGTGGCAAAGCCTTGGAGGTTTAGATTCCGAAAGTCCGACTCGATGGTCAAATAACGATGGCATACGGACGTAAAAGAGAAGGATGTGACAGTCTATTCGGGTCGGATTTGGAGCCCGATATTGAGATGAGACATTAGGGCCACTAGAATCCTTGAAGATCATGTGTAATTGGGCAAGATTTCATTCAATTGTCACTCACAATCGCTGAGAGTCATTGGTACCGTAATCAAGATGTCTCTTCTCGACACCCAGATATTGAAAAAAGCTGTTCTAGTCAAATTGCCATCATGTGGTAATGATAAATACAAGATCACTTGGTTGAACGACTCTCGAAAGCGAGTGTAGAAGCTAAGTGGAACTGATATTTTGCTCAAAATAAAGAAGAAATAGATGAAAATTAAACGCATTCAGATACAGTTCAGTAGTAGCTGTGAGCCCCAAAATAATTGAGTGTGCAAAATACACATCAAATCTTGTCTTCGCTCATTCCTCGCCTCCTATATCAAGGCCATGGCGTTAGGTGGCGACGCAATTCCACCTCTAACATTCAGGGGTTGAACAGTCAAGAAGAAATGAGACCTGTTACTTGCATGCAAAGCAGCTGAAAGTTTCTCCAAGTCGATGAACTCCAAGATACCCTGGCCCCAACCTGAAGTACAATTAGCACTGGCTTCGTTATCATTTTGAGCAGTAGGGGAACTTGCCAGAGATCATAATCTGGTGAAGACTTCTCTCTTCCCCGTCAAAGTCTTGTACTGCAACAGGATGCTCTTCAAACGCAGGGTTGTCGCCACCTACCATTGCTAGCTTCTTACTCCACAGCCATTCAGCGGTGGCAGGCGAAGCCGGAACACCAATGTATTCCCCTGAGCCGAGAACTATGGCTTGTCGCTGGTTGTCATCAAGCTTGCTGAAGGCTTCAATCCAGCCAAAACGCACAAGTAGGATGTCTCCTGGTCTTGCCCAGTCACCCTTTAAACCCTGCCATTCGGCGACCTTGTCCAGGTCGGACACGGCGACTGCATGTGCCTATACTTACGTTTGAGTTCAAGTCATTCCCCGAGGAGGTGTTTTGCTTACCTTGAGCGGATCAAAGGACATGTTCTTGCTGTCCATCCATCCCTTGTAGTCCAGTAAGATACCTCTAGCAGCAATGCCCTTGTCAGCTGCCTGTTGGATCCCCAATACGTCGGTCATATTCCCGCCAATGATTTCCTCATAGTTGGTGATGAGATCATTGTAGAAGCGATATGTTCGACTTCTATTCTCCACAGGCTCGCTGTATGGATAGTGGCGCAACCCATCGAGCTGGGTTGAAGCCTGGGTGTTCAGCGTGATGACATCGTCATTGGACTGAGGGCCTGGCTTGACCAGATGAATGGTGGGCTTGCGTCTTGCCAGGATAGGTCGTGGAATGAAGTTCAGTTCGAGGTTCAGGTTGAAAGCTTGTCCCGTTTGAATCTCTTCTGTGGCGGCCGTTTTGATGGTTACCTGTGTTATGTGGTTGAGCGCACCATGAACATCATCAGCACCCTGCGACTACTTGTCAGTATCATAAACTATCACAAATTATCGAAAATGATATGAATTTGGGCTTACCCAGACTCCCCATGCGGCCTTGGTAGGGTAAGACGGGTCGAGAGGCAATTCGGCGTAGGATGGCCAATTCTCGTAGGGGTTTTGAGGATCGAATGCCCGTCCGGAAGACACCATTCGGCTTCTTGTTGGGTTCGCCACCATTTGAGACATTGTAACACAACAGTGTTTGCGTTTGAGATAAATCGGGTGGATGTTTCGTTCCAAGATGAAGAAATAAATCCACAATCAAAATCAAGGTGGTCATGTATCCCCAACGCTTGAGAGAAAGCGTTATTAACGTATGCAAGGCCTAGCTTAACGCACCGAGCATGATATTGCTTGCATATTGAGTAGCCGGTCAGATCAATCATGTCATTTCAGCCAGCCTGGTCTTTCTCCATCTGGGATCTTTCCGTGTACGCACAGGAGAGACTAAGCCCTGTTCAGTTGATATTCCATGCATGCATGCTGCTTCCAGATTATTTCCCCTCAATGTCCCACACGTTGTCTTCACCCAGATCTCCAGTGGTGCGCTAAGCTTACCTGTCAGACAAAACTCGTGCGGCTTTCACTTCCGTCTGCATGAAATTCTGCATGGTTGGACGCATGCAGGCTAGGGACGGACCGCCGGGGCTGATGTGTCGTGTCCGCTGTCCAATCATCTCGACATGGTCTGTACCCCGTGTTTTGATTAGTTTCTCCACCCCATGGACTTCCACATCCAATTCGCACTCGGTAGGGATGATGAGAATGACGACGTCAAGACTCAAAACAGCTGCGCTGAGCAGTAAACCCGGATTGCTCATGTTATTCCCGGCGACTTTGTCCTTTCAAGCAAATCGGACTGTTGTCCTCGCATACGCTTTCTGTGCCTGGTCAGCTGAGGTGATCGAAGGACTTAGAATCACCCCACGGTCCAGAACTTGAATACCCGTGCTGCGGGAAATGCGACATGGGGAATTGCGTGATTGCTATGTGTCAAGAAATCTTTCTCGATGCGGCACAATGCAATACATCCCAGCGCATCTATCAATCTAGGATGCAGTATCAGGGATAGAATTTTGCTGCTGAGCTCGTCTAACATTGGCTGAGTTTTATGTACAGTAATCACAATAAACACTCTTGATTTGATCACAAATAAACATACCTTATATGGAGTTAAAGAGAGGTTGTTTCGCGTTTTTGGCAGATCTCTATCTTGTTTTGTGTCTGGCAGTAGCTGATCAAGGATAGCGCCGATCTGTTTACATCAGATCGCGAAGCGAGTGGGCAGAATCCACTTTGGCAAGACACGAACAGATCTGATTGAGTGTAAAATTTGAGTGAGGAGAAGACAATACTAGAAAAAAAAAACTTCCTCTGGTAGTTTAGCTTCGTAAGGTCTTCAGATTCTCCTCCTTAGCTTTTAATTCATGCTTGTGCAGACGATGTGACTCAAGTGGTGCCGTGTGATGGTGTGGCGTCGTCCTTGAACCCCCTGCATTATGCGAGACTGGCTCCAGGACGCACATGTTTACCCATTTACACCACCAAATTATCCCGTGAGGCACTTGGACAGAGTAAGCACTTGATTGAAGCCCGTGGGTGACGTCGTTCTTTGTGGCAATTCAGATCTACTCACGATATTCGATCAACTCGCGATATCCGATCAGCTTGTAGGCATGAAGGGGAGTGGGGGGTGGCTCACAACTTGGAAACGTTGAAACGTCATAACGAAGATGATGCCATGGACCGCGATGGAAGGGATGTGGAAAAGGTATACAAGAAGCTTGTGAGCCGAGCAATTTGAATTTCAAAATCATCAACCATTATATCACAAGAAACCAACCAAGACAACCAAGTCTCCTTCAGATTATCAATTTTAAACTTCTTAAGATCCCAATCCACCACAAAGCTTCAATAAAATGTCATCGCCAAGAGCTCCTCCAGTTATCGACTTTAGCGACTTCCTATCAGGAGACGATGAGCGGATGCAACGATGTGCCTCCCAGATCCGTGACGCTTGTTTGACACAAGGCTTTTTCCAGATCATCAATCATACCATCCCCCTCTCTCTTCAACGCGAGATACTTGAGCTGTCGAAACAATTTTTCGAACTGCCTCTAGAGGAAAAGTTAAAGTTAGACAAGTCCCAGAATGAGTACAACCGCGGATACCAGAGGATGGCCTCCCAGATGATTGAAGCCAACACTGCTCCTGACCTGAAAGAGGGCTATTACCTTGGTCGCGACCTCCCTCTTGATCACCCACAGGTTGCTGGCGGCAAGTTCGCCCATGGTCCTAACCTTTGGCCTGAAAGCTTGGGAGACCCATTCAGGGAGACCTGCATGCTTTATTTAAAGCACATCATGGAACTCGGAGAGCATATCATGCGAGCTCTTGCCGTGTCTTTGGGATACAAGAAGAACTTCTTCGACGAGTTCTCCAAGGATCCAATGTGCTTCTTCAAGATGTTGCATTATCCTCCTCAGCCAACAGACTCACACGCGCTCCAAAGAGGTCAGTTGTCCGATACAGATACTAGGCAGACTTAGACTAACAAATTATTGCTCACAGGTCTTGGTGCACATCGTGATTTCGGTGCCCTGACTCTTTTGCTCCAAGGTGATGTCCCTGGCCTCGAGGTCTGGGATGACGAGTCAAAGCAATGGGCTGCTGTTCCACCCGTAGAAGGTGCCTATGTGATCAACTTGGGTAATATGTTCCAACAGTGGACTAACGACGAGTGAGTCCAATAACTCATATTGAGCCGCATAGAGCCCCCTCAACTGCTGATATTAATTTGCATCATATAGATATCGATCCGTCGTCCATCGTGTAGTCAACTACTCTGGGGTTGAACGCTACTCCATTCCCGCCAACTTCAATGGAAACCCCGACTTCATCATCAAATGCATCGAGAATTGCCGTGAGAATGAAGAGGAGGAGAAGTATGCCGCAGTTACTGTGGAGGACTACATTCGGCCTCAATATGCTGACACCTATGGTAAGTAAATTTCTTCAAAAGCAAGTGACCAAAGCGGAATACATGTAGCCGACTTCCTTTTGAGGAGTGTTTCCGCTCTTACCAAGCTGCAAAGTTGAAACGTGTAGTTCCAAGGCTAACCACACAAAATCTTAACGTGCAGGACGTGCTGGCATTTACGAAATCACGCCAAAGGTTGCGAGTGTGGGTGGCAACTAGGATTGAAGCTTGGAGATCAATCGTTTCGAGGCTTTTCTTTTTCTTTTTCTGCTTGAATGGCATGAATCGTACATTTTTTGTACGTGACGACTTTATGACGAACATCTCGACATTTCATCAAGCGGGTTGATCGTACAGGAATTTCCCATGCAAACTACCTTCTTGCTGACATCAACTGTTTCTGTTTATTTGTTTTGCTTTCATGTATACGAGTTTAATACGATCTTTAGCTAACAGCGGCGTACTCCATTTCTTTATAACAACAATTTCTCATTTCCTGCAAGTAAATTTGGAAGTAGTCTTGGTTCCGAAGACGTAATATTGTCCGACACGTGTTCCCAGTTCATTGGAAAGGACAAAATAGCGAAAAAGAAACTAACTAGTCGAGCTGCTGCAAATCTACAAGTAATTGGAGGTGGTTCTTCCATTGTCAGCAAGACCACTGGGGCCCTGCCTTCGATACCTGAAAAGTTGAAAGCCAATAGGTGGCCACTGTAGTCCGAGTGAAGAAGTAAGACGAACTTTGATCACAGTGTAAAAATGCGATTTCGGGGAGCTCGAAGGTAGAAAAGCACAGAATGCTAGAGATGAGGACAGTGGGAAGGAACGTAAACGAGCGATGAGGTGGCTCATATGCATGAAGCGCAACATTGCAATCGAGGACCAGTAGAGGAGTAGATGCGAGAACTCTCCATTGGCTCCTTTCGGCCAGGTGGACGCACCTTGAAAATAGACGACCACTGATAGGTACTGAATGGTTAAGATACCCTGCGTAGTTCTTCCAGAGTTCCAATTCCCAGGGACGAAAAGCTGGTAATCCCCTCCCTAACTTTATTCGTCCTTACACTGTATGGCTTGAAACTAAACAAGAACCCCGTGCATAAAAGGTTGCACTCTCCATTTTCTGGGGATTTTCCGCTTTGGAGGCCCCCTGACAATTCAACTCACTCACGATTCGCTAGCCCGCGATGACAAATGGTCAGCCTCCGCGCAGCATTTTGCGTGTCGGGAAATATTGGAGCCGACTTGGGGACATAACTATGCGTCATGCTTATTTATAAGGGGTGATAGACGGTACTGGGTTCTTGACGGTGTCCTAATACCCCAATGAGAGCTCATGAGACCGACCCTCTTTGTGCTTTTCCGACGCGTCAAAAATGAAGGATCCTGCCTCCTTTTGATAAAAAAGCTGTAGCCCCTCCCAATTACATAAGTCAACGAACTCTATTAGGTTTCCTGTCCATATCAGCCAAGTTAGACAAGTTTTTCAGCATCCAGAGTTGTTTCTATATGATATTTTCGGCGTTTAGCTGATCTGTCGTGCTTAGCCTATCCTCCCTGCACTTCTTTGAGCCACGACTTCCGGGCTAGTAAACAAAGTAAGAGCAAAGCATCTGCCTTATCATTTGAGTAATGCAAGCGAATTCTCATAAAATACTCCAATATCTGATCAAACACTAACGGTGCTTACTCTAGTTGTTATCATCAAGTGAGAGCTAGTCTTAGCATAACATAAGCCTTCGAAGACAGTCGCGGTCACTCTTGACACTTGACAACTGCAGGGCAGTTCTTCACTTCAACGAATTGAGAATCATATAACTGAACTGAATTTGAAGTTGTTGCGTGATACGACTGTCTAGACTCTCCCAGAAAAGCTTGAGCTATCAAAAGTTGGGGTTCCAGGAGACACTTCGAAGACATTATCAGCCCCACTAACTATACACTTGACAGCTTCGAATGCTCCTCTTGCGAGATAAAGCACGCTAAAACTATCTGAAAAGCATGAATCGATAGATTTACAATTTTTCTTCGAAATAGTGTTAATTTTGTTCAGTGGAGAGTTGTCGGCGCTTTCCCTGTCTTGACCTGATCGACTCAGCAACCATACATGGTGCCTCATGCCTCCACCAAACCACGCATCCTGGTCCTGTCCACAATTTTAACATAGAAAACAACATATCCTCTCCTTACGAATTCGCGCCTCTGCTCTCTATGTACATATTTTCTCTTGGCATTCGAAACCAGACAACTACCTATATTTGTTTATGCACCGCCAGATTCTTTGGTCGATGACATATGTTCATGGAGATCAACGTCGCGTCTACTCTTCTCGCTCCCTACAGACTCTCCATAATCCACAAGTGGAATTTGAGAGCCGTTCCATCGACCTAGAATCTAATTTCCGCGCAGCCAATCTCTTCGGTCAACAACATCAACACGCACAGCATTGATCTCTCTCCCTTCAACGCCACAGCTTGTGGGCACCTCTCTCCTCTGAGGGAAATCATCTTGCGCATTCTATCTGGTATCTTCCGCCGGTCCGTCGCGTTGTTCGTCGTTCGTTCTGCTCTCAGGGTGAGTAAACAACCCTGGCTCATACAACCATCAGGAGAATTCTCTCCAGAATGGGCCCGGGGAGCCTCTATAAGGCGTGTAGCAATCTGCAAATTGCCAAATGATACCCATAATCCTTTTCCTAGCCTTCAACTCTCACTGCACGAATTCGGACAAGCTTGAGAGTTCTTCAAGAGATGCCGTGCAGGGTATTGACGTTCTCCAGGTTCTCCTACGGCCGCATCTCCTGGGTCGCTAAGAAAGCCAGAAAATTGGAACGCTTCTCTAGCTCATTGAGAATTCTGATAGAGTTCCATTTCACTGCATTTCACATCGTCAGGTCCCGTTGTCCTCATCCGCCGATTGTTTGCAGTGTGTACTCTGACAAGCAGTTTCTTCTCCAGAGGACCAAGACACCTCTAACCACTGTTAGAATACCGCAATCAACTTGAATAAATCCGTATTATGGGTAAGCAGCTCTTGGGATGGAATTTGTCGTCAGCTAGGTTCACTTTGCTCTGTATCGTGCTAACATAAATGCAGCTCCTCAAGGACCAGTCACGCCATCAAAGGCTGCCAAAATCCCTGAAATTATGAGTAGGTAGCATATACGAGGGAACAAGACTTTGCAATGAATGGTGTTAACTTCATTTTCAGTCACTGCTGCCACCCCAAGTGCTGCTATACCATCTCCGGTCGTTGGTAAGTAATCTTCTATTGTCCAGATGGCTTAGATACGCTTCGGATTTTGGGCGTTTGGTAAGGCTGACTTGATTTTAGCTACAGGTCCGAGTCTCGCTCGTTCTACCACTCGCTTCAACATTGGTATGCCCATTGATCTAGGTGTTTCTGGGGCAATTACTGATTTCTCTCCAGCAGCTGCATTAGCCGAAGCCTCTTCTGATCCTTTCAAGGACGATGTCGGTAAGCGAGTTCTTGCATACTCCTTGCCAATTTACACAGCTACATCATTCACATTATCACTCTTCTACAATGTTATTCCTCATATTCAGATCCAGTATTGCAACATTTTTCATCAAACAGATGCTAATCATCCCATCCTACAGATACTCCCTCCTCGTCCGATCCAGCTAAACCATCCCGGCCCACGACATCCCCTCCCGACACCTCCGCCCACGCCCCCAACACCACAGACCACCTTTACTCCTCATATAAGCCTTACTACATGGACAAAAATCCGATCAGAATGCACACCCTCGCCGACTTTGTCGTATCTAGGAATCCCTTCCATCTCAAAGTCCAGAACGAGAACACCGGCCAGGAGAAACTCGATATCACCCCAGGCGAGATTCGAATTCTAGCGCAATGCTATGGGGAGAGTATAGTTTGGACGATGAAAGTTGAGGAGGTGTATTGTGAGAGGTGTCTTGAGGAGGTTAGAGCGAGGAATGAGAAGGTTAGTCGATTATTTTGACTCCATGCCCCTCTTTTGGCTGTAAGCGGGGGTCGTTTAGGAGGGGAGGGGGGGTTATGTTTATTGTTTTGTTGGTTTACTGGCAATGAAATTGAAGGCTGATAAATTTCACAACAGGATTACAGGACATACGTCAACGAGTTCCTTGACAAGAACCCCGACATCCTGCGGGCTTACCTCCGGCTTCGTGGGAGACATAATCCGGGTCCTTGCACGCATAACAATGGGGTATGACTATTGCCAACATTTTAATTCCACATTCGACCTCTTTCCAAGTCAACACCCCACTTACTAACAATAAAAAACAGATCGCTCAGCTCATGTCCCAAGTCGGCACCGAAGACAGCACCCGCATCAAATCCATCCTCCTCACCAGCTCCCAATCCAACACCTTCCAAAACGCCGACAAAGTCGCCTCCGCAATCGGCATCATCATCCAATCCTTCCCCAACATCCAACACGCGACTATCAAGCTCCCTTCCTCGTTCGAACCATCCGACCAAGAAACGGATGAGAGCCACGAAGATCAGGAGATTCTCATCGCAGACGGAGTCGCCGTCAAGCTCGCGCGAGCGTTTGCTTTGCTGGAGAAGCAGTTGCCGGAGGAGGAAAGGCTGGTTGTGATGGGTTTGGAGAGGCAGCCTGTGCTTAGGGAGAGGTGGAGGGCTGTTAGGAGAGGGTGGTGGGATAGGAGGGCTGCGTTTGGACGGATGGTTTTGGGATGATTTCGGGACTTTTTGGACAGGACTTTGGGATGGGATGGGGTTTTGAAGATTGAAGTTCGTAGGTTATGAGATGTGAAAGGAGAATACCAGAATGTTAGGATTTGAATGTCTGACTTTGAGTTGTGACATCGAGCCGACTTCGGTATGCAAATTTGCAGAAGCTACTTTCGTATTTCACTTGCAGCCAAAATGTCAAGGTAGATTGGACTGGAGAGTGGATTTAAACCATCTATAGCATATACACAAACGGCCTCTTATGCTTCCCATTCTTCCCTCCAACGAGTTCTTCCCCAGCCTCCCCAACAAGCCCATACTCATGCTTCCCCTTAGTATTCAACCTCCCAAGATAAAGCCTCAGTACCAAACTCAAAATTGCCACGAAAACCATCGCACAGCTACAGATCGCCATCCCCTTGATATATAGCGGGGCCTCCTCTTCAGGATAGAGTCTCGTGCCGACCAAGGGTCCACACTGACCTATCAGTTGCAGCATGGCGAAACCAGTCCCTTGTTTCGACTCCGATTCTTGGTTGTTGATCGTCCATGTTATGATGATAGTGATAACGCTGAAGAATCCAATGGCGGCAGGATAAATAGCTGCATAACGCCACCAAGTCCCTAGGCCGTAGTGATTAGCTACAGCCATGAAAGCGTAGCCTGAAGCGGACAGGAGGGCGTGGAAGATCACGAAGTAGCTCCTGTTGCGCAGGCGATCGGACAGGTAGGCTGTTAGGATGACGATGAAGAAGGACATCAGATACGGAGGCGCGGAGAGGGCTTGTGAGACGAGGACTGTGTGACCCATTTCGTGGATGATGGTTGGGAGGAAGACGGGCATAGATGAGAATGCCATGTTGGTGAAGAAGAACATGAAGGCTGTGAGATAGGATTTAGGATCGATAATCGTGGAGAGCATTTCTCTGAAGTTGAGTCCCTTTCCTGGCGCAGAGTTGGGATCTTTATCTTTCCGGAGACGGAGACGGGCGACTTTCTTCTCACGCCGTGTGAGGTAGTGGGCGCTGTCGGGACTGTCCGGTATAGTATGCCATGCGATGACTGCTACCAACACACTTGGGAAGCCTTCCAAGAGAAACAGTAACCTCCATGGTGCTATTGGACCATTACTACCTAGCTTGACGATAGCCCAAGCCAGAGTACTGGCGAATGAAGTCGCCAATGGTGCCGCAGAGATGAAGAACCCTGTCCGTAACGCCAATTCTTCACGCTTGAAGAAGAAAGACAGGTAGAACGGAATACCCGTGAACCCAGCCTCTCCAATCCCTAAAAGCGTCCTCAAAACAAGCAATCCCGCAAAAGAAGTCGCAACAGATTGTAGCGAGGCAACAATCCCCCAACTCAGAACAATGACCGTCACGTAGATGTGCGCCGGTACTATTTTCCACAGCACGCTCATCCATTCGAAGCAAATGTACGCAATGTAAAAAGCCGTGATAACCCATTCATACCTCGGGGAATCAAGATCAAGGTCGATATCCAGACCAGCTATTTTAGCATTTCCGATATCTGGTTTCTTGTCAGTGACATTCTAGATACAATGTAAAAGCAGAACTTAGATGGCTTACTTGACCTATCCAAGAAGCTCAGCATATACAGCAGCGCCACGAACAAGACTAACTTCCTGTCAAACTTCCGCACCACAGCTCTCTCCTCGTCAGGCGTATACAACTGATACGACTGCACCGTCGAAACACTCGCAGCTCTGCGCCGTCCTGGCGTGGTATATTCATCACCTCCATCCTCTTCGTCGTCCTCCTCATCCTCATCCAACCCCTCCTTATCACCAACCCCTCCTTTCTCCACATCCCTCCCTCGTGTCCGCATTTTGAAGCTTTCCCCAGTCTCATCCATATCCATGTCCAGATCCAGATCCGAGTCATCTTCAGATCCAGAATTTGAGTCGGAGTCTGGCGTGAGTCGCGTCATCGCGCTCGAGTCGGGGGAGAGCTCCCCTTCGCCGTCTGAATGTCCGGGGGGACGGAATGGGAGGGTTCGCGGTTCCATTTTGAAAGGAGTGGACGGCGCGTCAAAATTTTTGGCGTCGCGGAGGAGACTGTGAGGTCATGGGCGCTCAAGATGAGGTGTGGGCATCGTGTCGCATAGAAGGCGTTGTCGATGTTGGAATTGGGTTGCTGGAGCTGTCCAGGTTTGGATGTCTTGACCCCAGGCTCGCTAAGAAAAGGGATGGGATCAGCGTTAAGGTTACCCGCCTTGGCGAACTTTATTTGACATGTGTGGAGAGCAATGTATGGGACGAGGAGACGAAACAACACTATCTCGTCCAATATTTGGGACAAGTTGCGACTGCAGATTGTAGATAGAATTCCTTATCTTCTAAATGCGAAATCTGCGATCGCTCCCCAAACAAACACTAGATCACAGTATGAACAAGCAAGTCATGCTTTCTATTTGGTTTAGACATCTACATCCCCCATATCTCATTCCACCTCCTATAATCTCCCTCAATCGGCCCATCCAACCTCCCAAATCTAGCGGGCTTCCCGGTATTAGCCTCAGGGAGACAAACCCACTCTCTGATACTCCCAGGTATTTCCTCGCGGACATGGCTGATGCAAAGAAGGGCTTGATCTTTGCCGAGTCCAGGAACTTTAACCTGATTACGCTTTGAGACTTCTGACTCTAAAATTTGAGGCTTTTGGCTTCCTGCTGCTCGTTTTGTTGATGAAGAAGGAGAAGAAGCGGAAGCAAATTGTTTCGTTTCTCCGTGTGCGAGGAATAAGAGGCAGCGATCTCGCACTCCCTCATCCATGCCGCTGAATGCCTCATCAAGAATTACCAGATCTGGATTCTTGATGATAGCGCGGAGGAAGAGTGCAACTCTCTGCGATGAGAAGGGCACGCCTCCAAACAGAAGTTCATCAGCCCATGCTGTACCACTGACATCAACAGAACCTGGTTCTGATCGAAGATCATGCTCGAACCACTTCAAACACGCCTCAATCTTGTCCTTGGCAGATTGGTCCAGCTTGGGGAGTCCTCTAAAAGTATCTGCCCATGCATTTTCCAAGACCTGGCGATGTGTCAGTGATTTTGGAATGTGACTGTGAATTTCAGGACTCGAATGGCCAATTCGAGCCTGTAAGTCAAAGATTGAGACTCCTCGTTGGCCTGCTTCGGGGATTCTTGAGCGGCCGAAGAGCTTTATTGGAAGACCGTATGTCTGTGGATGGTCTGAACAGATGAGGGAGAGTAGAGTTGTCTTGCCGGATCCATTTGGTCCAAAGATACCCCATCTCTCTCCTCGTTTGACATCCCACCATAGGCCATCTCGAAGCTCCGCCTGGCTATCGCTAGGAACTTCTTGTTTCCAATTACCCAAAACAGCTTTATCGCCATACTGAACTCGCACACCATCCATTTGGACTAAAGGCTCTCCAATGACTGGCTTCTCGATATCATGGAGAGGGAAGCCATCTCGGCTGAGAGGAGTCTCTTCAATTGTTGGTGAAGCAAAGGCAACTCTATCCTTGGCATTTCCAGCATGCGATGGCTCAATAATACCATCACTGGTAAGACTCCGACCAACCTCATGCATCGAATGTAACGGCATACCCTCTTCTGGCTCCGCATTTCCCTGCTGAATGTTTTTAACATGATCTCTCAACCCTTCCAAAACATCCCCCTTCTCTCCCTGAAAAGCAACCTCACAATTTCCCTTCAAATAAACCACATGCGTAATCCAATCCGGAATGGGATCCTGCGGCCTCAAAGAAAGCACCAATCTCGGCTTATTCGCCTCCGCCAGCCCATGCAGCATCGGACTCAAACTCAATAACGTCGGTGGATCCAACCCCATAAACGGCTCATCAAGCAGCAACACCTCCGGATCCCCCAACAACGCACTCGCAATCCTCGCCCGTCTAGTCTGCCCATTACTCAAATTCGAGACCGGCATATCAACCAATTCCTCCAATCTCAGATCCCTGACCACCCTTCCCAGCAGTTCCGGATCCACTTTCTTAAGCTCCTCAGAAAACGGATTCAGTTCTGTGTTCCCCTGCAAGTAATCCAATACACTGAAATCCGTGTCTTCACGCCGTGACTCATATCTCGCGCTGAGATACGCACTCTGCGGCGCCTGCTGTCCAAGGCCCTGCTCGCCATCAAATCCCACCTGTTTAATCGCCGCATTCGGATCTCTCAACCTATGGTCCTTCTGCTCGATTTCGTCTGATTCGAGGTATGGCCATGACCGTGCCGCTGCAAGGAGACAGAGGTGTTTGCCGCGGAGGATTTGCAGGAATGTGGTTTTGCCGGAGGCGGATGGACCGATGATGGACCAGTGTTCGGGTTTGGATGCGAATGCTGGGAGGGAGAAGCTCAGGTTGGGGAAGAGAGGGGGGTTGGAATGCGTGGCTGCGTGGTGGGAGTTTGGGTGATGGCGGTAGAACGTGCCATTGACGATGCTGATTACCGGTGGTCGAGTTGTTGATGTGCCATATTGACGTCGTGGTATTACACCTCTGTTAAACACTCGTGCTGTCGGTATTCGCATTGCAATTGTTGTGTTTACATGGTTTCGGAGGGGTGATGTTTGAAGTCGTAAATGATGCAGGCGAGGCTAGCGAGGCTGCGTACCCCAGAATTTGGAAACCGCGCTAGTGAGGCGTGGACCTGAGCTTTCCACGTCCGCTTTCGTGCCTGGAGCTTGTTCTATCAACCACCACACTCCTCAAACCACGAACCTCCCATCAACACCACAACAACCTCTCAAGTCAACTCCCCTTGACAAACATCATCATGGTAAGCATCTCCCGTTCCAGCAGCAATGCAATGAGCTTCCAACAGCTGCTCTGAATCCCAAGGCTGTTCCACTGGAGCTCGAAATCAAGCAAGAGGCACACCATATCATATCGCTAACACACACTCTTCTTTCTTCACAGTCAATGAGAATCGCCCCCGCCTCCGGGCACTCCACAACCCACAGCCACCTCACCAGCAAGAACATCGGCGCCCCCTCCGCCCCGGGCATCCACGACACACTGCGCGCAGGCGTCGGACCCTCCCTCTCCCAAACGACATCCACCTCCCCATCATCCACACCCGACTCCGCGCACCCGCTCGAGAACCGCCTCAAGAAATGGGAAGAGACGCAAGCCGCGCTCAAGATGGAGGGTCTGCGCCGCACGTTCGGAATCGCTGAGCCGATCCGTCGCGGTATGGAGTTGAAGATTGCGAGGGAGGGAGAGTGGAGACCTGCTGTGCTTGGAGGTGGGTTGGAGAGAGGTGTGCATGAAGATATTTTAAGGGGTATGGATATGGATATTACGTGGGAGGATGTGTTTAAAGGGGATGAGTTCAGGAGCGTGCCGGGCTTCCATGATGAGGTTGAGAGGAAAGTTCGGATGCAGTAGATTGGGATGGGATAAGCTGAGAGATGGATGGTGGGTTCAATATGCGTGCGAGAGAGGAAAATGATGGGTGGATTGAAAGATGGGTGAAATCGATGGCTTGTAATATCACTGGGCTCCCGATGGCGTTGAGGATTGGCCATAGAGGAATCAGACATGGGTTCTTGCACTTGGAAGTCTACCATTAGTGACGATGGAGCTCTGAAAGCGGATGGAAGTGGATAAGTAAACAGTGACCGCATTCTATCCAGGGTCTTTCGAGCCCAAACCCAGACAACCTAACTACCACTATACACTTATCGATATGTAATGTTCAACTCCTCGTAACTTTACACTTCACCCTCCACAGCCATTCACACCAAACCATGCAGCTCTGATTCGTACAAGTCAGATATGCCAAATCGCTGCTTCAGACCAAGCCTTGTAACCAAAGAAAATGGAATACTATGTCCGTAACGCCCTCTGAGACCTTCGTCCGTCGCATTTATCAACTACGTGTCGAGTCCCCGAACCAAAATGAATGCCGTTTGTACGTATGCATCTCCAGCCTGGTAGAGTGGCTGGAAGTCCTCTATTATCGTGGCCCCTGAATTTGGAACCGGATGTGATGGGATGGTTGATTGTTGCCCTCCCACCTATTGTATCACACATCGACATCCTGCTGTAGCCTCGCCACCTTCTCTATCTCTAGCCAAGGTTTTGCTCTTCGATGCATCTTCCTCGTCGACGATGTCTTGTGGTCGAACTGTCATGTGCACCACATTTGCTGATTCGGCGTTGAACCTGCACTCTGTAGTAGGGATGGATGTTAGCAATGTAACTTCAGACCTGTGCAGCTAGTGGTTTCATATGAAAGTAGCGGAATAACAATACCTTTTAATGGCGTCTTATCATCCAATAATCGGCCGAAGTAAATCAACCGTATACTGCTTGGGCTGCTAGGTTGAGTCTCCCACTCTTCCCTCCATTCCCGCAGAATCAACTCCTTCAACGTATACACACTGATGCTGAATGGATCCTTTCTTCCACTCTCGGTCATGCCCGGCACAGTAACATTCCTCTTCGTCAAGTACTTCTCGTCAATTCTGTATGGATGCCGTGCTCCGGTTCCAAGGAGCAGTGTGATGACCAAGACTGGTCCTGCTTCAGCAACTGGTACTACAAGACTGCTATCTGTAGATGGACCGATAGCCTCTGAATCCAACCGTTTGATCGCAGGTGCTGAACTTGACTCTCCAGCCTCAGGTGTAATTGCCTCCTTAGCCGTGGGTAACGGAGTCGATGTTGATTGTGACGTCTCGGCCGCTGGCTCGGGCTTCGTATTCTCATCGACTGGAGCTGATTGAGCCATGGTGGAGGTGTTGGCGAAAGAAGTGTCTATGGGTGAGGAGCTGGGAATCGAAACGTCATTGAGGAGGCCCTGCGAACCTGCGCCTGCTCCTGAATCTGCTGCTCCTGCTGCCGGCCTCTTCGAAACGTCAAGGTCGGTCATCTCGACGGGAATATGGGATGGTTGTTGTGCGGTGGTCGACGACGAGAGAGGTTGTGAGGCATGGGCATGGCCTGCCCCGGAAGACTCCATCTTGCTATTGGCTGAGGTGTTGCTGGCGAGTGGATGCGAGATGCTGGGCTGAGGCAGGTTTATCGGAGATGGGTATGGGGGATACGGGCTAGCGCCACCGTGCTGCAGAGTAGATTGGATTGGATGCAAGGAATCAATTCAGTGAGTAAGCAATCCGATCCGAAAGGAGGTCGGATGTTGAATGATATCGGGCTGCTCTGGCTCGTCAGCAGCAGAGGTTTGGAATGGCGAAGGCAAAGACGGGAATGCCCTCACATCTGGCGGGTTCGAACGACTGGACGACGAGGTTGGCAAATAGAAGGCAAGTGGTTTGTTTTATTATTGGGGCTGTGAGGTGATGGCGAGCAAGTCAAGGAAAGTCGGCCAGAATCTGGACTTGGCTTGGCTTGGATCTTGCTACTGTAGGTCTTGGGCGGGCGGGCGGCGGTGGTGATGCTATTATTCGCCCGGCTGGATGTTCAGCACAGAACGGTGGAGAGAGAGTGGAGTGGTGGTTGAGTTCTCCCTAGGCCTCTTTCGCCTAGCAGCTCCAGCTCCAGCTCCAGCTCGGCTTCGTCCCGTCCGGCCCAGGCTATGTGCTGAACGGCGGGCGGGGGGAAGCAAAGAGACCTGATCCTGACGACAACAGCCATGGACCATGAGACACCCCCAAATGTCTCTCTCACTCTGCCGGTATTTTGAGTGGGGGACTTTTGAGCATACAGTAACTTACTCTATAGCCATGTGAAAATAGCATTTTCCGAAGCCTTATCCGGCGTCAGGTGCAACGCAAGTGCACTCGTTGACGCAGCTGCCAATGCTCGAATGCAGCATCTGGCTATCAGCCATAGGCTGAGTCTGGCGGACCACCAGGACCCATTCTGAATCTGGGGAAACCGCTTCTTGGCGTTGAAACTCTACTGTCCTGTACTGTACTGTACAGTGTCGCATCCCTGTCTCGTCCAGCACTGTCATGCCTGGCCTGGAAGGCGAATATTTCAACGACCTTCCCTTTCTCATCCTGAACAACCACACCAAACGTTCCCCCGATCCTTTCTTTCGCCAACACTACTGTAATTTCCCAGGCACTCCCGCAACTAAGGTTCTGTACTGCACTGCGACGAAAGTATGAGTAGGGGTGCAGCATGGATTGAGGTTGGGATTGGGCTTGGGCTTGCATTTAGGGGTCACTCGACTGCCGCATGGATATCTTTCTATCATTGTGTCTCTCTCACACACACTCTCTCTCTGTTTGGCTTCCTTGGCGCGTGGCTATGGCTTGATACCTCAGCAGCCTAGCTTTACCTCTCTTTTATCTCTTCATTCCACGTGCTGGGGTTTCTTCCGAGTTACATTTCAAAATTGCATCGTCGTACTGTTTTGCAAATGCCTTCCCATCGTGCCACAAATCAGGGGGTGCTGCCGAGTGGCTGCCAGATTCCATGTTTGTGTTGCCTTTGAAGCGAGACAAGTCTGACTCTGACTGGCTGCAGTCAGTTTTTAGACATTGTTTAGGAATAGTCTCTGTTGTCATGTTCTTATTATGATGCTTACTTTCACGATTTCTTTTCATTATCAATAATTTGGAATCATGAGTGGAATCAAAGACACATGATGTACTCCGCCTCGCTCAGATCCTGATTCATCTGCACTCCCTACGTAGACAGTTGTCGACCGATGTGTCCGGCGAAGAACACACAGCAAGACTTCAAATTTGACCTCAGAGTTGTCATTAAATGCTATGACCAAGTTTCGAGATTTTGGGTTATGGTAAGGGTGTAGTAAGATTAGGTTCAACCAACACACTGGCCCCCTTGTCGCCTTCCTTGTCCGTATAGCCGATATGAAACTGGCAAATGAAATAAGCACAGGTTCTATCTCATCCCCAACTCCTGTCTTCTCTCTACTGCAAAACAAGCACGAAAGTTCTGCTGGAACCTGTAGGTGCGATAATTCCGACAGAGCTCTAGAGATTCTCAACTGCATTTCCATTCAACTTCCAAACTTTTGCATCTTTCATCACGAAATCCACACTCTTCAATGCACCAATATCCACCCTTGGGTCCATCTCAAAAGCAATGATATCAGCCTGCGTGCCTTCCTCAAACCACCCAAACCTCCGACCACAAAGAGCACCTCCACAACTTTCCCACCCACCAACCATACAGCTCTCCAACACATCCTCCAGCGGGATCCCGCATTCGACCATCAATTCCATTTCTCTCACTTTATCACCATGTCTCAGAATTCCCGTACGTCCCCCACACGCAAGCCTCACTCCAAGATCATACGCCCTTTTCGTCTGCTTCGACAAAGCCGGCAACCTCAACGGTTGCAAAACCTCAGCACTCGCGAGATTCGGCACAAGAATAACCCCCTTCTCAGCCATAGCCCTCATAATCCCCTCCGTAACCCCATAGCCCCCCTCAATACTCCTCACACCCGCCTTAATGGCCGCCATCGCGCCCTCCAAGCTCTCACAACTGGCAGCAACAGGCCGCCTAGCTAATCTCGCCTCAGCAACAATCATATCCATCTCCTCTTGGGAGAACGTCACGAAATCCGGATTCAGCCCTTTCAGTAGACAGAGCACTCCTGCCGTGTATGGATGCTGCTGCCTCGATGGCGCTCGCTTCGTCTTCGTCTTCCTCGGATAGTCGGCGAAGAAACTGATCACGTCCGCGCCGGCAATGATTCTCTTCCTCACCGCATACCTGATCTCCTCGACGCCATTCACACCTTCTGCACCAACAGGTATACAGCTATCCCTCGCACTCCTCCCATCGTGCATTCCGAATGTATCACCGCTCGCAAGTGGTCGCGTGGCGACGAAGAGCCTAGGACCTGGAATCAACCCCTTGGAAATGGCGTTGCGGAGTTCTGTATCTGCGTCTTTCATCCCCTCGGATCCTAGATCTCGGTATGTCGTATATCCCGCGAGGAGAGCCGTCTGAGCATGATTTACAGCGCGGATGATGCGCTCTGTCGAACTCTCTTCCCGCTTTAAGAAGCCAAGAGTAGGTGAAGTTGACGAGGATATCTCCGTGTCGCCGCACCAGGAAGCACTGAGTAGTGTATCCACTCCGAATCTGACATTTAATTCTGTGCTCCGAAGGTTCAGTCCTGGATTCAAATCTGGATGAGCGATCGGTGTAGTGTTCTGAGAGAAGATATGTGTATGCGCATTCACGAAGCCTGGCATCACGAACCTCCCGCGAAGGTCAATAGCATCATCAGGTAATGGATCTGGAAGCGGGAAAGCCATATCATCTCGAGTAATGATACTTGTTATCAATCCAGTGATTGTATCAACTGTGATGGAGACATCGGATAGAAATTTCTTCTGTCTGGGATCAAAGAGCGTGGATGTGTGGATCGTGAGTCGTGAGTGTGGATGGGTCATCGTCATCTTCCAAGTACAGCTGTGGTCTCCTCCAAAACAGAAACCCGGACAAGAGAAATGAAAATTGTGATGAGATACGAGTATCGGTTTACATATACTCTCTATCCTACATTCATTGTGCTTTAAAGGTGTGTTTTGAAAGCGCTGTTTGCGGATACCCCAACACGTGGAGATGTCATGGTGGATTCGAAATGCTGCAGTGTGAGTTGTGCGGTTCCACTTTTACAACTAAATTTCACCGTCTTTCGAATTCCACCTTTTCACATTTTCAGTTGAAATCCCATCCCGAGAGGACAATTCATGTATCAAGCCCTTTAAGATTTTCGACCGCTACCTCCCTAATAGCAATCCCCTCACCCAGTCACTTTCAACCTCCCACTTTCTCCACACTCAGCAGCAATTTTCTTGGCGCCGAAATACTCAATTCTCGGTACACATCACAGGAGTAACTATCATATCTCGATCTTGAAACGACGATACTCAATTGGAACGCCCTGCATATGGTTTAGGTCGGATATGTGTTTTGTTACATGGTGGCAAACGTTCCTGGTATGGCTTAATGGTTGACTTTCGGATCTTTGGTGATCTCTATTTTTTAAAATTGCAAGACTTTCGCTCGTAATGCTTTTCTAATGCAGTATTATGTCTAGTTCCAGTCACTACGTTCATTGATGTAGACAAGTAGGTAAGGATAGGGACGTTGCCGGCCAAATGCTCGGTAAACAAGTACTCGGCCCGATGCCGATGTCCCGACCGGCTATCAACCCCCCACTCTTGACTGTCCCATTTGGGAAGCTCCAGTTCCGTGACTTGCAGTTCCGGACAACCTTTCGGCCATTCACTTCACGTTCCCGGTACTTCAGATCAAAAGTAAACATCAGCTCGCCTACCCACCCACCAAAACATCTACCAAAACCCTCGCCCCGCTCCACCACCCACCAAACATGTCCGACCCCCTCCCCACAATCCTCATCACCGCAGGCCCCTACCAATTCCTCTCCACCCTCTCCCCCTCCGCCCCCCAAACCGTCTCCCTCTTCCTCACCCTCCTCCCCTACCAGCAAAAGCTAATCCACGTACGCTGGTCCGGCGAGGGCCTCTGGATCCCCCTCGGCGAAACGAACTTCGACCTCCCCTTCGAGAACCACACCGCCCACCCGGCACCCGGCCAGATCCTGCTGTACCCAGGCGGGATCTCCGAAACGGAATTCCTGGTGTGTTATGGAGGCGTGGCGTTTGCGAGTAAGATGGGCATGTTGGCTGCGAACCACTTTTTGACGGTTACGGAGGGGACGGAGGATTTGAGGAGGTTGGGGGAGTTGGTGCTTTGGGAGGGGGCGAAGGATGTGCGGTTTGAGGTTGCGGATGAGGAGATGTATGATTTGAGTTTCTTTTGGCGTTTGTGTGGTTTTTGAGTGGGCTTGCTGACCTTTGTTAGGATTCGGAAATTTAGACAGGAGAGGAAGGCGAAATTGTGAGATGGGAAGAGTACGGGACCAGGCGTTTGAGAGCAGCAAGATTAAAAGTTTATGGGTTAACACTTTGTTGTAGATGGATAGATTATGGCAAGAAGGGATTCTCAAAAGGCTGTTGCCATTGAACTAGACACGAATTCTTGCTCTGTGAGATATACACTTCATATCTCGCAAGCCCCAAAATCAGTACCGGAATCCTATGTGAACTATCTCAACTTCCATTCTCTGAAGATGAGAAAAGCGATTTCATACACTACTGTGAGACTTATTTTCAGATATTGCAAGAACCATATCGAAATCGGCGGTGCTTGTGTTCGATTTGATGAAGAGAAGAGGAGTCCCACTAGAATGGGCTCTATATAACGCTTAACAGACGCTGATTGAACGATTTCAGTTCAGCGGCCAAAGTCGACCATGATATTTTGAATCCGAATTTATTTTTGATTGCTTTTGGGGTTTCAGATAAAATATTACAACGCATAGGGGGCAGTGCATGCTCAGAAGCCGTATTTCTCATACAAGTAAACATAGCTAAGCGAGAAATGTCAGATCAACCGAGTCCAGATCTGAGCACATTCTCTGAAACACGCAGTAGTACTATCCATTTCAACTCGATAGCCATGACCTAGTCTTACGCTTAGTAGGACTGGTCTACGAGACGCTTACTACCAAGCCACATTACAGAAAGATCAGGATGTCTCCAATCCACCAAGGCTTCAAATTTTGTCGGAACACTCCTTCCACAAGCACAAAGCAAACTTGAGCACAGGACGTTAGTCAACAGTACAAGTACTCAGTTGATCTTCAGGGGTTCTACTTCGTTTAGGTACATCTTTTTGAACAGCAAGTGACACGGTCCAGATCGACGTGTTTGACAGTCTTGGACGGAGGGCTAAAATTGAACAAGCGTCTATTCGCAAATCATCTAAAATTATGTTGACACAACGAGACTGTTATAGGAAAACCAAGTTCCACCAAAACTCTATCACAAAGCACCCACTAGTAGGTCAAAGTGACCATCTTACCATGCCACTTGGAACCATCGCCCCTGATACATTCTTCCACAATCCATAATGCCACATCCTCTCGATGAATCACATACCCAACAGCCACATCTTTAATGTTCTCTGTCTCCGGCAAAGCACCAGGCGTCTCAGTAGAAGTGCGAATCCTTCCAATTCCCTTGCTCTCCCCATTCCACAGGAAACTAGGTCTGATCAAGACCCACCTGCGTGTCCTTCCTTCGCCATGGATCATCGCCTCCTCCATCTTCTTCTTGTCCTTGTGAGGAGTGCTTAGCATCCAATGATACAAGGGCATCATCGCTATCGGGATATCGCGTCCTTTGGCACTGATACCAGTTGTGCTCAAAAGGACGAATTCAGGCCCACCGACTGGAATCTGCACCGTCTTCTCCGCCTCCAGTTGAGAAAGCGCTGAGAGGATGGATTTCGTGCCATCTTCGCAGATCTTGGGGTCTCTGGCAGTGAAACCCAGGCCTTTAAGCTCGATGACCATACCGATTGCTGAGACGACTATATCGACCACTCGGTTGTTGATAGTGAGAGTTGACTTGATCGCGGCGATGTCGCGGATATCGCCTTTAATGATGTGGAGATTGGGATATTGAGATGAGAGGTCGGCGAGCTTGGCGGGAGTTCTGGCAAGGACATTGACGCTGTGTCCTGCTTTGAGGGCGAGGTTGAGACTAGCCAGTCCAGTTCCTCCTGTTGCTCCAAAGATGGCGACTGTCTTTTGAGCGGATGTTGACATTTTAAGTGCGGGGTCGGTTATTTGAATACTGAAAAGCTGGATAGTTGATGTTTGAAATTTGAAATTTTAAGGTGAAGATGTTATTCAGAAGGTTGATGTAGTAGATGAAAGATTGAGATGGAGCATGAAGAAACAAAATAACTAGAAAACACCTAGACTTATATATCTCCTTATCATGTAAACACCTCAGAATCAATGCCCCTATACCGCGACATGAGGAGGTCGTCAAATCTAATGGTTAGCCCGGCGGCGCATCGCATGAATATCAAACGACAATTGAACAGCTACAGTGGCTTGAGCTGATCGGCCAAGAGAGGCTGTACGTACACGTATGAGAGAAGCAGATCCGTTCTACGCCGCATGCTAATTTCGGCTGAGAAGGAGCTGCGTACCTAGATGAATCCAAAGCATGATTCGTCAAAAAACGTGGAGCAAACACTAAATAGAACAGCAGATAACAAATTGATAAGGTACGGCCGTAGATATACCACTTGGTATTCTATTCTGAGATGTGGTTTGAGAAAGCTGTGAATATAGGAAAGAAATCGGGTCTTCAATTGTTTGAAGTTAAATGTCCCCCAGTCGCTAAGCCTGAGTGGCGTTCCGAAGCGGGAAGACTTTGGACCGGTCACGTGAATTCGGCCAAACACAAGATTCTTGAAGCGCCACCAAGCCCAGCCTAACAAAGCTCTCCCTTTGGCACTTATCCATGATACTGGTTGTCTCCGGAGATCCTCAGAGACTGGAACTCTTCAGCAAGCCATTCGCTAGACTATTACGAGCAGCCCAGGACGTCTGTCCAAGTTCCCTGGTGACATAGATACAAGTTCACAACGGAACATGTCATTTTTGAAACGAAATTCTATTTCATATATACAGCATCAATTCCATGCCAGAAAGCTATATGTGCGTGTGCCAATCTGTCTCGCTGCTCCCCTCTGGATTTTCCGTCGTAGGGTCCTCGACTGTCATGATCAAATCCCGTCACCCTACAAGTTCTCTCTCATCCTGGCGGCTCCCTTCTCAGTGTCGCTGCTATCAACACCCATCGCCTCTTGTCTCCGTCTCAAAGCTGCATCGATTGTGTCATGTCCCGCAGCTTCTGCAATATCGGAATCCTCCCTAACCTCAAAGCTTCGCTTCAGGTACTCCGGTCCAACGAACGTCAAAATGATGACATACGCGTAAACACATCCCATAAATATACACATTACTTTGCCATATTGGTATCTCTTGGTGCCGTCTGCCTTGGGAGGAAGCGGGAACTGAGATCCGATTGTTGACTCGATGGTGGAAGATGCAGATGAAACAAGATTGCCAAGCTGGTAAGCCGTGCCGACTACGAAAGTACGGAAGGAACCTGGGGACAGTTCCATGAGATGGATGGGAATCACACCCCATGCTCCCTGAACGCAGAACTGCTCAAAGAATGCTGCAGCAATCACAGCTTTGCTGCTAGTGAAAGTATATGGATAAAGCAGAGCACCACCGATGATGCTGATGATGATAATGGAGAAGCGACGCCCAAATATCTGAGAGCAGTATCCGATTACTGTACCTCCCGTCATGGCTCCGAGGTTGGCAACAACTTGGGTTACGGTAACTGCGTTGGGACTAAAATTGAACTGGTTTTGAAGCATGGTGGGGTACAGATCCTGAGATCCATGAGACTTGATAACTGTTAATGAAGATCTTGATACTTAAGATGGAAAAACCTACCATAAAGTTGAAGCCAGCCATGAGAAGTACCAAATAGATGAGGAGGAGCCAATGGCGCTTCAAAGCGACTTTACCTTCAGCGATGAAGGTCTTTCCGATATTTCCACGCTCGTTTCGGACCATCACTCGCTCCTTGTACGCATCGGTCTCGGGAAGGCACAACCGAAAAGCAATAAACAAAACTGGGGGGCAAGCACCAAACCAAAAGAGTGGTCGCCATCCATGGGAAGTGGTGTTGACAAGAGCTCTCGCAAACGCAGTAGCGAGAAGATACCCAAAAGCGTAGCCCTGCTGCAGCATACCGGAAATCAGACCACGAGCCTCCTCAGGACAATCTTCAAGTGCTGTAGCAGCGGCATTTCCATAAAGACCACCCATTGCGACTCCAAACAGGGCTCTGCAGGCAAGGAATTGTGGATATGTTTGGCAAAACCCGGTACCTAGTTCGAGAATGATGAAGAGTATATTGTTTACGACGAAAGGCCACTTTCGCCCGTATCGATCGGCTGCGAGACCGAATATGATGGAGCCGACGGACCTGAACATCAAGACCAACGTGATTCCCCATGTGATTTGTGTATTTGTTTTGTCGAATGTCTTCCCAAGATCATGAACTGTCAAACTGACGGTGAAGAAATCGAAGGCATCCCAAGTCTGCACGGCTTCATCAGCCAATATACTCCAAAAAAGAAGGGAGATAGGCAAGGAAAAAAGTAGGGACATACCCAAGCAAGGAAAGCTACTAAGAAAAACATCCATTGTTTGGTGTTCAGCATAGCAAGTAGCCTGAACGGATTAGGTGCCTTGTGCATTGGAGGCTTGAGGGTGCTGAATCGTGTTGTTGCATATTCGGCCACAGTCATCTCCTCTGGAGCATGACTCTCGTGAAAAGCATCAGGGCTGTGACTCGGACGAGCGATTTTCTCATCGCTGATTTGGTCTGCCATTTTGACGTGGACTTGAAGTTGTTGTGCTGGTGGTGTCAGTGCTGTCCTTGAACGGTTATTGTTCAGCTGAGACGGAGGGGGACATCTAACCAGGGAAGGTACGATGATGCTCGTTATCACTTACCAAAGGACCTTTGGGTATTGACTTCTGCTGTAAGGGAAGTTCACCTTCACGACGAGGTTGAAGAAGAATTAGAAGAAAAGAACAAGGGATCTCCACGACTTATCTGTTTATCGTATCTCTCGACGACATTGACCACGAGGCGGACGGAAGTGCAACCCTGTCCCTCCTACATTAGTCCCTGTGAACCGTGCCGTCAAAGTGGTCCTACCTCGTACAGACCAAACAAACTGCACTGTTAGGTGACGATCATGACCTTTCCTAGCCCGTGGTGTTATATAGCCCCGTCGTCATACCCTTAACGCTCCACACCAGACGACTGTCCCCGCACCAAAAACAAGCCTTTGGCCAGTGAGGTGGCTGACTCTTGGAAATAGCTTCTTTTCATTCCCCTGGTACTCTACCCTGTCTTTCTTGTGCTATCCAATCACCAAGGAGGTCTTAGGACAGTCATGCTTCTCAACGGTCCTGTCGACGAAATCCCGAGAATTCCCCAGTTTTGGTTCTATCGCCTGGAAGAATGGATCCGTGGCAGATACAGTTTTAACCTGGGCGTAGGCCGCATTTTGGAATAGTTTTCTGTCATGCAGATGAGCCTGGTCTAACAGTATCGGCGAAAAAAGAAGATCCGGACCTGACATGAGCGATTTTGGCCATTCGAATTCGAGCATTCTCGTAATCAATTTGAAGAGGATTGGTACAAGAACATGAGAACAAACCAGGATATCTCGACCGCTACCGAGCTAAATAAAGGCTAGGTAACGTCCTTAATTCATAGTTTGTATTTCCCTCGACCGTTGCACGGCTGGAGAATCGATTACTGTTCGTGTTAGCGCTGTCATAGAGTTCGAACATCACGTTCCAAGTCTTTCGCTCCGATACCCCACCATTACTTTGCAGCCTGACTCGATTGACATGCACCGACAAGTTCCATAGGAGAAGAGGATATCCCGACAACGGGACCCCATGAGATCTGCACGTCAAGCGTTTAAATAAACGGCGATGAAGAGCTACAGTCTGGGCATCGTCAAAGATTGGCAATGCCCAGACATTGGGCGGCATGACAGAAGGCTTAATTGAAGTCAGCGAGTCTGTGCTGTGACGTTGTGGCTTTGAGAGCACTAGGAAGTAAACATGTACGGCTGCATTGCATCAAGTCGGTAGACGGAAGTAGCTGTGATTCGGTGACGGCATCACGAGTTCTGAGGGGCTGTGTGAGGGGTTTGCAGGAGCTTGTGCAACTCTGCGGAGGAAGTCCGCGTTTTGTTAAATATGCCCACCTTGAGAACAGCTTGCCGTCGAGGAACCAATTTTTCGGCTAGACAGTGTCTGATGCTTCAGTTTTGCTGCTTTTCAGACACAGATACTAATTTCTGCTTCTCATGTGAGGCATGACTTTCACGTTCCCTGCAGAGCTACTTCTCAAAAAGTGCGGGGTATTGACCGGAGCTGCCATCACCACGAAAGAAGACACCACGCCGGGCCGTGTGAAAACGGTAGTTCACCCTTCTTATGTATTAGTCTTGGGTTGTTTATGCTCCCTTTTTTTTAAGAGACAGGTTCGAAAGGTGGCGCAGACAAGTCTGATAATGCATCCATGTCGTCCGTCTGTTTTCCCAGTTACCTCCACATTCAACACTCAATGAGAAGCTCTGAAAGCTATGTTTGGTCTAACATAAACATAATATACTCCGAAGCGACACATACGAATTTAAGCTGGCGAAGTTGATAGGAATGATATTGGCCCTTGCTCAAGATCTTTTTCATCCTTAGGCATAAGGCAGTCCTAGAGTCCATGACATGCCTACAGAGCAAGATCGCAAGATATTGGGCTGAAAATGTGAGTGTTGCCCCACCTGATCAATAAGACCTACATGTAAGAGCATTCTGGAACAGTTCTCCTCAAATCTCTAGCAAGCTGTCACCAACCGTCGCTCAAAGTCAACAAGGCTCTATTACACTAGGGCTGAGAACCTGTAAGCATCCCAACTTAAGTCTCATGTCAGCATGTAATAAGGCTGACTGGCATTTAAGATCAGATCTGTCACGCTCAGGCTGAAACAATGAATGACGGTGACACCGCCATGCCAACGCAGTTTCGGGCAACACAAAGATCATGAGACTAGGTTTCACCGAAATGGCCTCGAGATGGGGTGGATTTGGCCCCGAAGAGATGGCCTTTTACAGCGGACATACCCTCATACCAGTAATCTGGGAGTCTGCCCAGTCTGCAGCCTGTCTGCCCTTACTTCATGGTGTGTCAATCTTCATGATGATTTGAAGGGCGAATTTAGCGAGCAAATCGCTTGACGAGACTTGCAGCCATCCTCGGTCACGTTGGCATCCTTCAAAATATACTTTCTTCGTTAAAAGACGCAACGGGAATGTGATGACAGCTTTCAATCACCGCAGCCTTATCATCTAACCTCTTCGCAAAGATATAAGAGTTACTTGCTTCTTCGTGTCTGGAGAAAGCGGGCGACCACAGATGCCGATCGTGGAGATGCAACGAAGTATTAATGACAACAACCTTCGAACAAGGCTGCCAAGACTCAAATCAGAATGGCGAATACACCATCGATCCACATTCCCTACCCATATGAGACGCTGAAGTCAGGTGAGATCCGTCTCCTCAAGATACTTCCTGGGTCTCAGCCCGATAGAATCAAATGCAAACTCATCTCGGAATATCTTGAATCCAAGCCCAGCTATGACGCTCTGTCTTATTCTTGGGGCAGTAGCAAAGATCAGCATCATGATATCTGGATTGATGGTTTTTCGGCGCGTGTACGAGATAATTTGTACGATTCACTCTTGTCACTCCGGAGGAAGTGCCACGAACGGGTGCTTTGGGTTGACGCGATCTCTATCAATCAATCAAACGACAAAGAGCGCAGTTCGCAGATTCCTCGCATGGGCGAGATCTATGAACAAGCCGACAAAGTGTTCATCTACATTGGTGCAAAATCAAACAATAGCCGTCAGGCTTTCTCCTTCGTCAGAGAGATCTACAAATTGATGTGTCCTTATGGCCCAGAGAACGACCCAGAGTTGCGGAAGTACACTTTGTTGAATTTCATCAACGACCCACAGAATCTGCACAAGTGGTGGGCTCTTGATGATCTTTGTAAGAGAAGATACTGGAAAAGACGATGGATCATCCAAGAGATCGCACTCGCGTCCCGACGCAGAATACAATGTGGAGAAGACTATCTGGATTGGGAACCTTTCGAGGCAGTCTGTCAGGAGATCGAGAAACTTCCCAAGCCGAACGATCGTGACCAGCCATTTCCGAGCGCTGTTGATTCCATCCGAGAAAGTCTCGCAACAAGACACGCATCACTTCGAAGCCAAGGTCGAAGAACATTCAGTCTACAGTTTCTTCTGGAAGCCTTTGAGCATTCCCGATGCAAGGAGCCTCGAGACAAGATTTACGCAGTTCTAGCACTTGCCGACCTCTCGTCACCTGAACCTCTCATTGCCAACTACGAGAAGCCTCTACTTGAAGTTTACGTGGATGTCACTTGGTTCCTCGCACGGAACTATGAGTCCAAAACACCACTTGGAACTCGACATCTCGGTTTTTCAAAGTCCATTGTGCGGGCTAGCCAGGCTGTTCAACGAAACCTTGGAGATGTTTCCCTAAACATCAAGCAAGACGTCTTGGAAGCAATATCAGCATCTCTCTCCATCCCACGGTCCATGGCTGCTGGAGTAATTCTGATCAAAGGACTTCTAGGCGGAGTCCTCACTCATACCCATCCGTACACCAAAGACACATCAATCCCAAATGTCGCAGATACATTCCGAAAACTTCCTTCATATCACTGCAGACCGAGGAAAACACTCAAGAGGACAACGATTCTCCAACATGGTGTAGATGGATTCGACGAGGATGATCAGAAGAGAGTCGTTTCCTTCAACAGTCGAATCTCCTACGGCATGCGAGGCTGGTCTCCAGCACAGTATGAACCTCGCGACGAAGAACAAGTGAGCGATGGAGGATTCATTCCCGAAGCTCACGGACGCAACGTCAAGAGACGAAACAGTATCGAAGTGAAGGCAGGCGAGTTCAAGGTTTTCCTCGAGAAGTCCGGGCTCATGGGTATTGCTCCCGCTGAAGCGAAAGAAGGAGACTTCACTTGCCATTTCTTGAACTGTGATGCCGCTGCAATTATTCGTCGCCAAGGCGACAAGTACTTTTTTGTTGGGAGGACTCTGATATTCAATCGAGAAGGATGCAGCTCGATGCGGCTCAATGAATGGTCGACAAAGAATTTCAAGTATTTTGTTCCGAATGAGGAAGAGTTACCGGCATGTACCAATAGCATAAGCTTTTACGTCGATGTTGCAACGTTGCAGTTATTGACTAGATAATACGGAGGTACTGGCCGCCATATTCATTAAGCGAGAATCAACACAGCATACCTGTCTTGCGTGCTTTCCTTCAGTAAACTCTCTCCGTCCAGCTTAGCTCCTGACTTCATGACCTGAGAACATATGTCACTCAACTTCCTGTACTTGATAGCAAATAAAGTATTTATGTCCACTGGCCAGGCATAAGAAACTCTGGGTGACTGTGATTAGGGGATACCTTATCGTCCGTCACGTGGCTCAGACAGCAGACCCCAGTCCAGATATCATTGAAAACAACAAGTCCAAGAATCTCAGACCAGAAGCCACAGAAGTAAAGAAGTCTTTCATGACAAGTGTTACCCTGCTCTATCATCTTCTCCTCTTGTGCCTACCTATCTCACTCTTTGAGATCACGATACTTGGCTGATCCACTAAGTCAAAACAACCCCCAAAATATCTCTCGAACTTCCCCCTCCTAAGATTGAAAAGAAGTTCTCAGGTAGGCGCTAATGTCTCCATTCATCCATGAGCCTCCAACTTTCCATTCCATCCCATTCAAATCACTCCGCCACCACTAGCACAAAGCCTACCTACCTAACTTAACCACCCGCCGGCATCTTCCCTCCGTCTCCCCTCCTTAGCGCATCAATCAACCCACATCTCCACCTCACCTCACCACACCCCGTCAACCCCACTCTTCCACAAACACAAACACGCACACACACTCAAATTTTCCTTTTCCTATCATATAACGAAATAAGCATAACCCAAACATCCAATCAGCAAATCCAGCCGATTAGATGAGCAATCATCAAACAACACAACAAGCGTTTGTGGTTTAGTGGTAAAATCCATCGTTGCCATGTGACTGACTCTCTTTCCAAGAGTGGTTCCAGCGTCGATGGGCCCCGGGTTCGATTCCCGGCGAACGCAACAGTAAAACTTATCTTTTTTTGTTCTTTTGTCTTTTTTGCTTTTATGTTTGAGGGGAAGAAAGGACTGCGTTGTGGTAGGGGTTTTTTTTTTCTGCGTTAAGCAAGTGGGGCTTAGCCGAAGTCACTTTACCTAGGTCTCAGGTATTGAGCGAGGAACTCTTTCTTTTGCACATTTTTTGGGGATGAGACAGAGACAGACAAACAGAGCTGATTTGGCTACCGTAATGATTCCTTCTAGATTGAGATAGTGAGCGCCGTGGTGTGGTGTCGTGTTAGCAGGACGGAGTGTATGTATCTATCTAGGTACGCTGCGTAGGTGGAAGAAGCGGTGTGAGAAAAAGGGATGGACAGCACAGTCTAAGCGAGCGAGTGTTGTCACCATGGAAATGGTCCTCATATCTGAATATGAACACGGAATAATCACATTATCTATCGTCTCGTTGAAGTACAATTAAAGACTATATCTGGCAATAAAAGAACTCTCAGGGTTAGAACCAATTAAGACATCCAGAAAACCTCTATGTCAAAAAAGTCAACATGAGAAAACAGAGCTCTCTCGTCCAAGAATCTCAAATCTGCAACTCTTCTATCCTCCAGACCTGATTACAATCTATCCAAATTCAGGAACTCACTGATCAGTAAGTACATCTTATGCAGTACATAGAAGCCGCGCTGGATTGGGGAAATGGGTTGAGCGTTTCCCTCTTTCTCATCTCTGGTGAGCACCAGTCCTCTTACTTCATGATTATACTGGCAGGAAAGCACTTTACCTATCTGGGAAGTAGAGTTCTGCTGAATTCGTGTTAATACACGTGTTATTGCACATTGTTCTACATGCCCGCATCATTAAATTTGAGAAATAGGTTTCATTAGAAAGTTCAGAATATAAAGCGGTCCGTTACTCGACTAGCTACCTAGGTATACACATCCCCTTCCTAATCACCTCACCAGCTCCCAAGCACCTTCTACTTCTTCCCCGTCATCTTCAACGCATACGCCACGGCCGGGACCTCCTCATCAACCTTCAAGATCGGCGGTTCCGGTCCCAGAGGCGTGATACTGAACGGATTGATCTGAGTATGGCTCTTGGTGTAATGATTCTTGATATGCGTGAACTCAGTTGTGTCTTTGAACGCCGGGATGTTCCAGTAGAGGTTGCGCAGCCACTTGTGGATGTAGGGGTAGTCGGCGCGGATGGTGCGGAGGTTGGTCTGTGATGATTGTATCAGTATGTGGCTTGGTGGTTTATTGGGTTAGGGGGGAGGTGAGAGCGAGAAGAGGAGAGATAGATGGTAAGTGAGAGGAAACATACCTTGAAATGCTGCACATAAACCACATCGAACCTCACAATCGTGGTATAAAGCCTAACATCCGCCTCCGTAATCTCTTTCCCAAAGTAAAACGGTCCATCTGTCACCTCACTCAAATGCTTCTCAACCTTATCTAGACTACCAAATAGCGTCTTGACGGCTTTCTCGTACGCCTCTTGTGTGGTTGCAAATCCAGACTTGTAGACACCGTTGTTGATGTCGTTGTAGGTCCATTCGTTTGTAGCTTCGATCTGTGATTGGAGGGCAGAGGGGAAGAGGGATACGTTCTTGTATTCGGGGGCGAGGAGGTCGTCGAACTGTCCGAGAAGATACATTAGTCTTTGAACAGACCGCTTCCATATATCGTCCTTGAATAATTTGAGGAGATGAAAGGGGGAAAGACATGCCTCCGTATAAAACATCCTAATAATCTCACTACTCTCATTACTAACAATCTTCCCCTGCTTCACATCATACAGCGTCGGCACCGTAAACCGCCCCTTATACTCCGGATCGACCTCAAAGTACACATCCCGGATATGCTTGTAGCCTTCATGGCCCTTGACAGGATCAGGTCGGACGTTCTCGCCGGGAGAATTGTCCGCGTTGGGCGAGGATGCGAAGTGCCAGCCCAGCTCTTGCATGTGCCAGTGGACAGACGTGAAAGGGATGATGTCTTGGAGACCTTTCAGTTGGCGGACGATCAGGGTGCGGTGTGCCCACGGGCAGGCGTAGGAGACCTGTATTGGAGCGAAGTCAGTTTAGAATCTGGAGAAGGTGGTTTTGCGAAGAGAAGAAGAAGGGTGAAGTGAGGGTTCAATGGAAACGTACATAGAGATGATATCTCCCCGCCTCCGGTGGAAACTCCCCTCCCTTCTTGATGAAATTCCGGAATTGCGATTGTCCTCTCTTGAACTCTCCGCTCTTGTCATTGGGAGCTACCCAGTTGGTGATCTTTTCTGCTGCCTGTCCGTCGCACACAGATTAGCAATTATTCAGTCTTCTCTCTCATATCTTCCTCCTGTCGTCTCTTTAATGAAGCTCCTCATAGCTCGCGAATGCAATTGCCATACCAAAACCCAAAAATTGGGTGTGAAGGAGGAGAGGGGTAGCTCAACCTACCATCTTTCCCAAGCTCCTACTCGAAAATCCCTTGTAATCAAATCTTCCCTTCCTAAACCCAGATATCAAGTTCGAATTTCTCTGCACTGTAACTGTACCTGTACCGAAGCGGGAACAGAGGAGCATTAAATAGTTCTTCAACAAAAAGCGCTGTGCAGTAAAATTGCAAGTATCTATCGAGTCGAATTGAAGGCGGGGTCCAAAGCTCCAAGTACTTTCTCTACCTTCGGTATCCCTACCTCCCCGCTGAGTGATGAGTACTGGTTGATAATTCCAACCAGGGTGCTTGATAATGATGACGGCACAATTCCTCGCTAACTGGCTAGGCCTAGGTCAGCGTCAGCCCCTAGAGAGGAGAGCGGGGTCCTGCAAAACATTGAGGGTTGCCCCTGCAGGGGGATTACTCAGCGTGACAAAGGGCATTGCTGCCCCGCTATGGGGAAGCAGTTTTGCTGTGCTGTTTCTTTCCCCACCTTAGTGATAGAAGAGCGTTTTCTGTATTGAGGGGCTGTTGAACTTGGTGGAGATAGGAATTTGTCAGAGGTTTGTTGGCTGATGCGTTGTCCTATTTGAGATTTGCGATGAATCCACGAAAGTAGAATCCAGATGCTGGAAGAATAGGTAGCACCAGCGAGGGAATGTTCGTAGGTCATGCAAGTTACTTGTTGTAATTGGTAAGTGCATTTGACAGTGTCAAGGAGAACGCATTTTCTATTTTGTTTACTTGCTACGCGCTAACTGATCGCAATCTGAAGATACACCGGTACTTTCTTGCTTTCTGTCTAGGTCTCATGAGCTCGCGCATCCATCCACCAAACACAACCGCCCAAGAAGACAAGAGAGAAAACACCGAGAATTTCATCGCTCATTCACCCTTTCATCCATCCTATCATCAATCATTCCCCACGTATGCATGCATATCTATCACTTTCCCATATTCATTGTAACGAAAGGAACCTCAACATCCTCACCCGTCTGATCCTCAACGCAAACCTCGAAGATTACAGCCTTTTGGTGTTCAGGAACTGGCTTCTTGGAGATGTGGGCCACCAATTCACTCAGCTTCATTGCGTACCGGTCGGCTAGCTTGGAAGGTGGGAAGAAACTGGCGTAGAGGAGACTGACACCGGAGCTGAGCATGGTGACTGTGAGACCCTTCTTCTCAAAGTATTCGAGGAGCTCCTTGAGAGTGACATTGTCGACCTCAAAACGGTCCCATATCTTGTCGATAGCGACATCGCCGTTGTGACTCTTGTACTTGGCTTTCGGGCTCTCGACAGGCTCTGAGAAGCCGAAGAATGGTAGAGCGAGATTGACGAAGCCGTTCTTATATGCCTCGAGCTTGTTCTTGCCATCAACAACCTTGTAGAGCTCCAGGATGACCAAGCCAGTCACAAGAGCCGTAGTAGTAGCGATCGCGGGAATGATCTTTCCGGCAATGAACTTAGTCTTGTGTCTATCGGCAAGCTCGATCTTGTAGTTCTCGGCACGAAGATTGCTGGCAGCGGTGATGAAGTCGATGTGGTGGTTGGTATCATCATCCTTCTCAAACTCAACCGGCTCGAGCTTAAATCCTGCAAGCTGTTTTGGTGGTGGAAGCTTTTCCACAATCTTTTCAAGCTCTGCATTGTCGTCGAAAGCAGATGAGTTTGCATTTGGATCCTGGTATTGTTAGTGTTGGAAACTTCATCGGGGTTACAGAATACTTACTGGCTCACTGTCATCAGCTTGGATCTTTACAGACGCGTTTGGTGAAAAGTCGGGAATGATCATATTATCCAAGACCTTGAGAATCAGAGCTTCATCCAGGTCCTTGGTATTGATACCATAGTTGTAAGCGTGGAGGTTTGCACCAGCGACAACAAATGTAAAATGGAACTCGTTCTTTGGATCGAACTTCAATGGGTCAGGAGCTCGCTTAGGGCCTGACCAGAAAGGTTGTCCACTGGAGGAGACTGAGTCCTTAGGGAAGTTGTAGAGTAATTGCTGGATGGCGTTATTGTATTGCTTCTCAAAGAGCAATCGAGCCCACTTAATGCAGTCCTCGACGCTTAGAGGCTTGTCGTCGACCAAGAAGTCTCGAATTTGCTCGAGAGTGGCTTTCTCATTACCTCCCTGCTTCAAGGTTGTCTCAATGTAATTTGGCTGGCTCAAATACAGGTTGACAGTTTCCGCGGGCTTGACGAAAGATGATTCGAACAATTCGCGGGCCCATGCAATCGTGTGCTCGATCTTGTTGGGGAAACTTCGCAGAGTGCACATAGGGAAAGACTGCTCCGGAGGATCCTGAGATGAGGAGTATGATTCGGTCAAGCTGGGAATGACGACTTGGGTGTTTCCCTTGGTGCCCAAGGTACCGCTCTCCAACAGCGGCTTGCGGAAGAACACGCAGCGACGATCGACATATGTACGAGCATCAACGTTATCCAGGGCATTGGTGACACCATCAAGGGCAGTCCAGAACTCCTCGTGGAAGATATGTTCCGTGTCCTGTCCGACGCGGTCTCGCATAGTGACGATGTGGCCCTTCAGTTCTGGGTTCATTGCTTGAACAGCAGCAGCAGCACAGTCACTCTTCAGCTGTCCAACATCCTTCGGTCGGAAGAGGAATTGTCGGTTGAGATTGCTCTTCTCGATAGAGTCCATATCTGTTACGCTGATCTTTCCCTTTGGTCCAGTAGCAAGACCGATCATAGCCCAATTTTTCAACATCTCACAACCGATAGCACCTGCACCAACCAAGAACTCTTGAACATTTGAGAGCTTCTCCTGGAATTCTCGTCCGAACACAGCAATTTGGCCGTCATATCTGGAGTTCAGAGGCTTGCAGAGTTCTTCGGATCTAGCCGAGTTCTCTGGGAGCGACTCCAAGGAGTCGAAGTATAGCCACTGGTTGATGGGCATGAACTTTCCAGAGACAGCCTTCAACACCTCTTGCGCAGCAAGACCACCAAAGAAAGCAGCCATAGGACTCAGGTCACCTTGGGCTTGGTAGCTCAGCTCTCCAAGCAGCTTTTTGTCGATTTCGACATCAAGCTTCTCCTGCTTTGCAAAGGCCTCGGCAGATCCAATCACAATTGCAGCATCGACTTCATTATGTGGATTAGGTAGACGGCCATGTTGTTCAGCAAATGCGTGCAGGGCCTGAAATCCAACATGAAGTTGTGATGGGCGATCGAACTTGGCGTAGTCGGAGATGAGGTGTTCGGGCTCCTTCAGCGCAACTGACAGAGCCTTGAAGTCAACAAACTTTGGCATCTTGACTTGTGTGAAAATACCGCCTCTCTGGTATTGCCCTAGTCCGGAGACATCTCCGATTGAGAACGTATATGGTCCCTTAACTGTAACCTTCCGTGGTTCAGCAGAGTTGAGTGCCTCAAGTCCCTGCAGCTCCGTGAAAGTAACATAGTCCCCATCTTCCAAACCATGTCTAGTCTCGTCCAGGGCTGATACCAGTCCTTCTTCGTCGATACCTGCAACGATACCTGATACCGGGGTCTCTCCTGTAGGATCGATAACAGTGAACTTCTCTCCAAAGTCACAGAATATGGATCCAAACAAGCCGAATGTATCCGCAACAACCAAGTATATGCCCTTCTGGTGTAGATAGTCTCCAATGATGATCTGATCTTTGATGGGGGTATTCGTGAGAACGACGACTTGGAAGCGATCGAATTGTGGGAGGTTTGTGGTAAGACTTAGGGAATTAGCTGATGCTTACAACACACGGACTCAGCAGCCTACCTGGTAGAATCAAGAACAGAAACCGGTGTGTAGGCATTTAATTCAGCTACACGTGGTGCTGTCACTGCTGCCCGAGGCTTTCCAACATCCTCAGGGTGAAGGAAGAACTGGGAGGAGAGGTCGGCGATAGCGGCGGGGGCGGGGTCGTAGAGGGTCAGACTCTTGACACCTGCCAGAGCAATGTTCTTTGCAATCTCAACACCAAGTCCTTTTAGACCGACAATAAGCACGTTCGACGCACTCATACGCTTCATGGCTTCGTGTCCTAGCACGTAGAGCTGTCTGCTGTACAGGGACTCATCGATGTCGTTGTTGCCTACCACCGACTCGTCCACCTGCATCTTGGTCTCCATATCGACGTCTTTGGAGTCCTGCAAGGCCTTAAGCATCAGTAATATATCTCACACGTAGATTGGAACCATCTCATGCCAGAAGGAAGCTCTTTTGCAAGCTTGTTGGGCGATGGAGGGGTAAATCAACATACAGTCATGGCTTTCTTCGAAGGCTGGGAGAAGTCTGGATTTGACAGCTTACGTTTCCCCAGCTTGCAGTCACCGTTCGGAATCACCTGCGATGGAATTGTGGCGTTTGACTTGTGTCCCAGGTGTTGATGCTCGTCAGGTACGGTGGGTATTGGACCCTGATCGCGGGAGGTCTAGTTTCGGTCCCAAGAAAAGTCAACCAATATTGTTGGCTTTGTGGGTGTGTTTATTGCTAGTAGAGATCGCAGATACTTCAAGTTGACTGTGCAGTAGAGAATATGGAAGATTGAGGGTTTGTTCAGGTAGGGTCGTAGAAGGCAACAAAACAGAACTGGGCCTCACAGCATCGCATCGAACTGTCTGGAGCTAATGACATAACAGCAGGGGACATTTGAAATCCCGTTATGCCTCAGGCCTCACGGCATGGATCAGGCAGAAGTCACGTTTTCCATTACTTCTTTGAACGCATATTTTGCCTCGAGAGACCTCCACATGGCAATTTTTGGCTTATGATAAGATTCTGCTTTCATCCCCTTCATATTAATATTCCACCAAAGCTACTCACCGAGTGAGCAGAGCAACCCTGGACTCAAACGACGTGGCGGCTCTAGCGCTCTTCTCGAAGCGGTCAATCTTCGGCATCTAAGTCATCCTGAACCCCGCGATTCCGTTTCGCTTTCTCTCCAGTATTAAAGATTGGCGATGGGCATAGGCTTGAGATTCCGATTAGCTGATAATCTGGAAGTTTAAACCCCAATACCCAGCAGGAAGATATTTTGGGTCAAGCGAAAATACACGTGGCATGAACTTGGAAGGATTTGGAGATGGTCAGGCACAGTGATGCAGGAAACCAAGGCGATCCCACCAGCTCCCACCACACCACATTTACCCCCCGCCAAGACCGAAGGCTGATGAAATTCACCACTGCATGCATAAACCCTTGTCAGAAAAAGCATTTCATTTTGTCCACTGAGAAGCATCCCTTGAACGAACTGGTCGTAATGACACAATTCCCTAATTCCAATCCAAGCCTGAGCTTTGCTGCCATGATATCAACGTCTAAAGAAAAAGGAAGTACCGGTCTAGAATCCTCTAGTTGATCTTTTGAAGCTCAACGTCGCTACGCCATACGTCAGCAGCTGCAAGGGGCACTGCAGGGAGCACATACAAGATAAGATCAGCCTTAGCTGGGATGTGACCTGGGAAACCACTGGGTTATGTCAGTTGTGGTGGTCCTGTGGTATACTTTTGTCGGGATGCGGTGTGGGAACGCAGATTTGGCAACGGTTCAGGGTCCAACGCCATGCGGCCAAATATGCCCGTGTGTTGTGTACGGAGTACGAAGACACCGTATAACCATTGTGTGCAAAAGGTATTTGAATATTTGGATCTCTTACCGGTCGCCATATGCAAAGTCGCTGTAAGAGAAATTATAAGCATTGGTCACTTTACCCAAAAGAAAGATCAATGAATGGTTTACGTACCTGGTAATGTCCAGTGTGGCCTTCTCGCCGACCTTCATGGTGGTGACACCTTCGTCCCAACCTATGGTGAAGCTGTCAGTTCTCTATTCCGGGACGTGTCGTGGAGCTCTGCTTGGAGGGTATACCCTTGATGACTCTGCCAATGCCGATTTCTGTGACAAAGGCTCCACGGCCAATGGATGAATCGAACCTGGAAATCCGTATGTCAGCAAATGGTTCAATCTGCAAATCTGCCAGGTGGTGGGGCAGAGATAGCGAATGTGCAAAGTTCATATTTTAGCTCAAAGTCAGAAGCTATGTCGTAGAGCCAAGCCAGAGGGAAATAGAGCTCTTGCAATCGCCAATCGAGAGGGAGAATGTCATTGGCAGAAAAGACCTACTTGTCGCCCTTGTTCTCAGGCTTGGAGGTATCCTTGAGATAACCAGTGTACTCGATGGTGACTCTGTCTCCGACCTTGGGGATAGCTCCATCGCCCTCCTTGAGAACAGTCTTGGTGACACCCATAGCTGCTGATGTGCGAGAGAAGCTTCGGATTGAGCTTGTAGTGGTGGTGGTTGGAAGAGATGGCCTTGCGAATCTGAGAAGTCTTGATGCTGAAGAAGAGAACATGGTAAAGAGAGGTAAGCAAGCGGGAGAGCAGAGGTCTTTATGCTGCTTGCCCGAGGCGGATGATGTCGTTTGTTCGGCACAGTGAATTGTCGCTTCCTCTTAGGTACCAGCAACCCTGTCAACCCTTGCCTTACGCCCTCCTAGCCTCCTAGTCTCGCTAGTGTAGGAGCCAGGCTACCTGTGTATAGCTAGCTTTCTTTGTTAAGTAAGGTAGGTAGACCTGGGAAGCTGAGCTGCGTGCCTCTTTTCCTTCCGGGGATGTATCCGGCTTGATACTTTCTGGTACAGTAGTGGGCCATCCACGGGGCATGGTCGTCTTGTACTGTAGGCGTCGCCCTGTCGCTTTTCCCCCTCCCCCTCCCCCTCCCCCCTTCCCCCTTCCCCCTTCTCTCTTCGACCCCTCACAACGCTTTCCCACGCACTTGGCTTAAGGTAGGATGTGCGATACCGTCCCGCCATGGGCATGGGCATGGGCATGGGCATGGGCATGGGCGTACAGGGAACTGGCATATCATATTGTGTCTTTGTGCATTCGTGCCTCTGTGCTTCTGCGGGCTAACTTGTGCAGACCCTTCGCGTTAGCTGCCTGCCCGGCGGGCATGGCGGTTGTTGTAGGTACGGTACGGTGCGGTACGGTACGGTACTTGAAAGGTAATTTTCCGATGTTTTCGCAGTCGCAGTCGCAGTCGCAGTCGCAGTCGCAGTCGCAGTCCATTTTAGAACTTCGGGCTCTTTTGCCTTCGAATCCCATCCTGCCCGCCCTGCACTGGTGTGCTACAGGCATCAGTCGGCAGTGTAGTGCAGTGCAGTGCGGTGCAGTGCAGTGCGGTGCAGCTTCTTGCTTGCTCCCTCCCTCGCTGCCAGAGGCGCAGGTTCTGTCCTCCCCTCCCCCTCCCCTCCCTACGTCAGGTCAGACCAGGGCCCAGGGTTGGGGTGCAGCCCGCCTCGAACTTTCTCACTCTACGGAGGTACAGCAGGTAAATTTAGGTACGAAAGGTACCTTAGTACCGAGCCTGCGAGCCCCCAAAAGCCCGACGAACCACCATCAACCCTCCCTCCCCTCCCTCCCCTCCCGAGCCTCCCCTCCCCTCCCTAAACTTCCAGATTCCCAGACTCCCGGTCTTCCAGTCCTTCCGGTCTCACAGAACCTTACCATACCTTACCATGACTTGCCTACCCGACGCAGATCAAGTCTCTCCTCCGCCTTACGAGCTCTCGAAGTCTGGTAACCAAGACCAAGCCTCACTCTTTCTGAACAAAGTACAGTACAGTACAGTGCTGACCTGACAGTACCTTGTCCTGCCGCTCCGGTTGTGCCGCTACCATGCCGGGCTGCCCATCCGAGCCATCATCACGTCTCAAGTCAAGAATAATAATAGCCTCGCTATCCAAACCTTCACTCTCGCGCCGCCGAATCGGTACCTGTGTCTCCATGCCTCTTCCGGCTTCCACGCCCTTGCCTTACAATCAATCAGCAGCTAGTCTACCGTCCGAGTGAAGCCCAGACTTTCTATTCTCCGCAAGCCACCTTGAATTGCTGCCCTCCACCAGCTGCCTGTCCACGCCATACTTTGCACCGAAGTGAACTGCAGAGTTCCGCTACCAAAAAGATACTTACTCGCGTTTGCCGCCAGTAAATCCTCGAATTCTTTCTGCCCATTTTAAGAATCCGCGGAGCTACAGACACCTGGGTCTGTGAGCAAAAGTTACACCGCAATCTGCGGTCATCCATACAGAGAGTATCGCAACAAACATTGGCTCTCCACACCTAGACGCGGCTATCCACAACACTGTGGGCATGGTTCGATGTGGCTTCCCTGGACCTGCAACACATAGATCGGACTCTACCATTTGGCAGGCTGGATGGCAACAGCAGCCACAGAGCCACAGGACCGGTTTTATGACATGAAGACGGCCTATGGCGTGCAGAGCAAGAATCAATTCTTGTGCTGGAAGTACCGAGATGGTGGCAACGGCAACCCGACTGGCGGGCTGGAAACCTCCTCAATATTGCCCTGCATATTTTGCAGGAGGAACCCGACCAACAGATGGTCACCATTTACGGCGGTTTACGCGCACTTTCCTGCGTCTTGTTGAGCAGTGTCGTGCTATCATTCTACTTGTCCATTAATGGCCGCATACTCTGCAACGCCTTTTTTGATTGCTTGGAAGAGCATCAAGAAACATGCAAGATGCTAGGAATCAACAGAGATTATGGGCCGTTGGTGACGCATGCCAGCCTCACCTTACACTAGCATTAAAGATACCTTTCCCAAGGCTTTGAGGGCCCCGGTCGTGAAGCTCACGGCGCAATTAAGCTTAACGCCGCTTCGGTTTAGCATCAACTTTCTTTGGAAATTTGCTCGGGTCACCAACCGCAAAGAACACAACGCTTTGTGGACTCCACATATCCTTATGTTTATGTCATCTTATCAATCCTATCATGAATATCATCGGTCTTGCCGCCCATTGACCTACCGGATCAATCCCGACGTTGATATAGGGCCCTCCTCCCTTTCAAAAAGCCAAGGTGTGGGCGTACTTGAAGTCTTTTCATAACAGTACAATATGTTTCTTCTAGGCCGTGTCCGGGACTCCTTGTGGACTCATTCAGCCCGTCTTGACCTTCATCTTTCCTTCCGTTTAGCATTTCTGCCTGTTTTTCCCTGGTAGTTTATCCAAGCATTGTACTTGGAGGTTGGCCAGCCACGGCTATGCCACAATCAATACGAAGCAGGGCAGGTACAGCAATTCTTGATCACGTTACTCGGCTATCATAACTCTTCCGAGTCAAGGGCGCATATTTGACGTCGCACTTTTGGTAATCCTAGAACGTTATGCGCCATTGTATGTCACTGTAATCCCTTGAACCATCATCTCAAGTCCTAGTCTTCCGAGGACTCAGCTGGGCCCATATCCGGTCTTGCGAATTTTGCTATTTAGTCACAAGCAAGCATTCTGCTCTTTTGTTTTTGCCGTTGGACCAAAGAAATGCCTCTTAGTTCGGGTTTCAAATTACAATAGAAACAACAAAATATCCGGCGAGCTATAGTTAACGCCTGAGCCTGGTCAATACAGCATCTGATTGATGACTTCCGGGAAGCCGGACGGTTGCTCCCGCGATATTATTGCTTCATGATTCTATTATTCTCACATCATGCACGATCCAACTCGCATCCATATCTCTAACTTTGAATTCTTGATTAGATGCAAGACTAAGACATTCGAGACTTTTAATGCCTATTCTGCTTTGGTTGATCATAACACGAATACCATCTGGTTGAACTGCTCGGTTTATCTGCTGCCGCTCCATTAATACGATTGAATCAAGTTGAATTTATATTTCAAACATGCTTACATGCAAAGGCAAGGTTCTCGTGCCCCTTTCTCAGAAGTAATTATGTCACCCGCTGAAGATCTTGGTAACAGTCCTTGCAGACTGCGAACATCCGACTCACCGCTCCACAAGGGGGTGCAAACAGCTGGCGCTGTTGAGTACACATCAAAACTGAGATGCAGTATTGATTTACCTTGTTCGTCCTGTCATGGGTATATCTTTGGGATTCTAATGCAACTCACACATGTCTCTTCTGGCCAGATGTGTCGAGTGTCTTCGTTGACCCCGCACGGTGAAGATGTCCCACTCTACTTGAACTGTGGTACCGCCATTCTTCCAACATATCTAGCTCAAGGAACCGATTATGACGGGGGCGCTTGCTTCTTTCGGAGATGTGTGCATTCGGTGTGGCTGCGCAACGCAGCAGACTCCTCTCAGAAGATCCCTCGGTGTTGTTTTCGCTTCTTCATTGAGGATATCTCTTGGCTCGTCACTGCAAATCCATCTAGACAACCTTTGATGGCGGTCTGTCATCTGTCGTATTCTCTGACTGATGAGCGTAGCGCGGCTTCCGTCTTGACCACTGTGGATCTTCTTTGGAATTCGTGATAAAGAAACCAGGTCACAAGTCTTACTGTGGGGCAGAGAGGAGATTGCGGATACAGACCATGCTCTCTTGATACTTTTCATACTTATTGATGCGTGATCTTGGTATTGTAAGCGAGACAGTTGTCTTTGAACCCTGCGGCATGAATAACACGAGCACAATTCGTTGGTGGAACAGGTGTCCAGTGCCATCTTCACCCCCTCCTGTGCCGCAGTGGTTGCCACCGTTGGCTTTCCTCTGAAGAACAACAGGCGCAGCGAATCCACTTTCGCGGTGCATTTCTAAGGAATCTATAAGACGATCTTCGTCGTTGAAGCCTCGCCTCATCACACCATACCGAGTGTAACCGAACGTCCTTGGGCACGAGGCCTGGTCCTCAGCTGTGAAGCATCAATCTTGGCCTCCTTCATTCTTGACCCTTCAATGCTCCAGGACGAAAGGTGTCTCGGAATTCGAGCTTAATGCTTTGGCTGTTTGTGGATTATAGGATGCTATCGCAGCACTCGCTCAGGAAACACAGATCGATACTTGTCGGGCTCTGCAATCATCCCTTTCTACCTCTTTACCTTCCTCTATTACCGACACGCATCGACAGAAGACACGAGCCAGCTTGATATAGACCCTCGGCGATGCAGTCTAACATAACAAACGTCACTGGCGACTTTAGAGAAATCGCAGAACAACCTGGAGCACATATCCAGATCTCGTCTCCTGAGACTCCTCTTGCATGTCGTTGCCAAAACAAATACAGCCCAGTTGCATGAGCTACACCTCGTTTGGCTGCAGCGAAAATGGGAGGATAGCATGGAGACGAGTAGTTACATCTGCGACGTACATTTGACTCCGGATTTCGACCAAAAGCTAAGACGGTTAGGGAAGAGGAGCTTGCGCCTTGCTTGCGTCATACGGCAACCCACTGTCGTCAATTGCATATCTTTTGTCAAGACTTCGACTGCCAAATATCTATATTCCACAGAGTATGAGAAGGTCTTATCTCCATGAGAGGGAGGTTCTCTATACTATACGGTTCGAAATTCCTCTGAAGGGGGCTGGTTACTACACGATCTGCAGCCCGGCGTAGTTCTCAAATTACTTCTTGCTCCCAGGGGCACATCACGAACAGTGTTTACTGGTGGCAGTCGAGTCTCTGTTTGCACTTTCACACGGTCCTGTGTGAGGGTATGGGTATATATACTTCACTACATTCACTTTGCGTTACATGACAGTTGAGAATCACCTGTTTTGGTTTCTGTATCTTTGAATATGGAAGCTGGAGATTTGATTCTTGTAGGAGCACTTTGCTTCGCCTCGTCAAGGGTGCCAAGGTTCCTCCCGCATTCATGCCACTTGGCCAGGCCTTAAAGAGCACTATGACATGTATCTATTTGCTTTCGCTCAAAGCCTCACACCTCACCGAAGAAGCGAAGATCTTCAATTGAAATTGGTGGAGAGTCTCATTGGGAAAGGTATGAATAGTGGTTTTGGTTATTTGTTGGTGACAAGATACGGTGGTTAGATACCTCTCCTCCAACAAATCCCACTTCCTCGCCGTAAGTGGCGGCTTTGGTGGTTGAAGGAAATAGTCTCAAGATGTCCTTCGCTGTCATTTGGGATCTGATTGTCATTGGCAATCTTGCTGTCAAAACATACTGTCGCCACTTCTTCATTTGTGCAGTCTTTCCATTTTTCCAGGACTGTCCTACATCAACAGACGAAAGGAGCTGGTTGTGCACAAGAATTGCGATCCACTGTGCTGTATAGTACTACTGCTCACAAGTCTTTCTTGCAAGATATCGGCAGAAGACATGTCCATGGCCGTGTGAATAGGGCCTCCCATTATGTTTCGTGGTGCCGCTATTTATACCGGTATGTATCCATGGCTTGAGGTGAATGTCTGTTGGCAGTGAAGGCTAAGCGATAGAAGTTCTCAATCATTGGGATTGTGCAGCTGAACCTTGGACAGTCTAACGTACATTTGTTCAGTTTGAGATATCTCCTGTGGGGAGATGATGAGTTCGGAGTAAGTCAATAGGTGGTAGTGCAGGTAAGCGGCATGACACAAAATACGTTGACAGCGTACGCTTCGGCATCACCCCTCTGAAGAGACCAAGTCATTGTTGACAACGGCTGCGCCCATATGCAACCAGATATCATGAGAACGATGGACAAAGACGAAGAGGCTGTTTGGTTCTTCAGTCAAGATCCACTGGATAGCACCCTGTCCTAATGTTCTCAGAAATCAAAAGCAATTTAGCGCCAATCTGACTGACATTGGCGCAAGCCACCCGCGTACCACCCCGCAACCCAGTCGTTCTTCACAAGCTGGCGACTGTCACATCTCACAAGTCATGGCTGAGTCGGCTTCAAGATGTTCAAGAAAGCGAAGCAATTTGCACTTGGCCGGCTTATTTCTACTACTAAGCAAAGAAATGATGCCGGGCCGGCGGGACTATCTCCAGACAGTGCCGAAGTCGCATCACCTGAGCTGAGAACACAGGTTGAGCAATCATCCTCCTTTCAACATTCTACGCCTGCTGTCGATGGATTACCTACAATCACAATATACGATGAGGAAACGAGCGGCTCGCAAGGCCCTAGCACGGCAACACTGTGCGAGACCTGCGGCCCTCTCACGACATGCACTGAACAACCCGTCTCAACAATAGACATTTTCAGGTCTGCTGACGGGCATTGCTCCATCTGTCTTCTCTTCTCAAGTGTGTGTCTCTTAGCAGACAGCAATGATTCCGTCGGCTATCTATCATCCTGGTCCGGCAGCAAAGGCGGCTTCGGTGTCTACCTGATCTCGAAGAGTATTGAAGGAGGTGTTCAAAGACCTGACGCCACTGTTGCCGTTGTTGTCCTCGCCGTGGATGGAGGTGAGTGACTTGACCCATCTTCCAGGCTATCTCTACTAAATCTGAATAGAGAGATCTCCATCGCCGTTTCCGTGGCTACCGAACGTTACCAAGTCTCCGTTTGAGAGGGGTCAATTACGAGATACCCAGAATATCTCTGCGTGGATTAGTGATTGTCTGGTGAACCATCCATCGTGTCGGCAGGACATGTTGCCGAAACTTCCTACCAGAATCATCGATGTGGGAAGTAGCACAGTCCAGCCAGCGCTCAAGATCACTAATGGTGAGGTTGGAAGATACTTAGCTCTCAGCCATCGTTGGGGGATATTGGACACCCAAGTCAAAATGCTGGTCACGAAACGGGCATCCATCGAAGAATTCTGTCGCGGTATTCCCATGGCTTCGTTTCCTCAGACGTTTAGACACGCAATCGAAGTATCCCGTTCGCTTGGAATACAATATCTCTGGATCGACTCACTGTGTATCGTCCAGGATGACTTCCAGGACTGGGAGATTGAGGCTGCTAGGATGGGCGACATCTATGAGAACGCTTACGCAACACTCTTTGCTGAACGAGCGAGTCATTGCGACGAGGGGCTTTTTTCGACTGAAGAAGACAAAAGTACCACGAATGAATTGATACGAGAAATCAAGTATCAAGACCCACGGACTGGTGACAGTTGCTGGATATTGGCATCCACTCGACACACATACTATCCCAATTCTCTCGCTCCAGACGAAGCGTTTTGCTTAGTTGACAAGGCTGTCTCGCAGCTCCAAAATCGAGGCTGGATCATGCAAGAGGAAATCCTTTCCCGCCGCAAGATCTGCTTCTCTAGCACCGAGCTCCACTGGCAATGCGCCTCGATATCCCGCTGCGAATGTGGTCTGCAGTCCCTCACGGAAGCCCGATTCACCGACAACGACCTGACCAGAAACCTGCTCTTAACTGAACGCCGCGACGGCATCGTCACAAGAGGCCTGTCAGCCAGCAACAGCACTAGACGCCTTGCCGGCCGCACTACGGATCTGAACAAATCCTGGAAGAAGCTCGTCGAGATGTACGGTGAGCGAACTTTCACTTACGAAAGCGACAGGCTGTCGGCCCTCGCGGGAGTAGCATCCAAGCTCGGGCGTCCACCAGAAAATTACTGGGCAGGTATCTGGCGCGAAGACGCAAACAGCCAGCTCCTCTGGCGCGGCTGGAACCGACCCGCCGCTCCGTGCAGCAGACACGAAACGTACTGTGCGCCGTCCTGGTCGTGGGCTTCCATCCAAGGAGGTGTAGCGTTCTGTTCGTTCGGGACGGATAGTCGTCAGCATCCATCAACGCCGATATGGGTGGTTTTGGAAGGGTCTTGTGAGCCTTCTGGGGAGAACCCCATGGGTCCTGTGTCGACGGGTATGGTTCGCGTGCAGAGTAGAGTCGTCGAGGTGTTTGTCGATGAGTGTGAAGGCGTGGCGCCGAGGATTGACAGTTATGCTAACATGCAGTCGTTTGAGCGGAGGGGAATCTACCAGGTCAAGCGGGGTGGGGAGATGTATCACTTGTTACTGAGGTCCCCGCGTCAAGGGGGAGGAGATACGGCCGATCCTTCGGTTGTGGCGCTGGATACGGCGGAAGATTGGGGATTTTTTGCGGAGAGGAAGGGAGTGAGGTTGCTTTATCTTATTGCGCAGGTGGGGTCTGCGACGGGGGCGGCGATGACGGATTATACGTTGAGGACTATGGGGTTGCTTATTAGGGAGTCGGTGTCGTATCCGGGGTGTTGGGAGAGGGTGTGTGTTGTTGCGCCGCAGGGGTGGTGGGGAGATTGGAGGGTTCTTGGTGAGGATCGGGAGATTGTACTGAGATAGTCATGAAGAATCTATGGTGCTGTTCTACGAAGCGGCGTACACGATGGCACTCTCCAATCTAGGTAGAATCTACATAATGGCCTAGACATCACTCCTTTTCCAACCGCGCTTTGTCCCACAGTGGACTATTCTGTATCACTGTTGGATAGGGGAACAATGCTCCCAAGCGTGTATAAACATCAACATGATACCGACATTCGAATACTCACCATGACAATCACGCACCCTGTCACAATCCCATCTCTTCGCATTCCGATATAAAAACTCCTCTGTTCACAGCTCTCAATTCCCAACACAGGATAATGTGCCATGTGCAGGTCATACCATACACTTGCGGTCACGGGCACGACATCTCGCTTGGCACTCCTCGCCTCGTTCGCTGCTGGGCCAGGCGCAGAGCCGAGAATACTTGCAGTGCTCCTCATAGGGAGGTTAAGCTTGACGATGTATTCAGTCTAAAGCAGTGTCCAGACTGTTCGAAGATCGGTAATTGGCTTTCTAAAGTCAATAAGCTAGAAGGCGAAGCTGGGAAGGAAGGGAAAGGAGATGAAAAAGACGGGAAGGGCGTCGAGGATAACCTTCCTTCACAAAGCTAACCTTATTGTGATGGGAAATCCTTCCGAGATCTCATTACGATTCATGGTGAGTTTTCAGCGACCTTTTCGCTTATCAGAAGCTGGTTTCGCCGCAGGGCCAGAGAGGCCAGAGCTGAAAGCCTCCCAGTAGCTGCGTAGACTCTGTTCAACAATGAATGCTTTAAGTTCCGTCTGATTTACTTCGTACATCCCCAAAGCTAGACAATAGATTCGTGTATATTTTGTTGAATTTGTAGGCATGAACACAGAGAATAAATGAAAGGTGTGTGATGTTCATCGGATGGCGGCTCGCTTGAACAAACAGTTCGGCGGAGCCGTATTTTCTTTCAGGTGCAACAAAGTGCAGCCACTCATCAAAGACATACAATGTATCATTCTAAGCCCTTTGTTAACTCTGTTGACATTTCGTAGCCTGTTTTTATTTGGGAAACAACACGTCAAGAAGCACTACATTAGTTTAATTCAGTCCAATTAACCCGAATTCCTCTCTGCCATCAATTGATCAAAATTTCCTTCCGAACTGTCAGTGGCACTTCATCTTGCTTCAGATAGCAATATTTGAGTCTCTCTCACATCAATAACTTCCCAGTTGTGTACTTACATTTTCATCGACAAATCTCGAAGCAGCGAGCAACATGTGTCACCGTGCGCTCCATCCCTATTCCTGCGGTCATGGTTGGGGCCAGGAAACCATTCATCGCTGCGAGCTGAGCTGTGTATCTCCATATAAAGGAATCATAGAGCCAATCAATCAGTGTGCTGATTGCATTGCAGCCGAGAAATGGCGAGAGAGAGTAGCGGCCCAGAACAACAACCAGGATGCAGGCTCCTCTGTATCTCAAACTCAGAAGTTGCTTCTGGGGAGACAGGCCGGCAACAATCAGAGTTCATGAGTCAAATGATGACCAAAGCTATCTAGAAAGAGTTCAGACTCGTGTAATCAAGATTCTTCCCTGGGAAATACATACCTTTATTTTACTCGATAACCATTACCATAGTGATGTAGAAACAGTTCACCCACATGTTCTGAGCAATTTAATTGTCACGCATTGACCTGAATATAACTTAATGAACTTGAAATCATAGACTCGTAATGCCCATCCTTTCGCTTTGTATGTACTGGGTTTGTGAGAAACTTGGCCTGGTAAAAGGGCTTAGCCTGGCTGAGTCTCGATACTTGAATTAAATTTTGCACTTGTTCATGACTGCCTACGGTATTTATTATTTTAACCGAGGTTTTCATGACAGTCAAAAACTGCTAGTGCGTTTCTGGGAGCTAGAATAGCCTTTACCAAGTCCTTGGGTGAAATGATCCGCTAACACAAGACTGTCACAAATTAGTCTCGGCACTTAACACTCACCTAGTCAATTATTATCAAACCGACTGAACAGCTTGGCTAAATTTCACCTAGTCAATCATTATCAAACCGACTGAACAGCTTGGTTATATTTCACAAGTACTTCCTCAAATTGAAAATTTCTCTCTGTGTCATCAGTCTCATCCAGCGCACTCATCCAACACCCTCACCGGATACAAACCCAAAAACCCGAATTACGAAATCTCCACTTCGTACAGCAAAATGTGTGGTGTTCTAGCACTGATACTTGGGAACTTGGACTCTAAAGATGCAGCTATCGAGTTGCATAATGCTCTCTACGCACTGCACCATCGTGGTCAGGTAAGCCATCGTCGCACATCATCAAACGTCTACCTGCAAGACCTGACAAAATCAATACAGGACGCGTGTGGCATTGCAACATCCCACAAGTCTGGACGAATGTACTCTTGCAAAGGGAAAGGATTCGCATCGAAGGTGTTCCGAGATAGTGCTCTGCTTCCTGAGCTGCCTGGATTCATGGGCCTTGGCCACCTCCGCTATCCCACAGCAGGTACTTCGTCGAACGCCGCGAGTCAGCCATTTTATGTCAGCTCGTAAGTTATGCTGATTACTGAAGTTTTCAATACTTACTGACTGAGACAAAGGCCGTACGGCTTATTATTTTCCCATAATGGGTAAGTGATCTGAGCAGCGCGGTAGTGTTTTATCGAGTCACTGACGCCAGTTCTAGCAACCTCTTGAATACGGACAAACTTAAGGAATACCTGGATCGTAAAGCACATCCTCCTATTAATACAGACAGTGATTCTGAGATTATGTTGCAAGTTCTGGCTTCTCAGCTACTGCAGAGAGACAAGCGGAGGGTGGATGCTGATGATATATTCACTGGCCTCGAAAAGATGTGAGCTTCTACTCGACCACTCCATAGCAGGCATCTATGGAACTCAGATCTGACCGTGACTTTAGGTTCAAGATGACTGTAGGAGGCTTCGCCTTCTGCGGCATGGTTGCAGGTTTTGCAATTTTTGGTGCCAGAGACCCCAACGGGATCCGACCTCTGGTGATGGGATCGAGAAATAACCGGGATGGGAAAGGGGTGGATTACATGCTAGCTTCCGAGTCCATTGCTTTGGAACAACTTGGATTTACTGATGTTCAGGACATCAGGCCTGGCGAAGCAGTAATCATTCCCAAGGGAGGGAAGCCTATCTTTCGCCAAGTCCACCCAGAATTGAGTTACACACCAGATATCTTCGAATATTGCTACTTCAGTCGTGAAGACTCAACCATTGATGGCATTTCTGTGTACCAGAGTCGGCAGAATATGGGGTACAAACTCTCGCACACCATTTGGGAGATATTGGGGCAATCTAGCGTAGATGACATTGATGTTGGTGAGTATCAATCCTTGGAGCAGGCCCACTTTGGATTTTACTGATAGGTGTAGTGATTCCAATTCCCGACTCAGGAGTTGTGTCCGCACTAGCTGTTGCTGAATCTCTCCAAAAGCCGTATAGACATGCATTTTCTCGAAATCGCTACACTTTCCGGACGTTCATCATGCCGAGTCAAGAGAAACGCCGTAAAAGTGTCCAGTCAAAACTCAATCCACAGAGAAGGGAATTCGAGGGGAAGACTGTGCTTCTCATCGATGACACGTACGTGACGAGTGCTGCTAATTGGTTCGAGAAGCTAATCACTTGACAGAATCGCGAGAGGCACCACTAGCCTGCGAGTTTGCAATATGGCACGCGACGCCGGAGCAAAGAAGGTATACTTTGCATATACTGCTCCCCCGGTTACGTAAGTCACATTCTAGCCTGTGTGGCAGATGGTTACTGAGACATATCCTAGACATCCACATATCTACGGCATAGATCTAGCCACATCATCGGAAATGGTCGCTCACAACCGCGATCGCAAAGCGATTGCGGCATCGATAAACGCAGATGAAGTGGTCTTTCTCAGCCTAGAAGATCTCGAAGCTGCTTGCGCGGAACTCAGCCCTCGACCAAACCAGCGTTTTGAAGTCGGTGTGTTCTGCGGAAGATATGTCACGCCTGTGTCTGATGGTTACTTGAAAAAGTTTGAAAGCACTCGAGGCAAATCCAGGATTGAAGATGCGAGCGTCGGTGGGTTTGCAACCGTTGGCGATAGCATGACAACACCACCACCTGTGGGTGGGCGCTCGGATGTCAGTCTTCATAATATGGTAGCCGACCAATGAAACCGAGGATTATGTAGGAAATTGCATGGAGAAAACCCTTCATATGTCTTTTGTTTTCTCTTAGCCATCCCCTGGCGAATCTGGCTTCGGACCAACATGTCTACATAATGTTGTGGGTTTTGGCATTCAGCCGAGACATCTTGCAATTTGTAATCGTCAATAGACCTCGACGAAGCTTGGGGGTGCACTAGTATTGTAGTTGAAGATTGGCAATAGGCATAGAATAGTACTAAACAGGTTTACTAATTTTTACATAGATTCTGTATAGATGCCCAGCGCCCTGATTTGAAGTGTCATCTCATTGATGCCGAGTGAAACAGATCTAGAGGCCTACTCTTCGCCAAAGAACTAAATTTAAATGGTCATTGAATGCGAGAGCGGCTCTGTGGGTTTGACAATAGTCAACAACTTGACAGCAAGGGGAGGAGCAGCTACCGCGAGCAAAACTCCGTGAAAGCGCACCAACCGCCTTTAAGGTCCACTGACCCACGCACCACGCACCTTCGTACCTTAGCAAATAGCATGTCTTTATTCAATCGCTAAAGATAGAACGTTGAAAACTTGCTAGTAACAAATTTACAAGACCACGCCGACTTGTAGAATCAAACTCTAGAACAAAAACCGTCCAAGTGGCTATCAGGAGACAATCGCCTCATGTAAACAGCACTAGTGCTCTTTAAGCTTAGCTCGGCCGGAGATACCTCCACCGTCATCTTTATAATCACTGGCGGGGTTGCACCAAGGTTCAGGTCACTTGCACAGCAACTGTTCCTAAACTCTTCAGTCGTACTATCCATCTCGAAGGGTGCGTGTTAAGTCTGCCTTATCTCACACTCTCCTTCTGTTCGTCAAGTTACACATGGTCGGCGTCGCTGGGAAGTCGCAGGCTTGCAACACCTGCAGGAAGAGGAGAGTAAAGGTATGTAACCATTCATAGATCATGTAAGCAAATGGTATATCTTGCTAATCGAAAACCCTGCTTAGTGCGACTTGGGACGGCCCTCTTGCCTAAAGTGCACCACATCAAATCGAGCTTGTACTGGCTACGACCGGGATCTCATTTTTGTCAACAGGACCCCCTCGGACCCTTCGTCCACCGCGACATCAGTGCTGTCACAGATCAAGGCTCAGCAGAGGCTGAAAGACGCAAAGAAAGAGGCTGACTTGCATCATCTTTTTACCGAGTCCTCGCACAAAAGCCGCGATTTTCGACATTATGCTGTCGAGCTATTAGAAGCTATCTATCTCCCGAAAAAGCCAGTGTCAAGCAGCTACAATACAAAGACCAGCGGAGGAGGCTTCTCGTGGGTATACTGCCTGAAAGATCTAGTGGCACCTAGCAAATCGTTGAATACTGCCCTCTTCGCGTTCTGCCTTGTCCAGCTGCACATTACTGGCGCAGGTAATGCTTCACTTTACGAATGTCTTGATCAGTACAACACTGCTCTGCAGCACCTCTACGCCGATCTAGCCGATCCGGAAAGACAATTTCTAGAAGAAACATTGGCCGCTATTTTAGTACTATCTACGTGTGAGGTATGTATAGAAGATCCTGTGAAGCATCGTGGTGAGACTGTGAACTGTAGCTTAGATAATATGTGGCGCATCTATCAATTCCACCCAGCCCTTCAGGTATAGAATTACTGACAAAAATTCCTAGCTCTTTGTGTGTCCTACAGAAAATGGCTGGAGCGTTCACGCACGCGGCATTGCAGAGATCCTACGATTGCGTGATCAGAGAATGGCGAGTACTCCGGCTTGGCGACACTTATTTTCACGTCTGAGGATTGTCTGCGTAAGTTTAGCCAAGCATCTTTGTTTTCCATCTAACGATCTAGTAGACTCTGGAAGCTCTAACGAAGCGACAAGCTGACTTTCTCGAAAACAATATATGGCGACAAATTGTCAACGAATCCAACCTTGACGATGCTCTTGGCGAAGTCTATCAGATGATCGCAGATATTCCTACTCTGCTCGAGCAAGTGGTATCACTCCCTTCCATCGGTGACAGAAATATTCTCCTGAAGGAGTCGGCCGACATTGTACGATCAATATTAGCTAAGGTGAAGTCTATCAAGTCGTGGTACGATAACTTCTGGAAAAATTCGCCGACTCCTCGATCTTGGCTGGTCCCAAGCTGTGCATCGAATCTTGCTGATGTAGACCCTACGAACAAAGTCTTCTCGTCCTGCTTCGAGTTCGAATCCCTCAGCGTCGCTGCCACGGTTGTGATGTGCTGGTCGGTCGCCGCTCAGCTGTACAGCAATGTTATTCAGATACATTCCCTTGTACAAGCAAGACTTGATCGTCACATTGCGCTCGAAGATCTCCTGGCTCAAGTTGATACTACTGTGGTAGATGCGTCAAGCAGGTTAGAAGCTTCTAGTCAGAACACTCTCTTAAGAGAGATTCAAAGCGAGGGTACAAAGATGGCGCGCAACATATGTCAGTCAATGGAGTATTATCATCGAATAGAGATGGGAACATACGGGAGCCACGGAATCACCTATCCGTCTTGGAGCGCTCGACAGTATTTTCGGCTGCATCCGGGTCACGAGCAAGAGTGGTCATGGTTGCAAAATATGCACAAGATGGAAGGTCCTGGTACACGTTGGGGACTGTCAACGATGGCATTCGCAGACATTGTTGAGCCATTGGGAGGTTGGTCAAGGTAAGGCTTGAGCTGCTGCGCAGCATGTCATCCTGTAACATTTTCTGCAGCTATTGCGATTCGTCGAAATACTACTGGTGAACTCCCAAGAGCTCACACGAGCAAGGCAGAGCGAGGGCACACCAGAAGGGATTTGGGGAGTAGAACACGTGGAAATCGAGTTGGGGAACGATCACAATATGAAATTCCATGCTACATATCAATCAGCGAATGGGGGTTTTGGCGTTCAAAATTTTGTATTCACTTCGCCCCGCTACTGTAATCAATATTCAATAATTGACGGTGAGCAATACCGATCAATGTCCAAAGCATCTGTCGTCAATGACTGTGAGAAAGAGTACATTATTTTACAGAGAAGAATCGAAGGAGACTTCTCCACTAAACAAATCCCATGGAATCCCCAATTGTTGTTTTGAAAGTCAGACTGTTGCTCCACCTGCGCCTTAATATGCCATGACGCTTCCTTCTGACGCTCATTAATATGCTCACCGAGTTTTCATTCTAATATACATGAACCCAAACACGTCACTCACTTCTTGACCAGCAGTCCAGGACCTACTAATATGACCCGCGAGAAAGCGATGAACACACCACCCTACGATCGTTAGTCTTCATGATAGAGATGTTGCACTTGACGTGCTTACCGCGATCAGCATAACACCACAAAAGATCTTGAGGCCGGAGTAGCCCCCATTCTGTGAAGTCACAATCGCTCCAGCAATTGGGCTGCCGAACAAAGCACCGAATGAAGAGAAAGCATAGAGCGCGCCGACGCGGAAGCCCAGCTTTTGGATATCGGATATCGAAGCCACCAAAGCAGGAATGATGGCAAGTGTCAAGCCCGACACAAATCCGTACAGCACTGCAAAGACGATGATTGGAGCGTTGGAAGCTGCTGGTAGCCACAGAGCAAGACTTATGACTCCGCTAAACAACGTGAAAATGATGCAGACGTTGAACACACCATACACATCTCCAAGGTGAGCAGGGAAGATTCTACCGAAGACACTCGCTGCATTGATGATCGGAACGAGATAGTTCGCGAGTCTGGTCGACATGCCAGCTTGCTTCGCCTGAACAATGATGAAGTTGAAAGGCAAGAATGCGCCGATGTAGACGAAGAGCGAACCAATAGCGAGAAGTAGGAATGGTATTTCGGCGAACGGCATGAAATACTCCTTGAAGGTGAACGGCTTTTTCTTAGGGGGTAGACGAGACTTGACTGCGATGTTGCCGAAGATTAGCAGCCCAAGGATAAGGAATGCAGTGATACGCATTGCCCATCCAAATCCGACTTCCCCAATCAATTCCTGGACCATAATTGGAAGTATGACACCGCCCATACTGGAACCAGACACCATGATGCCGAATGCGAGTGCTCGGTGTCTCTTGAACCACGTTCCAGCCGCAGCAATAGCTGAGCGCTATTAGCCATGGGTTTCACAATGACAGAGTCATGGATGTACTTACTAGGGTAGAACAGGAAACTCGTTCCAATTCCACTGCAGATACATTGGGCAAGAAATATTTGATAGTACTCGGTGGATATTGAGAGCATCATCAATCCAAAAACATGCATAAATGATCCCACAAGCAACGGCCATCGCGGACCATAGCTGTCACTTAGCTTGCCGGAGAACAAACCCTGCGAAAACATTAGAATTCCTCTAGCCAAAGGCGTGTACCATGAACTCACGAAGAAGAAGAGCATGAATGATTCTGTTGCTGGGATCCATGCCACGGTACTTGGCGAATACGAGGAGAGCTGGTTGGCTTGGTAGTAGTCCTGGAAAACGCCAATACCTGTTGTCTTGTTAGTTCACAATGTTTACAGCAAGTCTATAATAATGGAACATACAATTTACCCAGCCAAAACTTGAAAATACGGTACAGAATCCTCCTGCAATACAGAACCATGCCTGAAAGCCGCCATCCGGGAACTCGTTTGGATCTTGTCCAGCGGGAGCTGAATTTTGCGCCTGCTTTGATGGGGGCTCTGCAACGTTGTTCTTCTCGAGGTCACCGTTTTCCAACCTTCCTAATTGTGGGTTTGAATCGTCGTGTAAGTGATCTTGCGAGCCTTTGTTCAAGGTAGGAGCCTGAGAATCAGTGTCCACTTTCGACTCCATCATGGCAAACGAAGAACGGGAGAATAGCGTGTTGCTTCTGGTTCCACAGCGGAGTTGACTATCGACGAAGAATGAAGTTCAACGAAGGATGAAGTTCAAGTTCGAGGAGTAACTGGTGGAAGTACCATAGTCCCTTTGAGAGACGCTAGTCCGAATGCGGTATTATCTTTCGAGCCCCAACTTTAAACAGTGACGCACGGGTGTATTAGTCAGTGTTTTGGTTTGTGAGCCTCATGGCTGCTTTATCTCACCCGATTAGGAATCATCTTTCGAGCAGTAAACGCGGGTGGCGCAGATAAGGTGCAGCAGGATTCACCAGGAGTGATACGGCAGCACCTGCATGCAGCCTTAATTTGTGGACTTCAGTGGGCCGGCCTAATCAATCCCGATCAAAAATGCTTACTTATTCTCCGCGTTTGCCAAAACATAGGGAATGGCAGGGGGGATTTTACCCGGCACTATGCCATTTCCAGCATATCGTTTACCAGATATGATTCTGACAACTCCCTTTCACCAGCCTTTGTGCCAACGAATGCTCAGAGCTTCGTCTGAACCTGCATGATTACGTTGTCGCGCACCACACCAAAGCAAGCGATAGGCCAGTTGGACATCACCGTAACAAAGCGCTGAGGCGCCTCACCAGCCTCGGCAGATCTAGCGCCTCGAAAGATGTCACCGAATCGGGAAACAAAAAGACCTTCTCCAAAGCAGACAAGGAAACTCTTGATAAGTCTGGCTACTAAATGGCTCATGGCATTTGCCAAAGATAGAAAGAGAAAGATCGACAACGCACCAAAGACCCGACCCGACCCGATTTGCAGGAAAACGCAACCAAAACGAGAAACTGCTTCACAATCTCAAAATCCAGAATCCACATCATCATGGTGCATTCCTGGTGCATAATCTACTGATACAGGCTCGACAGCTCTGAAGTCCGCTCCGAGCTGGCGTATTTTGCATGCATACCTAGAACTCCTGCAGAGCAAAGGAAGCAACAATGATTCAATGAACTAATTAGGTATTGTGATTGAGTGCCCTCCTGTATCTCCAAATCCCTGTGTACGTTTACTAAAATGCCCCAGCATGCATGTGATATTATATACACTGCTCTCAGCCCGATCTCTGACATCACCAAAGGATTAGAGGTGAGTGCTTGGAGAAAGAGATGGTATTCGAGGAGGATGCATGGGCAAAGGGAAGAAATCCCGCTTGACGGCCCGATTTTCCTATCAGTAACTTCCAGTGGAGTTTCCTTTACTGCTTACCAAGCTGTTCATGATGGTATTATCAATGGATCTCAATGGAATGCTCATCGGCAGTATTCTGTTGATTCAGTTCATGTTGACTTATATCACGTGATACATCCGTATCTCGCTACTGAAACCTCACCTCCAAGCGAACATTAACAGAACGGATTACACCTACACCATTCGCATATCATGATTTACCATTCCAATCTACTCGGTGTGGTATAGTGCAGTCTAACAGTCATGAACATTTAGAGTTTTGAGGAAATAGCTCTCAAGACAAGTTCGAGTTGGACAATATGTTCATTTGTTTCCTAGCATTTCAACGAGTACAAAATGAGGACGCGTGATATTGATTGCGTGATTTTCGTGGAATGCAATTTACAAAAATCTCTTAATGCTTTCCACGACCCCTACCACCGACTCTCTGAGCGGCCTATACTTCATGCCTAGAATCTCAATGCTTCTCCTATTATCGTACCCATTCACACCAGTAGCTGGCCTCTCACCCGGCTTCAGCGCCTCCCCAACCGGCATCCTTTCTTTGTATTCGGGATACTCCTCGCCAATAACCTGTGCAATTTCGGCGTTGCTGTAGTTTCCTGCGGTGACCAAGAAACGCTGGTTTTCTGCTTCCGGGTTCTCCAGTGCTAAGACGTGCGCCAAGGCCAGATCGCGCACGTCGATGAAGAGATAGTTGACAGTTGGAGGGCAAGGAGTTGAGGGACTACCTTTGAGGAGGCTGACGAATCGTGCATTGCTGGTGTTGATTGAGTCGAGGGAGGAGAGTGAGTGGATGACAGGGCCGTAGACCATTGGTGGGTTCAGAGTAGTGAGTGTGAAGTTCGGCTTTTCACTTTTGATGAACTCCCAGGCTGCCTTTTCCGCAAAGGTCTTGCTTGCTAAATACGCGAATGGGGCACTTGAATAGGCTTGCTCGTTGGTGATGGGATTCCAGTCTACTTCGGTGTAGACATGTGTCATTGGTTTACCATAATCAACCATTGCTGCGTATGAGGAAAGGATGATTACTCGTTTTACCGCGGGAGCATGGGACTTGATTGCCTTCAGAATGCCGGTTGTGCCATCAACAGCTGTAGTGATGAGCTGGTTAATCTCCTCGGGGGTTTTGGCATTGAAGTGATATGGGCTGGCGCAATGAACAGCCGCTTCGAGAGGTGGGTCTGATACCACAGCGGAGTCAAAGGCTAGGTGATATTATTTTATCAGTACAATGTCTGTGATTTTTGTCTGGAGAGGAGGGTGACCGACCTCCAGGCTTCGAGATATCCTCGACAATAGCGTAGTCGAGCTTGTCTTTGCCATATTGCTTGTATGAATCAAGTATTTGCTGGCCTTTCTGTGCTGAGCGAACGGTGGTCACGACAGAGTAGCCATGAGCTAGCAGACTCTCTAAGACGTGGGCTGCAATAAAGCCTGAGCCACCGGTGAGAAGCACTCGCGTCATGTTTGAGTAGGACTGTAGGAGCGAAATCTGGTCGAAGGTATTTTTGGCTTGCCAATATGATATGTATTTCTCCTGAAATGGGGTTTATACAGTTCTTTTGTATGAAGGACGGCAAAAGCTGGCTATATCAGGAAGATCCACGCTAAGGACGAATATAGATAGCGTAAAGGTCTTCTCTGCCTCCATGCTTTTACCACCTTTTTACACGCACCACGTCCAACCACTCGCTTCCTTTCGTATAATGTCAAACTATGGGCTCATGGTTCGTTTATTGTCCGCACGTCGTCACTAAACACATTTTGACAATTGCATTTAAATGCACGCGCAGATGGCGTTGAAAATTCACAGGTGACAGGTCAGTAACACGTTATGCAAGAACCTCGAGGTGGTCCTCCGACTCAGTTAGTGTTTTGGTGGATCAGTCGGCTCAAGCGATAAGCTTGTGTTATGCACAATAGAATAAACCCGGAACGGAGTAAAATAACCCTAGTTCGGATTACTGTACTGAGATTTGCATCTGGCCAGTATCTGCCGGTACAGTGGCACACTAGGCCCGCATCTCCGAGATAACCAATGCCTAGTTGGGTTTGCATGGGGCGGGCCGAAGCGCGCTCGGCAAACAAGCGTCAACGGCTAAGGCTGACACTGTGTTGAGACAACAGAGCGTCGTTTGCCATCTTGTAGCACTTCTCTTAGCTCTTAACTATGACGATCTTCTGTCTTCTGCACCAGTGTCCTACTTTCGCACAGGCCGTAGTCATCCAATATCTTCCGTCTGTGCTTCACAACCAATGGGAGCCTGAGAATTGGCAGGTTTTTACTATATGTAGTATAGAAAGCTCTTCGGAACTCAGAGTTCAAAGGTCCGGATTATTGTACCGCGTATGGAGATATCTCCTTCACATGTCAAGACACTAGTATAAACACGCGGGATAGACTCTTGGCATATTGCCGTTATGCAGCCTTATATTGGGTTTTGACCGTTACTTTCGTAGAGCACTACCTGCATTACCTTTCCTAACTTCCTAACGCAGAACAGCTGTTATCTCACTCATGCAGGTATTGCGTATTCGGCTTTCTGCAGATCTATGGCTTCTAAGCAATTGTCAACCAGGTGCGGCTCACGGCTGAAGATTGTTACAGTCGATCGACTCGATCTTGTCCGATCTGTAGGCAGTAAGGACGATGAGAGACCGCGGCACTGCCAAATTTAGAAATAATTGCAGCTTCTACAGTTTCCCAAACTGCTCCGTTCCGAAATATAGAATATTTAAACAGTAATGTGGCGCTATTATGTGGACGAAGACCTTTGAGTTGATATTGTTTGGACCTGTAGATAAGAAACATAGGCAGAGTGACATAATTCAAGGATGATTGCGTGCTTCACCCGTTCCTAGACTACCGCACTATGATGTGGGTGGTGATACGGAAGAATTCTTCCATCATCTCTCAGGTACGATAGTTGTCCATCAAATCAAGAAAGGACGGGCTGATTCAAAGATCGCTACGGCCTTAACCTTACCATACTACACTTTGATATGCATGGTAGTACAGAAGAATCCTTCTCTTATCTCTGACATGCAAAAGTTGTCCATCATATCAGAAAGGATGTGACATGTCCATCAAATCGAGAAAGGACAAGCGGATTTAGCCATCGTTGCGCTTTAACCGCTTTCTAAAACATTGCACTTTGATACAGATGATACTATGGAAGAATGCTTTCCTTATCTCTAAGATGCAATGGTTGTCTATCAGATCAAGAAAGGGCGGGCGGGCGGATTCAAAGATCATAGCAGCCGCCTCAACCGCTCCCTAAAATTCTCCAATGAGAAATGAAGAGTAGTGATGGCGATAAGCTAGCGGAGAATATCCTTTCCATTATCTCCAATTGTCACTAGTGGTCCCTTGTGTGATACATATAAGTAGGCACTCCCATCGTCTGTGAATGAGTTGAAAACTGGCAACGCACTACCTTCATACACTTTTACCTACATCTTCATACACTGTAGACTACATCTATTAGATTCTACCAAGTGACGACAAGACCAGACGACAATAATACCAGACGACGATAATACCAGAAGACGAGACGACGACAATACCAGAAGACGACAATACCAGACGACGACAATACCAGACGACGACAATACCAGACGACGACAATACCAAACAACGGCAATATGGTCGGGCCAAATGGACAATATTCTGAGCCTATTGCCATCTGCGGAATGGCTATGCGCCTTCCTCGCGGCGTCAAGACTCCCGAAGCCTATTGGGATGTATTGGTCAACGGCAAAGACTTGAGGGAGCCAGTACCAATTTCCCGTTACAACATCAAAGGCTTTGATGACTCCATGGGTAAGACGAATATCATCCAGCAAAAGGAGGCATACTTCCTGGAAGATGACCTAGCTGCTTTCGACGCTGGTCTATTCACCATGACCAGGAATGAATTGGAAAAGGCCGACCCACAACAACGTCTTCTCCTAATGGTTGTTCGAGAATGTTTGGAGAGCGCGGGTGTGACTGATTATCGAGGAAGCGTCACGGGATTTTTCGTTGGTACATTCTCCGAAGATTGGCTACAGACACAATCCAGGGAAGAACAGCATGCGACTGGGTATGTTCTTACAGGCCATCTCGACCCGATGTTGGCGAATCGAGTGTGCTTTGAGTATGACCTTCGTGGCCCATGGTAGGTCGTTCCTCCTTCCCTAAGTATAAATGATCTGCTGACAGTGCTATGAAGTTACGTGGTCAAAACGGCATGTTCCTCGTCCATGATTGCAATGCACAATGCAGTTCGAGCTGTTCAGAATCGCGATTGCGATGCCGCAATCATATCAGGATCAAATCTCAACATGGGGCCCATCACGACCGCTTCCATGACTCAGGAAGGTATCATGTCTCCAGAGGGTTCGTGCAAGACCTTTGACGCACGTGCCGATGGGTATGGACGTGGTGAAGCAGTCAACGCTATCTACATCAAACCACTGTGTGATGCAATCCGAGATGGCAACCCAATTCGAGCAGTTATCAGGAATACTGCTTGTAACCAAGACGGTCAAAGCGTTGGCCTATTCGCAACCAGCATTGTGGCGCAGGAAGCCCTGATGAGAAAAGCGTATGCGGGCGCGGGTCTCAACCCAGTTGATACCGCTATGGTTGAAGTAAGAATCCGCTGCTGCTGCTACCCTACAGTGATCTGACGGTTTATTTTAGTGTCATGGAACAGGAACTCCTGTGGGCGATCCCGTCGAGGCAATCTCAGTCGGCAATGTTTTCGGTGTACCAAGCGGAGGCGTCTATATCGGGTCTGTCAAGCCAAATCTGGGCCACGCAGAAGCTGCAGCTGGTATCTCGAGCTTGATGAAGGCTGTTCTCTCTTTGGAGCATAAGATCATTCCTCCAAACATCAAATTCGAGATTCCAAATCCTCGAAGTAAGTCGAGCATAGGTTGGCTTCGAGAAACGAAGAGTTAACATATCTACAGTTCCATTTGAGGAGAAGAAAATCACGGTACCTGTCAAGCCCATGCCGTGGCCCGAAGGAAAGGCACATCGAATCAGTGTCAATTCCTTTGGTATCGGGGGCACTAATGCGCATGTAAGTGTTCATCCTTTCCTCCTTGAGATAGTTCTACTTGCACTCACTTACGCACATCCTAGATCATTCTCGATTCTGCTGAACAATACCTCAAAGATCACGCGCAATCTCAGCTAAGCTCTCAACTTGCTGTCATCTCTGCGAATTCTCAAGATTCCCTGAAGGCCGGGATCGAGAATCTCAAGCAGTATGTTGCAAGCCATCCTGACTGTTTACCGGATCTCGCCTATACACTCTCTCGACGCCGGGAGCATTTCAAATGGAGATCATTTGCAACTCTTTCCAACCTAGACACTGTGAATTTTGCCCCTCCTACCAACAAGCCCGTTAGGCAACCGACAGTTGTTATGGTTTTCAGCGGCCAAGGGTCCCAATGGCCACAGATGGGTCATGACCTCCTGGCTTCGCTTCCGGGCTTCAAAGAAGATGTGATGGCAATGGACGAAATCCTGCAAAGCTTGGAAGCTCCCTTCCGCCCTCAGTGGACAGCTATCGGTAAGTTTTAGTTCTACCTGCAGGAGTGGTTACCCTGTTCGCCAAGCTAACACCGTCGCAGAGGAGTTGACCAAACCCACCGGCTCGAGTCAATTGCATCGTGCAGAGTTGGCGCAACCTCTGTCCACCGTTGTCCAGATAGGTCTGGTAAACGCACTGAAGAGCCTGGGGGTTCGCCCACAGGCCGTGGTTGGTCACTCCAGTGGTGAGATTGCCGCTGCATATGCTGCAGACGCACTCACTTTGCGCGAAGCCGTCACTGCCGCCTACTACCGTGGTTACGTTTCGAAAGACGCTACCACGCAAGGTGGAATGGCTGCAATTGGTCTAGGAGCTGAAGAGACGCGTCAATTTCTTCCTGATCGAGTCGTTGTGGCCTGTGAGAACAGCCCTGCAAGCACCACCATCTCGGGGGATGCAGATCAGCTACGGGTGGCACTAGCGAACATTCAAGCCGCACAGCCTGATACCTTTGCCCGAGCCCTTAAGGTGGAAATGGCTTATCATTCCCGTAAGTTCTGCTCTTGTATTACTGTTGTGAAGCGGTGGTGGTTTGCAGTTGTTGACAAAATGAACTAGATCATATGGTCGCCTTATCAGAGGCGTACGAGTCTCGCTTGGGCGATGAGTTTACAAGCTTTACCCAAGGACGCGAGACACTTGATGGCGAGCTGCAAATCCCTCTATTTTCCAGCCTACACGCCAAAAAGATTACAGATGCCCGAGAATTTGGACCACAATACTGGATCGACAACTTGACACATCCAGTCCTTTTCAATTCAGCTGTTCAGGGCATCTTGCAGGAGGTCTCGAATCCCTTGTTCCTCGAGATTGGTCCCCACTCCACCCTTCAAGGACCCCTTCGCGAAATTTGTACCAGCCTCAACAAGAAGTTCGACTATATTCCCACCATGCTAAGGGGCAAAAACTGCACAGAATCATTTTTGTCTGCAGTAGGACAACTCTACCAACAAGACATCAATGTCGATTTTGCTGCCCTATACCCGTCTGGGCGAGTCCTGACAAACCTTCCGGCATATCCTTGGTCTATGAAAGAAACATATTGGTATGAGCCAAGAATATCAAGAGAATGGCGTCTTCGTCCACATGGCCAGCATGAGTTACTTGGGCGCAAAGTTGCTGAAAGCACTACGATCAATCCTTCTTGGAGACTAGTCCTTAACCTCGACCATGTTCCTTGGATTGCCGATCATAAGGTTCGCGAAAACATAGTTGTTCCTTTTGCGGCCTATGTGAGCATGGTAGGTGAAGCAATCCGCCAATTCACTGGAGTCGAGGAAGGGTACAAGGTCAAGGATATCCAGGTCACCACGGGCTTAGTTCTCACCGAGACACCGAAAGAAATTGTGACCGCACTCCGACAGCAACCAAACTCGGAATACTATGCTTTCAATATCGCGTCTCATAATGGATCGACCTGGATTACCCATTGTGAAGGTTTGGTAAAGGCCGTTGAGAATGGTGCTCCAGCAGCAACCGAGGCACCAGTCGAGCTGCATCGAGCAGCAGATGTGGGAAGATGGTTTGAGACCTTCGCCAAAGTCGGCTTCAACTATGGACCCAAATTTCAGCTCCTTGACAATTTGTCCGCAGCCACAACCAACGATGCTGCATCTGCATTGGTGAACACTGGAGACGAGATCATAAAGGGTCCATTCCTCTTCCACCCCACAACCATGGATGCTTGCTTGCAGCTTGCTATCATCGCAGGATCGAAAGGATTGCCGCGTAACTACACTGAACTCAAGGTACCCACCGCGATCGATGAACTTGAAGTGTATCGTGGCGTGCCATCAATGCGAGCTGTTGCCCATAGCTCGGACGATGGCTCAGCTATGAATATCGAATGCGTGGCAGACGGGAAAGCCTTGATGCGTATCCGCGGTCTTCACTTCACTCTTTTGCCTGACGAAGATGCCGGACCTCAACACCATACTGACGGAGCATATCTTGAATGGCGACCCGATTTCGACTTCCAAAAGCAGACTACCGCACTGGTTAAGCCACCTCCATCAGACGACGTTAGCACACGCCTATTGGAGGAATTTACCCAGCTGTGCATACTGGATTCCGCAAATCGACTCAAGGGCCAAGAGCCAACCAATGCGCACTTTGAGAAGTACGGAAGATGGCTTTCTCTAGAGTCTGAAATAGCTGCCACCGGACATTCACCAGTCATCGGGAAGAGGATATCGAAATTTCTTTCGCTTACCAGCAGCGAAAGGTCTAGTTTGATTGACGACATTTATTCTCGACTGATCCACTCACCCTCCAGAGCTCCCTACGCGGTTGCGATAGCACAAATCCGAGACAACATTGAAGGTCTATATACTGGCTCCGTTGATCCAGCACAGCTTTTGATGGAGGACGATATCTTGCCAAATATATACAGTGCGATCAATTTCGATTATGCCGGATACATCAGCTCGATGTCGAACTCCCGGCCAGCCCTTCGAATCCTTGAAATTGGTGCTGGAGCAGGCGGTACTACTGAAGCCATCCTATCCCAGATCGTCCGGGAGGGCGAATTGCCTCCTTACTCAGTGTACACATACACTGACATTTCGCCTGGCTTCTTCCCGCGAGCCCGCGAGCGTTTCAGCGATGCGCCAAACATTGAGTATAAGTTGTTTGATGTCAGCAACGATCCTCTTTCACAAGGGTTTGAAGCTGACTCATACGATCTCATATTGGCACCGTATGTTGTCCACGCAACTGCCAATCTTCAGCAAACGTTGAAGAACTTGCATAAGGTTCTGAAGCCAGATGGCCGCCTTCTTCTCTCAGAACCTGCAGCTATTGGAAGATCGCCCAATTTCATCTTTGGAACGTTTGCATCATGGTGGTTTGGTGAGGCTGACGGCCGTGAATGGGAACCCTTTGTTTCCATTAATCGTTGGAATGATGAACTCAAGGCTTCCGGCTTCACTGGCGCAGACAATGTTGTGTATGACGCACCAGTGCCGTACCGATACTGGTCAACCATCATTACGCAACCTGAAGCCCGCACTGCGAGCGAGAAGAGTCTCCCTGTCGTGTTGATCTGCGAAGATACCAAGAGCAAGCTCTCCTCCGATTTGGTCGAAGGACTGACAAAATCTGGCCATTCTATCATCAAGAAGGGTCTAACCGAGGACATCGCCGATCAACACAATATTATCTTCGCACTGGATCTGGAGAAGCCATTCTTCGAAGATATCTCTTCGCAGGATTGGGCCACTTTCAAGAGCCTAATGGAGAAATGCGAATCGAACCCGTCACGAAAGTTACTGTGGTTACTCCCACCAGCACAAAAGAACTGCCAAAACCCCAACGCTGGGCTATCGATTGGACTTCTGCGATCTGTCCGCTCAGAACTAGACTTGTCGCTGTCGACTTTGGAAGTCGATCCAACCGATGCTGATTTGGCAGGCCATGTTGCGAATGTCTTCAACAAAGTTCTTAACGAGCAATTATCTGACAAGCTGCTTCCTGACAGGGAGTTCTTGGTCGAGAACAATACCATCGAGGTTGGCCGATACATTCCATTCTCAATTGATTCGGAGCTATGGCGGAAGACCCAACCAAATGTAAGCTTAGAGCATTCTCGAGACTGGAGCAGGCAATTAACCGCACAGCAGGGCGTTCCAAACGGTACCGCCGCTTCTCATACCGCTGGTGGTGCATTGAGTTTCGATCCCGAGGCTTCGTACATTGTGACTGGCGGTTTCGGTGGTCTTGGGAAAGCCATTTGCTCTTGGATGGCTGAGCGAGGTGCTCGCTTTATCACCATAATCTCCAGGTCTGCTGGTCGTTCAGCAGAGGATAAGTCGTTCATTGCCGAAATGAAGAGCATGGGTTGCGTTCTTACTCCAGTTGCTGGACCTGTCCAGGATTTCAAGTTGGTGAATTCTGCAGTCACACATTCACCCAAGTCTGTGAAGGGTGTCATTCACTTAGCCATGGCACTTGGGGTACGTACCAAAGGATCGCTGAGACGGGGATATAGTGCTAACATCTTCTCAGGATGCTCTTTTCCCCGAAATGACACATGAAGGCTGGAAAGAGAGTCTCGCACCAAAGGTTGATGGTGCCTGGAACCTCCACAATGCCCTGAAAGATGTATCGCTGGACTTCTTCGTTGTCACCAGCTCCATCGTTTCAACCATCACCGTCCCAGGTCAAGCAAACTATAACGCTGCCAACACCTTCCTGGAGGCCTTCTGTCAATACCGAAATGGGTTGGGACTCACCGCATCCGCCATCGCCGTCAGTCCTATCGACGATATTGGTGTGGTAGTTGGCAACGAGAAAGCTCGTCGCAACCTCCGCTCCAACGGTCTACAGTTCCTCACAGAGCGCGAAGTGCTTGAATACATCCACCTGGGCATTCTGCATCGCGGGCCAACACCAATCATCATGGGCCTTCACTCTGATACGCATTTGGATGACGCCGCCAACCACGTAGCTTGGAAGAAAGACCGCCGTATGGGTCTTTACCACAACACTCCTAAAAAGGAGGGCGCCGAGGACGATTCTGGCGAAGGCGATGGTTTCCGCGAGTTCATCGCAGATGCTACTGTGAGCCCAAGCAAACTCGATGCCCCTGAGAGCGCCGCGTTCCTTGCTTTTGAACTGGGCAAGCGTGTCTACACATTCATGCTCAAGCCTGTCGAAGAGGTTGATATCTCGCTGAGCCTGGTTGATGTCGGACTTGATTCGCTCATGGCTGTTGAGCTGCGACGTCTCTGGAACCAGATGTTTGGTACAACCATTAGCGTTTTGGAGATTATGTCGTTGGGTGCGTTGGAGAACTATGGCAAGCTCGCGGCCAAGGGACTGAAGCAAAGACTTTTGGAAGGTTAACTATCGGTGTCTGCTGTTGCCTTCCCTCGGATTTTCTAACATAGAGCGATTCACTCTTTTACCTGCGTTTGTTTCCCCTCAAATTTCCTACTATATATAGATACCTTAGTTAGTTATCCACCCTCAGAAATAGAATTAGCTTCATTTTGCGCCCATTGCACATTTTTCATTCCGAGAACTAGACATTTCCGAGTGACCCATCCTGAAATTGAAATGAAGCCAATTGAGCAAAGCTCTTTAGAAAGCCAACCTTCTCCCCAAGCGAGATCAAATTACAAGCCTGCCACCTTTCCCATTGATGTGCTCTCTCAAAGTGCCGTCCACTCAGACAAACAAACCAGGAGATCTGCTTCGGGACTTCAAATTCTGTGCCACTTGGCAAGAGCATCTTGATTATACCAGAGATGGAAGGAATCAAAAGCCAAGATCATGCAACACGAGCAAATAACCATGAGAAATGAAGATTTAGAAATGAGAGGTGGCAAAGCGAAGGTGTTGTTGCTAGGAGGGGAAAAGAGAGTGACGTTGGGTTAAGCGAGAGAGTGCGAACTGATTGTGGTGTGACTCCAGTGACGTGGACATAATTCGAATTGCGACGTGCAACAAACCGATTATCATTACGCTGAATCTGGGCTGTCATTGGTTGAAACTTCCAAGAAATCACCTGCATGGAAAATGGATATGTCACGTGTGTGCCCCTTCTCTTCGCAGGTTTCCTGAGATGGTCCCTGAGGCCATCTCTGTCAAGAAGCCACGTGAAGCATCAACATCGGAATTGCAATTCGAAGAGGCTCTCGTGTTGTAAAGTCGATTGTTTATTTTGATTTTTTGCAAGCTGGGATAGTGAGAAGTAGTCAACAGTAGTGAGTTTACTACCGAGCTTGGCTTCTGCATTAATCTTAGGGATAATGAAGCCGGTGACAACACGAGGCGTCAAACTATCGAATACGCCAGATCAAGCGCAAGAACTTCATCTCACCTTCATTTCACACCGCCAGCTAGCGACCGGGCTCTGTCTCTACCGAAGTCTCTAATCTCCAAGTAAACTTATTTGAAATGATTGCAATCATTTCACCTGTGGCGGGCATGAAATAATGCCATTAAATCTCGTGAATGTTTGGTTATGACGATCGTGGCTTGTCTTTTGGCCTCTGGTGGCCTCTCCACGTTATGTCTCAAGCAAGCGGATTCCACAGCATTTAATAGGAAGTATTTCGGATCGGAGAGAACTTTGTTTCCGAGATACCTAGGTATGAATCCCCCTTCTCCTTCGTGTCTAAGACACGTGAGTGCGTGGAGAGAGTTCGGAAAGTGAAGTGAAGTTATTATTCAGGGGGGAGGAATGGATGAGATAGGATGACGACGATGAAACGAGGAGGAATGCTTGATTTGTTAGTTTGGGGGCGGGGTGGGGGGGTTGGATATGAAGTTTAATTTTTTTTTTAATGTGGAAGGTTCTGGTAAATTATTATATCAGCATAAAGTCTAATCAAAGAGATGGATAGATATACCTTTTTTTGAGGGATTTTGAGAGAAAAGTAAGAATATCTTTGTGGTGGATGGATGGATGGTATGGGGTGGGGTGGTTGGGTCCTTGTTGGAGTGAGAGGCGTTACAGGTGTGAAGCAGGAAGATGGGACGACGACTGCTTGAGATGAACTGGTTCTGGAGCTGAAGCTCAACTGAAGCAAACTGGATCAGAACTACTCGGTTGTGCCTGCAGTTTTCTTTGTCCCTCTTTCCTCGTATCTTTGCGTATCTTGTGAGGTGGTTCACGGGTGAAACCATTGTGAGGGGTTTTGGTTGTGCGACTCTGGTACGTACCTCCGTACTGTTCTGTTCGGTGTCTTGTAGCACGGAGAAGGGGCTGTGAAATGGCATGGCCGTTTTGGAAGCTACTTAGCTAGAATATGGGGGAACAATGGAATGTGCGAAGAAGCTTGACGGATGGGTTGGTGAAACGCTGTGGTGTAGTATGGGCTTGACAGTGACCTCGACTTTCAGCTTCGATTCATGGTGTGGCAGCCGGATCGCTACAGATAAAGTAAATTACATCTACGTGGAAAGACGGCTGGACGTACAGTAGGCAAGATTCGTATTTTATATCTTCAAATATGCACTGGTTAGCTGTCGCAGCAGCCGAAGCTGTCAAAGTCACTCAAGCTTTATCAATGTGGAGTGTTCGTGATGCGATGTCATGTCGTTCCTGCATGTTTGGTGATGTGCAAATTGTGGAGACAAAAGAGATGCGCAGCGCAGCGCAGTTCGGCCGATACTCCATCTCCATTTATCCTGAAACAAGGCCTTGTCCTTGTGTGGAGGTATTTAGGTTCTTCCATCCGTTGTTTTGTCTTGGCGGGTGGACTCTTACAAGGGGAAGATGAAACGTGCTTGGGATTGGAGATGATGTTGAAGAAAAACATGCTGTGTGATTTTGATTCAAAGATACGAAGGGAAGGAATGGAGGCTAATTTTGTCGTGATTTAGATGTAATTTACAATGCACGTGGATTACGCGTAGGAAGTTGCGAAATTTGTTCACCAGATTATTCCGAGTCATGATGAACAAGTGCCGGAATTACAGACACGCATCTAGAAGGACTGATCGTCTGAATGGACGGATTGGGTTGTAAGTTTTGCCGATGATTGCGTTTTTGGGAGGGACGTCATTTTATTTTCCTTGCTTGGGACTTGTCACCTGTAAGGATAGAAAAGGTCTAGACTTTGGAGATGCTTTGTTTCTCGAAATTTGCCTGGAGATGTTTTGACGATCGTGAAGCTCTCTTGCTTTGCAGAAGTCAGGGCAACCTGGAGGTTTATTCGTGAAGCGCTCGGTCGCTCAACGGCTCCACATGGGCCTGAGATCCAGGAACGAGATCCGGATCTGGTGTCTTGGCGAGAAAGGGGAGGCGAGGGAGGGAAAGCGTTGCGCGGTGTTGTTGATTGGTGGGTGAAGTCGGAGGTCCGGACTTCCACGAGAATCAGTGCAAAACCACCAAAATGGGGGGGATGTTTCTGTGACTTGATTATGGGTGTTGAGAAGTTGAAGATGAGGTATTGAAAAGAGTTAAGGTTTCGCTGTGTGGATATTTTTGGTTTTCTGACAGCCTGAGAGCATGAGGTGGTGCTCTAAACCTTCACTTTTGTTGATGGACGGGATGTGCAAGGAGGCGCTCACTACCCAGGAGCGCGGCTCGGGGGGATTTTTGCGAGTATGATGAACCTTGAAGTTTTCATGATGCAGAAGTCTGGTTTGCTTGTCACTGCCATCCGAGCAACTTGTCTATCAAATGCTGCTTTTGGATTTTATTGTGCGAGCAGGTGATGGATTTACGCTGCTGTCTGCTCGTGGGTATATTAACATTGATCATACAACTGCAAATGATGCAAGCAAGATAGATTATCCGATGCAGTGAGTCCTGTGAGCGCTGAGAAGTAGAAATTCGCAGAGGACAAAGTTCTGATTGGCTATCGTGAGATCAGCAGCCTCCAATCCGTCTTTCAGGCAGGACTGCGGCATAATACAGTACGTGCATAAATATTATCCAGATTGAGAAGAGGGGTGCGCGTCGTCTCTCAGCCCCATGCGAGGGAGAGATGTTGGTGTCGAGTTGATTCGTTTCCACGAAGCAAGACAGCTTAGAAACCAAATAAGACATGCTGAAATGTTTGATTTTCTTCTAGTAAATGTTTCTTGTGATGGCATGATATTTTCCTATCATCACCAACATCAAAACAAAAGACCTCGACCTCGACCTCGACCTCCAAGCCTCGAGATGCTCGGCACCCCTCTCCAAATAAGGCAGAGACAAGCAGTCCCCTGTACCAACAAGCGACTAACTCGCAGCACCCGGAAATTAATTGCCCTCCTAGGGCTCGCTGGGGCTCATGCTCAAACGCGCTACAGGACCCGACTCGCTACCCTAACTGGTCCGGTTGTGTCGCGTAGAGCCGTCGGCTAGGGATATCCCTTGGGAAAGTGATGGGATTTGTGGGTTTCTTTGATTAGTCTTGCGGAGCGAGGGTGAGCGATGCCCTGTTCATGCCGTCCCGTGGCGGCCCTTGCTGGCTCCAGGGGAGAAGCCAGGGGTTGAGGGGACGGACTGCAGTGAGTGGTGGGGATTGCGAAATATATGGGTCCAGGTTGGGGCTGTGAAAGGGGAGCGAGGAACGGGAACGGATTGGCGGAGCGAGGGAGGAAACCTGGAAAATGTTTGGTGGGGTGGGTGGATGTGAGGATAGACTCAGGTGGATGTTGACATTTATTTGTTGGATAAGGTAAGATATCTGAGGGTCAAAGAAAGGGATTGTTTATCGCGGCGATCACAGAGTGGATTCATGGAAAAGGCAGGTGAGATGAATGCTATGCAAAGCAAAGCAAAGCATGCTGCAGGGCCGCGGGATAGCACTGCCCAGGTGGTCCTTTGCGCTCGCGTAAGTGGTGGGATTATTGATGTTGATGTTCTTCGGTACGGATATCCCCAGCCTTGACCGACACCGACATGAAGACTTGAAGTAGAATAAAGAAAGAAACCAGCCGCCAAAAACAATGCAGAACAACAAGAGAATACCACCGAATACAACGGTGATTCTCTTTACCCGGTCTTATCTGGTAGATTTCTGGCCCGGTTACACGGGCGATGCGATGTGTCTCTGGCACTCGACAAATTCGAATACCGTGGCACGAGTGCATCCTTTCCGTCTGCCCTGTCAGATCTCAAATATATTGGCTGCGGGCTGGGCTGGCATCTACTGTATCAACCCACGGTATGGCTTATCGCCGCGTCCTCGAAAAGAATAATGCGCTGCCATTTAGTGATTATTGTAGACAATCAACTTCAAATCTATTCATTGACCTCCGAGGTACCTCCTTGATGTAGAGTCTATATTGAGTTTATGTCCAGGTGAACTGAAGTCTCTTCTTCGTCCCATGCCGTCCATCTGCTTTGTCCTCCCATGATCCAAATACAGACGCCTGGCCATCTCGTATTTGTAGGACCGTCCGAGGTTTCTGCCCCGTATTTTTACAGGAGGATAAGTCCTTATACTTGACTTTTCGGTCAGCAAAGCGTGTTCACTGTTCAGCGCCAGGCAGGACCTTTGCGCGCGCGCATCATTCCAGCACCATCCAATTTTGCCAAATTCGGAGCGTCTGCCGAGAAACAGTGCGGTGTTCAACTTCGGCGCCAGGCCGATTTGGTGCATTTCAATTCATACCTACGCTTGCCTCCGCTACGCTGACGCCTGCACTGGACCTGGACACGGTGCCCTGCAGCTTTCCCCTAGTTACTTCGTTGCCCAACACACTCAAATTTCACTTGCTGGCCGTGCCCCGTGCCCACCCTCCACCCTCCACCCTCCACCCTCCTCTCCTTCCTCGCCCAGTGCCCACCCACGGCCACGGCTCTTACGCCTAATACTCGCGCTACCGCCCTGCTAATCTCGCCCTTCCACCACCCTTCCTCTCTTCTCTCTCCTCACCCTCACCCTCACCCTCACCCTCCTCGACCACCCGCTCTCCTCGTGGACCTTCAACGCAAAAGACGTGCAACCTGTCTGCACGCCTTCTACGAGACTGCTCGACAACACGCATCGAACCAGACAGACGACAAGGAGCCTCGGGAGGCAGACGGATAATGGTTGTGGCTCGCTGATCGCATTTGATTGATGATAGCGGACGAATTGAAGCTGAAAACGACCCAACCACCCTCTCGACGATTTCTCGTCACGACGCTCATTTAAGATTGCGATTCGAAGTTTACGACTGCTACAATAATCTCAATTAGTGAGTATTCTCCAGAATCTGCGAGGGAAAGGTCGAAGATGGATTGTTTGGGGGATGGTTCTAGTTCTCGCGGTCTCTTTTGCGGCTGAGGATGTGTTGATCATTCGTGCGAACGCATTCAAGATTTATTCAATAAGGTCCAGCAATGACGAATGCTGACTTCAACCTTTGCAGAACCTCTTTGACATTTTTGTCAAGTACACTCGTTACATAAAAATTTACTGAGACAGTCAGTTTGCGTTGTGGCCAACCAACACCTCATCGCTCATTTGGCTGACTCTAGGTCCAGATCTTAACGCTTACTTTTCTCACCAACCTCGTGGTCCCAACAATACCAACGCGTATCTCATACCAATTGCCAGGATGCATACACCTACACTATTTGTGGCCTCAGTGGCAGTCCTTTCTACCTTCGCTGTTGCGGAGCCTCAGCGACCTAAATTCTATTACCCCAGGCAAATCAAACGACAAGTCTTTTTCAATTCGACCATCACGACTGCGCCGCAGCAGACAAGCCAGGAGAGGCTTTCGTCGTCCTCATCACCTTCTTCTAGTTCGTATTCGTCCACGAAAAGAGGATTGTCGGATTTCTTGAATTCGATAACGGGACAACAGGACTCGACCTCGGATTCACCTGGATCAAGCTCCAGCTCGGCGGCAGGAACTGGAGGTCTGGATAGCTTCTTCAATCCAATTCAGCCCACGTCGTCGTCTAGTTCCAGCTCTGGTGAGTCGACTGGACCAATCGAGACCTCGATCCCAGATACAACAACCAAGTCGGGGGGGTTCTTGGGGTTCATTACAAGTATTTTGGACCCTACCCCGACTGGATCAACTCCCGATGTTATCATCCAACCGACACCAAGCCCATCGACCGCTTCGTCTCAATCTGACATCGCAGTACCAACAACGACTTCTGCTGGGGGAATTACTTTTGGACCAGGTGGAATCTTAACCGATGGAACTACATCGGCCACTCCAACAGCAGCTCCAGAAAGTGGAGTTGGAAGCACTAGCGATGGGGTTTCTTTCTCTGGATCAGCTGGACCAACAGGAGTGGAAAGTTTGGTTCCAACCACGACCGAGGAAGCGTCTGCACCCACCAACACTCCAGCTGGAATCTTGCCTTCCATTGGATCAGTCATCAGCTCTATTTCGGTTCCTGAGCCGACATCTACCACTGAGCCAGCTGCTGAATCAACTAGTGCGCTGGAATCATCTGCGCCCACCACAACCACAGATGCTACCACCACATCTGATGCTGTGCCTACAACCACACCTCTGATTGATTTGACCTCTCTTCTTGGTACTGGCAGTACTGCAACAACGACCACGGAAGCGTCAGCCGAGCCTACCACGACTCCTCTTATTGATCTCACTTCGCTTCTCGGTACCGGCAGCGCTCCGACGACCACCCCTGATGGAACCGGAGCTACGATCACACCTATCATCTCGCCGTCGGCTGAGCCAACTGTGACATCTTCCCCAACGACCGATCTTGGAGGCATTCTTTCCAGTATTTTTGAGACTGCTACCAGTGATTTGGGTTCCGGTACAGCCACCATCGAGCCCGTGACTCCCACTCCTGAGCCGACCCTTGTTCCTGAGCCCACCCTCAACACCACGATTCCAGATCCATACACTCCAACGGTTACAGGTGTCACTACTTCACCCACGGACTTGACCACTATTCCTCCCGCGCCTACGGAAACCACCACTTCTGGACTTATCACGGCTGACCCAACTCCAACGGATATTACCACGGGCCCAATTACCACCATTCTACCGACTACTATCCCAACGGATACTCCAACCACGTCGAATAATTCGAGTATTCCCGTGGTCACTAGTGAGCCTGTGACATCTGTGAGCACGACCAATGGCACCGATATCACGATAAGTCTCCCAAGTGGATCTGTGACTTTGTCTGGAACTCCTAGCTCGACTATCACGGCACCTACTACAAATGCTACCGAGCCAACAGTGCCGCAAACTTCATTGCCATCCACAAGTGCTGCTCCGATTGAGACGTCTTTGTCTATTACAACAATTGTACCGACACCCACCTCGGCTCCTCAGACTATTCCTCCGATCACCACAAATTCTGCTACATCTATGTGGCTCCCGACAACGATCATCGCAGCATCGTCACCCACTGTATCTGCAGGACAAACCGAGAGTGCTGCGCCTACCGGAATCAGTCCCCAATTACCCAGAGTCATTACCAATCCAAATGCTACTGTGCAGCCAGAAGATACCACCCAGATCCAACTTGGTTTCTTGTTCCCCTTGAACTACAAGTTCGTTGTGGACAATCCATTGTCGTCTGCTCAGATTTTCGAGTACTTGCCACAGGGTGTCTCTGATGGATTGGGATTGAGAAAAGATCAGATCACCATGCACAGTCTTGTTCCTTTGGACACTACGCAGAGAATGAAGTACATCACAACTCTGGCGTTGGCATACATCCCCAGCAATATGGTCAGCACTCTGTCTCTGGATCTCCATATTCCGACTGCTCCAATTTACAACAATGACGATCCAAGCATCAACACGCTCATGAACTACATCAACCCCGCCATCCCCCTCACTCCAGGATCAAACGTGGAGACTGGTGGAGGAACCCCGGGGACCTCAGGTGGCAACGAGCCTTCTTCCAGCTCCCCTTCAGGGAACGGCAACTCTGTCTTTGGTGATACAAATGAGCAAACCCAATCTCCTGGCAAGACGGGAGCAACTGCTGGTATCGCAATGGCTGCCATTGGTGGCTCAGCAGCCTATGGTGCTGCTATGTTCTTGATTGCTCGAAGGTACAAGAAGCGCAAGCAAAGCCATCGCAGATCAAGCTCTGTTCTCCACGGTGGCGAGATGAGACAATCTGGCAGCCCAGCACTGATGGGAGGTGGTGCCTTCATGTCTGGTGGACGAACTACCCCCGGTTACGATAGAAACAGCAGGGGAAGCGGAAGAACTGGTAATTCTGCACGCACTCAACAAATCTCGGCACCAATGATGGCTGAGAATTCCCTTGGCTGGAACTGAGCAATCACATAATATACCAGTCAATATTTTCCAGCTCTATTTTTGATACCCATCACCCGCCTCGCGATCTACTAAACCTCGCTGTACAATACAACCAAACCATATCAGCACTATTGGTGTCTGATCCTGAGCAAGGCGCTCCACATTTTCTTGTCATCAAAGCTTCATCTCGGCGTTAGTAGACGCCATCTCACCCCCTCTGCATCGATAAGGATCTGCTGTCACTATTTTCGACATTTGATCTGATCAGAGGCTTATTTCAGTAAGAGTAGCGCGGAGGAGACAGGCTTGGGGCATACAGCGGAAGAAATGGGGAGTCAAGAGGCATTGTATATTTTACGATCCGATGATTAAGGATTCCAATAAAAAGCGATTTGTATTGGACTATTGGCTGTGTTGTGACTTTGTGATATCCTGGGCCTGAAAATGTGGTACGCTGCGTACAGAGACTCTGAGACGTGACAGGTGCTGTGGGTCCGATTGTTTGGACAAACTTACGTGCGGATGGACTGTGCTGCGGCCCCCTGGTGTTTTAGACACGTCCAATCAATCACAAATTTCCTTTCTGACTAGGATGCCCCTATCCCGGTTGGGTCTAATCACCATGTGATTTTGCACTTGTCGCTGTAGCAACGGCGCCCCAGCGAGAAAAACACCCGAGCCGACATCATACTGTCTCTCATAGCCCTGCTTTACTGCTCTCATATTGCGCGCTGTCTCATTCAAGACCATCTCCTACTCAAGACATCTAAATTCTGTCAATTCTTGTCGGACAATCGCTTGTTCCTCGAGATTCAATTCCAGACACGAAATCCTATGACGCAGATGACTACAAAGTAAACAAACATTATTCAACTGCGGCCCGGCGCATTCCACAGCGCAATACGCTTCCAACATCACAATCAGTATGGACGGCCCAAACACTCCAGGAGGACGTCCTCCAATGTATTCCGAACCCCCATCGTACGGTGAAGAGGATGGTTCCACACCAACAGGTCAACCAAGCAACTCGTCACACGTCCGATTGTTGACATCCGTCGACGAGCCGGAGATGCGTCCGTATGTACAACCAGCTCAGTACCAGTCTCAATCTCAGTTCCAGATTCAACCTGAATCCCAATCCAAAACTTTACTACCTCGACCTTTGGCAGTCAAGCTGCAAAGAAAGAAAGTCCAGCAGAGACCAGTCCCGCTCTCAACCCCCGAGCACCTCGCATCTCTCAAGGAAGAAGAAGAGGTTGTCTCCTCGTCGAAGACCTGCAAGCTGCAGAAAAGATCTTCACCGAGAGCAACAGCGTCAGCGGCATTGATAGGCACAGACATGGACATCGTGCACGGCTTGCCATCTATCCCAGAGGGTCCTTCTCGCAGACGCAGTCTCAGGCACCCCATCCACTCCCCTCTGTCTCAATTAGAAGCCTCTTTGAAGAATCAGTCAAGCTTACATAATTCCCCTCATAGTCATTACACACCCCGCAGATCCTACCAGCCGTCTGTGAATTCAGAAACGGCTCCCTCCATCATCGATTCTGCGCCAGACATGCCACCTCCGAGCTCGACATACATACCTTATTCTCCTTCTGGACGTACATCGCCTACAAGATCGTGGAGTCCTTCGCGGGGATCCGCTGAATATATCAGACCTCCTCCTCCAAATATCAATTTCGAGCCGTCGGAGATCAATGGTGGTTCAAGGCCTGGTACACCGTCTTCTAGGTATGGCGGAAGTCCGAGACGACCACTGCCTCCTGCACCGCTTTTCTCAGGTCCAGGTGCTTCAGCAAGAAACTCGACCTTTGCAGATGACGCCACGATTGCCATCCCACTTGAAAACGACATTGGTGACGGCGACGACGTGTTCGGTCCATCAAGTCCTACGAAATCCGGAGCCAGACATGGCCTGAAAAATCGCGATTCCTATATGACGAGTGTGACTCTACAAAATGAAGATGACGATCAGTACGAGGACGACTACGAACATTATGGCCCGGCCCCAGATGGCAAGCAAGAGAGACGCGGTGCCAGACAGGCACAAATGGCGAAAAAGGAGGTTAAGCTCATCAATGGCGAGCTGATCCTCGAGTGTAAGATCCCAACTATTCTCTACAGTTTCCTGCCCAGGAGAGACGAGATCGAATTTACTCACATGCGGTACACGGCCGTGACATGCGACCCCGATGATTTCGTGTCCAAAGGCTACAAACTCCGCCAGAATATCGGCTCGACAGCCCGAGAAACGGAACTCTTCATCTGTATCACCATGTACAACGAGAACGAAATCGATTTCACGCGTACAATGCATGCAGTCATGAAGAACGTCGCTCATTTCTGCGGCCGGTCCAAATCCCGCACTTGGGGTGAACATGGATGGCAGAAAATAGTAGTCTGCGTCATCGCCGATGGTCGTCAGAAAGTCAATCCTAGAACTCTTGATGCTCTGGCAGCAATGGGTGTCTATCAAGACGGCATTGCCAAGAATCTCGTCAACCAGAAAGAAGTTCAGGCTCACGTGTACGAGTACACTACACAGGTATCCCTCGACTCTGAACTCAAATTCAAGGGTGCAGAGAAGGGTATTGTACCCTGTCAGATGATCTTCTGTATGAAGGAGAAGAACGCTAAGAAGTTGAACTCCCATCGTTGGTTCTTCAATGCTTTCGGAAGAGCTCTTACACCAAATATCTGTATTCTCCTCGATGTTGGCACTAAACCTGGTGGAAACTCTCTCTACCATCTCTGGAAAGCTTTTGATACCGACTCGAACGTCGCAGGCGCCTGTGGTGAAATTAAAGCCATGAAAGGCAAATACGGCACAGGTCTCCTCAACCCCCTCGTTGCCTCCCAGAACTTCGAATACAAACTATCCAATATCCTAGACAAACCGCTCGAATCGGTGTTCGGCTATATCACTGTGTTACCTGGTGCGTTGAGTGCGTATCGGTACCATGCTTTGCAGAATGATCATACGGGTCATGGGCCGCTGAGCCAGTATTTCAAGGGAGAGACGCTGCATGGACAGAACGCAGACGTCTTTACAGCGAATATGTACCTTGCTGAAGATAGAATTCTGTGTTGGGAGCTGGTTGCTAAGAGGGATGAGAAGTGGGTGTTGAAGTATGTGAAGAGTTGTACGGGGGAGACAGATGTTCCTGGTGAGTTGTCTTTCCACTATATTATTTTCTTCAATGGAAGAGTGTGTACTGACCTGTGTATGCAGATGCCGTTCCCGAATTCATCTCCCAACGCCGTCGCTGGCTCAATGGAGCCTTCTTCGCAGCAGTCTACTCCCTGGTACACTTCCGGCAAATCTGGCACACCGATCACACGATCGGACGCAAGATCCTGCTTCATATCGAATTCGTCTACCAATTCATCAACCTGTTATTCACCTACTTCTCTCTCGCCAACTTCTACCTAACCTTCTACTTCGTCGCTGGCTCCCTCTCTGATCCAACAATCGATCCCTTCGGCCACGGTATCGGCAAAGTCATCTTTGTCATCTTCAGATACACGTGTATCCTTCTCATCTGCACACAATTCATCCTCTCAATGGGCAATCGTCCGCAAGGAGCCAAGAGGCTATATCTCATGAGCATGATCATCTACGCTATCATCATGATGTACACCATCTTCGCCGCCTTCTGGATCATCATCAAGCAGCTCACAGCAAAAGACTCCCAACTCAAATTCGGCAACAACGCCTTCACCAATCTCTTCGTCTCCACAGCCTCCACAATCGGCCTCTACTTCCTCATGAGCTTCCTCTACCTCGACCCCTGGCACATGTTCACCTCCTCCGCACAATACTTCATCCTCCTCCCAAGTTACATCTGCACGTTACAAGTCTACGCCTTCTGCAACACGCACGACATCTCCTGGGGCACCAAAGGAGATAACGTGATCCACACCGACCTCGGCGCCGCCACGGGCCACGGCTCCGGCGACTCCAAAACCGTCGAGTTGGAAATGCCCTCCGAACAACTCGACATCGACTCCGGCTACGACGAAGCCCTGCGCAACCTCCGCGACCGCCTGGAGGTCCCTCAACCCACCACTTCCGAAGCCCAGCAGCAGGAAGACTACTACAAGAGCGTGCGCACGTACATGGTTGTATGCTGGCTTGTTGCGAACGCGATCCTTGCCATGGCGGTGAGCGAGACGTATGGCCCTAAAGCTGTCAGTGATAATGCGTATTTGAAGATTGTGCTGTGGAGCGTGGCGAGTTTGGCGCTGTTTAGGGCGCTGGGGAGTAGTACGTTTGGGGTGATTAATTGTGTGGAGGCGGTGGTGGAGGGGAGGGTGAAGTTTAGTATGAAGGCGCCGAAGTGGATGGGGGGGTTTGGGGAGAGGGTTGGGGAGAAGTGGAGGGATGGGATGAGTAGTGTTGGGGGGAGTAGGAAGGGGTGAGGTGTGAAGGTTGTGGTGGATAGAAAGAAGAGGCGAAAGGGCTTGATTTTTGGGTGTTTGGTTCGGTTCGGTCTGGTCTGGTCTGGTCTGGTTCGGTATGGGTAATGGATGGATGATATGGGCTAGGCTGGAATGGACCACCACAGGATGGATGGAATATACTGGGAAATGATGATTGTCATGACAGGAAGAAAATTTTGAACTGCAAATGTGGTGTTCATCTTGTTGATCTACCTCGGGCTGCAGTTCGGAGCTATGTTGGAGTCTATCTGTTGTGTTCTGTGGTCTTGTACAGTAGGTATCAAATCCTCTACAAAGTCGATGGCGTTTTTTGATCCAGGTCGGCGTTGGGGAATATAAATCAAGGGTTCATTCACGATGTGTTGACTTCGCTCTTTGATTCTTTCATGTGGCTGTGACTATAACTTAATTGATTGGGCTCAATCTCTGTCATACATTGGAATCATTACCAATTATTGCTTGGCCAGTGAATGGTTCATGTTATGCTTATTCAACAAGAGAGACTGTGGGATAAGATGTGATGGGTAGGGGTACATATAAGGTGCGATCCACTTCTCTGCTGAAGGGATGTCAAGAACAGAGTAAACGTGCTCCTCAGTTCGTGGTTGTGCGTCTGTGTAGAAAGCAATTGGGTGTTTCTCATCCAAAGGTTAGGAATGGAGTCAATTGTTACCCACGTCGTGTTGTATGGGTCCAGGTTTCTGTGATGCTGAATTTCAGATCATTCGGCGCGGCGATGATTAAAAGTTTGCAGATGACAACAAGAGGTGATTCTTGTCATCAGAAGAGTTAGCTATTATCTTTTTCCACTCGTCTACCACCCATGAAGCGAGAAACTTTTTGGACTCCTGTCTTATCAGAAGAAATTCTAGAGTTACTGTCCTTTCAGTCAACACAGAGTTATCTCAAGCCCGCTTTTAGACTACAAGTCGAAACGGGATTATAGATAGAACTCAAGTCACGGTGGAGCGACGAGCGTCGTCTCCCTGGATGTTTCATTCTGACGGTTCCAAGTTTGCAGAGCGTGTTCTAGCCGGCGTTTGAGTTATATGTATATATACACAAATGTCAGTGTGGTATTGAGGTGCAGGGTCGAAGGAGATAGGAGCAGGTTGTCCGGGGTGAGTCTTGCAGTTCAACTGTTTCGTGATCGGCTATTAGTTGTTAGGTGAGTGAATCTTTGGCAAGATCTCAAAATCACTCGAGGTAATAGAACATAAAAGGCATAAATTCACTGTCCGTAATTTAGCAATTCAGTCATTTGCAAAGGGGTCAGCCTCAAGGTGGGAGCGGTATAAAAACTGAGATTGATAGTAGAATAGTCCTGCAAACCAACTTACATCTACGTATCTTGGAAGCATAGGGAGTATGTGGAAGTAACTCTTCTCTCTCCCGCTTCCTGTTTCGTTTATTATTTGCATATGTCCAAGGTATAATTCACAGTAGAAGTGAAGAGAAATATAGATTAGTTTCATAAGGCGGCAGCGCGATACTACTCGATAATTATTGGTGATTGAACTGGTGCCATTTCCCATTGTCTTGCCGATACAGGGTCTGCTCTCAACTTTTTATCTCTTTATCAATAAATATACTATGAATGGCAACTGCTATATGGTGACATGTCTCACTCGCTGTCAGTGGTCAAGTAGGCCCCCATCTTTCAGTCCTTCTGCTGGACTAGATTCCAGGTAAATCCTGTGATTCCTGTCTCCAGTGAATCTACTCACCATGACCGAACTGAGACATGTGGCAGTGTGGATCTATGTTTCCAAGTTTGCATTCAAGCTGGAGAGACTATACACTCTTACGGCTCCTTTCTGCACTGGGCTGACAATGGCGAGTGGTGACGTCTACTTCTTGGCCATGGAGGGCCAGAACCAACAACTCTTTCTGTTCCTCAGATACAAAGCGCCTGATCAGCTCCATAGTTGGAATCATCTCTCAACCCAGACGCCGATATGAACACCAATTTCACAAATTCAATAGCGGTCAAAGGCGTTGCTGTAAATATTGGAAGCTGTCACGATCTGGTGAATGCCTATGCCAGACTGCAGAGAGGCTGGCCAATTTCCTCACAAGATGTCCCGATGAAATGTAGTGTGGTATTTTCATGTTATAGTAAGGGGCCCCGTCTGGATGAGTGCAATAGAATCGCATAGGGTCAAGTCTAGGGCTCTCGCTTATCTGGTAGGCGTTGTTTACTTTAGGCAAGTTTAGAGTTTCGCTTGCTATCACGCATTTTCTTGGCAATGTTTATCCCAATTGCAATGCTAACTTAAAAACTGGTATCTCAAAGGCTCGTGGGTATTGATACAATGAAATTGCTACCAAAAGCTTCTATCTGGAGAACTGGTCGAAACCTGGTATGAGACTTTCCTGATCATGGACCTGCTTTTTCTTCGGTTAGATGCCGCTAGGTGTGGATTAGTTAAATCAATTCTTGGGTAGGCGTGCTAAGGACGACAACAAAACATCGAATGACGGTGGAAATACTTTTGTCATGCACGGTCACAACGCTGCAACATTAATTCTTGATCATACCATGGTGACCGTTGAGAGCCAACAATAGGCTAAGATTTAAATACTTGGGACCAATATTACAGCAACTCCGACTTCTCTTGCGCCCTAAGTGCTCGTTCCACCAATATGGCTTCCTTGTGGAGGTGTTACAGTTTCCAGAAGCTGGCTTTTATCTGTCACTTCCACATGGCTGTACAGTGAATTCTATGTAGAATCTTCGGTGGCTACCTGGCGAGCCAAGGAGAATCTTGAGGTTTTTGCTCAAGGGGGTCCCACTCTCATTTGGATCACACACGGTAAGACGTCACAACTCGGCAATATTGGAACTTGACGAACAACATGCCGTTTTATCGCACAAGAATTTCTTTAGAGTTATTGCTTGTAGTTTCCCCTTCCATTGTATTGCCCATATCGTGTCCTTTGTGGGTGCCAAAGGGTCCACTAGCCGGTACGTCACATAGTGGGATCGACCCATTCCCCTCTCCATCCCTCGTGTTTCTACTTCTTGTAAACCCCACCTCCCTCGTATACTGCTGGCTTCTATATCCCGTACTTGGCATACCATTCTTCTTCAAGAAGACCTTGAAAGATGTCAGGCAAACTACAACCACAGCCACAGATGTTTCAATTGAAGACCATAGAGCAAGCCATATAACTTCCGGATGTGTACCTGATGTGTTCGTGACAATTATGCGGATGACGGCGAAGACGACGATGATCAAGCCGAGTCCGACGATGGATCCGATGGCCAGCTTTTCTTTCCGCGAAAGCCTTACGATCCAAAGAAGTCTCCAAGGCAGCGCCATAACTATTGAACATTGGTTACAAGATATCTCTTTGGAAAACAGCGCGATGCTAGGGAGTCTTACTAGCAAGATCTGTTGAGACGTCAAGAATAGTGCTCATACGCAGGCTAACAAGAGATAAGTCTATTTGCCGCATAGTTGCACATGCTCCTGGGTTGAATTAATATCATGTTAGTACTAGGGCGGCGAAAGACTGACCAACAGTGAACTCTGAGCAAGAAATGGGATAGCTGACAACGCAAGCGATGTAACCACCAGCACAAAATGCAGCAACGGCGTACCAAAACCTCCTAGCCCATATCAAACCATTGGTAAGTGGGAAAAAGAAGGCTAAGAATGAAGCCTTTACCACCCACAGGCAAGTCCAGAACGCCAGAGTTATCGCGAATTGGACACGCAGGTAGAAGTTGGTGTCGCTAATGAATTTTGCGACTCCAATGGCATCCATAGGCATAGGTGACAGTCCAGCAGCCACCCGGCTCATTGTGTATAGCGGCTTGAGAATGATAGTGTACATGATTGCTGAGGCGATCAGCAAGAGGAGTGCGAAAACAACAAGAATATCGTCTAGCTTCACGCGGCCGTCGTATTTGATGCGTATCCATCCTCGGATTGCAGTAAAACATACTGCACTGGCTACGCCAAACCAAACAATAGTCTCGAAGAAAATCAGCGTGCGATCTTCCAGCTCAGGATCTGAAGAAAATGGTAAGTTACCATTAAAGTCAATTCATTCACGGTCGGTGGCCGCTCTGGACGTGTGTCTGTTGGCGCATCATCAACAGGCATTGCCATGTGCTTTTGTGTTCAATGAATTTTTTTCAAGTTCGGTCAAGTATACTGTCGTGGGTCTTCTTGATTGTTACATTCAGGATTAGAATGTGGATATTTCCAAGTTACTTCAACCCAACAGCTGAGCTCAACCTATAGTCCAGAGCATAATAGTACGATATCTACATTTCTTTTGCAGCCATCAAGTATCTTGTACAAGGATTTCGAACCAGATAAACAAGATATCGGCTGGATTCAAGATGAATTTTTGTATGTGCTTGGTCGTACCTGCAGTCATGTCGGGGCCGTATCCACTCGGATGGCGAGAAAATGTGGCCCGGAGCACCCAGAACTTGGCAGTCCGGGACAGCCGTTGAAGAATCAAAATTCCCTCATGCACTGTGGGGCATTTTGTTGGTATGTCGAGGTTCGTCGTACTCAATTGGCTATTGCTAATATGTATCTCGGAATTGTGTCCCGAGAAGGTTGCCCGGATGAGATCGCCGGCCCATACGACGTGATATTTGCCTTTTGAGGTGACGGATTTCTTGGACCCTTCCTTCGTGGAAAAACTTTGACCGACACGAAATTGCTAGCAAATGAGTAAACCAGTAAAACATGCATGCGTACATGAGAACCTTGGAGGTCCTGCCGTAAATCAACGGGTTAGGAGTGCGGCACAGGCAGTCTAGATTGAAGAACCGTTCGAGAATGTCGGTGCGTGCCGTCCCTTCGTGGGGGCCGTGGGGAAGATAGAGAGACTGGAGTCGCTTGATAACAAGGTGTTAGTTTTGCCTTAATCAGCAAGAACCGGCGTGTCGACTCAACGTCTCGGTATCAAGTCTGAAATTTCAAGATCTCCATGACCATTTGTCACCGTGTTGCCAGAAAGCAGATGATAAAGTGTCGCGGAACACTGCATCCCTTCTGTCCCTGAAGAATAAATAAAATAAGCGAGATCAAGGCTAGGCCTCAGTTGTGTCCAGTCGGAAGGTTCAGCGAATGGTGGTGGCGTCAGTGTTTTGTGACAGGTAAAGATGTGCGAATCGTATTCGTTCTTTCTCCCTTGCTAACAGGGGGCTAGTAGGGGCATACATATCATTTTTCAGGGGCAGCTATGGATCAACAACCACTTTACCACAATGGCCTTCCTGTTCCAGACGAACATCCGCGGGGACGAACAATTTCTTCTGCAAGGGATGCTGCAAGACGGCATCAACGTGGTCTTGATGAAGATGGAAATCAATAGCCCGTATGGCATAAGACCGGTATCTCTGGCTCATCTTTCAAGTGTGTGCTTTCAAACTTCTGTTGTATCAAATCATTCCTTTGAACCGGAAATCCAGGAGGAGATATGCGTTTCACACTCGTCACAAGCCAACCATGGTTGCAGCTTCTTATTCTGACGTTCGGTGCCTTACTTCATGGATCTTATGCAGCTCCTGCTGATATTGCATCTGTTATCACCCAATCGCGTGTGCAAGAGATTAAACAGTCAACCAATAACAACATCGGTGCTGCTTGTGTAAGTTCTGTTCGAGATGAAGATTAAGTCACTGGCGTGTGTTCTGACTGGTTTGAACTAGTGTACGCTGCTCAAGCTCGGCTTTGGTTCGTTGGTTTCAAGTTCAGGGTCGACAAAATACCAGACTTCATCATCGTCTTACTGGTCTTCTCAAGCCCAGAGTGCAGCTCCTAGCTGTGTGGTATCCCCCACCACGACTGTTCAGGTCTCTCAAACTGTTGCGGCAATCAATTTACTCAGAGTTCTGGGGCTTCAATGCCAGTTCGCTATTCGAAGTGGGGGACATACTCCTTGGGCAGGAGCGGCTACAATCCAATCTGGTATTCAGATTGACTTATCCGCTATCAACCAAGTGACAGTTGCCGCTGATCAGAAGACTACTTCTATTGGCCCTGGAGCAAGATGGGTGGATGTTTATATGAAACTTGATGCTCTGTCTCTCGCGGTAATCGGAGGTCGTGCTGCCACCGTCGGTGTCGGAGGGCTTGTAACTGGCGGTAAATGATCACTTGCACTCGCCTAGTTCTCACTCACATTCTTTCCAGGTGGAATCTCATTCTTCTCCGCACGCTACGGCTTTGCAGCCGACAATGTCGTCAGCTTCGAAGTCGTCCTCTACGATGGATCGGTAGTGAAAGCAAGCGCCACATCACGTCCTGACCTCTTCTTTGCTCTGAAAGGAGGATCCAACAACTTTGGTATCGTCACTCGTTTCGACCTCGTCACTTTCAGCAGCGGCAACTTCTGGGGAGGCTCTGTGATATACCCTATCTCTGCGAAAGCAGAGAACTTAGCTGCCTTCGTCAAGTTTGCCGGACAATCAACCTACGATGTTTACGGAGCCCTGATTCATTCGTATGCCTGGTCAGCAGCCAGTGGTGGTTGGATCATCGCGAACAATATTGAGTACACAAAGCCTGAGGTCAATCCTCCGGTATTTCAAGACTTCTTGGCCATTCAACCGCAGTACGTCAGTACCATGAGGATCTCCAATTTGACCGACTTCACACTCGAGATCGCCGCTTCCAATGCCGGATCCAGGAAGCAACTCTTTTACACCAGCACCTGGAGCAATGATCTCCAACTTTTGACAGACATTGTTGCACTCAGTGAGCAGTCCTTGGAAACAGTTGCAAGCGTACCAGATCTAGCATGGAGTTTGAGTCTGCAGCCTCTGGTCACGGCAATCACCACAAAGAGTGCTGCAACTGGCGGCAACCCTCTCGGACTTGACGGCTCAGATGGCAATCTCGTTCGTAAGCTCACCTCAATATGAATCCCGTATTCTATACATGACACTAATATCTTGTAGTTGGACTCATCACCGCCAGTTGGACAAGCACAGCTGACGACGCGGCTGTTCTGGCTGCCGTTTCTGGATTCTATGCCGCTGCTGATGCGCTGGCTGCCTCAAAGGGACAGCTAAACTCGTACAAGTATCTCAACTATGCGTACAAGACGCAAGATCCAATCAAGGGTTATGGGGCTGCAAATGTGGCTAAGCTTCGTGCTGTCAGCAAGAAGTATGATCCTGCTGGGGTGTTTCAGAAGTTGGTTCCTGGAGGATTTAAACTCGCATGAGCCGAACCGAAGCTGTGCCTTTTGTAGATATTATGATGTCGAGGCAAAGTTCTGGAGATTACCATTATGTTTTTAGACATTAGAATCGTCACCAATACAATTACAGATTTGAGACTGTCTAAGGGTATTGGTCGTATGTCAATGCCTGGCGCCTAACAGGCATGCCAAGATTTCCGAAAAGTACCTGGTGGATTTAGGTGAAGGGTCTGTCTCCAAGATGAGGTCAGTACATTCTTATATGTTTATGAATCAATCTTCATAAAAAGCCTATGCAACGTTATGAAGCATGCTTACCTGACCAGGTTGGAAGGTTTCCTTCGTTTCTTGGTTGCTCGGATCTAAGTGATTTTATTCGCCGCCAAAACATTGTGATACTGCCGCTTGATATGCAGCTGTCACCTCTCTTACTTGCAAGACAAATGATTCTAGCTCTGCTATCCATCAATTGAGGAAACAAGAGCCACCGCACAACTCTTTCTCAAAGCCCTCTCTCAACGCTCCTGGCACACCAGAAAGAGCATGGAAGCTTCTCATCTCCACCCAAGTAAACTCTGGTGCTGTGGCGGGCTATACTACGAAAGGAGATGCCCAATCTAAGACTTATACATTAGTACTGATTCGCAGGGGAGCACGCCTTGATCAGAAGTTGATGAGATGTCATACTTTCCTTCAACTGCTACTTCACGATGATCAAAGACCATAGATGGCATATTCAAGTCCACTTTCCCTTTATACCAGTTTTGGGAGTATGCAGGTCTTTATAGATATGCAAGCCTACGCTCACAAATATGTTGCTTCAGATCAGATTTATCTCGGAAACTCAAGCTAGAGTCGGATTGGTATACCTGGAACTATACCTGATTGAAACAATTCTGATTGACTAATACTGGCAGGTATGTCTATTTCATCATCACCGTCAATGGGACCCCCAGCTGGGTCCTAGTATGTACGATGTTGTCACCGTCATTGTTTGGAGGTTGCGACTGTCAAGACCCGTGTGACTGTCAAGTTCACTTCCCCCGTCCTGTACTTCTGATTCCTTATGATGGAGTCACATTGGTTTTATTGAACGGTACTTACCTCGTCTGACTACTTTTCAATGTGGAATTCCGGAAAAAATAGCTGGTCAGACCAGTATTGGTTGCCATGCCAGTAAGGTGTTTCTCAGGCTCAGGTGGAATTCATGCATGGGCAAATGAATATCTATGCCGGTATCTATACCTCGCTTGACCGAAATACAGATTGCAATGTTCACCTAGAGTAGATATATCGGGGGGAGTTTTGTAGCGAATTTTGTATTGAGTTCAGTAAGGCTAATGCTGAAGCTGGGTAAGTATGTCCCAAATCACATAAACGCTTCTCCATCGTCGGTCTATATTCACACCAACTCAGAATGCTGGAATCGCAGTCTCCATGGGTACTCTCCTTGTCTCCCAAGCCAACCAATCTGATCTCGTAGTCCTGTGAATCATTAGCAAATATCCCACAGCTATCGTCGCAATCAAACTCACGGTAAAAGTCCCATCCCATTCACCTTCCAAACGCCCAAAGCCAACGCCAAAATCTGCATCGCCACATAAACCGCCTTCACCATCAACAGCTGTCCGTTCGTCCCGGGGCTCTCGAATTTCTCAAATGCCTGATTGGTAGCCAGTAAACCCATGAATGGATTCTTGAACGCCATAACCACCATCATGATACTGAATATCTGCAGCGAGTTTCCAGACATGTACATCATGATTGCTGTCATGGGTAATTGCTTGACGGGTGCCAGAGCTACCTCCCATGCCTTCTTGAGCTTCAAGGTGTCCATCTCGGCGGTTGTGGGAGCGGCGCGGACTGTGGCGGCTTTGGAGGAGGATGAGGAGGATTGTTGCTTCTATCTCCGGTCAGTCAAATGTCTTCTGAAAAAACAAGGAGACATGCCTTGTTTCCTGCTGCTGCTGTAAATCCTGGGGGGTCCGGAATGCTTGGAAATTTTGATTTCGCGGTGGGGGGAGAGTTGAGGTCAAGAACCCATTGTGGTGGCGGAGGGACGGCCATATCTGATTCTACTGAGCGCAATACTCAAGATACTTTGCGATATTAATGTCCGAAGCCGTTGCCGTCGTGGTGTTGAGGAGTGACAGTCGTCAATCATTGATTGATGTTCGATCGCAGCAGGCGGCGCGCTTGAATCGCGGGTGTTCGTCTCGTCAGCACCAGCGAGATCAGACCCTGGCACGTCCAGTCTAGTCAAGCTACCAGTGGGTGCTCCTCCTCCGTACCTCTCCTATTGGACCCTCGAAGCTTCAACCACGTCTCAAAAAAGCTGCTGAGCGCTGCCGAACCTCGAAATATATCCTCAAATACCCCCTGGACTCATGGAGCACCGTCTACAACGCTGCGGACTTCTGTGCTGGAGGTGATCCATCAAATCTATTTGGCGCAGTGCATGTGACGGCTTCTGCGTCTTGTCCTATTCCAAGAGTCGATTCCCGTTGGTCGACGGTGGAGGGGTAGCAGCAGCACCTTATCCCCGACAGCAGAGTACCAATATTGACTATCTGCCACACCTATCTGCGACGGCAAGCGTGAGGAGGCGTCCTCCCTCTTCTCATCATGAGTTCAGGCGGCGGAGATGCGAAGCTCTTTGCTCGAGTACGTACTGTCCTATAACATCCGTCTGTCTCTGTCCCTTGCGCTGCTATTATTCTTTTCACCACAGACTATACCCCGTTCTATTGTCCTTGTACTGTACTGCAACGCGCACATTGTGCCACCACATTCCAATTACCTATCATGCTTTGACGGCGCCAACATCCCACCTCGAGTGATTGATCTACCCCATATCAGCTCACACGACGGTCTCCCTCCCCTGCCCTCATGGCAATGTTCCTCCCTCACTACATCCCTCCCATGGGCTATGGAATTGGTGGCTCACCATACTTGCGTTCTGCACAGGGCAAAGTCGCCGAATTACGATTGGAGTTGAATAGCGGGGGAAAGAAGGACAAGAACCATGCGGCAAAGAAGATCGCCCTCAAGAAGATCGTGGCCAATATGACCATGAGCAACAACGACATGGTGGCTTTGTTTCCAGATATTGTGGGGTGTATGCAAATACCGAGTTTGGAAATCAAGAAGATGTGGGTTGCGGATACTATGTGCTGATGTGGAGTCGTACTGATAAATGCCATAGGTGCTTCTTATTTCTTGTGAACTATGCTCGCATGAAGCCAGAAGTTGCGCTGAAAGCCCTCCCTACATTACAAGAGGTATGGAAATTAGAGTCAAGTGATATCAATAACTGATTGTGTCTAGGACATGAACGATTCGAATCCTCTGGTCAGAGCTTTGGCATTACGAACCATGTCATATATCCACGTTCGCGAATTTGTCGAAGCCACCGTTCCTCCAACTAAACTCCTCCTACGAGATGCAGACCCATATGTGCGGAAAACAGCAGCTTTCTGCGTCGCGAAATTATATGATCACGACCGACATTTAGTGGAAGCATCAGATCTTATTGATCGGCTGAATTCGATGTTGAGAGACGATAATCCGACGGTTGTGGCGAGTGCTCTGGCGAGCTTGATGGATATTTGGGAAAGAAGCGACGCGATCAAATTGACAATCGATTATGGGAATGCTTCGAAAATGGTGCAGATCTTGCCGGATTGTTCAGAGTAAGTGTTTTGCGCCGTGCTGGGTAGACGCAGCTAACTCTCTACAGGTGGGGGCAAACATATATCCTGGAAGCTTTGATGTCCTATGTCCCTCAAGAGTCTTCCGAGGCCCTGTTACTAGCCGAGCGAATATCCCCACGACTGTCACATTCGAATTCTGCGGTAGTGCTTACTTGCATACGAGTAATTCTCTATCTCATGAATTACATTGCGGATCAAAAGCAGATCTCCATACTGTGCCGCAAGCTCTCGCCTCCTCTGGTAACGCTGCTTGCAAAGGGGCCAGAAGTGCAGTATCTTGCGCTAAGAAATGCACTACTAATCTTGCAGCGACGACCAGAAGTGCTGAGGAATGATATTCGAGTATTTTTCTGCAAGTACAACGACCCCATTTATGTCAAGGTTACCAAGCTTGAATTGATATTCATGCTGGCAAGCGAGAAGAACATCGAAGAAGTGTTGACCGAGTTGAGAGAATACGCGACAGAGATTGATGTTCATTTCGTCCGGAAATCTGTACGAGCTATTGGGAAACTGGCCATCAAGATTGAGCCTGCTGCGAGGAGGTGTATTAACACTTTATTGGAACTCGTGGCAACAAAGGTTACGTACATTGTCCAAGAAGCGACAGTCGTGATCAGGAACATTTTCCGAAAATATCCCAATCAATACGAGTCGATCATTTCAACGTTATGCGAGAACCTTGATTCTCTGGATGAGCCAGAAGCCAAGGCGGCTATGATTTGGGTTATCGGACAGTACGCATCGCGAATTGAGAATTCGGATGTTCTCCTTGAGGATTTCCTGTATTCATTTGCAGATGAGCCCGTTGAGGTCCAGCTTGCACTCCTCACGGCTACAGTCAAACTCTTCATACAACGGCCAACAAAAGGCCAAGATCTCGTTCCGAAAGTGCTGAAGTGGGCGACGGAAGATACAGACAATCCAGATTTGAGAGACAGAGGTTACATGTACTGGCGTCTTCTTTCATCAGATATGGCTACTGCAAAATCCATCGTGATGGGCGAGAAGCCACCGATCACGGCCGAATCTGAGAAACTGGATCCGGCCACACTGGAAGAGATGTGCTTGAATGTTGGCACCCTAGCAACAGTGTACCTCAAGCCCGTTCAGCAAGTTTTCCGCTCTGCTCGACCACGAAGACTGCAAGACAGTCCAGCTCTCCAGAAACACATGCTCCCTACTGCCAATGGTCTCGATGGGCAAAAGTCTCTCTCCACATTTGGCATGGGGGGCCAACCAACAGTTCGGCCACCCCAGAATGGGGACCTTGCAGCGGCTGTCGATGCAGCAGATGAATTCTTCGCTGGTGTCGGCAGTCACCAAATGGCTGCCATGAACATCAATGGTAGCAACGACGATGGGTTCGGAGGCAGTCCAGTCGTAGGGAGAGGAGAGATGCAGTATGTGGTTAATCAGAGTGCGCCTGAGCAGGTCTACCAACCTACAATGGGACGTGGCTCCAACGGAGATCTTCTTATGCTGTAAGCATGCCTCTAAAGGCTAGGGTAATGAAGGGCATCTATCGGCTGAGGTGTCTGGGTGGGAATTCAAAATATGTTTGTCTAAGCGAATTGCTTGATGTTGATGTTCGTTGATGCATGGGAGGTGTTTCCATATGCATAGATCGCGGATAGGAGCTGCGACGTCGATAGTTTGAAGATGTCAAATGTATATTGTTGTAATGCGAGTATTGAAAACAAGTGTTTGAATTCTATTTTCACTGTCTTGTCGATCTAAGCATGTCTTGGAAAGTGCCTGGCATTTTTAAATTCCGATGGAAGTTTCTTCACAATCCTTCAAATTTGTAACATAATCTACACGCAGAAACCTGTCGAGGTTCACCATTGTTGCGGGAAGAAGACCCGTCCTTCATACCAGTCCGTAATTCTCCAGATCCTAAATGTCCAAGGCGGACCTGTTTTGACGCTGCACTACATGCCACTAAGATTTATCTCTATTTCTTTTGACTTCCTCAGATAGCCATGGGCCTGGTATCCCGCGCATTTAATAAATGTCAAGCTTCGGACCAAGTAATCTAAGGAACCTTATCTATAGTAAAGTCCACAGAATATATAGGCTCATCGAAAATAGACTCAACAACACCCTTTACGAGCGTAACTTTCACAGCGAAGCTCGAGCCTCCTACGGAAACCTGGATACAATTGGTAAAATCAAGCATCTCCTTCACATTCTCTCGGACATCGCTCCAAGTAGCATCATGGCCATTATACCCAAGTCTCCTATGATGAAACAGCCAAACCGAGATATGACCATGAGATTTCTCGTCAAAGATCAAGCATCGAGGCTCCAAATACCCAGACTTAGATCGCGAGAAATCCACGCAGAGAATCATCTGCGCCTCAAGACCGGGCGCTAGGGTAACAGTGATCGAAGCCGCAAGAACCAGATCGACACTTTCTGCTGGGGCAAAAAATAGCTGTCTTGAGTGATCCCAGTGGCTTTGAGGAATTGTATTCTGGATCCGCAAGCTGTCTTTCCGTGGAAAGTGTACGGCGTTCCGCAGCTTCGAGAGCTTGAAGTAGAGAAAATCATGGGTATCCGAGGCAATGTAAAACATGGGCATAGGCGAAGGGACGAATTTACAGCCATCTGGTCGTCGCGAGATGGATTCTCGAAGGAAACTGTTCGGCCCGACTTTCCAGAGGTTGAGGTAAATATCGTATTCTTCAGACGCTTGCCCTGCTGTCTTGCGGTAGCCAAGAGGCAGAACAAACCCGGTGGCATGAGGTGTGCTGGTATCGGTCTTTGGGATGACTTCGTGGACGTCGACGCACTTGTCAATTCGCAGGCCTTTGTTTGTTAACACGAAGTCGAGATCCATGTACCGTCTGCCGAAACTGTTGATGTCGCCAGTTTGGGCAAAACAGGCAGGAGATGGTGCGAATAGTGCTCCCGCTGCAACTTCACTTTGACCTTCGGGCTTGGTCCTGGAGGTGAACATGGAGTTATTAATTGCTACTCCCCAAATGTCTTGGGAAGAGACGAAGGAATGTCTCTAGGAATTTAACGTGGTATTCAAACCTACCATGCAAATATTGTCAAGTCGTTGCTGCGCTTGATAATTTCCTCCTGCAATCGACCAAAGGCTCGTATACCCTCGCCATAGAGCATCGGCATGGTAACATCGAATATGCCCAGGAGACAGTACGCCATATCTTCGACACGCTTTGTCTCTCGGTTCGCTGCCCAGGACATTCTTGTCGAGATGGAATACATCTCGGGACCTTTCGTTAGTCTCAAAACAGGTACTCTGATACCCGTGATCCTCGAGATCAATTCTGCAAACTCCCTCTTCGTTCCAAGCATTTTCCAATTCTGATCGTAGAATCGTATCTTCCTAGGAGCTATCAACTCCTGCAGCGTCCATCCTCGCGTAAACCAGCGGCAATTCTTCAATCCTTCTTCGGCTGGCGTGTCTAGTGGAAGATCAGGAAGATACACGTAGCACTCTCCGGCATCTTGGTACCACTTGAACATGGAATTGATGCTCTCGGTCAGCTCGGCACTGCTCCTCTTGTCGATGCAGCACGTATCGACCCATGCATATTCGTAGCCGTGACGGAGTGCTTTGGTGCAAGTTTTCGTGATCTTGGACCAGCCTTTTTTCAGGACTGAGGATTGAGATCCGAATTCTTGGAAGGAGACCTCCTCTTCCTCCCAAGTGTGAGATAGAATGGCGTATCTTGGTGTGTCGGATCCGAAGAACTCCTCAAGCTGGATGGTCGTTGTGTTGATGAGCCACATGACGGAGCAGACTACAGAGATGGATACCGGACCACGATGAGCTTGAGATGCAAATTTCCGGAGATGTCAGGTCTCTTGAGCTGTAAAGTCTCAAGATGTCGAGATGTTAAAGGCTCGAGGCGCAAGGCTGTGGAATAGAGATTTTGGGGGCCAAATGGCCGCCCGCGACGGGCCGCCAATGGAAATTGCGGCTGAGCGGGATGATTTTGAGCTGTCATGATTATAGTTGTCTGCGAGTGGATCTAACCCTGAGGTTGTATAGAATCAATATCGGTAGAGACTGGAATCAGACCAAGAGAACGAAAACGAAGCGGATGTTAGGTAGATCTTGGAATTGGGTAATCGTGGAGAGTGCATGTCACGTGGAAGTCAAGGAGCACGTCAATAATAAGGATTGGCAAGGGCCGTCAACAGTGAGATTAGTAGGATTAATCTTTTGGATTTAATCTCGTACATCCGCCGGTGAGACAGTACGCTCCACGGCAGAGCATTCTAGCTCTAGGTACCTTAGGTAGGACCGAATGAAAACATCACGTGTTCTAACCGACCACTCCAAGGGAAATCTCTCACTTCGTAAACGTAAATCATTCTCTTCTAATAGCAGTAACCGCAGATTGTAAGGCAGTCACAGCCGGTGTAACGAGTCCATTCAAGCTGGAGGACGGAAGTGGACCAGCAACGAATTGGCACAGAAGACAGGCAAAATCAGATGGCTTTGCTGTAGTAAGATTACCGGCTTGGATGTACGGAGGGAATTCCAAGCCGTTAGTCTTTGCTTTGGTTTTCAAAAATTATCAGGCACTTACAAGTTGGAGCCATCTCCTCTACTTTGAAGGTATCTGAACTTCGCCAAGCCCTCTGGGCAGTTCAGTGGCGCGCCTGGATTGGCACCTCCACTCTGTGACACGGTTGCAAGAGCACAATCCTCTGGAAAACTTCCTTTGGGTGTCAAATGCGAAGTTAATTTGTTGACGCCTTTCGAGGAATGTGTTTTTTGGATACAGGCTGGCTTGTAACGAAAGGATAGAAAAGAGCCAACTCAGCGAAGAGGGAAAGCACGAAAATATGCACTAGGAAGGATTGTGGCAGATTGGTACCTCGTGTCCTCCGATTCTTGATGGTTTCGCACAGCCATCGGCGGCAGCGGAGTGAGTGTCTTCCCAAATAACAACAAACTTCTCTCACATGGAGCCTCGTTTTTCGACCACTAATGAAATGGAGAATAGTACTATTGCTTGTTTCCTAGTCTTTTTCTTTCGGTACATTGAGACAAAATGGCTCGGATCGTCTACCAGTGCAACTGGCAACAGGAAATCCTTGCCGACGCCGCCTTTCATTGATATCATTATCCTATGACATCCAGGATAGGTCAATGTAGAGACCTTTGGCAGTTGGAATTAACGAAGAGCTAGATGGGACCTTTGGGCTTCTCGAAGAGATCGACAGGTCGAAGGCCATGGAATTTGCCGTGCCTAATAAACATGGTATCGAAAACGTGCTGTCAGCGTGGGAAGTTTCTAGTCTTCTTAACGCCGAAAGACAACTGAGTGCTAATGGAATAAAGGAAGAAGGACTAAGCAAGCCTATGCTGAAGAAATCTACCAAGAGCGATGATCTTGCCCAGACCGGCACTCAGATGAAGCTATTCCTAAAATAAATGTGGCCTCCCCGCCTTTTGATCGACAAGTGGAATATTAGCTCTAACGTCCCACCCCACTATTCCGCTTACCCCCCTATTCCGGCCACCTCGCTTATATTCCGTATTTCCTATTTAACACTTAATAACTCTATATTGTGTTATCTTTTTAATTAGATATTATAGAATATGATTCTTCTTATTATTCCGGTTCTATAGGTACAATTTGATATTCTCTAGCTGTAATTTAAGCTTCCCTAATAGCACGTGTTATAATAAACTTAGAATTCGGGCTTATTTGAACCTTCCTCTTTTTCCTTAGTCTTAATCGCTCTAATCGTGCCTCTAACTCTTTAATCCTTATATTTACTTGCCTTAATTTATAGTCTTTCTTATTAAATCCTTTTAAAACCTTCCTAAAAAGTAAACGACGTGTTGAAAGTTGGTTATGTAACCTAGCTATTAAGGAGTGTAGTTATAAGTAGATCTCTTTTCTAGCCTTCGGAGTCTGTATCTTAATTAACGTGCTAGAAACCTTTATAGGTAGTACTAGTGTATCTTAAGGCCTTAGAGAAGTTAGATCTATCGATTTGTTATTGTTTTCTAATAGTAAAGGGCTTATCAATAGCTTTACAACTGATACCGGCTATAACCCTGTAGTTCTCTACCTAGCCTTAATATTAGATAGGGTAAAACTCTCTTGCCGTGCCTTATAGTAGTATATAAGGAAATTGCGCTTACTAATTAGAGTGGAATCGATTAGAGAACTTAACTTTTGAAGTTCTTTCCGGTAGGAACGTTTAAGAATAGAGAAAACTGTTAGATTAAGAGGTTATAGAACGTGTGACGTATATGCAGGTAGGAACAGAAGGTAGATATTGTTTTTAAGGCATTTCCAAAGGAATTCTGTAGTTTCGTGACTCCTATAGCTGTCTAGAATAAGAAGCCTTGCTGAATTATTACGTGGTTACGTTTAAGGGATAAAGACTTTCTCTAGCTACTTAAGAGCTATAGTATTAGTTGTCTACCTATTTTCAGTGGTAGTAAAGTGCTACTGATCGAATAGGTCTAATTAAGACGGAAACCACTATTGTTAGACTGATTTTCCCTTGTATATTACAGCTGAGTATATAGAACTAGCTGTTATAGATATACACTTAATAATTGACGTCTAAACACGTATACCTGGCTGTTTCCCTTGTATCTTACGAGATTCGGTACTCCCTATAATAAGTCCATTAAGACTATAACCTTTTATAATACCTGTTTCGTCTATATTCTATCGTTAGTGAGCTGGAATCGCTTTAATAGCCGGAATCTCTAGTTTTTAGAACTACGGCTATATAACTTCGGAATAAGCGCAATTGATATGTACGGAATCAACGTATATTTGCTTCTTAGTCTTTAGAATAGGGTTACGTGCTAGAAATCGAGTTATCTAGTGTTTCCTAAGTAGTCGGTAGTCTCCCTGTAAAGCTAGAAGCCTCTCTCTAAAAACCCGAATCTGTGTGTGTGTAACTCTATAGCTAAGAGACTCTTAAGTAAGAACCTAATTAGTTAAACGATTCTCTACTACTATAGGGAGTCTTTGTAAGTAACTTACAGCTTCCTTATATGATAGAGTCGTTATGTTACGGTCACGAAGTGTAGACCTTGGAACACCCTAGTTAAGCGATGCCTTCCGTAAGGACTTGCTATTTGCTACGTCCCTAAGTGCACATATGACGTTATACTTGGTATATTAAGGCTTTATAATAAGATCAATTCATATTCTAAATATCAAAGAAATCTATTAAGGAATAATGGAATTAATAATTATTGAAGTAGGTAGGAAGAACTGGCGGTGAGTTAAGCGAGGTGGCCGGAATAGGGGGGTGGGCGGAATGGTGGGGTGGGACGTTACAGAACAGTATGATTCGAATGTCAGTACCGAGGAAGTACAACGAGTGAACATAAAAGTACATGTGAAAGCCTGGAAAGCCTGAATTTACGACTCAGGTCGGTCGTCTGATGATGACTTCGTTCCATATTCGGGAATGAATTGGAAAATTGGAGAATTGGCGACAAAATTCAAGAATATTTGGGGAAGCGGGGTTGGAGCTTTGTTTTTTATCCACTCAGATGAACAGATAGCATCCACTCAGGGAAAAGGCGAAACTACCGGTTTACCACGAACAAATTTTCAATCATCCTGGGTCCCTTAACATGAACAGGCTGTCTGAAGACCAAACAACAATTAACAATTCCAGGAAAACATCCTTCTCCCGGCACTTTTACCTCCGCGATGTGAATTTGGACACTGCTGGTGGAGCAAACCCCAAGCTGTCCATTTTCGGAGGCTTGGCCGACACTGTGGCTGGCTTCAGATTCCGCCAAAGCAATTGCCGTGGAGTTTATCCAAACTAGATGTTAGACCTGCCATTTAGAACAGACGCCCTACTTGTCTACTATTTCATCGCTGATATCATGGGATAGTCTTAGCTTTCTACAAAGCTAAAGCTGAAAGTTACAACAACAGTTGAGTACATGGCATGACCCACTTCAGCCTATCCATGCGCACCAGGAGCCCACACCAACCAAGCAAATTTCGTCCTGAACAGGAAGGAGGGGACGAACAGGTCAAAAAGCCGAGGTCGGCGAACCTGACTCTCTTATGCATCCCGCACTTCAAAGTAGCTAGGCTCTGCTGGTGCTTTGCAATACTTAGAGCTACCGAGGCCATGACATAGAACAAGCCTTGGGGATGAGAATGGTCGCCACCACCAGGAACTCTGGGATCGGAACTCAGGCCAATATCAAAATTCTAGTACGAAAGTTAGCGTGCGTGGTGATGCAAGGTCGGAGAAATCCATCAGCTGGTGGAGCATCGTCCTTTGTCATGGGCAAGACATTCAATTCGATCTACACAACCCCTACGTAGCGTACGGGGGTACCTGGAACTAATCCCGAAGCGTGCACCCATTTGACTGCTTCTTTAAGAAACAGATGATCCGCTTGTAAGTGAACGATTTATTTCTGGGTCGCTGATTTCTTGTAATCTTCCTCGAATTCCAGTTCTCCGATTCTTCGCCATGAAGTCGTGGAGTGTATTTCCTGTGCTGCTGGCAGCTATCGCGCCTTTCTTAGCCGCTGCCCCAGCAGCAGCCGTGAATCTTGAGTATGAGTATATTGTTGTTGGATCTGGTGCCGGGGGTGGACCGCTGGCATGTCGTCTGGCCATGGCAGGACATAAGACTCTCTTGATCGAAGCAGGTGATGACCAGGTGAGTGCTTGGCTAAGCGTCCAACACCCCCTGTTTAACCGAGAACTCAGAATGGCAACGTCAACATCACAGTTCCGGGTTATCAAGGCGTTGTAACACAAGATCCAAAGTTACGCTGGGACTTTTTCGTCAACCATTACCAAGATCAGACAAGAGCGCGGCGGGACCCGAAGTATTCTTATGAGACCGCACCATACACTTACCATGTTGGTCCCAATCCGCCATCTGACGCAACGGCACTTGGAATTCTGTACCCTCGAGCAGGAACACTTGGAGGATGCGTCACTCATAACGCCCTTATATTTATAACGCCACATGCGAGTGATTGGGACGGTATTGCATCGATTACAGGCGACAATTCATGGGCTGCGACGAACATGAACAAGTACCTCAATAAAGTTTACGAATGGCAGCCAACGCAACCGACTGACCCTACGATTCTTCTCCGTGATCTCAAACTCACTCAGCATTTAGCTGGGGGAGCAGCAGTCATGGGATTCGGACCAGATCCTTTGAACGCTGTGACCGGACTTCTAGGAACATTGCTTGTCGATCCAAACGGCCGAGCAAACCCAGCTCGTGACTCAACAGAAGGATTCTTCCAAATCCCACTGATTATGAAAACTGGAATGCGTACCTCAGTTCGAGACTTCATCGCTGCTACGGTGCAAGGTGGATATCCCTTGACCATCCGCCAAAACTGCTTCGTGACAAAGGTCACTTTCAACACCAGCGGCAGCACACCTGTCGCCACCGGTGTCGAGTTCCTCGATGGGAAGCAGCTTTACAGAGCAAGTCCTTTGAGTGGCGCCGCTGGGACTCCTGGAACGGCTAGAGCTACAAAGGAAGTTATCCTCTCAGGTGGAGCATTCAACACTCCTCAATTGCTGAAACTCAGTGGTATTGGTCCGCGAGCAGAGTTACAGAAGTTCAACATCCCGGTAATCAAGGACCTCCCAGGCGTCGGCACTAATATGCAAGACCGCTACGAAATCGGGGTGAATGTCAAACATGGGACTGATTTCTCTATCCTGAACGGCTGCACTTTCGACAACAAGCCCGAGGATCAGTGTTTGACAAGATGGCAGAACAATCCGTATTTACTCGCTAGCAGAGGTGCTTATGCTACGAATGGGTTGGCTGCTACCATGGCCGTGAGATCTGATTTCGCGTCCACGACTGATGTCGATATGTTTATCTTTGGCGGTCCTGTCAACTTCATAGGCTACTTCCCACAGTGGGGTGATTATGCTATTGCGGATCATAAACATTTCTCGTGGTACACGCTGAAAGCACACACTCGCAACCGTGCTGGGACTGTTGAGTTAAGATCCAGCGACCCGTTAGATACGCCACTCATCAACTTCAACTACTTTGATACAGGGACTACTACGGGCGGTGCAGATGATTTGGATCTCAGGGCCATGATCCAGGCTATCAAGATGTCGAGGCAGGCTTTAGAGGAGTACAAGAAATACTCCATCCTTCTAGGAGATGCGTTTGTGGAGGAGGAACCTGGCCCAGATGTCACTTCGGATGAGGCTCTTGGCCAGTATATCAAAGACAGGGCCTGGGGACATCATGCGTCCTGTACCAATCCTATCGGGGCGGATGACGATCCGATGGCGGTACTGGACTCGAAGTTTAGAGTGAGAGGCGTGCAGGGTTTGAGGGTCGTGGATGCAAGTGTGTTTCCTCGTATTCCGGGTGTATTTATCCAGGCGCCGATCATGATGATTAGTGAAAAGGCGGCTGATGTCATACTGAATGGATAATTCGAGGCGCGGGGGCAAGCAAGACGAGGGCGGTTGTTCAATATTGATCGATACCATGATTTAGTACGATTCTGCTGTACTCACAAACCAGCAGGTAAGAACTAAACACGCAAATATTTGATAAAACACAATATATTTGGCAAAAACGCCAAAGACGCATGCTATGCTACAACTATTTGCACAAAAAGAAATTGTAATCTGAAGGTCTATGCAATGCAGAACAAATGCAGAGCAAGACTGTGGGTATAATAATAACAATGAATGACCGCCAGATTTCCGTCCTGTGCCCATCCCTTTCAAATCAATACAGCCCGAATACAATTTCCGCAAGCAATGCATGGCAGAGAAAACAAAATCGCAAATGCACAACGACCAATCTGCTCTCAAGCTAGACCAGAAAATTACAGTCTTCCCTCTTCCACAATATCCTCATCACTCACTCATGACGCCTCAGCCATTAGCTGCTCGCCTTCATCCAACAGCTCCGTAATCTTCCCCAGGTTCTGGATCATGCTCAAACCCTGTCCAACAAGTAATAGCTTCTCCGCATTGGCTGGCAGGCCCAAATATGTAGGCGGTTCGCGTTCTGGCAGCTTTTTGATCCAGTCCGTGAAGTCTTTGAGAGTAGTCCCGCTGGGCACGACCAAGCTGCCGTCCAGTCCATTTACACCATTACCCGTAACGCCTTCGACGAGCTTGTGACCGATATCGTAGGCAGCAGGAGTTAAGAATGTGTTGACAAGTTGTGTGAGACGGGCGAAGTCACCTTCGTCATCAATCTTGCCGCCGTAAGTCTCCGTGATCAACGTGCGAATCATCTCCCATGGCAAGTTTTGGGGGGCGACGTTTGTACGGCCTGAAGCGACAGACTCTACCCATGTATCGATAATGAATGCTGAACATTCATACTAAGCTTTGTTAGCACTGATATCTCG